>NC_139720.1:155302522-155902522 GCF_964211835.1 Anser anser | reverse complement strand
CTTGCTGCGATGCCGGAACCTGTTTTTGATGGCAAACTGGGGAGAGACCATTAGAACTTTGTTTAATGACATTTCAAACATTTGTAAGACTCTCTATCAGCTGTTTCGTAGGTAAAGGAGACCTCCGCTACCTTCTCTAAGCATCTACAGGAATAACAAATGTAAGGCTTCGTACTGCCTATCCAGTGAAGTGTGCACATGGGACTAGGTAAACCAAACAGCTCAGAGCTACTCTGAGTAGCTCTAACTGTGGGTAGCTATTAGGTCTTGAAGGCCTGCCTACTTAAGGCTAACACATATAGCAATCAAGAGAGAATATCATCTGCACAGCTCTTCAGAGATGAATGGCTACGAGAACACATTTCACTATAAAAACCTGCATCTTGGAGAAATTCCTTGATACTGAATATACACAAATATAGTCCTGCAGGAATCCACAAACTTTCATAACATGCATGGCTGAGCTGGGCTGGGCTCTAGGGGCAGCACTCTAAGAGGCAGCAAAAGTCACATACAGAGATTTGTAAGCACTGCCAAAAACAAGACAAGCAATGGTCTGGGCTGTAACAAGCCAGCAGATCTGTGTGGGGAATGAAGAAGCTCATAAATGAAAAGTCCCCTGATCTCAGAGTTGAGACACTGCCAAGTGTGGGATGTGCAGTGCTACTCATGCAGATTTAGCTCCCTTCCTTGCAGGCTTCCTTATATATCAGTATTTATTATGCTGATACTTATATATCAGTATATACTATATTGGTATATAACCCCCTGACCTCCTTCATACAGTGTGGCTCAATATACCTCTGCATTGTAAACAATGCCTTATTTTCCTAAGCAATATATTTTTGCTGATAAGATATACTAGTACCTCTGTTCTTGACTCAAGTCATTGCACGCTTGCCTGTCTTCCCACAGGGCTACAGAAAAGTACATGAACAAGCAAAAGGATGATTCCCTGAAGATGGAATAAGCTTTTACATGTGATTAATATCTTACTTTGTCTTCTGTGTGTGTAAATTCAGATATAAACAGAGACAGATAAATAAAAAAGGCAGTCTAAATCTGGAGGTACCAGTAAGAAGTGTTCTGGAAAGAAGAGGTGAAAACTTCATAAGTTTTCCTCATAATATGACAGATTTCTGCTCTAGGCAAGTGTACTGAGCAGTTTTGAAAATTCCTGTCAGGCTTTCTGGGAGCACAAGCACTACTTACTCCAATGCATTTGCAAACTTGAACCATTATATTGCCTTGAGGTTGAACTTTTTTGTACATTCCGCTTCCAATCATGAACACAACTACAATAAGCAAACAGAAAGCAATTTGTGATTAACTGAAAACAGTGGCAAAAAAAAAAAAAAGGTATGAAAACCTTAACAATTAAGAAATTGCATCAGGCTGAAAGTAAATTTTTTAAGGAGCAATGAGTGTGACTATTGCCATGCTACTACATGGTAAAAGAAATCAAACTAGTATCAGCAGATTACTATGATTTATGACACAGGAGTAAATCCTAAAACTCCTGGGGTAAGTGGCCATCCTCAGTGGGACATGAGTTATGGTCAAAATGAGAACCACTCTGGACCTTCTCTTTGGCCTTGATGCATCTGATTAAAAGCTTAATGACTCCTTTTCATGAGACAAGGGCACTGCATCTCACATCACGCAGGGACACGTGAGGTTCCACCTGAACTACAGCACTTGCCAGCACTCTCACAGCTCCCATAGACACGTTCCCTGGCCTCACCCTCCCACGTGCTGGGCAAGGCAATGGGCAAACACCCGAAGCTGCCGTCACCCTGGGCTGGGTGCACTGATAAGATGGGGTCACCGGTAGCTGGTGTCCCACCCTGGGCAGCCTCCTGGTCAGGTCCCTCATGGAGAGGGATACCACGGCATACGCCAGCCACTCCATCAGGAGAGAAACAAACAAACAAACAAAAAGATAAAACCTCCAAAAGCTGCTTCTTTAGGCACCAAGTTCTTGGTCTTTGTACTGCAGCCAAAAGGCTCAGGGAGTAATCTGTGGTACAGCTAGTAAAAATGCAATAGCTTGATAAATACTGGCATACCAGTATGGTATTTCACAAGTGCAAGGACAGTTACCTTGCATAGTTTGCTGTGCTGAGCTATGAATAATTTCTGGAAACCACATCTTCCCTGAGGTTTCATCCTACATTCAAAAAATCATTTACTTATACAATCCAGTGGACCAAGCAACATAGGCAGTATATTACACAACAATTTTCATATCACAGATTGATATCTGGAGATTTCAATCACTTTCTTATTATTTGGAAATCATTATCACCTAACCATATCTACAACTGAAGCAGCAAGATGCACAGTTCGACTTACTCAAAGAAACAGCCATGAGGGCAGCAGGAACTCCAAATGCCAGCGGGTAGCATTGCTGTTTGCTGTGAATGCCACATTGTTGAGCTGAAACACAATGTAATGTTAGTCCCAGGGTCTGCTGTCAATGTTTTACGTAGGGTTTCTACTCTTTCCATTCATCGTTGACTCAAGAATAAGAAACACCTCTGGTGACATTAGCAGGATGGATGACCAGAATCCAATTTGCCTTATAGTACTGGGAAGGGGAATTATGTATCACCAAATTCTTAGAATGGTAGAGGCTGGAAGGCACCTCTGGAGGCCATCTGGTCCAACCCCTGCTCCAGCAGGGCCACCCAGAGCAGGCTGCCCAGGACCATGTCCAGGTGGCTTTTGAAGGTCTCCAAGGAGGAGACCCCACAACCCTTCAGGGCAGCCTGTGCCAGTGCTCCAACACCTGCACAGCACAGAAGTGTTGCCTGGTGCTCAGAGAGAGCCTCCTGGGTGCCAGTTTGTGCCCACTGCCACTTGTCCTGGCACCGGGCACCACCAAAAGAGCCTGGATCCATCTTCTTCACCCCCTCCCTTCAAGTATTTGTATACATTGATGAGATCCCCCTGAGCCTCCTCTTCTCCAGGCTGAGCAGTCCCAGCTCTCTCAGCCTTTCCTCATAGGAGATTTACATTTAGTTTTACATGGGGGAAAGAAGAATCATGTTAAAATGGCCAAATTCACGTTATTGGGGAGAAAGGCCCTAGATTATAAAGGTTTTGGGACAAGTTCTTAACTGAAGATAAGTAACATAACAAGTGTAACTTGTGAAAAGTATGCACACACAAACACATCCCTGGCCGGTAGTTGGTGATTATTTTTCCATAAGCTTCATGCACACATGCTGAAATGATGCTTTGAGTGTTGATGTAGTAACTAACAGGGAAAAGTAACAAAAGACTAAAAGTATTAATATTCACCACACCTCTACTAAAGGAGAAATGAATTGTTTCATTAGAAAAAAAATAGCTTGCAGCTAATTAACGTGTTGGTTTGAGTTATATATTATCTTTTTAGTTAAGCTGTCACAGAAAGTAACGGTATCACTTTCCTTAGCTGCTTTTGCCAGTTTTTCCAAGGTGTTTTTCACCCTGTATAAGCATGGAAGCAAGCTGCATGTTGTACCATCTGCATATCTCCTTCCATTTTGGGAAAGAATAGAATTTGCATTAAGCAAGCACCTAAAATGCTCCACACAGTCTGTTCCACTCAGCTGCTGTCAAAGAATCCAAAAGCCAGAATTTCAGTCCAGTGCTTCAGGATTATTCTGGAGCTTGCATTCTATTTTCTTGCTTTTGAGAAAAACAGCCTTCCTCAAACTCATGCCAAGCACATCCCTATCCCATCTACATAAGCTTGCAATGAAAATCTCTATGCATATGGATCAGTGAATTGGTCTGCTTCTCGTTTGGAATCATGCTGCTCATTACAAGCAGAAGAGAAATCAACCTTCTCCTTGGATCATATAAGAGGATGATTTACTTTATCAAATGAAACAGTGTGTGTGCATGTGCATAAATGCTTCCCTACTTTGTATGGGCACTCTTTAGGATAGTCCTCACTTTCAGAGTGGAGCACTCTCACCCTCCCTTCCCACCAAACAACAAAACTCCTTGAGTTATAGTTTTAAAGGCGTTGGAGGAGGTGCAGTATTTGTACCTCTACGGAATTAAAACATGCTTTAGGCATAGAAGTTGTGATGGCTTCAGAGTATCTCTTTAGAAGTACTAGATCTGAAGGCAATTCAGATCTGAAACTTTTTTTTTGCTCATCCATAAGAAGTTGGATGACATAGAAGAAAAAGCGAAGACTGATTTGCCTGTTCATTTAAGCCCACGTGACTGCAATCCAACACTCATCCTTTATTGCTATTTAACTATTTTACGAATAAATGACTGGACTTACCTCTGAGAATTGGGGTGATTACAGTGGATAAGAGACTTCCAGCATTAATGGCCAAATAGAAAATAGAGAAGAATCTACTTCTTTGTTTTTCCTACAGTAAGAACAAAAATGGTTTTAGAAAGGGTTAGCCAGAGCCATGTTGATAGGCTTAGACTGAACCATCAGCAACTCTGCACAGTTCAAGACAAATAGTTATCTACCTTGTTCTTCAGCTATTCAGGAAGCTGTGAAATAAGGTACTTGCCTAAATACGTACATCAGATTACTATAATAGTCAGGCATTAATATGAACATGTACATGACTAAAAATCTGAAATATATTCTTACCTGATGATCTTCAAACTGATCTCCACCAAACGCTGACACACAAGGCTTGATGCCACCAGTGCCCAGTGCAATGAGAATCAAGCCAGTCATAGACAGGGCACTAGAACAAAGTAGGAAAAAATGAAAAAAGAAATCTCTCTGCTGTCTTAGTTACAGCATATATACAAGGCTGATTGCAAGACAGTTGAAATGCAAGTAGCATAAGTTTAAGGCTTAAGTTGTCCCCCCACCAACATGGAGAACACACATGTACAAGGCAACTCACACGTGCGTCACAATGCTATCCGGAGTGCCGTCTGTGTTGTGGTCTGTCAGGTCATTGATGGAGCTTACAGCCATGACTGCCTGCCCAATCGTGTAGACAATGGACAAGGAGACAATGGTCCTGTTATAAAGAGAGGAGATAAGTTTTTATATACATTGACAATTATGTGTGCATACATACACACAATAAATGCAGACTTGCTTATTCCAAAGATGTTTAACAAAGAAGCATAATTAACAGATATGACAAGTTATGGACTCAGCTTACCACAAGCTGTTGTAAAAACTCTTTCCGCATACCTCTGTCACAATATTTCTACCAGAACTATTTTGTTTAACATAATTATTTTATATAGCCCTGTTTAACTAAGCAAGGCAAGATGACAAATTCTTCTTTCTTGTATGGAAGA
This sequence comes from Anser anser, assembly GCF_964211835.1. Lineage (NCBI taxonomy): Eukaryota > Metazoa > Chordata > Aves > Anseriformes > Anatidae > Anser > Anser anser. Next base: position 155,897,230 of record NC_139720.1, on the reverse strand, counting down.
ACATTCTCCATTTGAACTTTGTTAGAATTTAAGTAGTTGACTATAGCTCATGTTCAGCTGCTTTTGTGGCTGGGACTCCATTCAATAGGCACAGACCCAAGTTTGCTTGGAGGATACACAGGAGAAATAAGATGCAGTGATGCTAGGTTATTTCAAAACAGATTGCAGAAGCAGCAGTCCCAAGTGCAGAGCAGCCCATGAGAATGAAGGGACCTAGGCCAACCCAAATGTGTCTGATGAAGGCAGGAGACCCTTACAGCAAGCTTGGAGCACCATGATACAAGAGCAGCAGAGGAAGCATCGCTCATCCCATTGACCAAGTTCTTCTCACTTTAAAACAGGATTCACCTAATTTTGATAAATGCCCTTCATTTTATCAAGGTACAGATCTATACAAAGCGGGGCAACAGTGAAGCTAAATGTGCTATGTAGTGGTACTTACTAACAAAAATTTAAAAAAAAAAACTTTTTAAAATAGCACTTCCTTGTGGTTTCTGTAGTTGCTTGGCTTAACAACTTGGGAAAAAGTTTCCGATGGAAAAGGAACCTGAGCTGACCAGGGAAAAACTTGTGGTTTTTATTTGTGAGGCATGCTGTGAAGAGAGTACTTTCATGATTGGCACTGTGTATATATATTACTCAATTAGAGGAAAAAAAAGAAAAGTAATTTTTATAGTTTCTGTACTGTTTTCCCCAAGAACTTCACATCTAACGCCATCTGGAGCAGATCCCAGCATGCTCCTTGGCACATGGACTGTGTAAGGACTGAGGCTCTCCTGTGAGCGTTTAACAAAGTTTGGGTAACCTCCTCTGGCTCTGGTCATCATAGAAATTTATACAAGCATTATTTCAGCCTTCCTCACGGCACCCTACGGTGTTTTAAGGTACCTATGTATTAAAACCAGCAAGCAATTACATCATTTTCCAAATGCATGTGTTTTCTTGCTGAGCTGAAGTCCCAGTACTAAGCTCTGAGCAGTCCTACTGAGCTCCTGCTAGGGGTCTGGCAGCTGTGGCACCAGTACACAGTTACCAGCAGGGAAGGGATGCAAGGTCTGCAAAGCTCCATCTTGATAAAGCAAGTAAAAGACAAAATAGAAGGGTTTTTGTGTTTCTTTTTGTTCTTTTTTTTTTTTCCTCTCCTTCTCATTCCGGCCAGCTACAAAGAGCACAGCTGGCGGGGGCTGAAGACAACGCAGCCTGCCTCATCTCTAATCGCTACAAGACCTTTGACAAGACAACAAGCATTCCTGACTCATAACCCTCAATAAAAATCTTTACTGGGCTTTTTCTGGCAAAGTAAACACTATTAGAATCATGACACCGGTAAAGGAGAGCCAGATCAGGTTGTTAGAAGCAATCTGGCAACACTTTGGAGCACGACATTCAGCATGACTTTGCAGTGACTGCATGCACGCAAAAACAGAGTTTGTCCTTTTAAAAAGTTGCAGTTCAGTAAAACCTCCCACCGAGGTGTTAAGTCAATACTGAAATTAGAGGATACTTTAGAATATATTCTAAAAGTTTCACTTAACAACACACAGATAACATACAATTTCACCATTTCGTTGGCTATCTGCAACTGTTAAAGATGCAATCTAGTGCGATTATACCTCCAGTATCTATCTTATCACAGCTCGGTGAAAACCCTTCCTTACTTAGGCTTGCATCTTGTCCAGCTGGGAGAAAAACATGCAAAAACATGGAAAACAGACTAGTACCCTTAACTGATTAGCAGACCTGTAATGTTTGTTAACCCTTAGCGCAGTTTCAGGTCTGAGCTAAGAACAGATTAAAACCTCAAGCTTTGGGGACAAACAAAATCTTGGAGGTTTTTTTTGGGGTGGGCAGTAAGCACTCACTTAAACTTTCCCAGCCAGGAGTCTGCTATGAGTGCCCCCAGGATCGGCGTCAAGTAGCACAGAGCAACGAACGTGTGGTAGATGGCTGTGGAAAAGTTGTCATCCCAGCGCAGGAAGTATTTGAAATACAGAACGAGCACAGCTGTAGGGAGAATAAAACAGCAGGTTACAAACCAACATCAGGGCTGGGGAACGGTGGGCTCAGGGAGACCCAGGGCGTGGGACGTACCTCGCATGCCATAGTAGGAGAACCGCTCGCAGAACTCATTGATGACGATGAAGAAGATGCTGAAGGGGTAGCCAAAGCAGCTTGGCTGGAGACAAGAGGCAGACAGCGTGAGCTCAGTACAACACAGACTGACACGGTGTGCTGTGACCCGCCGCACGACTGAGATCCATACAGCCCCTGCGGGAGCAGCTGGACGCTCAGGCGTCAGGAGGCTGCATGGGCTGCACGGGAAAGACGCTCTGTACCCGAATCCAGATCAGTTCCCACCTCCCCTCCCTATCCCCAGAGCTCTACACACTTCTCATCTGCCCTTCGCATGGCATCTTTAGCAAGGCTATATTGGACCTCCAAGCTTGGACCTCCAAGCTTTGTGCTTCACGCATCTGAAATCTTCAGCATCTAACACTTGCAGTAATTTTGACTGGTAACCAAACACAAGCAAAAAGCCAACATTTTTTGAAGAGAAACCCAACAGCCCAAACCCCAGCAGCACAAGGGAATTAGAAGCCTGGCACTAACGTTAAATACCTCCAGTTGGGATGAACACATTTCCTTCAAACAAATCTCAGGAAAGCTCCTTATTCTTGCATGTTCTCTGCTAGATGAAGGATCCCCCATTTCTTGTCAATAAATCTGATGTTGCTCTTAATCTATGGCACTAACTGCCAGATTTCCTGATCCTTCAGCTGCTGTGATAGCTATCTGCATGATAGCCCTAATACAATCTGTGACACTGCTCTTGCCATTGTGACGGAATGGAGAAAGCACCCATCGGCTGCAAATTTAGCACAAGTGGTAGGACTGGAAATCTAATTTCTGATCACCTTCTTTTCTTAGTGGATGAACATACAATACCATTTCTATAAATATACCAGAAATACAAGTTGATATAATTCTCCATAACTTGATTTCTCAGGCTTTAATTCTGAAAGTTGCAAAAATTAGGTTTTTAATAAAACTCAGGACTTTGTCCTTAAAGCTATGCCAATTCTAATCCACTTCATTGACTCACCTAGACTGTTGTTGTGGTTTAACCCGGTTAACTGCAAAGATCGGTCAGCTCTAATTTTTTAGAAATACACACTAAAATATTTTCTGTACAAGGAAATTAAAGCCATTTTTATCTGTAATTTAAGTTCTGAGAAACTTTTTTTTTTAATATTATCCAAGTGGAAACTACTTCAGCTAGGAGCAATACAGCCTTACAAGGACTTGGGAAACCAAAAGCCATCTGAACATGGTGTCAAAAAGCCAAGCAAAGCAGATCTTTGGATGTCTCTTACTTTGGTGCTTTAGAATAAATAAAAGTGTATGTATCAACTGTCTAAAAATGAAAGAAACAGCAGTGCAGATTTTAAGGATCGATGGTAGCTGCTGGGGGGCAGGCGGGGTTAAAACATTTCAGAAGAAGTGAAACATGAAATTTAACAAGTGTGGAGAAGAAAAAGCATGGCATTGTTCGCCTTCATGTTGTGAGGGTTTAGGAACCAGACTAGCCGTATTTTCAGTGAAACAAAGAGAAGTCTGCATACTGAAAGGAAAGAAACCTGGTACGGGGAAATCCTGCCTGGCAAGGGGAAGGAAAATCAGAGAGCTCACATCACCAGCAAAGGCTGTGGGTAGGGCCTTAACGAAGAGCGCAACACATAACAAAACCTGTGCTCTGCAATGAACTTCCCTGCTAGGGACCTGTCAGGAAAGGGTCGGGAGCGGGGTGAGAGCACCGCTCCTGAGGCGGTCAGTGGGGAACCACCGGGGTCTTTCATGAGGGAAGTTATTTTTTCCCCCCAGGACGATTCTAACAAACAAATATGCTGTTATGCCTTGATAACACGTTTCACACCATACTGCCCTCCCAAGCCCCTGCTGCATTATACGTGTGCATGCACACGCATCTACTGACACATTTGCTGTTGCCATCCCCATTGCCCAGAAAGCACTAGCTGCCCCACAGAAGGGGTGACAACCCCATTGCATTTTGCAAGGCATCCCAGGTACAGGCCCGGCACCACCCAGCTGCACACCCTCGAGTTCAGCTGCTGAGGAAGCTGTGGGAAAGCTGCAGGGAAAGTCTACAGAGTAAAGCCTTGCGAGATAAGAAAAGCAAGGTTGCAGACAGATATAGGACTGCTGAGACAGGTGTCATTAACAGTCCAAAGATTCACGAGGAAGACTGCTAACACTATGGGGTAAACAAGTCCCAGAGGAGAGTCAGCAGATGCTGACAGCTCAGCAGCACCAAGGATGAGCCCCAGGGACCCTTCTGCTCCCGGCTGATGCCTGTCCGGCCAACAAAGGCTCTTCAGACATCTTATCAGGGTGGCGAGCATACTAACGTCTAGCTGGGATGTTGGGAGCTGCCAGGCTATCTTGTGTTTGTGTTGGCCAGTAACGCATTACTTTATAGGTAAAGTATTTTTATCTTATGTTTACAGGATTTTTTATTTTTTTTTCCCCACACACAGCTAAAGTTACCCAAAGTAATCCAGAGAGTGAGTATAGCAACTTGCTATAGCATAAGAGAAAGCAGTACTTACCTTTTTTGTGTCCTTACTTTTTGCAGCTGTGGGGAGGGGAAAGAACACAAGTTAATGGAAACTGAGTAAGACTTCTTCAAAGCAAAAAATAATGGGAAAAACTCAGCTTAAAACAAATCATGAAAAGCAAACATGGTATTGTTCAGTAACCACACATACGCTCAAGATGCGTAAATTTTCAGTCAGAGGGAGAATTCTTATGGTGCAAAAAGGTTATTAGAAAAAAAACTTGATTTCCTTTTGTTTCTCAGGTAAAGCGTGGACTCACGCACACTGCCAGGGGAAAAATCAAACGGGATTGATGATGCAAAGCACCACAGCAGTGTGGTGAGCAGCGCTGCAACTGCAGACAGCACCCTGCAGCCCCTACAAGCTCTGTCCTTCAGGGCACGCTCGGCTGGGCTCGCGCCGCTGCAGATAAACACGGTGCCCACGGAGTGGATGTCAGCATTTCCTACAGCACCACATGGACAAGTTCATTATCGTTAAGATAAGACCAAGTACAAGATGTGAACTTTGAAATCCCTGCCTGCAAACGAAGTGTGCTCATAATAGATCCCTGTAAGAAAAATATGTTTGCTAACATTTAGTCCATAGTTCAAAACAGAGGAGAAGAGCTGACAGCAACACTATGGTGTTTGGCACAAAATGTAATTAAGGTCCTTTTGAAAACTGTTAAAACAAATTGATTCTTTCCTTCAGTGGAAAGAAGTGGACAGCCATCTTCATTGTAAAGACGGGACGTATCATGAAGATAATTCAAGAATACATCTTCCTAAAAATCAAGTAACATCCAGAAAGTGCTCACATACCGATGTCAGGGCACATGCACATACCCAGGTCGTTAAAGCTGTTGGCAATGTCCCCTACACAACTCACGTGAGCAGATATATGGGATGATAACTAAGCATCAGCAATAGAGATTATCTTCATAACTCCTTGATTATTTCTGCTTTTTGTCATTTCCAGAGCATGTGCACCATGCTGCAAACTTTCCGTAACACACAGGGAACATCTGCCTGAGCAGCTCACGCCTATCTGTTAGCTCAGCCTTGGGGAAAATAATAATAACAATAATAACAATACTACTACTGCTAACAATAACAACGATGGAACTTTTAGTTGGTTGTTAGTTTTTTTTGTTGTTGCTAGAGGGTAAGATTATTACCTCAGCAAGAAACTCGGCAGAGACATTTTCCAGAGAACACTGACTGACTTTGGTGTTCGAGACACTTGTTGATCAACCAATTTGACTTTACACCATTATTCTTCTTTTACAGGAACAGTCAGCACTGACGTACTATCTTATATACACCCTTATATATATATACACACATGCCATTGTATATACACGCACCATTATATATACACACACACATACACACACCCCATTATTTTTATAATACATTATATATTTAAATATGATATAGTATATACACAAATCATGTAAGACGGCCAGCATTTCAACATGGGAAGCTGTCTGGCCAGCCTTCCCCAGGCAGACAGCATCCTGCACTTTGCACCAGTTGCAGCAAAAAGCCGGGGTTTTGCTCGTGGCGTGCCCCCTTTCGGGGCAGCCCCCAGCACCCCCAAGGGCTGAACTGCAGGAACACCCCCCAGAAATCCTGGGGAGCCCCGTGTTTGTTAAACAGGACCCTGAGCAGCCGAGCGAGGCACTGCGAGACCCCGCTGGAGACCCCCCTCTTCCAAACCCCGTCGGGGTGGGGGTCCCACTGCCCGCCCCCCCCCGCAGCACCTACCCATGGGGCCGGCGCGCTGCTGGCGGCCGCGGGACGACCGACGGACGGACAGACGGACGGACAGACAGACGGACGGACGGGACGGGACAGAGGGAAGGCACCGGGGGCGGCCGGCATTTAAGGGCGGCTCGACGGGGCCCCCGCCCCGGCACCGCCCGCAGCAGCAGCGCAGGTGGCGGGGGGGGGCGGGTGGCCCCGGAGCCGCCGGGGGTGGCGACACGATGCGACACGACACGATAGGACACGACACGATAGGACACGACACGATAGGACACGACACGATAGGACACGACACGACACGACCCGCGGCCACAGCCCCCCCTTCCACCGGGCATCGTTCCGCTGAGGTGCCTGGGGCCAGGGTTGGTTTCGTTTATTTACTTGCGTGTGTCTGTGGGTTTCCTTTTATTTATTTATTTTTCTACTTGTTTGTTTGTTTGTTTGTTTATTTATCCTGTCGATGCTCTCAGCGTCAGGCAGCACACTTTCCACGCCGAGTCGTGGCTCGGCTGCGTACGTGAGACGCACGGGTGGGGAGCTGAGGGCGCGAAGGGGCAGCCACGCGCGCGGCCCATGCCAGGAGTGGGCTAGGAAAACTGCAGCACGGAGGTTTGGAAGCACCCAGAGCACGGAAAGGGAGAAATATTAGTCGGCAGTGCCAAAAAATAAATGTCTGCCGGAAGCATAAAAGCCTCCTTTGGTGCTGGTGTTGAGCGACGCTGGGCTGTGGTTTGTGCAATGGATCCGGTGGCCTCTCCTGCTGCGCGCACGTAGTAATTACCTGGCTGCTGGACGGGTCGATTTCTGCTCAGGTGCAAATGCAACAGGCACTGCGATGTGTTGCAACGTGGGGTATCTACAGGCTCTAAAGAAGGCTGCCCTGGCTTGTGATGGAGAGCTACAGCACAGCCCGGATTTCCTCAGCTGTGTTTACACGGGGGCAATCCGCTCAGAGGAGCTCTCCCCTCTGATCAGTTCCCCCTACTCTTGACTCTTAACATTTATGAATAAATTCTTCAGGTGAAGAATGAGCATGCGGTGGTAGCCAGATGTCTAGCACGTACCCCTGCAAGAAGCACGTGTCTGGCTGCAGAAGCCCTCCCCAGGACAGGAGCAGTCCCCACATCCAACGCAAATCAGAAGCCGCGGCCGCTCTGCTGAGTGGTCCGAAGGGCACAGGGCAGCACCGGTGTCACTGACAGCCCCTTCCCATGCAGAAATGACTGAAATGCCACCACTGTTTCTGATCTGTTAAAATACCAAGTTGAAGAACTGCTTTCTTCCCTCAACAGCAGATTTGGCCTCTTCCTCTTGTATAAACGGTGGTGGCGAAGATGAATTTTGGTGAGTTACCAAGCACATCCTACATGCCAATGTACACTCTGGAAACAAACAAACAGCCTCTTATGTTTCTGCTTAGAAAGAGATGAATAAGCGTGGAGCAGAGATTAAGGGAGACCACGTGTTTTCCTAGCAATTTGAGATAAAGGGGCTACTTGGGTCACATTGGCTTCCGCTCCCCATATCTCCCAGTATTCAAGGTCTCCCTTAAACCAAACATGAAAAAAAGCATTACACAAATGTTCTAAAAATAAGAGCAAAGAATTCACCCTTATGACCACAAGCATTTTGATTCTCCCGACAGGGATAAAGGCCCACACAATTGCTTCACAGGCTCTTCTGGAGTGGATTGGTCTCTGTGTTCAGCAAGCTGGTGCAATGAGGGTGAGCTCTGTGGGGCGGTTTTGTCACCATCCCGGTGTGAGCAGCAAAATCTGGGCTTGGGGGACTTGAGTTTCCTACCCAGACTCACTTCACAGGAGAGCCAAGAGAACAGCAGGACTGCTAAAAGCAGGTTGAAGGTGCAACCATACTGTCTTCTGCAAAGCTCTGAACTTGGAGGAGGCAAAGTGCATTTGAGGATATAGCAGAAAACTCAGGTGACATCACTTCAAACAGTTAAGTACAGGCCACAGCTGGTGATTAGAAAGTACGGTATGTGACTTCTGCAAACTGTGCAGGTTAAAACTACGAGTTATTCCAATAATGTGTCCTAGCACAAACTGCTTGGCTGTCTGGGTGTATATTTTAATTGATGGGTATCTTACTCTGTCGTTAATGAAATGCCACAAAATAGAGCTCATTTAAAAGTTTTGGGGAAGTTTGTCTTCTTGTGCCTCACCAGTAGGAAGTGTGCAACCATGTCAGAGAAGTTGATGAGGTGACTTCCATAAAATGGAATAGTTGATAGCAACTATGGATTATTTAAGGACTGACAACCTAAACTGAGAATGAAGAAAAAGAAGGCGAATTAATATTTGTTTAGAGAATGTGCATTTTAAAAAATCTTGGCAGATGCTTTTGACTCTATTTCAAATTGGAAAAATAATAATAAGCCCAAAGAAATAGCAAGCACGTGCAGCTTACCATGGGGTAGCTACTATTGTACAGAGAGATGAAAACTGATTCAGGTAGTGCATTAATTCCAGTATGAACAGAGACTAATGGATTTCCTTCTATATCCACAATTTATTTAGCTTTCAGGATGGTAGTAGCCCAACACTAGTCACTTGCCAGTAACTACTCCTCCCAAGAGATGTTTATCCTCACCTCCCAGATAGGGAATTTGAGGAAAAAAGTGGTTAGCAATCAGCCAGTGCTGACAAAGCCTTTCTCAGAGGCCCTGCCCTTCTGGATGTAACCGAGGCATCCTAAAGCCGCCAACGTTCAGGTGACAAAGAAAATACCATTAGCTTGCCATGACCTTTCGCATGGCACCGTGTCCAGTTGGGTTTCTTGAAGGCAGGGTGAGCTAGCAGAGCAAACGCTTGGTTGGAGGCACAGAGGAGACCAGGCCTGGAGGGCACCACAGCAGATGAGTTGAGTGCAACCACAGCTGGGAGCGGGACCAGCAGAATAAAGGACACTTGTTTCCATACCCGAGATGCCCAGTTAACGCAAACTTTGGCCCCAAAGTGTACAGACTTGTTACTTCAGGAGTTGAAGCGCCCCAGGGAACGCGGTGCTAGGCCGCAGCAGGCCGCCAGCCCGGCTGGGCAGCACGGGGCCGGTGTTTCTCGTAGATCTGTGGAACCACTCGGTTGGAGAAGACCTCCAAGTCATCTGGTCCGAGATCATCTTCTGCCTGCAGGAGAAGGAGAAGAGCTTATCTCCATGGGGTTTGGCTTCCCTGGCATGTCCGTCTGCACACACACTGACACGTGGGCGCAGGGCGGAGGGGGAAGCAGGGAAGCGGGAACCAGAGCCCAGACCTTTATATAAACAAAGCAACTAAAGTAAACTTCATTTACCTGGAGCTACCCCGCACGGAGGCTAAAATCCCATGGCTCATTAGCAGTGTCTCTGGCAACGGACGTTTAACAGGGCAGATGCAGACCTAATGAGTTAATGGTACATGCTACATTGTAAAATCATTTCTGCCAAAAAGCACTTTTTCATTTTTTTGAAAACACGGCTTGACGTTAACAGCTCATCATTAAGAGTGTTTTATTTCCATCTTGTTTGCTTTTTGATAACATTGTCCTCTCCGTAGAGCCAGCCCCCTCGGCTTGTGTCTCATTGATGAGGGGAGAGGGCGGCGGGTGAGTGAGGGCCCACAGGCAGAGCCTGGGAGCGCAGAAACGCGTGCAGTGCCCCCAGCACGGCCGCTGAGCTCCTGCCAGGCCTTGGGCAACCCTCTGCCGAGGACAGCAGAGCCCGGTGTGCCAGCCGGGGCACTCCCAGCCAGAATGTGGGGCGTGCAAACAGGACTGCGAGGTATTAAGGGCAGCTGGTGAGGGAAGTAGGGCAGAGCAGAGGTCCCGACTCAAAGCCTTGATGCATTCCTTTCTACTAGAGAGAAACACGTATCTTTGCAATAGCTTAGTGTATTTAAGGAAAAAAAAAAAAAAAAAAGACAAACAAAGGTGTAAATACCTGGCACCTAGCTCCAACTCAAGCCTTTCACTGTGTGGTGTGTCACCAAGGACAATGCAGGTGAAGAATGAAGAACTGAAGAATGTTATTCAAAGCATACTGAAACCTCTGAACCACCTCTTCAACACTCAGTTTTTCTTTGTACTTCCACAAGGATATTTTTCTTCTGAAACTTCAGATTCGTGTTGTGAGACCTGACATCTTCGAGAGAACATTTTAGGTTTTCATTGCATCATGTCTTCTAAAGTTTCATCTTCAGCATGTTTTTAAGCGAACTGTACTTTGCTTTTTTTCTTAAGGACAGCTCACTGTAGTCTCAGCAGTGCAATAGCTGCAAGGGCTGGCTGAATTATCTTGTAAACTTATGTAACCTGTCCTACAAAATGAATAATGGTGTTGACAGGAGAATGCAAGTGTAAGTGTCATCTCTTGACCAATCCATGTTTTGACACAAGCATATGCGAAAGACTTGACTTAAACTGACCCAGTATTTAGGAACCGCTGTGATTTGTCTCAGAGTTTTGGAGATACTTGTTTATGTGATTGCTGAAGATATTTTTTTTTTCCTACAAATAAATCTTATAAAATTGGATGATCACATTTCCAAGGGAAAACATCCTGTGACATTGTACATGATTTTTGGGGTGGGAGAGACAGTGCTGCCATGCAAAACATGCAACTGAAGATGACATCAACACCCACAGTGGAAGTAACATATTTTGAGTTTGGGCAATAGGACAAGAGTATATCATTTTCTGGAGATGCATTTTTCTGGTGTTGAAATTCTGCAACTGGAGACCTGGAGCTGATGCTGTCTGGCTGCTGTGTCCCTGTTAGACGTTTTGAGATGGGTTCATCCTTCCTGAAATGGACTTTCACATTATTTACAGAGACATTCATATTTCCTCATAGGATATTAAGCTGGCTTCTTTCCATTACCTATAGTTCTACTGTGTCTCATTCAGATTTAAATGAAAACTTTAGCAGCAGGATCTGACAGAATTTAATACGTAAATAAATTTCAGTGGATTCACTTATCTCACTACATTCTTACAAAGTCACTGTGAAGTCATTCTTTGTATTTCTTTTGAGAAATATTGGCCAGTTTTGCTGTTTCTCAGACCCAAGAATCCAGAGCGCCATTGGATTATTTTCTTCTACTTGCAGCCCACTTTTTGTGGAGGGGCCGGTGGAAGGAGAGGTTTGGGTGAAAGGACAATGTGAGGCAGAGAAGGGCTGGAAGGGAGTTTCACGGTGAGAGTCCCATGCTGAGACCATGCTGGGTCTAAGGAGAGGAGCAGGAACACCCATACCTTGCTCCCAGTCACCCAGATAGGCAGGCAATGAGGCAGTTACAAAGACAAAAGCTCTTCTTGCTACCTGCAACCTCAGCGAAATTCGAGATCCCCCAAGTGCTTCATCAGCTGTGAGCACCCACCTCAAAGCCTCTCCATCGCCTTCGTTGAGGAGCATCTCCTAGCCTCCAAAAGCCTTCGACCCATCCTGCTCCTCCTTTCACACCCTTCGGCCATCCCTTGGACCCCGACTCGGTCATGACTGTGAAACCATACTTGGTCTGGGGAAGAAGAAGAACTGAGATGGCACTGGACAGTATTTCACTGGTGAAGCAACTACAACATCAGCTGCTTGCTGCGGTATCTCTGAGGGCTTTCTCACCTCTTTTCTCCTCTTTGGTCTTTTCCAGGAGCACCTCAAACCTTCTTTAGCTGGCCTCCTTATCTTCTTAATTACTTGTCCAAATTAGAAAATAATATTTTGCTACTGACCTCTGTGGTTATATTCTTATTTTCTTCGTTCTTTGCACTCTCTTGAGCAACTGATTTTCAGGAAGCAGCACAGTACAATTTAATTACTTTGTTCTCTCAGATTTTAAAATAGGGATGTCCCTTTATTTCTTATGGTTGGAAAGCCCAGGATTTGCAATTACGTGGATTTGTTTACACTTCCTTCTAATAGCTCAACCCATTTTCATTCCCCTGAAGGGAAGGCATTATTCTGAAGAAAAAATGACCATCAACAGCTTTTGGCTTCTTGCAAAGGCTTCTGAGCAAAATACTTTCAATACGAAGATAAGGTTAAAATATAACAATACATAAACAACATAAAATTACATAACATATTTACATGCAATATTTCATAAACTGAAACTGCAGCATGTAAATAACCTAGTCCTGCATATCAGCATAATACGTTGCTGGGTTACTGACTGCCTCCCACAACATAATGATTTTTTCCAAGAAACAGGAGGCATTCTTCTGAGAGGAACTAGAGAGAGAAACAGGAAACAAGAAGCATATACACACAGATAAATTATAAATCAAGTTCTGCCACTCTGATTTCACTTGTTGTCTAGTGGCGGAAGACGTTAGACCAGAAAGTAGCAAAAACAGGTCACTGTGTCCAATTAAATCAAGTGTAAACACCAAATATAACCGTGGAAGCTATGTATAATGTTTATTGTTGGTACAGATATCCCATTTTGAGCATTCTGATTATCCAGTGCTAAAAAACACGTTTGAAGATGTAACTGAAGCTTCAGGAGACTTTAGAAGTTATTCAAAAACATCTGCACCTAGCTATATGAAAAATTAAATTGTTCAAAGATAATACACTGTCCACCCAAAGGTTGTATCTCACCTCATATATGAGTTGATCAAAACTTGATTTTCACTGCTCTTTTCATTGTTGATGTTTACGGAGTTTGTCGTTGCTTCTGTACTGTAATTTTTTTTTACAAATGAGAGAGTTACAGTATTTGCTATTGTAATTCTTGTGATCTCACACACAGGCTACATAAAAGTCTTTTAAAAGGTTTCAAATTGCTAAAGCTATACAGTAGATATACTATACATACAAGAAATATTTTCTGTAATGGAAACAATCCCTCATGATGCAAAACCAATGCAAAACAACATTGCCCACACCAAAATTTTTCAACAATTTTTGTTGAAAAGCAAAGAAAAAGCTGGGAAAAGGCATACAAGCAGAAGAAATTGTTCTGGTTTTCATTTGTTTGGAAACTGCCGTGGAACAGATTAGCCTGCACTGTAGTGCTTTCTTACATAAACAAGCAATTATACCTGGTCGTGAGCAAAGCTCTTTAAATCACTCCTAGCTAGTTATTGATAAAAGCTCTAAAAATACGTAGCCTAAACCGGAAAGGATAGTTGTTATGGAAAGGCTCTAAGACACCCAAGCACAGCAATTACAGGCTCTACACTGCTCTTCCAGCAAACAAACGTAGCATAAGCTACACAAATCACTGGAACTGGAGTGGTTGAGGATCATTTGGTGTATGTCAGAAGTTAATTCAGTCTTATCCCTCCAAAACTGCGGTTGCCTCAGATGAAGCAAGTACTCGTACAGAGCCCACTTTTATCTGACAATACTGGAATTAAAATTACATATTTCTAAGTAAAATTTACGAGTTTAACTTGCATACTGTTATTGGAAAGCAGTCCTTTATCAATACCAATTTCTAGAACATCCTTACCTTAATTTTTACAAATGTAATTTTGATCAGAAATGCTTTCTTTTCCAAGTCCTGCCACTGTTACTGTAGTACCTGGCTTCTTTTGCTTAAGGAAAAAATAGAGTCCGTCCAATCAAACAGAAACGTTTAGCTGCATCCTCACCTTGAGAGACAGGAATACCAGTTCCATAATGCCGTACATATAGAGTAGGCCTGTACTTAGTGACCTCCTTTCTGACAAAATCAGGTTGCCTATTTATTCTTGTTTTCTCATATTACAACCTCTCTAATACTTATTGGCATGTCCTAATGAGAGGCATCCATGGATACATGTTCATCCTCCTGTAGAAAGAGTCTAATCTTACTCTCCTTTTGAGAATGCTTTCTGAAAGTGGATCAGAAAACATGGCCAAAGGACAGGGTATCATCCTCTTCCACTTATATTTAGTTCCTGGAGACAATTTGCCATTCTTGTTTGTTTTGCATGCTACTTCATGCAAGCTAAATCTAAAGTAGCTTCCTTTTCTGTTATCAGATAACATGAACTCCTCATAAAGCCTCTTGGCAATAGCTCTTCTGTATTTTTTTTAGTGTTCAGACTGAACTTTCCTTTATGGTTTGCTTGGTAACAGCTGACACTGTGTATGTAACCGAGACTTGAAATACACAAACTCGTAACCCTGGAGCCCTGCAAAGCCTCCCAGGGAAGGTGTCTTGCACTCAGCTCATACCACAGATTTTTTCATAGGGCAAACATTGCTTACTACAAAAAAAATCTAGTATATTCAGAAAGTTTGTACAGAGACACACACTGCTCCGCCAAAGCTCCTGAATGACAGCCCACCTTGTTACACCGTGCCATTAACACAAGACAGACCTCTGGAGCAGGTGCTAGCAAACCCTAGGTGCAAGATGATGGCCCTGGTAAGGAAGGACTGAAAAGAGATTTAGGACACCACTGTAGTAGATATGCACAGGTATGTTTGAAATATTCATGTCTGGCTCACCTTAAATGTGATGAACTGAACCACGTCATGGTAACAGTGGTCAAGAAATATTCTGTCCAGCACTGACCGTGACTATTTTCTGAGCCCGAATGCTGCTGACATGCACCGTGGAAGAGGAGCTGAATATAGCAAAGACTTTGGCTAAATGGCTTATCTGCAGGGAAGACAACTATTTTTTGACCAGAAAAAAAGGCCACGAGACCTGAAGAAAACAGAGAACTACAAAAGAGGAGTGTTCAGAGACTGGACCTTGCAGGTGGACTGGTGAGGAGAAGGGCCAGTAGGCAGCCTCCCTAAAGGAAGGCTTTATCTAAGGGAAGCCACGGTAGAGGCGGGCAGAACCCAATATCAAGGAGTATCTCAGAACACAATGACTGAAAAACAATCAGCACATGAGTAAAGTTGAAAGGTTGAAAGGTCAGCCCTGGCAGAAGGGATATGCCGCACCTGACTTACCTTTTTTCCTTCTCTTGATCGAACATGTATTTTTAACTTCTGCTGTTATGCAATGCAGAAGTCGCACATTACGAAACTGTTGCCACATTCTGCTAACAGGCATGGCTGCATTTTGTATCGGGATGAAATTGGAGTCATACCAAGTGTTTTTAAAATGACTTGGGATAAAGAGGTGTTATTTAACCTGCTGTTTAGCTTTCATAGTAGTATCTGGATTTTTATTTATTTATTAATTTTGACGGGAGTCTGACATATTTTGCAGTCAAGAGAGACAGAACGAATAGAAATGATAAAATATAGTCATTTTTTTATTTAGTGACTTGGTTATGTCTGGGTAAGATGGTTCTCAAGAGTCAAGATTTCATTTCCAAGATTTCAGAGGCAAGGTCAGGAAGCTGTATGCCATTGTGACTAAAACTAAGTTTTTCCCTTCTTATATCACTCACAAATATTTTAAATAAAACGCCCATCAATTATTGTTAAATCCAGGAACTGAAAAATTGTTCTGATGACAACTGTACACATTAACTCCATGCACTGCTTACAAAAAGGGAAAGGAAATTTTAGTGCAGCTTTTGGGCAGGAATTTGTAAGCTTCAATGACAGTAAAATGCATCCTGCTAGGATAAGAGGGAGGTCTGTTCATGTCTTAGTTTACGTATAAATAGCTAAGCATATAGTCAAGACGATGTGTATTAATGCCTAAATAGAAAGGAATCAAAATTAACTAAAATACACACAAAAAAAGTAGATTAAGAAACGGGGGTTGAAACAGAGGTTGGTTTGAAATGCTTTATATCAGGTATTTAACTGTTTGACCAGTAACGCCATGTAATTTTATCATATGTAGGTGACTTGCACATTTGTAAAAGAAAAGAAAATCCCCAAAGAAAGATTTATGAGCTCCAGGAGGACAATGGCTAAATAAACGACTCTTAAATTTAAAGAGCACAACAACAAAGTATATGGAGAATATTTTCATATGCTTATTGATTTAAATGTATTCACTTTTCTGAGAGCCCTAGTCAAATATCTGCAACTTGAGCTGTCAGCTGTCAGCCAAGGAACAGGAAAGTTAGTGGAAGAAGGTTGAGCTTGTGGCTATTCCCAGTGCATCATAAAATGGCTATATGAAATTGTAACAGTTTAAAATGGCAAATTAGAACAGAAGACACCTTATATATGAAACTGAATTTGGGAATTTCACGTTCTAAGAATTTCAACCCAGTGCCTTGTTTCTTTTCACAAGATTAGTCAAAATCCACATTTCATGCTCTGTGCACCAAATGGTTTACTGTCTTGTAGAAACTGATACGCACCATCCAAAATTGAGCTGAAAGTAACTTTCCCGCTGTGACCTGAAAGGTGAAGACAGACAAAAGGAACAAGCATCGCAGGCATTTCTTCATTTACAACCATTTAGAGTAATCTTTTCAAGCACTAGAAATGGTAGCGTATAATTGCTTGTCAGCTGCTTCACTAGTGCTCGCAGTACAAGCTTCTGCCGTGACTAATAACTGGCTGAACATCTGGCAGCTGAACACAAGTCTTCTGGTAATAACAATGCTCTGTCCTGAATAAAGACCCAGTCAACGCTAAGACTACTGCCTAAAATTGTTGCTAAAACTGTTAGAGACTGCATGCATCTGTTTTTTTCCAGAATGTTGTTAAAATAGCTATGAAATTGAACTAGTTAATAGCAACCAACATCAGCTAAAGAATCACCAGTGGTATCACCCTACTTTTCAAAGTTTAACTTCAGCTAAATTTAGACGTAAAAGATACCATTAAGTTCTGAGTGAATGCCCGCAGCCTGAGCTAGGTAGCTGACTAAGGAAGCAATAAAATAACATCTCCTTACTGTAAAGAATATCTGACAGAAGACATCCAGATCTTTGGAACCGAGCACCATCAGTAGCATTCAGTGCAGTGGTTGAAAGAGGATTAAGAATCTTTGTCTGATTTTCTAATCTGAATTTGCTTGGCTTCAGCATCCACCCTCTGTTGTCTTCCGTAGCCAGACAAAAAAGCCTCACACCATCCACTGTACTCTTTGGCACGATTACTTTTGTATTTTACAGCCCTTCTCGATTTTCTGCTTGGTGAGTCAAAACACTCCTGCAGATGTCACGCCATTAAAGATTTTCTCTCTCCCTCAAAACCATCTTTTTTCCTTACTCTTACAAATTCTTGAGTTCAACATTTTAAAACCTTAGCCCCAGTATCTTCCCAGCACACGATGTTTTCATATTGGTTTCACAAGTGCTGTACGGCAGGTAAGCCCACCCTAATACATTTCATTTATATCGACGTGGTGCATCAGTCTTCCTCACCACAGAACTACATTAAGAGTTTGCTTATGGCAAGCTGTATGTTCGGAACAACCCTTAAATCCTTTTCTCTGTTACCATTTCCCAAGAGACAACCTGCACACTTAATTTTCTTTTAGTATTTCTTCAAGAATGGCTTTGTAGACTGCAATGCCAGTATGCTGTGCATAAAGGTCCTCATCTGAGAAACACGACCTTCGTTTTCACACATTTTAAATCGTTGCTTTGATATTTTTTTCTTTTGGTCATTTCTGGACTACCAGTGAAAAAGTTAAATAGCACCACAATTACTTTCTAGAAGAATTTCCCGAAGTGGTGGTGTATCAACATGTGATTTTCCAGCGACGGTCTCTGAAAACATTTGCCAGACCGTACTTCAACACCTGGACACCCGGTATATTGTTAGGGCCCACTTATATCGGACCGTCAGGCAGTGCTGTAGGGAGTTGTAACAGAACCACGGGGATTGACATTTCCGTGCATATTTCACTCAAACCAATACAGGAGCAGGAGAAGAAGCAAGGGTTGAAGGAACAGCATGTATTGATAACCAAGGACATGGTTAACAGTAATCAGATTGGTAAACACTGTGGAATGTGCTGCCTGCATCAAGACTGGAAGGCCTGGGCTCCGATAGTGCTACAGCTTGATGATTTGTCAGCAGAAGAGCGGAGATAACAGGAGGATGGCAGGAAGGTTACAGCCCACCCCCTGTGCCAGCTTCCTGCTGTCCCAGCAGGAGGGAAGGCTGTAGCCATAAAGATAGGCAAATGAGGAAACACAGGCATCAGAGAGCAACCTCCCCTACGGTTTATGTGGGATGAGGTAAGCAGGATTAAGGTGGAAGATCGCGCTGTAATAGCTGAAGGGTATAAGCACCTGACTGGAGAAGGTTTTCATTGCCAAGGAAGGACCCAGATGACTCGGCAGTCGCTCAGCAGTCAGCGTTTTTAATCTTCTGTGGGGCTCCTCAGCCAACCTGGTGCAGCTCAGGAGTACGTGGGTTTGAGAACAGGACCCAGTGAAATCTGTGAGAGTAAACCTGAGCGACCGAGATTAGTTTTCTTTAAAATAAATACCACCTTCCCTTTCCTTGTGGTCTTGAATTTTGTCATGTTAATTTCCTACAGTGCAACGTACTACAAAATGCCCTCTAAATTTACAGTCTATGCAAAGCAAAAGGTCATCTGTTCAACCAGACCTATTTTTTTGTATAAGCCTCTCTTTAGTTCCTCTTGATTTGACTCTCATAATAGGCCTTCCAGTGTCTTGTTTCCCACCAGTACCACGGCAAGTGGAACATAATCCTCCCACATACTTTTTTTTTTTTTTTGTGACAATGGGAGCAAAATTCTTCACTTTCCATACACCAAGACCTGTTTTAAAGGAACATTAGCAGACCAGAATCTTTTGGCCGACTCTTACTACACTTGGTCTCAATTTTTAGGCCTGTAGATACTGAATGCATAATGGAAATAAAATTCCTTTTGGATTACAAGGGAACTATATTTCATCATCTTCATGTGATTTTTTTTTATTATTTTGACTGTTTCTAAAGATAAAATACAAGCTTTTTGAGCATATCTCCACACTAAATAATCTGACCTTTAACCATCTGCCTAGTAATGAGACCATATCATCACTAGCCAGTATTTCAGCCAAATGCCTTGGTATCTTCAGCTGTGCAAGATAGATTTATCTAACAAACACCCTACGTTCCTCAGCAATTTTCTGTACTTTAATTTCTATATCTGCTTTCCATTTAAATATTTTTTTAAAATGCTAATCTTTTATCACTATCTTCAAGTTCATCCAGTCTTTATTTTTTTTTAAATTGTCTGCATAAATTTAATTAACAATTTTTTGAGATTTAGTCTTTTTTTTTTGAGAGTAAGCATAAATTTAATTTTAGGGTAATCGCTGCCAGTTGGTAACATATTATCAAGTTCTGATCACAGGTTTCTAGACATGCATCAAAACCCACTAATTATTTAATTATAATAAACTATAATCCAAAATGGATGCATTTTGTTAAGATATAATGGTTTTCTAAAAGCCACTGAATAGGTGTATTATACTATTGGCTGTATGATACTTCAAGCAAGCCTCTCAAAAAAAGCCTCTCAAAAAAAAAGAACTTCTCCCCTCTCCGCCCCCTTGCAGTGTGCATGGCAAGTTAATTATCCAATTCTGAGCTTTAACAATAAAGATCTTCGCCAATATATTGCTATGTCATGCTTTATCAGTCAGCACATTGCTTCATTTCTTTTCCCATTCCTATGGTTCTGAGTCACCAGTGTCCCCAAAACAGATACTGCATTTTAGTGTGGGGTGTTACCTCCCCTATTTTGCCTTTCTCGAGCAAATAAATGGGTTTTAAAACAAACACAAAAACAAGCAAACAAACAACAAGTTACATCATCACTCTAGGCATATTTAAATACATTATTTCAAGGCTTTATTATGTATTTTTTACAGTCTGCTAGTATGCTGTGATGAGAAAATACTTGTCTGTTTCAAAACAGCTCACAGAGCAAGGGTCCATCACTGGTGTTTTAAGTAATCTGAAAAAAAGCAAACAAAACAAAACAAAACAAAAAAAACAAACCCACCCACCCCTCAGCAGGCTGCTAATGGATGAACAGAAGTTTTCTTTTTTGTCGCAGGCGAAACAGTTACGTTGACAGCTCTTCCACTTTATTAGACAAATTATAAAAGGTGTTTGTCCCCTTATGTACCTTGTTTGTTATGTTTAAGGTGGCTACTACAGCTTCACTAAATCAAAGATAGCTCTGCACTCGTCTCTCACTAAGCAACGTTCAGAGATTCCTGAGAGTTATGGAATGAGCAACAAAGTGAACAGTTTCGCTTAACTAAGGTCCTTTTTCTGCAGTTATCTGTGTGTCCTTGAGAACTTCTTATCTATTCCATTTACAACTCATGCAATTGAAAAAAATGACTTGTTACTTAATGGCTCTGTCAGAAGTTCCAGCTCCCTCAGTAGACGTTGTGCTAAGAACATTGACTAGCGCAAAGGATGCAGCCAATTTCTGTTCAGATTTCTTCTGGGGTTCAAATTCCATTTTTTCAAACACTAGATGCCAGCTTGAACATACTTACTCAGCAGTTATCAGCATCTGCTCGTACAAAGATAGATAACTGTTCCAGACTGATAAACATCTTTTTTTCCCCTCACACACTTGAAAAACATCTGACCACTCACTTTCATTAATTTGAAAATTATGTTGGTGTAAAGCTGGTTAAATCTTACTAATTCTTAAAATATTAAATGGATACTAAACATAACTGGAAAAAGCAGAATCATCCAGTGCCAGGATGAGCTGTTTGAAAAATCTTTCATGTTTAATGCTAACATAAGAATTTCATGCTATGCTAGAGAAAATGACAGTAAACCTTAAATCACATGGGAAAAAAAAATCCTATTTTCATCTGATGAAGAGTTTTGAAGGGTTCTTAATATTAACTGTAACAGTGAGTAACAACCTTTAGTTACAACATGCTACTTGGGTCAAACACGATGGATCCAAAACTCATGTCTTAACTAATAGCCTACAATTCCTCTGTTGTCAAGAAATATGAAAAGCACACCATAAGGTTCTGCATCTAATCTCATACTTAGGCTGCCAAAAGCCTTTCTTTCTTTCTTTCTTTCTTTCTTTCTTTCTTTCTTTTTTTTGATCAAGCTTTCATCTTTTCCCAGTCTCGGGGACAAATCTAAAATAAAAACCAGAGCACACAGTGAGAAAAGTTAACTACTTTTTTCCTTTTAATATAGATGTAGTACAGAATGTTTAATTACAGCAGGACAGTGCTTCCAGTTAAATAAAATTAAAAACCTTTATTTTCCCCAAATATAAAATTACTAAATTAATGTCTTAAAAGAATAAGAATATGGAAAAAGCTTTAAATTATACCACCATTTACCACAGTAACCATGATCACCAATTACATACTTCATTGCTTTGGCAAAAAAGTTTTTTTTTTTTCCTTTTAATAAATGCATATAAACCTAACATAGCAAAGACTGTATACATCTTTATATTGCACTTATTTATATACAGGAATAAATGAACTGTAAAGTCTGCATATACTTGGAATGAGCAAATTTTCACAATAAACTGAAAGCATGATAAGAGCTGGTATGAATATTAAAAAATGTTTAGAAATGTAATACATTTATGTACAGACTGCATGGACTGTATTAACAAACAATATGTACATAACAGTTTACTATACTATTGATATTTTAGAATAACTCCGTGTTCATTAATACAGACCTTTGGTTGTATTTAGTTGTTTAGTAAGATCCAAGCTCACGTACTTCCAAAATGCAACAAGGTATAAAATAAAGCACAACAATTTGCCAAATGGTACAAAAACTACTATTGTCAGTTCCATTAAACCCAAAAAACTAGTGTCTCTGTCTAGTCCCAAAATAGTTCTTGTACTTGAAATCAATCTCTATGTGCCATACACAAAAAGAACACCTGAATGTTACATATCTGCAAAATTACATCCCACAACACTTTTTGTAATGTGCAATTTGTTTTAATAATACTTCCTAACAAAAAAGAGAAATTTACTTCAATATTATAATTTCCCAATACGCACTTTTGCGATGACACTGTGAATATTTTAAATGTTACCAGCAAGATTAAAAAATATATGTGCGCCTCCTTTACTTACTCTAAAAAACTATTACCAGTAATTGCTATTTGCTTATCACTGTCTACCTTGATATCTAAGTGTGCTCAGACTTTCATATGAATTATGCAGTTTGTACGTGCCCAACGTTTAGCTTCAAAATCATCCTGAGCTTGCACACAATGAAACAAATCCACATACTTAAAAAACAAAAACAAAAACAAACAAAAAAAGCCCCCAACCCCCAAAACCAAACACCATACTTTACAAAACAATCATGCAACTGAAGAAGAACTGGGCATCCCATGAACTGTTGTGCTTGTTGGAGTTCCACTTATGGCGTTGAAAATGTGTAGCGAATTGGGCATAACATTGGCCTTTTCTTCAACCGGAGTAATCTTAAAATGGAAAACAAGCATTTACCAAAGCGTTCCAAAAGGACATGAGCATTTATAAAACAGCTATCAAAACACAGCTTTTGATAGTCACCAAAAAATCTTAATTCTTAACAGCCATATATTTACCGATGCCACATTTAGAAATATTAGATACATCAATTGTGTGACGTATCGAATATTTCTAGATATGTGGCTTTGGCACTAAGACGGCTTTTCTATCACCATCAGTACAACTAGATTCTTTTCTTTCAAAATACTATACATTTTGTGCTCATCATATGTGAGACAGCATTTTCTGAGTTAATGACTACAGACTTGCAAGAGATTATTGAAAGTACTACTCTCAGCTGTATGACACAATCACAGACTGGTTGAGTTGGAAGCCCCCTTGACCAACTTCCCTGGCTCAAGCAGGGTCACCTAAGAGCACCTTCTCACCTATAGAAAGAGTAAAAGGAGAAAGAGAAAACTCATTCTGAATAAGGTATGCTTTTTATGATGAAAATAAAGATTCATCCTTAGCTAAAAGGAATTATATAGACAAACTAAGAGCAGAAGTAAAGAAAATTAATTACCATCCCATCTGATCATATTTGCAAGCAGCAGAGGGAAAAAAAGAAAAGTCCATTAAGATTTTCTATATTTTCATAACAACATTTTTGCAATTGTTTAAACACCACACTATTATAAGAGAGCTAATTTTTTTTTTCTTCCAATAACAGAGCAAAACATCGTGAGATTTTTTTTTCTTTCTCTCCAAATACACCAACAGGCAGGCATATAAAGTTGCCATTTTTATAGATTTCAGTGAACGCCTCCATGATTCTACGACTTCAAGGTGTGATGAATCTTTTTTTTTTTTTATCATTTTTTACATAGCATGTTTTAATTATTTACAACTGATTACATCTGTATAAAAAAACACAGTAGAAGACCAGTAGTACACATTACTACAGTCAGTGATGTACTTTCATATTCTGTTCACACTGTCTTGCAGTGTCAGTTGTTTGCCCCTTGTCTCTGCTTACTCTTAGCCAATTTGATTTACTCCTAAGGTTTCAGGCATTACATGCTTTTTCTTATCCTCAGTCTTTGGAAACTCACACGTGAGAATTTTTTAAACATACACATCTTGCACTGAGTTCAAATTTATTTTCTTATTTTTACTTCTTGTGTTCAAAGCATCATTATATACTTTTACTTTTTCCTTTCTGGGTAAAAAAAAAAATCTTCTTGGATAAGCATATGGATAACCTGCTACACAGGTTAGCTTTTTCAGCAAGTATTTCTTGGATCATAATAGACTAATTTGGAGATGTCAAAAAATAGTAAGTGGGTAAAGCTGTTGTATGTCTGAAGGAGGTAAACCTGAGAAATGCTGGAAGATTAATTGACCATTTAAATGTCAACTAGACAGAATGCCTCAGGTACGTCTTGATTTTTCACGTAAAATTTGATCTCAGAGCAAAGCCTATTTTATTTGTAAAGATGAAGGAAACAGAGCTCCTCTTTGCATCAGCTGTTTATCCAGACTGGCATGCACTGGTTCCTAAGTCTAAGAAAAGATGTTGTTATGGCCATACATTTAAGGAAGTCTCATAGAAATATGTATTCGTAAGGTAAAATATTTAAGAAAACACAGGTATTTCTTGTGGGCCAGAAATACAAGTCTTGAGGGTAAGACCTATAAGCCACTCTGGGGCTCTAGGAAAAGATTATACAAATAACAGTGCATTAAAAAAACAGAATCTGAAGTGATGAGTGTGATGAATAAAAACTTAAAGGCAGTAGGCATTAACCATGAATCTTTTCCCATACTCCTAGAGATAATATCCTTGCCTCTGAAGTCAGGAGGCATTTCTACCACAGATCCTAGATGCAAGGTCCTTAATCTTGTTTGTAGGAGAGTTCTGTTTTTTCTTTTCCCATATCTCCAGCTTGTCTGTAGTTGGTTCCATCAAGAAAATGTGTAGAAATACCTCTTGCAAGATGGCTTAACTCTTTCTTGCAAAAGTAAATGCTTACATCTTCAAATCGCAATTAAAAGGGTTAAGCTTGCAGATGAAATTACCCTACAGTTATCAGGAAGTATAGATTAAAATGAACTTTCTGGATCACTGAATGAAGATACCTGTAGAAGCATTAAGTATAAGTGACACATGTATTTGTGTCATTAAATTTGTTTTTATCTTTACTGTAATCTTTCTCTCCTATGAAAAACAGGCTGGTGCCAACAAGATTAATTTTCTTAATGCATAGGACTTAATTCTGAAGATCAAGAAAGCACCTGCAGAAAATTCACACACAGAAAAAAGAGAAGTTCCAAAACTCCATGATATGCTTAAACTCCAATAGAAATAAAACCAACACAATCTTCTGATGTAAAGCATAATGTACACTTTTCCTACTGGGTTCAAATTATAGCTATGTTCTCAATAGTGGTATATATAAATTAATTTCAGGACATACTTGTTCATGCATTATTTCAGAAAGCTCTTTCGCCATTTCTCTGTAGTTGGCTTTCATTTCTTCTTGATATTCCAACTGATCTTCCTTTATAAGTCGCTCATTTACACCAAGAGCATGCCCACAAGCTTCAACAAATTGCCTGATTTAGATAAAATAATAAGAAAGATCTTAAGAAGGAATACAAAATCCAAAGGAATAATTCAAAATGCTAGACTAAACTTTACAAGTATTTTTAAAAAAAAAATCTTTCATTGAATTCTTATCTCATTTATTTATTAAAAAAAAAAAAGTACCTAAAAACTTCCTTTAGGAGCTTCACTTTATTGTCTGGATATCTTTTGGTGTTTGTGTCATCTAAGAAAGCTCTTGCATATGCTAGTGGACCAGCATTAACCTAAGAACAAAAATTACAAAATAAAGTCAGTTCTCTGATATACTGTCTTAGCACTAACAGATGCTACAGGTGAATGCCTGATTTAAATTTCTTAGGAGAACACATTGATTTCAAATAAATAAATAAATAAATGCCCTCCCTTCCCCCCTGCACATAAAAACCAAACACATCCTTATTTCATAAGAAAACTACTGAAGTTGTAACATAAGGGCACAAGAGGTCTGTACAGCACTCAGAACCTGTCCTGGCACAAAGAAACCACTTTAATGATGACAAAGGCAAAGTAACTGCTGATATTGACAGTATGTCTCCTTTGTTTATGAAATTAAGGTGGGAAAACAAGCTAAATCTACTACAGCTTATCTATTGAAATCTACTGGTCCACTTATCCACAGAAAACAAGCTGAAAATTCTGCAATTCTAAATCAGTAAAAATGAAATTGTGCTATTATGGCCGCTACATAAGAAGGGGATTGAGCGATGTCTGACTCATCCCTATTATCCTTTTATAGCAACAGTAAGAGCCCCTCCCTTCTCCTCATCCCAGATGCTAGCTTGATAACTACCTGATTCTGAAACTTTTTTTAAAAATTCATTTATTTTTTCCCTTTTTTCTTCAACATGACAACAGTTCATTTGAGATGACTGTGTTTGCTGCTCCTTTGTTTTGAATCAGTTAAAAATAACAAAGCAGCACTTTTATTATTGCATTCTTAAGATCCTTATCATATTGATTTGTATTTGCTACAGTATACACTGTGTGTACCATAGTTTGGCGAGTCTGATGGCTATATTATATATTCACTATATACTTTAATACTATATTCAGTTCTTGTTCGCCTTAAGCAAAACAAAATGATGCACAGTGAGATTTTCTCCTATTATGTTCTTCCTGTATTTTGTCCTCCCCCTTCATTTCCTTAACTGTCTTATCAAAATATAAAACCAACAATGACCCTGTTGAACCTAATGTGAGCAGGCCTACACCTAGCTTGGCTGGGAAGTCACTACTTTATTCTAGTTTCAGACCACCATAGCTTCCAGAGATGCAATCTTAGTCCTTTCATGTAACTGTCAAATCATCAGTGTTTATAGGAAATACTTTTACTGCTTTTCCTCTTCTGGGAATAACTGCAAACAATAAGCATATTTCTAATTTAGAACATTCTTGAATGTACAGAATTGAAACTAATAACAAAATACCGTTTATATACTTTTTTCAGAGACAAAAAGAAGCGAAATAGCTGAACGGCAAAGTATATGGTCTTACCTGAACACTGACACTTCCTTGTAGCTTCAGCTGCAATTTGATCATATCTACTTCAGCTGAAGCACAAAGCTGCCTGAGTTCTGTGACTTTTTTACTCATTTCATCAATGGCTACTTCAATTGGGTTTAAATCAGTATGGTGCTGGTACATTACTGGAATGCGCTTCTTCACGTATGGGAAACAATGTATAGCTATGGACAGAATTGAGTAGTAGTGTTAAAAATGTTTTTGAATAAGGTGTACTTTGATAAGATTTTATGTGAAAAATCTCATTTTGACATAATTTGTTGCCCAATTTATTAACACATTAAATAACTAGAAATACTACTAGCAGTACAGGGAAACAAAATAGCTTAGTTTTACGTACATTAAAGCAAATAAAGATTGTTGGTACTACTACTGACAATAACCAAGAAACAAACCATTCAAATTTAATTCATAGAAGAAGTTTAAAAAGAATTGCTTATCGTACACATATCTTAAAGAGTAAAAGAACTAAGAACAGGCAAGGTTGTACTTTCTATTTCCTCTCAAGTATTAGCTATGGACAGCTGATATTATTAACTAATGTAAGTTCCATTTACCACTACATTAAGACAGTGATATACAAGCTCACACTTTCAACAGAGACAAGCCTTTTTCTAAGAACAAGGAAAAGCAGCCACCAGGTTCATAGCTCTTGAAGGTCAAAGACCAAAAAAAAAAAAAAAAAAAGAGAATTATCCCGAAGGAACCAGTATGAAAGCCTAGTTTTGACTGAAAACATGGAAAACATTTTCACTGATAGCTATAAGTGAAGAGCAGTAAGAACATAGTGGAATACAAGACTTTACTCTCTTTTCCTAATACTCCAGCATTAAGAAACCATACAACTATCTATGTATTCTCAGATGGTGATTTACAAGCATGCTTGCATACAATATTTCTGAGTATTATTTTCAAGTACATACTCATTTTAAAAGATGGTTTCACAAATCATTGTCTAACTATGTTCTTGACTACTTTGCAATTCTTGTAATCTCGGAACAGTTGTGTGTGAAATCCTCTAAAGGATTTTTTCAGAAAAAACATAAAACATACAGAAAGGCCTAGTATCAAGAACTAAGTATATGTATATAAAAGAGCAGTTTTCTTTTAAAGGAAATTTTAGTCCAATGAGTACCTGTCAAAATGGTCCGTCGTTTACACTGTTCTTCTACTCCTCCTTGTCTTTTACCAGCTTGAGTAAAAGGCATCTCAAACATAAAGCGGCGAATGTTATGAGTCCTTTCAAAATCTGTTTTTCTTTCCTGCAACTCTTTTTCTTCAAAGTATGGAATTACATGCGTAACTTGAATATATGCATATTTTGAATCTAAATCCTTTGGATTTACCTTTAAAATGTGGAAGAAAAAACACCAAATAGCTACATTGTGAATAAAGTAGAATTAATTGTGGTTACTCAAATTTCAGGAATTAAATTTGGTCTCTTAATCTGTAAATTACTGCAAATTTAGCAAATGCTAATGCTCTCGTGGGACTTCTCCGACAAACCACACTGCTACAGACAGTAAGTCAATACATTGCTAAGAATTAACATTAAAGAAAACTTACTGCTAAGAAATGACATTAAAGAAAACTTACTGCTGCCTTAAGGTAGTATATAAAAGAAGAAAAAAACCCACACACCACTACCATTATTTTCTACATTCAAAATTGGAATAAAAAAATAATGCAGTTTTGTCCAAGCTTAATAGTGAATACTGGATTTCAAGAGAAGTCACAGAAATAAAAAATATATTTAAAGCCTTTATTTAGAGTACACAGGAAGAACTGTGAAAAATGGAGTACAATATAACTCTCTTGTCTTCCAACACATTAAATTAAACCCCTGCATATGTTCTTCTCTCCTTTTAAAGTTCCGATTTGAGTTAAGAGTACTGAAAATCCCACCACTGCTGCACTTCCAAGTGGAGAAGCACAGCACTTTGTGATCTTGCAGAATCAAGGAACAGAAGAGAGGATATTATGAGAAAATCAATGTAAAGTGTAAAACCTTGAATTGGTTAAGGAATGGAATGAAAGGAATGCAGAGAGGCACCTTGTGCAGTATGAGATCTTCTCAGCCTATGGGCTACTACAATCCTCTTTTGTTCAATGGCTCCAGCTATTGTGATGGCAAACCTTACCTCAAAAGCATCAAGAGGGGACTACAAGAGGTCAAAGTTGCAGTTGGACTTGATCAGCTCTGAAGGTCCCTCCCAATTAACTGAATTATACTATTCTAAAGATATAAACGGCAAATTTTATCTCAGAAAAATATTTAATCAGGCTTTGGTGAGGGTGGAGTGAGGTGGGGGTAGGTGGGAGAAGCACCTCTGAAGCAGATTTTTTGCTAGTAGCGTGTCCCAAGTAAAGATGATTATGGATAAATATCCTGGGAGACCTGCAGCCTAATCCTACACTAGCAAAAGTGTAGCATTAGTAAATACTACTAATTGTAAATACTACAAAAATGTAGTATTTAGCTTTTTGTCTGTCCTTAAGTGTAAGTTTAATAGAAGATGATAGCTCTCCCATACCCTTCAACCAGCAGAATTTTTAGATACATGTTTGGATATTAAATGAATAAAGGAAAGTGATCCCACATTATTTCAAATTGATTAGTGGGAGGAAGTTGTATATTGGAATTCTTAAGAGAGAATGAAAACATACTTTGCCAGAATCCTGAATCATTTTGACATTTTCAGATCCAAATTTGTCGGAGTAGAGTTTTTGGAGTCTCTGAGAAATTTCTGAAAGAGGAGTGAGTTTAGGCTCTTTATAGATATATTCCTTTCCATCTTCATCCTCAAAGAATCCCTGTAAAAAAATAAATAATCAAAATCTTGGGAAAAAATAATAACCAACATTGAACAATGATTTCGATTAACATAATATTTATGATTGAAAAACAAACATTTAACATCAGGATTCAAGCAAATGTAAATAAACAAATTAAGCCTAAGTAAAAAGAGGTTTCCAAAGAAAATAAAAACAAACAAAACAAAAACAGAAAAATATAATTATCTACTACAAAATGAATGAAAGATAACAGAAACACACAAAGGTAAATTTTTTGTTGTAATTTTATGATGTGCCAAGCCTTTGAGATAAAAAAAAAAGTATTTTCTTTACTTTTATCTTAAAAAGTGAACTTTTGGTACTGTTTCACTTGCCAAAACAGAGATCTCGTTGCCCAGTACGACTACCTGATTCACAAGTGAATATTTTGACAATGTTTTCAAAATTTGAAAATTGATTGGTTTGAAATTTAATTTATGTAAACATCTTAATTTTGTGTCATACTCTTTTGACATATACTTCTTCATTTTTATTACATAAAGCATTTGTTTTAAAACCATAACTGAATGCAATTTGTAGTACATGGAAAGTGAAACAGGTGATTGATTTAAAACAAAAAGCCATGTCTGAGTTCGTGTTTGAAATCAAAAAATAAATATTTTTGTCATAAAATGAAACAGAAAATAGGAAAGCACAACATATCATGTGTAAACACAGGCTAGTTTGACAAAAATACCCACATCAAACTACGGTGAAATGCAGTAGTTTTTACTGCATTGTTTGCTTTGTAAGCAATTACTGTAATTACCTCAACATCTGTTTCACTGTCTGTAAACTGGTATTGCTATAAAGTTATAAAAGACAACAGAATACATGTAAAGTTATATTGCTCAGAGTATTTTACAATTCTCCATGCTCAGCTGAACAATTAACAACTGGCCTATGCATGTAGAAAATGTATTACTTGATACTGCGTGATACCATACTGATACATATGCAGTGTAAACACATATTAGAGGATGTGAAACCGTCCAATACACAGCCAGAACTCTTGTTTGAAGCATGCAATACTAATGTATAGACAAGAGTGATTTGTTCTCTGAATGGAACTTAATGTTATTTTTTCAGTCGCAGTGGCTCTTAATGCATACCAATCTAAGAAGCAGCCTTGCAAACCACACTGCAGCGCTACAGACATTAAGTCAATACATTGCTAGGAACTGACATTATAGAAAACTTACCGCTGCCTTAAGGTAGTAAATAAAAGAAGAAAAAGAAAAAAAGGCAAAAAATTTACTGAGGAAAATAAGGAAGAATTGTACTGGAATTGGTAAATGTTTTAAATTAAGTTATTGACAGTATTTAATTATTTCTTAAAGAACACATTTCTCGTGCTTTTTGTCATGGTATCAGCATGAATGATGAGAGTGCACCTTGTAAAATAAAACAAGATTTTTCTTATTGCATACTGCAGTAATGATAGTTAAATAATACTCACCTGTCCAAAGAATGCTACCCTGAAATAAGTTCCCAGCAGTCTCTTGCCTGTATGCATAACTTCTGTTACTTTGCTGTATGCTCGATGAAGAGTATCATATAAATGAGCAAGCCTCTAAAAATAAAATAAAATAATTATGGGGTAACAGAATAACATAGAACATTCCTATCTTAAAACAACTATGAATTATGTTCTTGTAGTTAAAAACAACTAAAAAGACTATTCTGCTGAACACTAGTAATATGTTTAACACCTGTATCAATGACAATGATACGACCATATGCAAGATTAAGTTTTAATAATTTATATTTATTTGAAAGAAAAACATTTTAAATGATTTAAAATTAGTCCTTTCAACACACTTATATTTCAGTTACTATTTTGATAGTCTTGTTATGTGATATGTAATGTGTCATGCAGTTAAACTACAAAAAAAAATCTGGAATTCTTCCTTGCTCAAGTTTACTTATAATGAATTTAGTACCTCAAAATCTCTCCGTTTTTCATAAATGGGAATTATAAGTTTATATATGTCAGCGATCAGTTCATAGCGTTCTGCCTTCCAGAGTCCATCAGCACACTGCTCCAACAATTCCATCAGCACATCCTAGATTTGTACACACATTTGAAAAAGAAAAACAATTTGGTGCTCATTAAAAGCCTGGTAAGCAATTATACCAAAATTCTTCCTAAGGAAAAAAGGAAGATCTTGCTTCAAAACCATGTTCTCTAAATTAAAATTATTGTGGCAATCAAAAAAATGCTAAGAGGAAAGAAAACAAAGCAGAATGGTCTGAATGTACACATGTAGCCTTTATATTTACCACAGACAGCATTTTTCTTTTAGATACTCCTGACCTTTTAAGTCTACAAATGACACCTGTGTGAAGACCCAAACTTGTCTTACTATACACAATGTTTTTTGAAAGTGCCGTTTCCTTTTTTTTTTCTCCACACAGAACATTTTTTAAACTATCAATAAATAGCATCACCAGTAAAACAAAAAGATACAATACCAAAATCCATACTCAGAAGTGATTGTTAAGGTATACCAGTTAATTTTGTATATTTGAACCAGAATGAAAGGACGTATTAGAACAGTTAGAGAAGCTGAGAAATCCTGAAGGGTGAAAACAGTCACAAACAAGAAACCACCTTGGCTTTGTTGGGTTGGTCCCAATACCCTGGTAGCAAAAAAATAGTTATTTAAGGTTAAATAAAAACTACACTTACTTGTGCATTAGGATGGAAGAATATATTTTGCATATGAGCAATCACCATAATTACAAAGCTCCTTCATTCAGTTTGTCATAATTCTTTGTGTTCCATGAATTTAATTTCTTTTACTTTAATAAGTATAATGAAGAAAACTAAGATCGTGTTACTACTTTGCCCTACTTCTCATAAATTCAAAATCGTACGTCTAACTTTATTAACTCAAATACTACACACAATGTTACAGATATCATGGAACGACATATAGCTTCTATGATGAAGCTGTCATATACTCAGTCACGGCTTGGGCGTGAAAGAGCCACCAAAGATCTCCATCCCAATCCATATACCCTAACACATATCTCAGTCCTCTTCAAGTGTGCTTGGGGATCCAATAACTTCCACTAGAATCCAAATCTGAGAAAGAGGGACACCTTCGAGTACCACTTCTGCACCACAGGGGCCAAGCCAGAAGCCAGAAATAACTTAGTAGTCTTAGAAGGGATCCAATGCTACTGTATTTCCTTCCTCCATTCAGTAGAGGGCTGAGACGGAATGAACACATCATTAAGAAAAGCCAACTTTAATTCTGAGGGGAAAAAAAAAAAAGACCGAAAAATGCTATCCTTTTCCATGTGCTTCAATAGTCCCTAAAAATTTCACTTCCCCCAATTATCATGGGGCTGTACAGACTTCCCAGTATCTCCATCCTTAGCAACCATGTGGTGAGAACTGAAAGACCCATGTCACTGCTGGACCACAAGGGATGTCCACAAAGATTTATGAGTACAGGAGTCTTAACTCAGACACAAGAGGGCATCCAAATGCAGCAAAATTTAATTTGCACAGAGGAAAAAAAATATAAAGAGCAAAAGCTGCATATGGGAAAGCTGACATGAGGAGGGAAAAACACTGTTTCTGGGCAACCTCTCTGTGCTTATCCATCTTCACGGGAATAGTTTCTTTCCATACATCCAGTGAGAATTCCCCTTACAACATGTGAGACTGCCTCTTCCTCTTTCATTGTTCACCTCTTAGAAGAGCCTGGCTCTTCCCTCAGCCACCTTATTAGTTGGACTTTTTCCAGTTTGATGATCTCTCTCTCGACTGGGCACGAGATTAGAGGTGGGGCATAACAAATGGGGGGGAAAGAAGGGGGAAAACGTAATTCCCTCCACTTGTTGACTCTTTCTAATATAACCCAGCGTGCAATTGGTCTTTGTTGTTCATCCTTGTTCATTCTTGTTCATCCTCTTGTACACCAGAATTCCCTGGTCTTTCTTTCTGCAGAGCTGCTGCCCAGCCAGTCCATCCCCGGCCTTTACTGACACATTGGGTATTTTTCCCCAGGTGCAAGGCTTTATTCTTGTCTTTGCTGAACTTCAAGAGGTTTCTATCACCTTGAGTTTCTGGTCCCTCTAAATGAGATGTTGGGGTCCCTCACTACCCCTCCATTTAGCTTCAACCACTAATTCAATGAAATGCTGTACCCCATGACCCAGATTGCTAATGAAAATGTCAAACAATATTAGCCTGAGTATCTGTGAAGAATACCTGCCTTTACCACCATACTTAAAGTACCCTGTGTGCCTGGGTAAGTACTTATTTCTGATTTTCATAAAGTGCTTTGCTATACTGAGTTACACTTAAAAGAGCTACAGCACTATCCTTTCATTCTGCAGATACCATTGCACTACTGTGCAGTAACATTCAAACATTCCTTAAAATACATACTTGTTCTTCTAGAAAAATTCTTTAATTGTTTGTTCATAACCCATAACACAATTAGAAGGGGAAAAAAATAAAAATAAAAAAATCTACCTAACCAGCCACTCAACAAAGTATCAGGCAGTGCTTTGTTACAGGGTATTACTGCAAAGAATATTTTCACTCACTAACTTTACGCTATTAAAAGTATTCTCAGTACATTAAAAAGATGATAAAGATTTTGCTCAAGAACTTAGAAATTTGGTTCTTTAGAAGGCAAATACAAAAATGTCAGGATGTTCAGATGGTCTGATAGATTTCTACTGTATAATTTCTATTAACTGTAGGCAAATAGTCCTATGATATAGGAGAAGGGAGTAATCTTTCCTACAGCTCTGAAGGTTTCTGAAGCAGTTATTGCCCGTCCCCTTTTTTACTGAAAATGTTTTTTTAGCTTTCCCCAAGGATTTTTAAATGGTTATCATCTCTTATTGTATTGTTAATATAGAGGGTTAAGCCTTATTCTCTACTATATAACCAAAATTTATAACCCTACCACGCCAATCATTTAATGAGATTCCTGTAAAATGAAGATCTGTTTTTAAATGTCCTGTTTACTCATGTAGGACTCAAGGATAAAAAGGTGAAACTACACCAAGTAAATCTAAAAATATCTTTATTACACAAGTTATTGCTTATATGCTTAAAGTCATTCACAGGATCACAGGATGGATGAGGCTGGAAGCGACCTCTGGAGGCCATCTGGTCCAACCCCTGCTCCAGCAGGGCCACCCAGAGCACGTTGCCCAGGACCATGTCCAGGCAGCTTTTGCAGATCTCCAAGGAGGATGATCCACCACCTCTTTGAGCAACCTGTGTCAGGGCTCTGTCACCCGCACAGCACAGAAGTGCTGCCTGGTGCTCAGAGGGAGCCCTCTTGTGTTTCAAATCCCAGGATGCTCCCCAGACATTCACTACTGTAAACCTGGACTTGTCTCTCTTTGTACTGGAACCTACAGTTTGATAAATAGCTGGCACTTGACAGACGTCTGCATAACTATCCTCGATTCTGAGAAACCATCCAGAGTGAGAAAAAGCAAGACAAAAGACAGATGATTTCACACCAGGTTCTAGTACAGTGCGTACAGATGAATGAAAGCCGAATTGCCACTCCTCTTAAACTACCAAATCACCAGGGGAAAAGGTAAAATAAAATAAACATTGTCCAAGATAAGGTTATGCATCTTAGAATGTGTAAATGATACAATTTGAAAGCATTCACTGGCTGGAGAAACACTTCCCCTGGAGCAATACTGCACTACAAATTTATTTGACACATTTTGAAGTTTATGGATTTTGATTTATAAGAATAAAAATCACCCTTCTTGTTTTGGGTTGTGCTATAGTTTTTATTGCATAACAAGAGCACAAAGATGACAGGATGATTTTCTTCATCTGAGAATCTAAGTTAGTTTTCCTATAGAGAAAGGCTGAAGGGTATTAAATTGTCTCCATTATATAACACGTACTGTGAAGCTCTCATTTACCAATCTGAAGTTAGAATGATTCATCTCACGGACAGTCATAGCTAACCAAGGGACCAGGAAAAAAAAGTATGAAGGCAGATATTGAGTTAATATTTGTGGTGGAGCTGTACTTTGGCAAATTTTATTTTGGAAAACAAACAACAAACCTGAATCAACTTTTTCCAAGTTTTAATCTGCATGGAATCTGGCACCAGACACTGGTCTACTAGCCATAGCTCAGAACACTCACGGATGAGCTGTTTACAACAAAGTCTAGCAGGGAAAGGATAACAGCTTCCAGGCTTTTGCTTTGCAACTTGCGACACTCACAAGATTTTAGTTCTACAAGGAGAATCTGACTTGTGCTGCTGAACAGACTCTGGCTAAACAACTGTTAATGAAATACACATAGTAACTTTGTTAAAAATTAAACACTATTTTTTTTTCGATGACTAATTTAGGAAATGAGTCAGGGTAATCCTCGCCTAGAAGATAATTCTCTTAAAATGAGAATTAAATTGAGAATTAAAAAAAATGGATTTTAAAAAATAGGAAACTACATAGAGTCTTAAGACAAATTTCACTGACT
Source organism: Anser anser (assembly GCF_964211835.1). Classification (NCBI taxonomy): domain Eukaryota; kingdom Metazoa; phylum Chordata; class Aves; order Anseriformes; family Anatidae; genus Anser; species Anser anser. The sequence continues at coordinate 155,861,066 of NC_139720.1, read as the reverse complement.
TAGGAAGACTTTATATAACAGAGAATACAAAAGACACTTTGCTCCTTTTAGAAACATGAAAGAGCCCTCCCCCACTCCCCATCCTGTCAATTACTGGTTTTGAGATTTAATTCTGAAGTGACTAGCACCCAGGGAAATGCCGAGTAACATGACTCATATTACCAGGTATAGGAAAAATTCACAGTAGAGGCTCATTTAGCTGGGTAGTAGTAAAGTACAGTTTGAAAGATATGTTTCTTATACCATCTATCTACCCAACTGTTCTGTTATATAATTTATTTTTCTTAGATTAATACAGATTCCCTTTCATAAGACCATACTGAAGTAGCACTCTACATATGAGTATGTTCCTGTTCATGAAGCAACTAGAATATCTTTTTTGAAGAACTTCTGTTTATAAAGGGTTGCATACAGGGAAACTGAACTTTGCGAGGTTTGAACCCTTTGCAAGATCCACTGGATTATAATCACACTCTTGGCTTACTTTTGCTCCATGGAAATAATGAGAGATGGAAATAAATCTGGGTAGGGTTCAATGACTCAGAAAAAGCAGCATATTCTTTTTGCAGTGAGTGACTAATCAGAAGAAGAATAAAGACATTCCGGTTAAAAAAATACAAAAGATCCTCTCTGACAAATGATTTATCAGGTAGGTGCTGACAAGAGTTTCCAACAAAAGTTTCCATCTACTGTAGGTCAGTAAAAATCCAACTCCCGGCTCACTTAAAACAGTTTACATTTTTCTTTGAGTAACATGCTACATTCATGCTGGATGAGGAGAATCAGTGTTTTAAATAAAATAGCATACAAATAATAATAAAAAACGCAATCTGTTATTGGGTATCTTTGGAAACAAAAGGCACTCTGATTTCAAGTAATTCCAACTCCTGCCTTCACAGAAAAGGGGAAGGCTACAATTTTTGTCTTAAAACTATAGAGCAAATTAGTACCAGAATGTAGGAGTAAAACACATGTGCCCTAGCTCTAGCCCAAGGCTTAAAACCACTAAATCTTTCATCTATTCCTCCTAAATCTGTTAGTATAGACTCAGATTGCAGTCAATTTTGCATTTTGTCACACACTTTCAGCATAAACAAATTAAAACATACACACAAAAATTGCTACAATTGCTACAAAGTTGCTACAATTATGTTTACACACCAAGGATTTTTCCAACACAGCTACTGCAACTAGTGGTCTGTCCCTCACTCTATACTGACAAATATGTAGTGTAGTCATAGCAATTTGTATGCTGGTGCTTTATGTAAAATATATGTATATAGCAAATTCTCTAAAGCCTGGACAGCTCATAGAATTTTTTGTTTTATTTCTGTATTAGGATAAGAATAGTGTCTAGGAAAACAATGATAGCATAGGTCATAGCAGTCAGCCTCAGGATTGAAACAAAACTTGGAAATATAAACAGCACTTTAATGTGCACCAACTCTAACACACTTATGTTTACTTACTTCGTTAAAGTGAACATCCTGCATTCCAACATCCTCCATCATTGAAGCTTCTTCGTCTATATTAGGTGTGATTACTCTGAAAGCAGTACAGCCTTGCCTAAACATCCCTATCATTGAAAAAGAAAACCAGACAAATTTACCTCAATGCCATCAAGATACATTCCTCCACCAGAATAACAGTAGGCCATTTTGTGATGCTGGATAATGCAGAAGACTTATATACTTACCACCAAATTAATAATAAAATAAAAAATAAAAAACCAGCCTCCCACTGCATGATTAAAAGAGCAGAGCCCACCTTAAGTATAAATAGGATTAAAAACCAAAACAAAACTAACAAACAAAACCTCCAACGTTAATATCTAAACTCTTACCTACAAAAGTATGTAGTGTCTGAATCTTTCTACTCTATCTTAAACCTGTACCCAACCTATCCCACCCCAAGCCTACGTTAATCAAGGTTGCTTTTACAGTATTTCATTAAATTGTTCGTGCAAGAATGAAGTTTGACTGTCTACATTACTAATAGGACGTAACTGGCATATGACAGAAGACAAAAATAGCAAGTTACCCAAGGGAACCACAAATATATGCATATTATCACTAGTTATCAGTTGGTTGTTATTAGGCTTGCAAGAAGGTGTAATAACTTAAACAAACAACTCAGTCTCAGATTTGGTCACAGAGAAGTTTCTGAAATCATTGGGGGCAGAGGGGATAGCCTATAACACTGAAAAAGTATCCCGCAGGAGGCAAAAAAATAACAGAGAAAGAAAAAGACATCCTGTAGACCTATAACTTCGGATGGCAGTTCAAGCAAAGACAAGGCTAAAAAGTTATGGTCATGAATTCATATGCTTAAAAAACACTAGTTCAATACCATAATCAGTCCTAATAGTTTTCCAGCCTACCTTCCATGTATAGGATCAGAAGACTTAAAGTCTGTGGTTTGAAAAAACAGGAGATTATATAGATTTTATTAAGAATAATCTCTAGAAGAAACTTGCAGAAATCTATCTCAGTGGTCTTTTTTTTTTTTTCATATATGGACAGCTGCTAGCACAGAACATCAAGACAGGTGAAGCATTCTGAGCACTATTATCACTTAGAATCTGAAGATTTGTAGAATTTATTTTGACTTCTGGCAATGCCAGGCTTCCATATATACAGTGAGAGACTACTCAATGAACACGAATATTCACTCATAAGGTTGCTTAGAAAGGGTCTCACCAGCTATTAGCAACTGTAGTGTAAAATTATTATTTATTTTTTATTTATTACTTTCCTAAAAATTTTATTTTATCTTCATGTGAAATGATGAACCTTAAATGTGCAAGTATGTTGTTGTAGGTATGCTATCCACTTAAGTCAGAATTTTTTCCTTGGTGAACACTGAAATGCCTACAACTTCCTCAGGCAAACTATTGCTAAATTATAATGCAATTATAGGAAAAAAAAAAAAAAAAAAAAAACAACAACCCACATTTAAGTAAGATTTCAAAATCATACCTTTCCGTGTGAGATATTCTGCAACCAGTGCTGCTACATGGACATAGCACATTGCTGCCTAAAACAGAAACACTTATAAGTTACAATTACAATGGAACTACTGAAAACAAGGTATATAAGAAAAGCCCTAGCCTGAGTCCCTTTTTTTTTTTTAAAAAAAAAAAAAAAGACTAGTTTGGTTGTTGCAGTCTGTAAACAGCGGAGGAAAAATAAGAGGGACAGAGTAGTCTGAGTAGTTTTTTTGTTGTTGTTGTTGTTAAAGTTGTCACTGATCACTTTTCTTTACAGAAAAGACAAAGATTCAAGATTTTTCTTTAACTAAAAAGGTTAAAGCTTAGCAGCAAAATTTTTACATATGGAGGCTGTAGAATCTCAGGTACTGGAGCTAAAGGAGAACAGTATCAGGAATTCTCTCTAATTCATACTTTGTATGGGGTTGGACTTGACGATTTACAGAGGTTCTCATCTAGCTGTATGGTCAAAGATTTTGTGTTTTTAATGAAAAATTAGTCCTTTTTTAGGTCTGTTTTTAAAAAGAACTTATATTCTGAAAGTTCTGATCTGGAGACGTTTCTATCAAAATGCAAACTATTAGCAGTACTGTGTATGTCTTATGCGTTGTTACCATACAGAATAAAAGAAGTACAGTACTAAAACATGAGTAAGATATGATTTCTTGGAGGTATTTACTTGCTTACATGATGATAAGGGTAATAGACATATTTATGAAATTCAGATTGAACAAACTTCCAGAAAGAGACAATATTAATTCTCTATGCTGATCCAATAAACACATCAAGACAAAAATCCCCACTTCTACCTCTCCCTGTTGCTGGAATTAAGTCTTTTAACAGTCTGGTGAAATCAGAGAGCTTTCTTTTTTCTAGCAACAAAATTGCTATTCATCAATTTTAAGAACATTGGGAGGTTTTTTAGTAAGCACTCTGGAAGAGAATCAAGATAATTCTCTAAAGGCAACCGGAAAGGAATTCAGGGTGTAACTAAGTGTTTAGTTAATTGATAACTGATGGATAGGTTTAAGTAGATGGTCTGATTCTTCTGTGGTTTACATTGAGCATTCCTGATTTAGTAGCAAATCAGCTACATTATTTAAACATATGCCTTACATTAATAACGAGAAATGACTTACAGATGTATTTGTGTAGCACAAAATCTTATCAGCCATTGAAGTTAATCTACTAAGAATTCAAAATTAATTAAAATCCATACACGCTTAATAATCCTTACACACTAACAATTACAGTACCTTTGATGTCAAGAAAATTAAGCTTACTAAGAAGCTAAAAACAGTCTGGTCTTCTCTTACCTCTGAAAGATCCCCGTTTTTAACATGGATCCTTGCCATGCTGTCTAACCATGTCTTCCTTAGTTCAGGTGTACTAGCATAAGACTTTGCCAAACTGTACTGGAGGTCTACAAGCATTTCTGGATCATTCTCATGCTCCTTCATCTGAGCTGTAGCCATTAGTACTGTACGAATCCGTTTTGTTAAATCCTTAACGTCAGAAGGGAATGTGGTGTGCTAAAACATGGAAAGTTAGGTTAACTATTATCTTCTTCTATTATTTGCATCATAGAAAAAGTTGAAATGTATTTGTGAAAGACACTGAGAAAGAGTTTTAAAGTAGCGTTTCTATTGTATGGAAAGAAGAATAAAACCAAACCTTAATAATTCTGTCGTGATTGGCACAATTATTGATGATGGAAAGGGACTGCTGAAATCTAGTTCCTCCAATTCCAACAACATCAGCAATCAACTGGCTTACTGAAATAATAACCTTGACACAAACAAAAGTCTGGTTAGTGTATATTTAATATAATACCCTTGCAATGTACCTTTGAAGCAATTACAAAGGAAGGTTTGTTCTTTTTAAATGAAAGATAATTTCTTGAAGTGAAATGGTATTTGAAAGACTTTTTGTTTCCCCCAAAATTATTTGTATGTAACATAGGAAAGAAAAAACAGGCTTGCATAAATTTCATGCACAATCATCCTCTGGTCTAACGACAGACTGCCAGGTAAACTAGTCAAAAGTCATAAAAGTAGTTAAATATCGTTCCCAGCTTCATCAGAATCATTTTATTTCCAGGTAATTCTGTTTTATTAAAGTAAAATTTCTAGGTTTTATTTCTAGGTTTTAGGACTTACAGGTGCTTGTTACCTCATTCCTTTCTTCTTCAGACACAACATTGTATGCTACTTAACAATCAAAATAACATCTACATAACACAACATTTGCTGTTCACAAATAATTATTATTTCCTACAAAACACAAGGCCATTGAATTGTTTTGAATTATTTCCTTGTACTGAACATACTTCTATTGCCATCTTCTTTCTCTTGGAACAGCACCAGCCTTGCTTGAATAAAAAGTGATTTCTTTTATGTCTTTATGTGACAGGACTTTGCACACTAACATGCAGCTGCACACCTACAAGTACAGGCCACATGACATTTAAAAACACAAAGAAAAATAAAGAAATTATACTAACTTGCAGATGTGTCCTAACAAAAGATTTCTTCCCTGTGTAATCAAAATTATTTCTCATTAAGAAATACAGTAACTGTGAAGCTTCAGTACGAATGGAGCTCAATTTTGAATTACAGTATTTCAGAATCTCATAGCACAGGGCAGAACACATATCAGCTCTACCTTCATAAAACGTAGAAGGAAACTGAGGAAAAAGCAGAAAAGAAAGAAGTTATTCATTAAAAAGAACTCTGGTTCTTGACAAAATAAGCATATCAAGAAAAATACAAGTATATTAATATTTTCAAACAATGGAAAAAAACAGTTATATTAGTTCAAACAAAATGATTTTTACAGCAATTCAAAGAATAATTATTTCATGTTTTTGGGATTAGGCCAGTCCTCTTTATTTACTAATTTAAATTTGGAGTTTTTAGTTCTTAAGCTTCTTGATAGTATATTGCTAGCTAAAGAACTGGATAAGTACCTGAAGATTAATTACTTAAAACTTCTTACCTTATAAATAAGTGCCCTTAAAGCAATGAAGACATTTTTCAGTGCTGTTTCAGACTGATTCTTTTGAAGGAAGCAGAGGTACACATCAAATACTTTTTTCATCAGTGGGTTATGCCCATGATCAGTCAGCAGTTGATTCTTTAAATTAAAAGCGAGAACATAGGATTTTTGTACTATACATTCAAACTTTAAGAACATACACAAATCATCCAGGAAATTAATTAAAAAAATCATATAGTATTACTGAGATGTTTAATAAGACAAGCATATCTGAACTTTAATTAGATGTTTCTAACATTTCACTAATCTTGTTTTACAACGAAAGCATTGACTTCTGAATAGACTTATAGAACACAATTTTTTTTGTTGTTGTTGTTTTTGTTTTGTGTTGTTTTGTTTTTAAACAGCTGTTAGTTACATTAACCAACAGCGTTAAGAGGCACATGCAAAGAATTAACTCACTTTGGTTACAATGGCCTCAGCAGCTCAAATAGTGGAATTTTCCCGCAGCAGTACCTCCTACTACATGGCTCTTAAAATGAAAGTATTAGTTTTCAGAGTCTTATCTGTCTCAATATTTAAAAAGCTCATTCTAAGGCACGCAATACACATGGTTACTTTTGATTTCTGAATCATTCATCAACAGATGCCTTCCTGAGGGATCTCAGCATAGCCCTTGGCATTTCAGGTGTCCAATACTATAAGATCAAAGAAGGTGATCCTACAATAAAAGCCATGCTGAGAACCAGTTTGATAACATGACTTGCAGACTAAAAAAAACTCAGTGTGCTTTCAAACTTTGTGGATGAATACATACAAATGCTTTCAGGAGACCAAAAATCTCCAATGTTATGCAAGGAAGATACAGGCAGGCTTATATTTTAGAGGAAGCTAGACATAAATGGTTGGATATAAGCCAGTCAGCATACTTGGTCATTGAAAAAAAAAAGTATGTCCTGAAACAGAATACAGATGACCCAAACCTATACAGCTAACTGCAAGTCCTAAAAGATGCTAGGCTTACTACTTGCAGATTTATAGCAAAACAATTAATGTTTTCCAACAAATTTCTAGCCTTCTGAGGAAATTGATATAACATCTTTTCTTCAGATGTGCCAGCATCATAGTCAGGTAGTTCACTAAAACAACCTCAAGCAGTAGGAATTCACACAGGATCAGCTAAAAGTCTACCAAGAAACAGACGCAACTTGTGATTTCCCTGTTGTAACAGGTAACAGAGATATGAGCCTTGCTAGTGAAAGATGACACTAAACAGAAAAAGTTGTTTGGCCTTCTATATAATACGCTTATTATTTCCAAAAGAAGCAGATTGGTATTACACGTATTTTAGTGTAGTTCATTGAACAGCAGCTCCTGATCCTCTTACCTGTTTTACTTCCATCTTGTAGACTATTATGGTCTACTTTCCTTGTAGACTATTCCTAACTACTTTCTGAACATACTACATACAAATAACCTTGAAAGACTGTCATTCCAAGTGTGATTGGCAGCTGATAACTGTAAGATTAGTGATCATTCTTCTGACTTTAAAACTAGGTATCTTCATTTTTCAATTCTGCCATACAGCCTATGGTCAGAGCCAATTCTAAATGCTTTCTAATTAAATTACTTATAAAAGGAATCTCATTATAAATAAGCTCGTGTTTTCATAACTAGACTAAAGGCATTAAAGAAGGCATTAAATTTGAATCTTCAAGCAAGGACCTCAATCCAAAGAGGATGTTCTAACCGGCGGAGAAACAAGCTAAAGCTACTATCCCTCCTTTTTATAGCTTCACCTCCAATGTTTGTGAATGCTGAAAAAACAAACAACCAAAAAACTCACAGATAACAAATAAAAACTCACACCCACAGGGTGTGCAAGTGATCTGCTGAGATTTCATAGAAAAACTACAGTAGCTCATAAAACTAAAATAGAAGTCTCATCAGTAGACAAATTGAAATAAAATTACAGAAAAGAAATACACACAAATTGCTGTTAGTTACTGAGTGACTTCGTATAAGAAGAGGCCAAGTTCATTATAGAAGTTTGAGTGTATCCAAATATCAATTATGGTCTTGACATAGAACAGACAATTTTACCACTCATTAAGTAAACACTATGGTTTCTAGGAATATTTAGAAAGTTAGGATGAGGGAGTAGCTTTTCCAACAGAATACTGCTGATCAGTAAGGAATGTCTGTACATGTGTAACTGAAGCCAAAGCATTTTGCTGTGACACATTATCAGCTGTCACGACATAACAATGAAATGCAAAAAATATAGTACTATATTACAATATTTAAAATAATTTTTAAAAAACATTTTAAAAATATTTATTCTGAAAGATAATTATAGGAAATGTTAACATCAAGTCAAGAACAAACCTTAAAAGCCATTGTGAATAATGACAGAGTATCCAGAATTGTAAGGCAAACTTCAGTGGCAATATTTGCTTCAAGTAAAGACTGGTGAAGAACATCTGCATCTGAATGGCCATAGCCTAAAGAAATTTCAAATGAAGTGTAAGTGCTTAGTATACTCATTTAAATGTTTCTTATTTCCAAAAGACTTGCTGAACTAGAAGAGTAACAAGTAAAAAGCCTTGCAAGAATTAATATTCAATACAGAAAAATATTTCATATGTATTTAAGTATTTGTCAAATATACACATAATTATTCTAGCTGAATTTGCAGAATATTATAAAAATACATTAAGTATGAATGTCAGCAACAGAAGCATTAAATAGCAATGAAAACATTAAAGTGTCAGATGTTTCATATATATGTATGTATATACATGTGTGTATTTATATAAATATATATACTTATACATATACATACATATATTCCTAAAATAAATACTATGATAGCATGGAGTTACAGATGAAAATATGTATTGGCAATTTAGGGATGTTATAATGATCTCAAACTCAATCATTATAAAAATACAAAACACCAAGAGTTGAAGCAATACAGTCATGCACTTATATGCAGTTGAAGACTGAATGACTGAAGTCATTCTGCTCTGTAGCAATATCATGCAATAAGTCCATATTTAAACAAAAAATGCTTTTATGCTTTTAATTCCATATTGCATTCAAATAATTTTAAAAATGTATCATGCTTCAGCACTGGTTAAAATATGTTGTTTATGTTCCCTAATACTGATCTTTCAGAACTAGATTGCAAATGAGTTCTGGTTGCTTTACACAAATTTGGTCTGGACCACATTGATATGTTAGATTTACAGCCAACTTAGCATCACTAAATCAATGAGAAGCATGATGTGAACTTGTTGAGACTAAGAAAGGAAAAGATGAAATGACATTCTTTTATGCTGACACCCGGCCATTTCTTTCTGCACCCTCTTGCTTCCCTGGCTGAAGAATGCATGCATACCTGTACACAGATTTTTTTTCTCTTCCCTTATTCAGACGAAGCAGACCTAATCACACTAAGCAGACCTACTCCAACATGTAGGTTAAAATGAAAAGTCATGGTTTGAAACCTGTATCTGTTTTTAAGAACAAAATTATGAAGCAAAAACTCAAAATGAGAATATAAAATGAAATGTAGGGAAAAAAGATCTGTAGAACCTCCACTAGCATATTTTGCCTGCTTTATAGCTCTCCTAAACATTGAAAGAGAGCCAGAATAACTACTAGTTTCTGTGGATTTATACATGCTCTCTGTTCAGAAGTATACATTTCTTTCCTATCTACATTCTCTTTGCCTCCACCTCTTTCTTTTCCCATGTATTTTCTTTATGGCTTCAATCCAATTACCTCTGTAATGACAGAAAGGAACAACCAGTATTTGGAAGCAAGTTTTAGCACAACAGCCATTTGCCAACATTTTCCTTTTAGTAAGTACATCCTTAACCTTCAAGAAATTCAAAGGAAAATGCTTTTTCATAGCCGTCACCTTTGTGTGACCAGAAATCTTGTCATTTCCATATTGTTGAAGACATCAAGAGATGATCGCTATTTTGAAAACTACACTGAGGACAGGGGAAATACTCTTTAAAGAGATAATTTGTTTGCTCTTTCAGATTCAAAATTATTATAAATCCTAGGTTCCAATTTGGTTCCAATTTTCAGGAAGGGTAAGAAAGACGACTCTGGTAATTACAGGCCTGTCAATCTGACTTCAGTGCTTGGTAAAACTACAGAGAAAATTAGCCTGGGAATTATTGAAAAACACTTGAAATATAATGCAGTCATTGGTCATAGCCAACATGGGTTCACGAAAGAAAAGTTCTGTTTAAGGAAATTAACTTCCTTTTATGACAAGGTTACCCACCTAGTTGGCCATGGTAAAGCAGTATAAGTGATTTTTTAATTTTATTGTAGGAAAACTTTCAACATTGTCTTTCATGATATCCTTCTGGACAAAGTGTCCCACATGCAGCTAGACAAGTACACCATACGATGTGTGAACAATTTGCTGACAACTTGGGCTCAAAGGTTTACAGTAAAAGGGGTTACATCAGGCTGGCAGCCAGTCACTAGTAGGGGTTCCACTAGGCTCCATTTTAGAGCCAGTTCTCTTCAAAGTTCTTATAAAACGCCTGGATGCAGGACTCAAACACATACTAAATTTGCAGATGATACTAAATTACGAGGAGCTGTTGACTCCCTCAAGGGCAGAGAGGCCTTGCAGAGAGATCCTGATAGATTAGAGTGCTGGACAATTGCCAACTGCACGAGGTTCAACAAGAGCAAGTGCTGGATTCTGCTGCACATGGGACAAGGCAACCCTGGCTAAACATGCAGACTGGGGGAAGAGAGGCTGAAAAGCAGCCCCATGGAAAGGGATCTGGGGGTTCTGGTTCATTTTGTTGTTGACGTGAGCCAGTGTGCCCTGGCAGCCAAAAGGACCGAAAGTATGTATCCTGAGGTGCATCAGGCACTTAGCTAGTTGAAGATAGTTGAGCTCTGCTCTGCGCTTGTATGACCCCACCTTGGGTATCATTTGGGTGCCGCAATATAAGACATAAATCTATCCAAAGGAGGGCTACAAAGATGGTGAAGTGTCTAAAGGGGAAGCTGTATATGGAGCAGTAAAAGTCACTTGGTTTGTTCAGCCTGGAGAAGAGAAGACTGAGGGGAGAACTTATTGTGACATAAAGCTTCCTGATGAGGGGAGCGGAGGGACAGGCGCTGAGCTGTGCTCTCTGGGGACAGTGACATGACCTGAGGGAATGGCATGGAGCTGGGACAGGGGAGGGTCAGGTTGACGGAGGCATCGAGAAAAGGTTCTTCATTGAGAGGGTGGCCAGGCACTAGAACAGGCACCCCAGTGAAGAGGTCACAGCAACAAGCCTGCCAGAGTCCGAGAAGCACAATGCTCTCAAGGCACATAGTTTGATTTCTGCAGGGTCCTGTGCAGATCCAGAAGTGGGACTCAATGATCCTTGTGGGTTCCTTCCAACTCAGGATATTCTATGATTCTAAGTAAAAACTGTAGCTAATGGATGGGATTTCAAACGGTTCATTTTTTTTCTCATAAATAATTTAGAATAAACAAATAAATAAGTCTTTTTGATTACACTGCATTATTACTAGAGGGAAATTCGGGGCAGTATGCAAACAAAGCAACACTCGGCTGGGCTTAGTTAAAAGTTTGACTTACTACGTATGATATGGACATCTGCATGGACATGCATATGAACATGCATTTAAAACCAACTACAAACACTAAAAATTGATTAATCTTTAATGACTATGATCTTGACAATGATCGTGCGCTGCTATTACAGAATCAGGGTTTATCTCTGTGTACATCTGTGTGTCGCTTCTGTTATACTGAGCTTCCCTCTCTCTTCCAGCCCCAATGATACACATATAGATCTGCCTTCTTTTTGTTTATACTGAAATGCTTTTGAAATTTCAATGAAAAACTTAATTTCTTTCACACCTAGGCACAAAACTATACTGACATTCCTCAGAGGTCTGAAATATTACTTATACCATGATATCATTTATTTTCCTTTGTTAAACGATTAGAAAGGAACAGAGAAATTAGGTTTATAAGTTATACTTATAGACAACTTTACATGTTTCTAAAATCATGATCCTTTACCAAGATAGGAACTATTTCCACCAGATACATCCTGTCACATAGTGCCCATACAGGATATCTAAAAGATCTATTAAAGTTCTGAAGACTACCCTAGATAAAGCATAAAGTCAAAGTGACAAGTACACAAAACTAAAAGTCAGACAACAAGACCAAAGTTATAAAAATCAATTTCACATTTGACATGGCTTTTATAGTAGAATGTTTTCAACTTACAAAACCATGGCCAATACAAAGTGTAATATCCTGATGTTTATTAAATTTCCAACATTAAAAACACTATTATCACATTACTCAAAGTTAGTTGAATGAGAATTCTATGATAATTCCTTCAAACTACACGAAGAAGAACAAAGCTCATTTTTACATAAGCATGCATTAATTAAAATCTTTCAGCTCACTGTCCTTAAAAATCAGTAAACTTTGAGCAGCTCTGGAAGTATAAAGTTGTTTTTGCACAGTGTGCCCAGAAGCAGACATTTCCCAGAGAATCATTTATTAATTTTTAAATCAGTCTCTCTACAGAGTACTTTACCATGCTGTATATATAGTTGCACAGTGTAAAAGCTCTTTCTTTTGTGTATCAAAAAACATGTAAAAATTTACTGCAGCTGTATCTGCTGATATATCATCAGAACACTGCTTACATGAAAAAAAATTTGCACAACTATAGTTTTCTGAAATGTTTAATTCAAAGAATTGCATTTTTTTAATATTTAAAAAATACGAGAATGTATTTAAAAACACAAGGCTGTTTTTGTTGTTTTGTACTTTTAGTTTTCCACTAGACTGCATGGTAAGTCTTGTGCAATTAGGTTAACTGTTGCTTTACATTACAGATAATGAGCTAAAAGGTTTTAAGTATCTGTAGGGGGCAGTTAGATATGCTTTAGGAAATAAATGAGTTTAGTGAACGTACAGTTAAGTCAAAAAACTGCTTTACTGCACACAATTCTTTTCAGTCCCAGTGTTGCATTTTACTGGGTTAGTCAACCAGTTTCATTGCTTTTGAAGCTGAAGATTGCAAAATGGTGCTTCAGAATACTTTACGTACTTGCAATTTAAGAGCAGCATATTTAAAAAGATAGGACATAAGCAGATTTCAATACAGCAGTCTTATAGAAGCTGACTTCAACCTGATTAAATCTTACCATTGTCTACAGAAATTCCAAGAACACTTGATATCTTTCTCACACTGAAAACAGAAAAATCACTTCATTATTGGACGCTTTTTCACTTCCAGACAAACTAAATCATGGGCTTCACATTCTCCGTAGAAATTTTAAGAAGCTCATTTCTCCTTAGGAGATGTCAAAACATGGAGATATGGTCAAAGTGCAAATTTTTACTTTTACATTAAACATCTATAAGATCAATTGGGAAAAAAATGAAGCCTAATGAAACAAATAGAAAAAAAATAAAGCTTAACCAAGTAAATTCTGTAACTATGTGCAGCACAGAGTAGATGTGCCTGTAATTGAAAAAAAAATAAAATACAATTTTGAAATATACTGTGGTTAACCATGCTCCATGTTATGGCATCAGCCAGCATTGATTGTTTTATCATAAAGGAGGGAACAGACCATCGACTGATTCCAGTTATTCATTTGACCTAGAACAATAAAAGTTATTGAAATGCACTGGTGTGGCTCTGGGACCTGCCTCTGGTGTTGTGGTACTGGTTGAGGATGATGAATGTTACCATGTCATGAGACTTACTGTGGTTAAAAGTGAGAGAGTTATCCAGGCTGCTCAGCTGCTGCAATCTGGCATGCATCATTCCTGTTCTGTTACGGGAAACAGGCAATGTCTGAGATTTTCGATCATGAACTATGGATCCCAACCCCTCCTGGTTCCTGCAAGATGGGTGAAATGGGATAGAAGCAAAAGTTAGACATGTCAACCTGCAGCAAGATAGGAAGTGTTAGTTAAGCAGCTACAGCACAAGAAGTTTTATAGGAGGAATCACAATGCAACCTATTTAATGTTTTACTTATAAAACAAAAATAGGTAGCTTAAAAAAAGTATCATAGCAAACTCTTTCCTAAAATCCTCGAAGCACGACAGCAAAAGCACACAAGCAGTCACTCTGGAAATGTTAAATTTACTTCAGAGCTCTTGTGAACAAAAATTTGAGAATATGAAGATTCTGAAAATATTCAGAACCCAAAACCAAATCCTCTATTTCGATTGTAAAAAATTTAGAAAAGGGTTAGAAGGACACACAGTGGTAAAATTAGAAGGCATACATGCAACAGGAAAGCAAGAATTAGCTGAGGTATTATCATGGACATCTTACCCAAGCAGGAAGGGAGAAGAGCCATATACTTTGTTAAACTTGCAGCAATCAAGTGAAGAAAACAGAAAAGTAATCTGTGTTAGCAATCAGTACAGGCTAACTTCCTATTGTGTACCACCACCAGAGCTGATGAAAAATGAAAACCAGTGCTTGAATAATTAATTCCCTGTTCCCTTTCATTCCGTGTCGTTTGGGTATTTTAAGAGTACGTGCATTCATTGTGATATACTTTAGTGTAACAACAATGTGAAAGACTAGAAAGCTACAGTAACTGTGGAAATTCAATACCTCTGCAGAACACAAGACGATTCTACAGCTTAGTTCTTTTTTAGCATAACATGCAGTACACAGACTAAGCAATCAGTAAACAAAAAGGAAGCGCGGTAATCTTCTCTAAAAACTAGTCAAAAGAATTAGTTTAAAGCATTTTTCAGAAGAAAACTAAAAATTACAGATTCCTGTAAATCCAGAGTTTGAAGTACATTAAAGCACAAAGGTTACAATCAAAACATTAAGAAAGCCACTGATTTTTATATATACATATATATATATATATATTTTTTTTAAAGGTGTGTGAACACAGAGGAGATCCTTTTCTGAAAAAAAATCCAGGAAGGTAGTCATGGTTGTTGTTTGTAGAAGCAGATTCACATACTATCATATCTAAATTAAAACCTAAAAAGCTAACATCTTAGAATACCTTACCATCCAATGTCAGCAATAACTTTCTCACCAAGTTCAGAAGGGCCAGTATTTCAATGCCATAAGTTTAATTATAATATTATAATTTTTATACTATATTATTTTAGTATTATTAAAATTATAATAATATACATGTCACCATGTCAACCACGGTGTGAAGTCTAAATGGATTGCTATATTTTATTCTATTAAAAAAGTATTTTGCATTAAAAACCACGTTAATGCAAAGATATTCAAATAATTTAGGACATTTCAGAGATTTTCTCCTAAACAGACATCAGTGGGAGCACACAGGTATCTAGCAGTACTTCAGACATTGAACTGAAAAACAGGAGAACTGGAATGTCCACCACTCACCTTTCAGTAAAATCACTACATTAAATTTCTAAAACATTTAAACTGACATGGTTTTATGGCCAAGTGAATAAACAAAACATTAAAATAAACAATAAAACTTCTCCAAAGACATTATTTCAATGAAAAAAAACTGCTGTAAAAAGATAGTATGAAGGGCAAGTAAACTTTAAAGTAGTTTATTATAAACACAACACACATTGTTCTAAAACAGATACCAGACTTTCAGATAGGACACACAGAATTATTAATATTAACCAGTTACTTACTTCAAAATTATATATCATTTTACAATAACTTTTCTACTCCCACACACTAGTGTACACATTATTATTCCTGATGTACACACTAGTGTACACACTATTATTCTTAGTGGACAAGCCAGCTAAATTAAAATTCCACACAGTACCTGGCTATGTATCGTTTTCCCATGTACTGGAACTGATGTAAGCATACTCTGCAGAGAACACAAAAAGTCAGAGAAACAACACTTAAAACAATCCATTATAAATTTATGTACATTTATTATGTATGTTATAAATTTATGTACATTTATTATGTATGTTATAAATTTATGTACATTGGAATTATTTAACTATTATTTTCACTTAACTTTAAACTCTTAAATCATAAAACTTAACTTCTCCCACCCTTGAAATTCCTTTCCAAACCTCAAGCCAAGAAAAATTTTCAAAGCAGACACAGCTGCTTTGAAATCAATCATGGATGGTTGTTGTTTTCGTCAAATAGGGATTAACATCAAAGACACATAAGGCTGCCTCAAGAGCACACCTATCTCAACTTATCTGCATCAAAACACCTAGTGGGAGTCTAACAGTGCCAAGCTAGAAGAGCAAACTGTGAAAAAACAGAGCACATAAGAAAAACATAAACACTGAGTCCAGTGCTTCACAGAATCACAGAATGGCTGAGATTGGAAGGCACCTCTGGAGGCCATCTGATTAAAATCCCTTGCTCAAACCGGGCCACCCAGAGCAGGTTGCCCAGGACCACGTCCAGGCAGCTTTTGAAGACCTCCAAAGAAGGAGACTCCACAGCCACTCTGGGCAATTTGTACCAGCGCCCACAGGTTCACCCACAGGGTAAGGAAGTGCTTCCTGATGTTTACACAGAACATCTTGTGCTCCAGTTTGGGTCCATCTTGTATGGGTTCATCTTATATAGACTTTTAATATGTATAAGGAAGTAATGTTTAGTGTCAATTATTACAAACAAGATTCCATTACATGAAATGAAGTTCACAGTTATAAGTAATTTACAAATGAACTGCAATGTAACATGTAAAGAACAGAAAAAAAAAAAAGAAAGAAACAAACAGCGATAACCAGGTATTACATATATATAGATACATGCACATTTTGAAAAATGTGAATAAGGGTTCAAAATAAGGTGAAAAAATCAAAATGTATGCTCTCCAGCCTAAGTTTCCTTGGTAACAGGTTATTTCATTGTTGTTTTACTTTGTTTTATTTATTTATTCCCCATTTTTTAAGGTCTCCAGATTCCAGGACATCAGCAACAGGGTTCTGACAAAACTATTTTGTAAAGGGAATCTTCTTTTACAATAATAAGAAGATAAAGACATATCCTAAAAGACATTTTTTGACATTAAAAAAAAATCTACACTTAAACGTGTATTTTTAAGAATCAAAATATTACTGGTTCAGAGCCAGTGAGAAGATTGAGAGTATAACCTAATTTGCCAAGCTTATCTTTCTCTACAACTATCTGAAAAGAGGTTGCAGCAAGGAAGGTGTAGGGCTCTTCTCAGGTGCCAAGTGATAGGATGTGAGGAAACTGCCTCAAGTTGTGCCGGGGAGGATTATATTAGGTATCAGGAAGAATTTCTTCATGTAGAGTGTGGTCAGCATTGGAACAGGGTGCCCAGGGAGGTGCTGGAGTCCCCACCCCTGGAGGCACTTAAGAGATGTGTGGCACTTCGGGACATGATTTAGCATTGGACTTGTAGTGTTAGGTGGATGATTGGACCTGATGATCCTAAAGGCCTTTTCCAACCTAAATGATTCCAAAATGGGAATTTTATTTTGTATTCCTTAAACTGCTATTGTGATGGAAATCTCTGATAATCAGTAATTTGAGATTACTGATTTGATTACAAACCAATCCTATCCAGCCCTTAAATAAGAGACCACTAATGGCAAAATACTGCTCACCAATTTGGCACAGTTTCCACCTCTTGCTTCAGTCTACTACATATGCTCATGCTCTGTTCTGTCTCTGGTACAATCAACATAATGCCAGATGTACTCAATGGATGAATTAAAATACTATTTGATATATATTTCTAAAATGAACTTTGAGTATCACATTCCATAACACAATTAATTACTGATACTACGATGACTGGGCCTGGACTATGGAAACTAAGGAAAACAGTTCAGTGAAACAAGGCATGCAGAAAGACTTCTGTGTTGTCCCACTTTAAGCAGACAGCACCTTCCTCGCTTTCTGTTTATGTATCAGTTAATTGAACAACTGAACATGAACAAATAATACTAAATATGGATAGGCCTGCAGTGTAGCAGTTGATAACAAATAATAAATTCATCATACATCTTTTTGTTCACAGTATGCTGGAAGACTCAAGAGGAAAGCTAGGAGGACCGTTCATATACACTTTGTTTCTGAAGTGAAATGATTCAGTCGGGTCAACAAGAGAATCTCTGATCATTTTATATGAGCACAACGATATTCTGAGTACTACTCCCTATTTAGGAACTTCCTGAGATCACTTCTGTATAGACTAATTCCAGAACTATTATGGAATCAGACAGACGTGCAATTATGCACACCCAGTCAAGAATTTATAAACCAAGACTGAAAAGGTATTACTTTTCAAATAAAGAAAGAATAACGCACATCCATTTATTTTCACACTCAAGACCTTAACAGCATTGTGAAATGTATGATTTTATGCTAAAATCAACAAAAATCTTACTCTGTAATAGTGAAAAAGTCCATTAGTTCAGATTTTGTAGCCTTGTTCCAATATGTAAACAATGCATCTAGGAAAATGAAAAAATATTAGAAACAAGACAGTCAGTAAGTACAAAAAAGCATTAATTATAAGAGTTAAAAAGCTCTAAGCTTTCAGATAATGAGGATTTAGAGAATCTAAAAATGGCTTGTGGGGTTACAAATGATGAATACTATTCGAAGTTTTCCTTGAAGCCAATTATAGAATTGCATGTCAATTCTCCGTGAATTTCTGCAATATGCTTTTAATTAATCCATAATATTCCCATACATTTTCATATTTTAAAGAGTGATAAATGTATAGTCAACAGTAATTGTGTAGTCAACGGTGACTACAGAGTTGCAAAAAAAAAATACGACTTAAGAAAATGTTGGGCTATTATTTCTCTAATCTGCTTCTCTATAGATTGGTCTCAACATTTTTTTTATTAAAAGTTATGATTTCTTCCTTTGTAATTTACAGTGTTTTTCAGCTTTGGTTGGGTTACTATGGCAGCCATAGATTAGTCAGCAAATCAAAGTTATATGCACAGATCTTTTAAAAATGGCTATGCATTTTTTACAAAGTTTGTAGTTGCATAGCCAAGACCTGGTCTCTTGTCAAAAATGTTGCTTGACAAAAAATGACACTTGACAAAAATGACACTTGCTCTTTTCCAGAAGAATCACAACCACAAAACAAATTAAAAAAAGAGCTTGAGCTTCCCAGAAATTATGATTATTTCAAAGTATAAATTAGTGAAAAAGGTTATTTTTTATTATTCTTTTTAGTTGAAAAACATAAAATATCTATGTAATTACATGAAAATCTAACAGTGTGACTGGATATTAAGTACTTATTAACCTTTCAATTCTCATTCTTGATTTAATGGTGTAATAAATTAGAGTTCAAATAGCAGTACATAAGCTTGATTTTTAGAAATTTACATAAAATAGGCACAGAAAATAATTACTGACTTTAGACATTTTCTTTTTTTTTTTTTTTAACCAAGTGGACACCAATCCCTCCCCCTTCCCCCCCCCCCCCCTTTTTTTTTTATATATATTGATCAAGGATAGGCATGATTGTAATGTTAAGGATTTGCCATTCGTGCAGTATTTCTATGGCTCCAGATCCTCCTCCTCCAGGGTAGCACAATTCTTTCAAAACTTTCAGTGGTTACCACCCCAAACATCCCTGGAGAATGCAAGCACTAATGTCTCCATTCCAGAAATGGAAACATACGCTGTGATCAGATCATTTGGTTCTCTGTCATACAGGAAGTTCTGCAGAAGGGAGAACTCATCTAGCCCTAAACTCTTTGACCAATCAAGTGTTCTTGACCTCCATTTGCAAAATCAGATTCTACTATCAAACAGAAACATATGCTTGCTTACTGAGTCTTGTAGCCTCACACTTTTCAGGAATAATGAATATTTAATGGCTACAAGTCTTTAGCTTCAAGGTTGATTGATCACACATTTGGTAAAACAAGGCAGAACATGATGTCTATGCCTAAAATATTCTGCAGATTTTTAAAGGGTATTTAAGTCACGTGCATAAATCTAAGGCATCATCTCAGAATTATGAAAAATAGGTTGCATTACCTACCCTCTGACATACTTCTTAAGATATGAAGGAAACACATGAGCAGACTCTTGATTTCTGCTTGGTCAAGTTTGTCATATCGAACAACAGAACTTCCTAAAGTGCTGCTCTGTTGGTTCTGAAGAGAAAACAGACATATTTTGGCTGAAAAGTTCTTAAACTGATAATGAACTAAAATGTTTTAAATTGCCTTATTAATTCCTGCAACAGAAAAAGGATCTCAGAATGAAGACAAAAATGTTTTATGTAGAGACAGGTTACTAAAACACACATTGCACACACGAAGCGTACAAAATTAAACCTCTTTACCTTTGTTTTGTTTTATTTCCTTCTTTGTACAATTTTTTTTTCCCCCAGAAGGACAAGTAAGAGGAAAAGTTACCTGACAGTGACTTTAAATCAAGTTAATTACATATAGATACCACAGTGTACAAATCAGGCATGCCCTTTTTGGTTAGTTAAAATACTTTAAAAATACATGCTACTGTATATACTATATATATATATATATATATGTCTCTTTGCTTTTGAAGAGAGTATGTTGAACTGTAGGCAGAGCCTCCACTATATTTCTTCTATTTAAAGATAGAAGAATCCCAAGGGATTCTTGTATGGGAATAATGTGTATTTTGTAAAAGCACCTACTGATAAGTAACATGCCCTTGCCTCAGAAAAAAGCTTTTCCTCCCACTTCAAAATCTAGTTAATCAGCAATACTCAATATTGAAGAAAATCTGTCCAAAAATAAAAAGAAAATAATGGCTTTCAAAATATGTACCACAGAAAGAGCTACCAAAAGGAAAAAATAAAACTCTGAGAATATAGAAACAGAGCTTTAGGCAATATCTTGTTTGTAAAAGAATCATTTCCACACAATCAAGCATTATAAAATCCTCAATCTGAAGCTTTTACAGATATGCTATATAAATATTTGCTTAAAGGTTATAGTATGCCCTTCTTAGTGCCTAACCCTCACTTTAAGTAAGTGAGGCCACTTATCCCAATGGAAGATGAACCAGGCGTTTAGCCAGTTTTCCAGAAAGTTAACAGTCTAGTATAACTGAGCTGTGCAACAGTTTCTACAAGGAAGTTTGATCATCTTGGCCTCATTATCTCTTTAAGGACATATATACCAATCTAGGAGAAAACCCTTTATATCAAAATTAGTAAAACAAAAATGAAAATAAAAACAGACTTAAGGGAGAAAAGCACTTGGTTTCACAAACTAAGCAAGAACTGTTTATACTCCACGGGCAGAACAACCTAGGAACACTCCTGAAAGCAGGAGACATGCTAATCCATGACATCTTACAGCACACGCATCAATTGACTACTAAGCCCTTTAGCACACTCCAAAAAAGGAAAGAATCACTATCATAAAACAATCTGTGCAATCTGTTATATACTAGTCATTGAATGGATATGCAGTGGCATGTGAAACTATATTTAATATTGTAATTTAGGAGGAAATGGACACCTGCATGAACCTGATTACTGAAGATTCTAAAGACCTCACAAACTGTTCATCTTTGAAGTATCTCTGGTAAATGAGAAAGTGCTACTATACAGCTCTACAGATATTGAAATAGAGCAGGCAATTAAAGGGTGGAAGAGCAGAAACTGAATTTGAATTTCTTAGATTTTTTGATACTGTTCAGAAATAAAACTCCCGCTGGAACAGTTGAAAATGTACATGGATAAAACTATGACTACAGCTACTCACAGTTTCTTTAAAATAATCTAACTAGCATATAAAATATGTACATATTAAAATAAAAATAGCTATACTTCAGCAAATTATGTTTCCACAAGCATTGGTCTACAGGCTGTTCTGAAACAAAATTAGAACAAAACCATGGCTCTTCAGTAATTATATCAAACAATGAGAAAAAAACTGAAGATACGTGCAGTGAACAACTAGCCTACTAGAAAGAGTTTGAAAAGCAATGAATTAGAAGCCAGCATTAAGTATTATTCAGGGAAAATATTAACAGCATGCAAAACATAAAACCTGCACTACCTAAATTGGCAGACCAGAGTAGAATTTTCAAAGGATGGAGACTCCTTTGAAAGCTCTTTTACTTAGTAAAAACACTACACATTAGTAATTAACAACATGAAAGCTAAGTAAAAGATGACAGAATTGCCATTTAGCAACAGCATATGTCCAAGATATTTATTTACTTGGTCACTGTCAAAGATTTTTTTAGTCCTATTTATATTAAGTACCATAAGACTCAAACTCTGCTGATATTTAAGCTGATTGGGTATTTCTGGTTTAATTAAATCGTGAACTATCACAGGTTTGCCATTTATTGGTATTTTATATGGTTGCTTTGTACATATTTGCCTTCAGATTCAACTGTTGCAAAGAAGTGGCAAAACTGTTGATCACACACTTCACTCAGAAGCTTAAATATACCAAGCACCAAAAAAAAAAAAAATACTTCTTGTAACTGAAGAGGGAAAGCAGCATGCATAATTTTCTCTGGTAAAACTGGAATTGTCAGAAGTGAAAAATCCATAGTAACACGGTTTTTCTTTGCAGGGTGAGAATTTTCTTCTTCTTCTCCATTAGGATGCATAGCATGAGCAGAGTGCCTTCTGAGAAGCTTCTCTCTCTGCCACACGAAGGCATGTCAGGGTCAAGGGGAAAAAGTTAACAAGTTGTGACGTGCACAACAAGATCTAAGAAAACGAAATGTGATCAGCATCAATACAAGGTCTAGAAAGACATGACTGAATAACTCACAGCTACTGCAGCCAAAACTCATACTTTGTAATAGGTTGAAAGTGCAATGATTTAGAAGAGTCAAACATAAGAGAAGTTACCTAGAGAATGCACAGCAATTGATTTTAAAAGATTCAATTTAAAATGCTATGTGTACTGTGGATAGAACAGATAGAGTGAAGATCTCCACAAAAATCAAAGTTCTCCAAACCAGAATTCAGTTCTCTCAAGCAAAATTTACTACACTTCACCTAGTGCATGTATCTAGCGAAAGGAAACCACAACCACCTGCTTATGTTTCTAAATTGAAAAATCTGTTTGCATTTTCTGCAAAACAGCTTAATAAACGCAATGCTAGAAGAGCTCATATGACACCTGTTCTGGGGAAAAAAAATGTAAAACACTGCTCTGCAGTTTTTCTAAAAAGCCCAATTCCAGTAGAGATTACGAAAGTTAACTAGAAATTATGGGTATTTTGTTGTTGTTTGTTTTTATGTTTGGAGGTGTGTGCACTAGTTTTTGTGTTTGTTTGTTTTTTACCTTGTCAAGGGAATTGCTTTTGTCACTGTGTCTTTCAGGAAGACTGTTTCCCGAGTCTGTACTTATAAGAGAGCCTCTTGAGTCAGCATTCCTCACACAATTAATATTTGGAGTTGATGTGGTGTACGGGGAAGCTAAACAAAACAAAATGATATAAAAATCTCAAACGATACATATACTGAAAAAGTCACTCCATAGTCAGACTTCTAAAACCACCATATATGTATATATTTCTTACGAAGGCAAACAATTACATTTAGGACCTGAGGGAATGGCTTGAAGCTGCAACAGGGGAGATTCAGGCTGGATATCAGGAAAAGGTTCTTCACTGAGAGGGTGGTCAAACATTGGAACAGGCTCCCCATGGAAGTGGTCACGGCATCGAGCCTGCCAGAGTTCAAGAAGCATTTGGACAATGCTCTCAGACACATGGTCTGATTTTTTGGGTGACCCTTTGGGGACCCAGGGTTAGACTAGATGAACCTTGTGGGTCCCTTCCAACTCGGATATTGTATGATTCTATATACTTCTAATGAAGGTAAGCTTATTCTATATTTTCAGCAGTGTATGTACACACGCACTTGCAGATTTACGTAGAAATACATGCACACTCATATGTAAAAACATACGTATCAATAGATATATACTTGCATGAAAAAACAAGTTTGTAGAAAACTTCCTCATTTTTCAGATGGCTTTTTTTAATTGACTAGTAACTGATATAACTAATTACAGCAGATAACAACAAACAGAAAATCATGTTAAGAAAGAGAGGAGGATAGCCACAAGTGCAAGCAGCATTCCACTTAGAGGTGGAAAAATCACAGAATCGCAGAATGGTTTGGGTTGGGAGGCACTCTAAAGACCGCCCAGTTCCAACCCCTGCCATGGGCAGGATGCCTCCCACCAGACCAGGTTGCCCAAAGCCCCATCCAGCCTGGCCTTGAACACCTCCAGGGATGGGGCATCCACAGCTTCTCTGGGCAGCCTGTGCCAGTGCCTCACCACCCTCACAGTGAAGAATTTCCTTCTTATATCTAATCTAAACCTACCCTATTTCAGTTTAAAGCCATTTAAACTAAACAATCATTTTATCATTTACAAATCCATGGATTATGGTGCTCTTGCCATAAGTGACTAAGGCTATTCTTGCCTCCTATTTCTCTGCAGCAAGACAACAACTATAAACTTCGATGGAGGGGCAGGGAGGGGGGGAAACAGCTCTCTTCAGGAAATAGCTTTACTTTCAAATAGAAAAACAAAACAAAACAAAAATCCCCGAAGAAAGATCTCATTTGCAGTCTGAATTCTGGACCTAACAGAATAGCTGATTGCATTAAGAGTTCTGTACAAGTGACAACCAAGTACAGAATCAAAAAGCAGCCAAAACTATACACAAAACAATTATTTTTAGTAACAAAAGAAAAATAATTTGTTTTTGTTTTTAAACGCTTACCAATGCCAGAGATAACACCAAACAGATCTTTAGGAAGATTGTTATCCAATGTGTTTACTGATTTTTGTGGTGTTACTAGTTGATTTGCAGTCGGCAAATTAAGTGCATCATCCTTTGCACTCTGCTTGGAAAAAAAAGAAAAATGTGATTATTGTTTTCCAACATGGGTTTAGTTAGTAATACATATTTTACCTTCTAGTGCAGAATTTGTTATATATTTCTTTCATATTTAATTTCTATTGGCTCTGCTCAAAAGCATGTAATGAGATGTTCAGGCTTTTGAGCAAGTTTTAGATAGCCTCAAAGTTAAAGTACCTCAGCAAAAGTTAAAAATATGAATATTCCATACAATTTTAAACAATGTAATACAGATGTTGCCAAAACACCCAGACTACTTTTATTTCAAACTTCCAAACATTTCTGTTGTTAGAAGGATATTGTGAGTTTCTTTTTTAATTAGCAAATGGAACACAGCAAAATATGGAAAAAAAATAGAGATTTGTTTAATCATTAAATCTCGATTCAACTATTGTATGAGACCATAATATATCAATATACTCCTTCACAAATTCCCTTTGAATTCATGCTCCTGTAATCCTCTTCTCCTACAGCTGTTCCAAAAGCATATTTCTTTAAGGCTAAAAACTCTAATTTCTAGAGAATTAACTAAATTTATTTCTGGTCTGTTTATGTCAGTGTTGGACTGAACGGGAAAACTGGAGTTACAAAAAAAAAAAAACAACCACACCTCCATCTACCACCAACATCCAGTCTTTTCTGCTGAACAGCACAGAAGCTAACGAATCCATCGTGACTTTAGCAAACACAACTGATTATCTGCGTTAGATGTCAGGGGAGTATTCTCTGACATGAGTATGAAGTATGTACAAGTGCCTCCAGTACCTCTACAAGAGTAGAGGCAAACTTTTTATACAAATTGTCAGGGAAACTAATGAGAAGTTTAATTTCTGTTAAAAAAAAAAAAAGAGACATCATAATTTAATGAAATCTTACAATCTTACAATAAATTTATCAAAACCTGGGTAATAAGACACAAAAGGAAGGCAATGAAATTGCAGAAACAACTGTTGTTTTTCTTTTGTTGTTGCTGTTTTTGTTTTGTTTGTTTTCTACTTTAACTATACTGTTCCTTCACCTTCTTTTTGACTCCTCTAAAAAGGACAGCTAAAGATGCACTGGGAGAAAACGTAAGGTGTTATATGGTAGTATAAGCAAATGACATTAGAATGATGCTGCAGTAGTCTGCGAGGCCAGACATTCTCCACAGATTTTCTGAAGTTCAACTGAGGATTACTAAATGTACTGTAACTTGTATGTAGGATCAAGCTGGACAACTATGACATTAGTCATAAAACTTAGCTGGACCAGAGAAACAGCAGCCAAAACCATGAAAGGTAACTAAACTTCTAATATAGTATAAAGCAAAGAGAGCAAACTCACAGAATTCTGAAACTTAAAACTCTTTACCGGAAACGTGCGGTATTTTATATACACATTACCAATAAATTATGATAAAAAATAATTCAGAATACCAGCTAGAAACGGTCACTCACATTGCTTGAAGGATTAACAGGAAATGGAGACACATCTTTAACATTGATCCGTTGAACATTTTCTATAAGCAGTCCAAAGAGTGGCAAGTACATAGTGGCTATTCTTGCTTGATGGCTCTAAATAGTTTTACAGTTCATTATCAAATTACAGATTTGATTTCTAATCAAAGATTATTTGTTAACACTATTCCTTAATTACAAAAAAGAAGCATTTAGCAAACTTTTTTTTTTTTATGACAGAGTCAAAAGCCATGGTCACCATTACTTCATTGTAATTCAAAGAAGGTCAACAAATTTTCTTTACTGTTTCAATATAATGCAGAAAAAAATCTGAATTAATGTGATTTCAGCTAAGACTAGCAAAGTAAATTAACTTTACATTAGCTTGATAAATTCATGACAGTATCTTAATATTTAATGGCTTCTTCACAGCACAAATGAATCCATGTTTTAAAACAAAAAGTCCAGGAAAAAACATCATTCAAAATTTACTATTATGCCTTGTAGCTTTCTTATACTCACTTTATCAATAATAGATGACAGAAGGACAGCTCCCAAATATTAAGAGCTAATGTTTAATGAAAATAAGAGCTTTAAAAACAGTTTGTAAAGAATCTAAGCACAATAGTTAAGTTACACTATACCAAAAATATAACAAACACATGTAAATTATGCTAAAAAAGGTACATTGTGCTCTCATTTGGTAAAAACATTCAGGTTTGCAGATTGAATTTGATACAATTGTCATAACCATTTTCATCACAGACACAACTTGAGTAGAAATAGCATGGCTGCAAATTAATAAATTTTTGTGAAAGAAAAAAAACACTCTTACATGTGTGCACACTATTATTTTGTACTACTAACATAGAAATACACTTACCCTGGAAGCATATCTATCATCAAAAGAATGCTTTATCATCAAATTCTTGAGCACACTAATAGCAATCTGCCGCACTTCTCTGAACTCCTGTAATGCATTTCCCACCTCCCTTAGAAGCAGTCCCACTAAGAAGTGATTCTTACAGAACTCATCTGTTAGTGAATAGTCCAGGTGAAGGTCTGGAGGTAAAGAAGTTCTATGTAAGAAATGGCATTATTTAAACTAATTTATCAATTAACTTAATATTAATATTAGTATTTCCAAGGTTATTGGCAGTCATATATATTCATATTCAGACATTCATTAATATAAGCATAAATATTTGTGTGTTTGTATATATGTGTCACATTAATGCATAATTATGCAATTATTAAACAGTGATGTATATTCAATCAACAGAAGCTGGAAAAATATAAATATTTGAAAATATATATTTTTAAATCATATGTTTTTAAAATATTGTCCAATATTCAAAAGTCTTCCTAATAAAATTTACATGGATCAGTACCTTATAGCTTCATATTCAACTTTTAAATCTATATTTATGCACTGAAATGGCACGTAGTGCATAAAGGTTATGCACATCCTATATTTCAGAAATTTAGTTGCATGGCAGAAAGAAGATTTAGGTTTTGGTCTGTAGTTCAGTCCCAGGTTAGTAAACTTGAAGGACTGCAAGCAAAACTTGGATTTTACAAGTTTTAGATTTTTGTGCCGCAGTTTTAAGTTCCTTCTTCATTATCTTCCGTTTATCTACCTATTACAAATATAGACTATAAAGCCTGCTAACAACTGATCTTAGTTAGTTCATAATTTCTAAGAAAATAATCCCCAAATTTTGCAATGGATAATAAAAGCGTAATGAAGAGACTGCATTTGCATCACACATGTCCAATTTAAACAATTTCACCTCATCAGCACACAAAAGGACACAAAAGATATTTAAACAATCTAACTTAAATCCACATAAATTAGAAGTGCATTGTAATACAATAAGCATTTTTTGCTACATTTGATTAAATTACTATCTATTCTAGAAATATTTACATATTCAGTGTTAATTGCACTAGAAATAGGATTAAAGAACATTTAATTTTAACATTTGTACTTAACCATTACAATGTAATTTTATCTCACAAAATATTTCATATCTCTTAGTAACTGTAAGTCTATGCTAAGCCACATATAGAGATACATATATAGACACACAAAAAAACACACAGCACATCTTAAAGTCAAACTGCTCCCCTATAGGAGTATTTTATGTACTAAAAATAATCCACCTAATTTATGGAGTAAATATATAACAAATTAAGAGAAACTTTAGCTTAAAAAAATCTTACTTTACCTTAAAAAATCTTACTAGAATGTATATAATTTAAAAATATCAACAAAGAAGCTTTTTAAGAATTTTTCACATTCGCTTTGATTGCTCAATAGAACAGTAAAAGCCAGATACTAATCTGAAAGCACTTTCATTTTTGAAAGTCCTCCCAGTACAGGAATCCATTAAATCAGAAAGAAGCAGAGATACAATGGCACAAACTTGCTACAGTCCTCTTTGTAACTCACATAAGAGCCAATCTCATGTCAACTGAGATCTCCTACTTGGGACACCAAAACAGGGCCAGAAACATTTCCAATAAAGGTCTTTTTTTTTTCCTGGCCAAACTCCTAGTTCACCAGCGAGCAGGATTTTACACTGTTCTTTACTGTGTAATCAGAAACACTATTTTTTCTATTTTTGCTATTCTTTAAGGAATAAAAGGAAAAAGCCAAAGACAAGCACAAGCTCTATGCAGTTCTCTAGCTCTTACTCCCAAATGTTGTTCTATCCCCTTGATGAAAGCTTTAACTAGCTATACTCAAATTTACTAAGCCAATATTTCAAAAAAAATTAATCTAATCTACAAAAATACAATTTTAGTCAGCTTTACTTGTTATCTGTAAAGGTACTTTCCTCATTTCTGTTTATGGTTGTTTGCCGCAGTTCAATGCTTGGAAGACATTAGTAATATCTTCAGAGCCACAAATATAATAACTAACATACTATTTGTTTTGGCTCAAGGTTGGAAGTACCAGGAGCCCAAATGGGCTAAATAGGGCACTCATGACTGAGCTACGGTGCAAAAATTCATGAACATGAGATGGAAGCAAAAACAAGGTACAAAGGAGGAATGGTCACGTATAAAGGGATAGTGCTAGGAAAGCCATAACTCAGCTACAGCTGAAACTGGTAACAGACTGCGGTGGTGCGGGAGCCCCCCTCCCCAGGCCACTCTGTGATCTCAAGGTAAACTAATGTTACGTTCTTGGCATTGTTACAAGTGCAGTGAGTTGGGATAGTTAGGCACTCCCTAACTGTACCTGGAACTCCTGCTACCTGGATACCAGAACCATACAATCTGGAAGGTACTAGATTGTACGGTTGGTTGGCAACACAAGAATTACCCAACCTGAACTGTGGCCAGGGTAGAAAAACACTGACTATAGTCAACCATCTCACAGTCCTATAAATACCGGTCCTAAGCAAAGAGCCCTTTTGAGCTCTACAGTACCAGAGCGGGCTATGATCTAGGATCTCCCCCTGAGGTGGGACGCCTCTCAGGGCAAGACTCCTTGAGGTTCAGTGATCGTCTGCTGAATACGCCGACGCAGAGGAGGGTGAGTAATTCACCAAAAGAGGAAAAGTTCTTGAGCACACAACTGAATTTAGTAATCCCCAGTATCTTGTTGTACGGACATCCCTAATCCCTTACTGCATAGAAATCCCCAGTCTCTTGTTGTATAGAAACTGATTCCTTGCCTTAAGCCTTCTGTGTGAACCTTGCCATTTACAAATCTTTAACTAAGTCATTGTTTTTATTGTAGCAAATACTACTAAACCATTGTGTTAAATAGGCTAATGATTAACAGATGATTAAGTGCTACTAAAGAAAAAAAATACAATCTATTTTGTGATTTACCCCAAAGGAATTAATAATAAACCTTAAACTGCTGATACATCAGATCTGCGTAAAAATGTCATTCATGACATGGACATCAATGGCAACAAGAACAGTTTCTACCACTGTAGTAGCATTAAATGGCTGAACAAGGAAAACACAGGACATTTACTGAATGGAGATGGTGATTTAAAGAAAGTGGAGTTGGGTAAGACCAAGGTAGCTTCGTTACCTTCACTGCCATGGTTCCCAGGCCTTAAGAGTCTAGGGATTAGGTTCAAGAAAGGGATTTATCAGTAGTGGATGAGAAGCATGTTAGGGATCTCCTAAGAGACTTCCAACCGTGCAAATCCATGGCACCAGATGAGATGCTGAGAGAGTTAGCTAGTAGTATCATTGGAAGGCCACTCCCTATCACCTTTGTTAAGCCATGGAGATCAGGGGGCTCCCATGATCAGTGTCTTGCAATGACTGAAGAAAAGCAGATGTAATACACATCCAAAAAAAAACAAAACGAAAAAAAAACAACCATGAATTAGAGGACCCACATTGGTCCCTGGTACATTCATGGAGTGAGTCCTCTTAGAAACCATTTTTTGACATGCGAAGGAGAAGAGTATGGCCAGGAACAGCCAGGATAGATTTATCCAGGGTAAACCATATATCCTGGTTTAAGCTGGGATAGAGTTAATTTTATTCCTAGTAGCTGTTACGGTTCTGTGTTTTGGAGTTAGGATGAGAATAATGCTGATAAACACACTGATGTTTTAGGTGTTGCACGACAGTGCTTACACTTAGTCAAGGACTTTTCAGCTTCTCATACTATCCTGCCAGTTAGGAAGCTGGAGGTGCACAAGAAGCTGGGAGGGGACACAA
Organism: Anser anser; assembly: GCF_964211835.1. Classification (NCBI taxonomy): domain Eukaryota; kingdom Metazoa; phylum Chordata; class Aves; order Anseriformes; family Anatidae; genus Anser; species Anser anser. The sequence continues at coordinate 155,830,029 of NC_139720.1, read as the reverse complement.
CCAGGACAGATGGCCCAAACTGGCCAAAGGGGTATCCCATAGCATATGACAACATGCTGAACATTAAGATGGGTTGGCTGGCTGGGGTGGAGGAGTGCCTGCTGCTCAGGGTCTGGCTGAGCATTGGTCAGTGGGTGGTAAGTAATAGCATTGTGCATCACTTGCTTTGTATATTCTTTTATTATCCTTCCCTTTTCTGTCCTATTAAACTGTCTTTTCTCACAAGTTTTTGCATTTTTTTTTCTCCTTGATTCTCTCCTCCATCCCACTGGAGGTGAGGGGTGATTGAATAGCTGTGTGGTGCTCAGCTGCCTGCCAAACTGGACCTGACCACTCAAAGCTTTTACATACTGTAAAAGGGGGTAAAGTTTCTGTAGCCAGCTGGAGGAAAGGGACTCATCCATGAGTCAGTATAGAGACAGAGCATGCTTGACTAACCTGCCTTTTATAAGTAACTTACTAGATCTGTGGATATGGGGAGAATAGCACTTGCCAGCATTGTCTCTGACAGCATCATTGAATCTAACCTGGGACATTACAGTCTATGTGAGTAGACACCTAAATGTGCCAAAGAGCTACGTGGATCATTGGGCTTAGAGGCTGGTGGTTAATGGCTTGTACTTTACTTGGAGACCAGCTACAACAGGAGTTTTCCAGGCTCTATCCTATTTAAAACTACTTCATCCACAACCTGAAAGAGGAGATGGAGTGCACCCTCCTCAGGTTTGTGTATGGCAGAAGACTGAAGGGTACAGTTCATATGCTTGGGGGCAGGGCTGCATTTCAGAAGAATCTAGATGGGCTAAAGGAACTTTAATCAACTCAACAGGGACAAATGTAAAATTCTGCACCTGAGATGGATGAACTCCCTGTAATGATACAAGATACCGAACGACTGGCTTGGGAGCAGCTCTGCTGAAAGCAATGTCCTGGTGGACAGCAGGTTAAATAGGAATCAGCAGGGCATCCTGGCAACAACGAAAGCTAACAGCATACAGGGCTGTACCAACAGCAGCATTATCAGTATATCAAGGGAAGTGTTTATTCCCCTGTATTGACATTTATTAGGCCTATCTGTAACGCCATGTGGAGTATTTGTGCCTTCTAGTACAAGAAAGATAAGTTAACTTGACTGAGCTCAGTGGAGTGCTGCCAAAGTAGATATAAGGCTGGAGAGCACATGCCTTGCCAGGAGAAACTGAGGGAACCAAGCTCATTCAATCTGCAGAATGAAAGGCCTGAGGTGACTTGAGCAGGAAGGTAGACTGCAGACCTACTGAAACCCTTTCACACCTGAATGATCTATGGAAAAAAAAATACACCAGGCCTCACACTGCACACCTACATAAAGGAATGTTGCAGCTTTTAATTCACTAGCCGTGGTAGTCTAACTCAAAAACAAAACAAAGAAGCAAACATTTATAGCAAGAAAGAAAGGCAAGAGTCAAAGACATAGTTTACCACGTTTCAATAACTAGGTACTTTGCACAGATTACTCTGCTACCTACACTGTTCCTTTGAGTTTAAAGAGATCAAAACTTGACATTTCCATTTAATAACACTGAGGTTTCTAACGCATCATAGACCTGCATTTACACAGCTTATTTGTTTATTAAGAAAAAGGTGACACCTGAGAAATACATCGTAGACTTCTTTAGAAGAATTTACCTTGGTATCTCTGAACTCTGCCTTTTCCAAATGGCATTGGTAGATTCAAAGGTATGTAGTGCTCATGATTACAGACTACACGGAGAAATTCAAATTTGAATTCAAAAAGAGTCTGCAAAAATAATTTTAAAGTATAAATTAAACAACTGATGCAGCGGTTTGCATAACATTAAAACCAGCTTTCTTACACACAAGGGTGATTCCTCTCAGTTTTGTAGTGTGAGGGACATAGTCCTGTCAATGTTCTGTATGTCAGCAAAAAATACTTTCAGCACAATTCATACTTGACAGCTGGATATAATTCTAATAATTTTGGACAATGGGAACAGTGATTTGGACATGCATCCATACATAATAAGCTATAATATGCTATAAGAAAAAAGTCTGAACTCTCAGAAGAAATTTTCTGGATTACTGGTACAAGGTCTTCCCACTACAGTAAATTTATAGAAACTTGGATATCGAAGATCCACCTAATGCTTCCAACTTTAACCTTTCACATTTATGCTTAGAATTTCTGCTTAGTGTTGCCCACCCCTCCTCATTTTCTCAATATACATGCTCTGCAGTTGTGAATTTGCACCTGGAGATGTGAATCAAAATATGGAAAAGTGGTTTTGTGGAAAAAAAAAAAAAAGATCTAGGCACAGTGTACGTACTTATAAGTAACACGCTTGAGTGTAACTAGAAACAAGTCTGAAGGACTCTATCCACATGCATCAAAAAGAAGCAACTCCTAAAACTAATTTGTTTAAAAACAGAGTACCTTTGGATCTCCTGGTGTAAAGCAGCTGATGTAGTTATTGATTTGCTTGAAAACAAAACCTCTGTCCATAAAAGTAAAACACCTCTGGGGGAAAAACAAACAAAAAGATGGAATTGATTTAGTATTGCTTCAGCGCTCAGTACTTGTATTTCACTAGTTTATTTTCGAAACATATTGATATTTCAGTCAGTTTGAACATAAAAAAACAATAAAACAAGCAATTTAAATATACGTATACGTATATGCATATCAAATTTCCCCTTATAATCCAGAATGTAAACTGCAAATAAAAGAACTGTTTGAAGATAAGAAATGTATCTTGACAAACAAAAATGACATATCATTAGCAGCTTTATCTACCATTTTATTCCCCATGCTCTTTTCTCCCTTACTGGTTGAAAAAAGAAAGATACTAAAAGACTATCTACACCAAATTCATGAAAATAAACTTTTCTGGGATTAAAAGATAACTAGATGATATTTGAAAGGGGGGGGGGGGGGGGAGGGCAAGGAAAAAATAAAAATTTTGATAAAATATAAATTCATTAAAAATCAAACCTCTGAAAAGATGTACTTTTGATCACAAAAGACAAATTGTATTTCAATGCATTTTAACTTGGACATAGAATTATACTTAGAAAGCATTATGCATGTTCAGTTTTATATGGGTCAGCTTTAAAATTCTTTAAAATCCATGAAGAAACAGTATTACTGCAAAAGTAACCACAGAGCCTGTCACTTGTGTACCTACTTTTATGAAGGCAGCAAGGCTATGGTTGGCATTTTTTGAAGCCTCTGGATTGTCTCTGTACTTCTGAGTGATGTGTGGCATTAGCATATTAACAACCGTCTCAACCGCATGATGAAAGGAAGCAGAAAATCTCTGGTTTCGCAAGAGCTAGAAGCACAAATTCAGATACATATTTAATATGGTTTATAGCACTAAAATATATGAAAACTTATTTTACATTAGATATAGATAACCTGACAGGGAAGGAAAACACAGCATTAAGGTTTTCAAATTCTCATTGTAGTTTAAAATAACATTTTATTTAAATTAAGATTTTCCTGAGCCTTTTGTAAATTTTCATCCACGCTTTTTCTTTCTTTCTTTCTCATTATCCACTTCAAATCTCAGCGCTTCCAGCCTTCAAAATCTTACTCTCCACGTTTTAAGTTTTCACAATTAGAACTATTTTGCTTTGCTTTTACGTACCTTCTCACTTAGCCTAAGAGATCTCCTCCACATTTATGATTTACTTGCTTCTACTCACAATCTATATTATCTTCATCAATTATTTCATACATCCCGACCCGTATTGGTCAGTAAGTTCTCTTCAACTTATTGCCACTGTAGAGCCTCTTTTATTTCTCTGCATCTTACAGTCTTTGTTAAATTGTGTTTTCTCCTAAGGGGCTTAATGACTGGTGGAGTGAGGCTGAAGAAGAAGCTAGCTTTGACAAAAGCCATTTTAACTATACAGTCATTATTGCTTTTCTTTCTGAAAACTGTGAAATCAAAATGTCCAAGTGCTTTGAATACTTTGTCATTTGCATACCTTTTTGAACTAAATTGAATGCAACATTCCTAGGCAGAACAAGTCATTGGCAGGGCACTACAGAAATCAATGATTATACAATTTGCTCTCATTGTGTTTGAGCTGTGCTCCAAAGTCTTTAGTCCTATCTTATGAAAAATAAGGTTTCTAAATATTAAGGTCGGAAGAGATACCCATATAAATATCAACAGTATTTATTAAAGAAGTAAGGCATGCCAGTCAGTGTCCTAAAATATACTCAGTATTTTTTGGACAGTAATTAAATATTTTTAAAATACCACAAAAATCTTGCTATAGAAATAATTTTGCTGTACCTAGAACTGCAGAATTTTATCAGAACTCCTAAGAAGAAAATATCTGAATGCATCTTTACTAGTTTACCCAATAAGACAGAAAAAAGCAAGCAAAATACTTGAGAGAAGATCTGCTCTTTCATGTGACAGAAAAGATGACAATGAGGTTAGTTCTAAAAGTGAAAATGTTTTTTTAACATCATATGTGAAGAAAACAATTAAAATCTGCAATAAAATTCAGTTCAGTAGTTTTCTTTAGCCATGAAATTTACATCATAGTATTGCAGGAGAGGAACAAGCAAGAACAGCAGTACATAGCAAAGAACTAGAATCTAAAAGTGTGTGTTAGGAAAATTTATTTCCATTGTACAATTTGAACAGTTCATATTTGAGGGTTGCTTTTGAAGATACTATTAAAAACAAATAAAATGCTAACCTGAAACGAATGAGGTTCCTATACAAGAAATATACCTAACATACAGAAGAGAAACAATCCGAACCTAAATGGAGCTCAAGAATAAACTGGTACAGGGAAGAGCGGGACAAACAGAAACTAGAAGGGTATTTTCCAGTATCAAGTTTTGTTTGCTTTTATTTAAGTATGATTACTACACGTTTCTATAACAATACCTGTAAGTTCTAATAAAAAATGTGGCAACATTTTGGTAGTTTCAATGTTTCATAAAAAAATCTCTGCACAAGCTGTTACCATCTTAGAAATATTTAGGGCTATAAAACCTACTAAATTGATGAAAAACTTCACTATGCTTCCTTATCTTCTGAAATAGGATGGGAATCAAAGAAGTTAGAAGTGCCATCAGTAATTAGGTCACATTTTTGTGGTCTATTTCTTTCTGGCAACTTGAAATCATAAATAAAATGAAACTAGCAGTTAGCACCTTCTTTGAAAAGTCACAGTTTATTCATTAACAGCATTTGCTCTGTTTTATTCACAATCATGCTGATACAAGGTAATCAAATCTTTCTCAGTCAGCTGACACACTCTTTCTTTACCAACTTTGTTTTCCCCCCAAACGAAAATCTTGTTAAAATTGTGTCTTCCTCAGATGCATGTGGTCTCCATATTTAATTTGTTATATTTGTTATTAGGATTACATGGGTCAGTAAAGGTTCACTAGCTTCGAGATAATGAGTCAGTATAATTATTATTTCCTTCCTCCACAAGGATAACAACAACAATTTAAAAAAAAAAACAAAACACGCTTTTAGTAATGTGAATGCTCATCAATAGTAGTATACCATACTTTGCAGGAGATGCAGATTAAGGGAGAGAAAACTGAAATCATGGACAATGGCTGAGTCATTCTGAAAAGTGAATTTCATTTGTCTTTTTGTTTGTTTACACAGACTCCTGCTTTTAAAAAGACTATAGTCTACTGTGCTTATTTTATCCACCATCTGATCTCAATTTAAAAATGTAATCACTAGGGTAAGAAAGTTATAATTAAATTAAGGAAATGGGTTTGCATGATAGCAAGTTAGCGGTTTATTTGAAGTATTCTGTTTTTTTTTTTTAAATATATATACTTTTTCCATACTCGTGAGGATTTTTGTAGGTTTGTTAGAGTCAGGAAAAATTATTTAAACCCTGTTTAGCTAAGCCAAAACAACATTATTTTGCAGAACATCACCTAACCAAATCCAGCAAACATCCTCAAGCTATACAAGTTTCACACACGTCATGTTTTAAGAAACTTGCCCAGCTATACCACATTATGTAATTCAAGAAGATGCAATTTTTTAAAAAAGTCGAATACTGTAAAATAAAAAGCACTGCTAGGACTGTCAGGTAAGGACTGAAACCAACAAAAATTCTTTTATTTCTTTCTTCCAATATCATTTTTAAATGATACAATTTTAATTCAATTCCAGAAGTCTCTGGAAAATTTCAACTTTAAATAAAAATCAATGTTTTCGGCTTTATCAGATTATATGTTCATTTCCATTTCATTTATTAACTAATACAACTAATTTAATTGATTATAACAAACAAAACCACAAAATACAGTGTGGTAAAATAAGAAATACTCCATTAACGGAATGAACAAAGGCACAAACTCCTTCCTCAAGGAATAACAAATCAATAAAGGAAATTTACATTTATAGATCCTCCTGTCTTTTCCTAAACTATTTGAGCAGATACCACTGAAACAGCAAAATACCAGTGAAGAACACAGAAGTCCGTATGAATATTTTTCTTTGGTTTGAATAAACTCCATTTCTGTTGTCTAGTAGTATACAAAATCGTAAGTTTTGTCTTTTTGCTAGGAATTTTGAGGAATCCCCAATCAGCTGATCAGTTAACACATGAGCAAGAAGTTTGATATCCTAAACCTAGAAGGATGCACTACACTGCATGCACAGAAGCCTCCTGATGCATATATTTGTATTCTGAAAAATCCTAAACATGATGCCTATCATAGTTGCCTAGACAGCTTCGGAGTGCTGGTGCCTGGTGGAAAAGCGACCTTGGGGTATTGGTCAATAGCTGGCAGAACATGAGCTGGCAGTGTGCCAAGGTGGCCAGGAAGGCCAAGGGCATCCTGGCTTGTATCAGGAACAGTATAGCCAACAGGACCAGGGAGGTGATCGTCCCCCTGTACTCAGCTCTGGTGAGGCTGCACCTCAGCGTGCAGTTCTGGGTTCAGTTTTGGGCCCTCACTACAAGAAAGACATCGAAGTGCTGGAGTGTGTCCAAAGAAGGGCAACAAAGCTGGTGAATAAAACAAGTCTGACGAGGAGTGGCTGAGGGAACTGGGGCTGTTTAGCCCAGAGAAAAGGAGGCTCAGGGGAGACTTTATCATGCTCTGCAATTGCCTTAAAGGAGGCTATAAAGAGGTGGGTGCTTGGGAGAAGAGCCCAATCCGAAGTGATAAGGGGAAATAGCCTCAAGTTGTGTCAGGGGAAGTTTAGATTGGATATTAGGAGAAATCTCATTACTGAAGGGGTTGTGCATCATTGGAATAGGCTGCCCAGGGAAGTGATTGAGTCACCATCCCTGGAGGTTTTCGAGAAATGCGTAGATTTGGAACTTAGTAGCTTGGCTTAGTGGTAGACTTTAGTACTAGGTTAAAGGTTTGACTAGATGATCTCAGAGGTCTTTTCCAACCTGAATGATTCTACGATAAATATCAAGAAATCTTACTAAAAGGTCTAGTGATTTACAAGGGCTGCTCTACTATATGGATTTTAGAGGGTTTCTATCCTTTCAGAATGATGTTAAACCTAGCTCTGTAGATCTTTCTAATATCTCATTTGCTTTCTCCCGCTTTGCTCTTTCCCTCCTTTCCTTACAAAAGAAATTGTTAGAAGAAGGGTTTTTTAATAAAATTATTGATTGGATAAACTGGACAATCAAATTGGATAATCAAATAAAATTATATGATTGGAGAAAGAAGAGACTGCACAAATTGCCATTAGAATAACTTTTTTTTTTTGACATACCTTCACTTTAGAGTTTTCTATCAAATACTGAGCCATTGATTTTATTAGAACTTCAAAGAAGAACCAGGAATACTGCAGAGAAAAGAAAATATTCTGTGAAATTGCTGTGGGTATTGAATAACAATTTCAATACATTTAATTCCTATACTTTAGTTATGACCAGATAAGACCATACAGTAAAAGCATAGTTCAATATATACCTTAAGTAGCTTGTTGCTTGTAAGAAAGTCAGCAGATGGCTTTAGAATTGTTGTCATGGACTTTGTCAGTTCTTCATGTACTGTCTTATATTCAGAAGCAACATAGGGTTCAGCTTTATAAGCATACTTGGGGAGGAAAAACAGAACATAATAGGAAACCATGACATAATATGAAACAGTTGAAACCAAACAGATACAATTCTATTTATATATACATTCTTTTTCAGAGTTTGTTTACTTTTAACTGGAGTTTTTTTATTTAATTGTGCCTACCTTGACATAAGATCTCAAGTAGCTATCCAAGCCTTCTTCATGACACTGTGCAACAATATGGATAATAACCCTAAACAGAAGTCAGAAACCGAAACTAAGCAAGTCTACAAAGAAAGCTATGATTGCAATTGCAAAAGTGTTATTCAGTTACACATTTATGTCATAACCCAGTCATCATTTAAACTCTGTGAAGCACTTAAAAATCTTTACCTTGTCACATTGACTGCAACTTCCTCTTGGGTTGCCCTAGTGAGAACTCTAAACAACTGATTGAGAACAGTTGGCAGGAAAGCTATCATCACATGGCCTTCCATAGCATGAAGGCTCTGAAAGAAAGCAGTAATACTGTCACTCCCTTGAAACAAGGGCATTTAAATCACAAGTTCTAAAACTGCAAAAATTACTGTAAGTCTTTTTCCAAAAATATATGCTGCTTGCATTATTTGGTGTTAAGTACCCAAAATACAACTGCACAGAAGGCAACTGAGAAGAATTTCCAACATAAATGTTTGCACACATTAGGTTGCACACATCAGGTACAGGTTGCACGCAGACGGCAAGATGTCCATATGCAGGAGAAGTAAAGACTATTTGGGCTTCTGGGAGGCCTAGCTAAACAGGAGTTTGGCCTACTGAAACCGAGAATAGCAGTAACTCGTATGTGCCAGAGAAGATAGCATTTGTTTTCTGTTACCTTGAAGCGAGATAAAGTCAATATGATATGTAATCTAATGGTGTGGAACATGCTCATACCGTGCAGTTAGAGTCTTCTGCTATTTGACGACAAGCAAGAGTTTTAAATAAACTGTGGTTGCATTATTCTGACCCAGGGATTTTGGCAAGACATATTCTTGTCACTGAACCTAAAGATTTTGCTAGCATGGAATTAATATAAATGTAAGTAAAGTAAGGAATAAGCTATCCAAATATATTACAGAAGTCTTAGGGCAAGGAAGATAGATCAGAACCAAATCAAAAAGCAAATTCAGTTCAGAAGCGTGCCCCATTCAATAGTTAAATCCTTACATAAATGTCATGGACAGACAGTCCAGTTTTATGAACTGATAATGAACATGCAAATACAATAATGAGTTTTGTTGTGCCTAAGAAAATCAGGAGTTACTTGTGATACCTTAATGGATTTTAAGATGACTGAATTTTGGGTTCCACATTAAAAACATGGCCCACTTGATTAATATAAAATTGCTATGGAAACCATGCACTCTATTGATCTAGTCCTGAAAGAGAACTGTAGACATGACACTGATGACCTCCTAAGCAAAATTTTAGAAAATAGGTCATCAATTCCTCATCATTCCCACGTGCAGTTTGAATTGATTAATTTGACACAACAGGCCATTGGTGTTCTGAAATTATCAGCCATAATGCTAACCAATACTATCTCATTATTCCCTTATGGTTTCATCTTACATTGTAATTTTAAGTTTATCTAGGGCAAGAAACATCTCCTTGTTCTTTTTACATTGTATATTACATAAATGAGACCTAGACAATGTCTGAAGTTCCTAGGTTTTACAAAGATATAAAAAAAAATATAATCTGTTATTCACTGCCATTTTATACCTTAAGATATTTTACTAGATCAGTTCCTAGTGCACGAGCTCCAGATTCCGTTTTCTGACAGTACTGAAAAAAATTATGCAAATGCTGGTCCTGTCAAAGACAAAAAGAACCAAAAATTAAACACTATCTAATATGACTATCTAAAACATAACACATTAAAATGTTTATACATAAAAATCCATATATGTCCATATAAATTATTTTTGAAAGTTGAATGTAAGTGTGCTACTCTGAAGGCTAATTTTGTCTCCATGTAACACTTTTTTTTTTTAACCCACATAAGAAATTTCCAGTACTTTTGAACACCTGTTATGCAAAACTTCATCTATATTTGCTTCAAACCAATTGACAAGCAGAAAATAGGATAATTAACGTTAGCTATCCCAACTTATCATACTGTGTATTTTATGAGCAGCTATAACAGGACTCCTTGCTTTGCAGACGTGCCACTAAATAGCTTACAGACGACTACAATCTCTTATCTAAATGGAAGTCTCAGAATGGAATGGATGAAAATGTTAGACAGAAGTCTCACATTTTGAATAGCTTCACTCTAACATCTGCTGCTTTTCACAGCTGATGTGAAAGACAGAAACCATGCAGAACATCCAAGAGACAAAAAACCAGTAAGATAGCAGCATATTGAGTATTAGCAGCTTCCCCAGATATTGTACATACGTATCGGAAACATACATTGTTCCTAAAACTTACTCTAATTGCATTTTGTAACTCACCTGTGTATACACAGTTGACACCAGATGAGTGGATATTTTTAACAGCTGTTTGCCTCCATCTACCCATTTAATTTCAGGACCAGAATGCTGAACACACACATGCAGAGGAAAAGTAAAATAATGTAGCAGTATACTAGAATAAGACAGTGCTTTCTTTATAGTACCACAAACAACATTTTTTTTTCTAAACAGAAGAAGAAATGTGTACAATGAATAAAGTCATAAAATAAAAAAGGAAAATTATGCAGGCAATATTACCTAAAGCATTTATGAAATTTATTTTCAAAGTCCCACTGTAGTTTCCTCACTTACTAACAAAATCACTTTTCTTTGAAGTTACAGATTTCTTATTTCCCCTAAAATTGTGCAAAGAAATGTTTGGCTACAGAGAAACATGTACTACTTTTCTAAAAAAAATAACTGAAGAATTTCTGTAGGTACTGACACAGTGTAAACCTTAACACAGGTCACCGATAGGTATCAGCCAGTACTTGCTTCCCGTTCTCAGTTCTTTGCAAATGGGATGGGAAGGCTCAGCTTTCTACTCTGACGATTAGTTATGGAGAGACTTTACCATTAGATCTACAACTAGTCATCTTGGTCCTAACCTCCTACCCATGGAGGTGAGCAGAGATGGACAGCAGAGGCATAAAAAAAATATACCTACAATATGAAAAGATGAAAGATGTAAAGATGTCAATGGCTGGAAAGCTTACAGTAGAGTTTAAAAAAGAAAAAAGTGGTGGAAAAGGAGGAGACCAAAGCCTCTAGCTGTTGATTTTAGGCCTCTTCCTCCAAAATGAGTCAATTTTCTCTCTGCATTTCATTCCTTTAGTCAAATTCCCTACCACATTTCACATTTTGTATCCTCCTTGGTATTGTTTTTATTACTATTAATTTTGCAAGCTTTCTGCTTTGAAAAATACAACCATAAATTTTACTAGTGAAGTATAAAGATCACAAAACTCAAGATGTGAGAATAAGACTTTTTCAGGAATAAAGGACTTACTGAAAGGAGACAGCATGAAATGCTAAAAAAAATTTAGTAAAGGACTTCAGATTATTTGCATATTTTCATAAGCTGAAAATACTTTAAAACACTTAAAAATTACTAACTTCAATTATTGCTACAAAATGAAACAAATATTTCCTAAATACATCAGCTAAATAATAACAGAAACACATTTAACAGTTTACATGAAAAACTACATTAGGGTAGGTTGATTCAAATTCTTTTGAAGGTCAGAATTTAGTCATAAACTTTGCCTCCAGCTTGTGTTGGAGTTAATTTCTTTTTTTTAAGTCAGATGCATAACTTTTGCAAAGCACTCCATTTCGCATATAAAAACAATTTTTCAATAGAAAGTGACTCAATCTTATCAGACTGGGGAATTACAATTAATTCTTCTCTACATATCTTTCTTTTTTTTTTTTGAAATATTAGAGCCATTTTATATACCATACCTTTCCAACCCCCACTTCTTGATAACTAAGATAGCCTGGTGGAAGATTTGCTGACACTGGAATGTGTTGCTCATTTGTCACCACTCTTCCATCTTTTATTAGCGGAAGCCAAGAATAGCCAACTATGAAACGTGAAAGGAAAGTAATTTTAAATATGTCATGAATCTTTATATAAATGCTTACAAAAGTCTTCCAGTCTTCCAATATGTAATTCATAAACCAGAAAATGTTAATGTAGGGGTCAAATGATTCAAATTCACACAATTAGAAAGAATTGAAAAGGCAAATAAATTCTTATGAGTTTGAAAATATATATATGTTGTAGGCATTCTAAAATATTTAAAACAATAAATAATGAATCTTTCTGTCACTATAATATAAAGCATCATATGGATCAAGACAACAAAATCATAATTTACCAGATAAACATACTTCATAAGAACTCCCAAGTAGTTACTGAAAGCAAACCATTAGCAGACACACCTTGTGTTTCAACAACATCTTTCTTCTTTGTACTCCCTTTGCTTGAATTGTCACAGCTGACATGGTAGAAGGTGAATAACAAATGGTGCTTTTCATGTAACTGAGTGGGCAATTCTATTTTAATCTGAAAAGCAAAGAAACACAACCTTTGTAGAAGACTTCAGCTAGAACAGTGACGTGCCATACTGGTTGAATAGCCTGACTTAAAAGCAGTTCGAGTTTCTGTTATTTGAAGCAAGAATCAAGAATTACACTTACAAAACTTTCAAAAATATTTAATTACAGTGAAAAGGAGGGTCTGATTTAACTGAAATCATTAGCAAGACCTTCACAATCCTAAAATTTTTGCTAGTATTTTTGAAACGTAGTAATACTTAACACAGTAAAAATCACCTCAGAAAGGTAGCTTACCTCATCATAAAACTCCGGATTTTGGTGGTGATGCAAAACAGCAGCAAATGCACTTCTAGTAAATACCGGTCCGCCTGGTCTACCATAGATACACTAACAATAGAAGAAGGAAAAACCAGAAACTACAACAAATTCTTTTTCACTCTTAGGTAAAAGTTTCACCCAGAATTTGAAATATTTTAACTTGTGTTACATATTTCAATAACAATGAACATTTTGTAATGTAACTTTTGTATGTCAAAAGTGTTGATCTTAAAAAGAAAAATCACAAACTTAACATGGATATTAGCAGTGATTAAAAACTAGAATTGATGAGTTATCTATTGATCTCCTTTCAACTGCAGAATTTAGATGAATGCATTGTACTAAACAGCAAATCAAATTGCTACAGAGAAGCTGACAAGATGAAACATTGAAGTACCACTGACTTGGTTGAAAAACTGACATGTCCTTTGAAAAAGAATATATAAGGAAAGTGAATAAAGAGATTACTGCAAGGTCTCTAGAAGTTATCTGTATGTTGCTATGATATTCTGATTATTACCGGAACCTATGAGGTCTTGCCTTTAACTCTTGGTTTCTTTGCACAGACAGATTACATCACCTGTAGTCTGCCTGCTGTGCAGTAGAGTTGACACTGTGGTTTCACCTCAGAACTCCTATATATTTTTCTGCTTCATTTCTTTCAGGCACTTCCTATACACTGTGATAGCTCAGGAACAAATACAGACTTGGTTCTGTAGTTGGTCTAAAGATTTATTGTTTTTACTGCTTAAAAGTTAGAGTAGGCACAAGGCACCCTTGTTTGCAACAAGTTTAAATCTGGAATTTTTGTTGATATACTGAAAGAAAATGCTCTTAGTAATCTTTTATTTCAAAAACAAATCATTTAGAAGTTACTTCTATACCAAATAGGTATAGAAGGATAGAAAGCTGCCACCGCAAGCTAGATAAAATCAATCATTAGTGTCCTGCTTAGCTAACTGGTCACTGTTTTCTTTAATCCGTCACAAAAAGCAAACACTAACCTTCAAAGGCAAAGAATCCTCTTCATCAGAATCCTTGAACTCAATGCATACTGCAATATTTCTAGCCTAAAGCAGCATTCAAAAACAAAAACACTTAATTGGAAGGAACATCAGAGAAATATAGTATGTAAACAATATCAGTCCATTGGAAAAAGAAGAATGTATTGCTTGCCTATACTCACCTTTGCAAAAGACTTTTGACTGTCATATTTCAAGTGCTTTGGATAAACATAAAGATGATTGTTGTAGATGGTGAAAGGCTGAGTGTGTCTTGGTATACAGGGAACAAATTCCTCTATTTCAAGTGTTACTAGTGTCTTGGTACTATTTTCAAATTGTTTCATAGGAATGTATGATGAATTAACATAATCTGAAAATATATTAAAAATCAATATAAAGCTGAAGAGAATACAACTCAATGTCTATTTAACGGTGTTTATTAATACTTACTTGGAAAATCTGGTGACACATTATCAATTGTAACATCCAGATTTCCTAAAATAACAGGAAGCTTGGCCATCTTTTCAGGCCTAGTGGAAGAAAAAACAAAACCAAAAACCTCCAAGTCAGGCTAAATGCAAAGCTATCAGAATGCCAGAAAAAAGAAAAAAATGGAGGGGGGAAGAGGTGGGGGAGAGAATAGGAAACAGAGGCAAAAATAACATCCTGAAATAGGAGTATGAGAGGAAAGGTGGTTTGGGGGTGGACAACTTTATTAGTGTGGTTTTTTTTCCTCTTTTCTTTTTGAGAGTTTAAAAGAGAACAATGTAAGGCTTTATTCACAAGTGTGAAAATAAGTAAGAAAAAGCATTATGGTTCCCTTTCTTTATATTGAAGTAAAAATCTTTAAAAAAGACAGGTTTTCTTTGCCTTGTAGTAACTCAATATAATTGTCAGAGGGTATAGCCTTAAATTTAAACGGCCATCAATAAGCATTGATATTAATAGGATAAACCTGGGGGAAGACCAAAGAGGAAGCGAAATCAGTAAGTTAACAAAATGCGTCTTTCTCCCAGGAATTTTTTTCTATGTTGTTCTTTTCCTAAAGTAACAACGCATCCTTCAAAATATTTACTCTTAACAAGACTACAATAAAATTTCTTAAACGTTTCCATGTAGCTAATCCAAACTATGATTTGAAGTAGGGGCATTTTCCATGTTAAAACACCAGTAGAGTACCATTTTTTAATAAACCTAGTCAGCAGCGTGATTTTTTTATTATTAATATATTTTTTTAATTATTGCAAGGAAACAGTTGCAAGATTTTCCAAAAATACTACCCTGCACTGTAAAACAACTTATTGTGGTTGAAGTCTGGATTCTGATTCCAACAGCTAAGCTTAAGACATTACAATCTCTTTCTCACTAAAATTTCTGTGAAATACCATACACAAATCCACAAACAAGGTGCTGGAATAACCAAAGGTTTTCTTTAATTCACAAAGTAAAGTGCTGTGGTAGGCTAATTTGCTACATTTAACTCAGATTCAATAATATTGTTTATAGCAAGGAGCAGCAGTACACAGCAATTTCAACACTAAACCTCAGTGAAACTTTGAGGAGCTAGCTAAAATGGAATTAAAATACCTGCTACAAACCTCACCTCCTTAACAGATTTGGTAAGTAACAATAAAATAAAGAAGCTATATCCAAAGCCTTTTAAGATCTGTGCTTAGCAATCATTAATACAATTCCAGCTAACTGTCAAATAACAGAAATGGAAATGCCTTTGCAAAGCAGTAAAAATTTCTCAGTAAATCTAAATATTTTAGTTATTTAATATGATCATCAGTCAATAGGAGATTCTTAAGCCTTGCACAAAAAAATGATGCGATCTTTAGGAACAGTTTGTAAAAAAGTATGACCGGTATACTGTTCTTTAGGCATTCTGAGCCAGATGCACTCCCAAGGAAGGTAGAGTGGCTACTGACTTGAAGCCCCCTTCCCTGAGACCTAGCGTCCTCTTTCCAAGGTCAGTGAATGTGATACTTTCTCATACTTTACTTCCGTTGAGAGCCAGAACAGTGAATGCATCATGCAGGCATAACACCTAACATAGAGATACTTCAGTATCTCTATGCGATACTTCAGTAGAGATACTTCAGTATCTCTGTGTTATCATGTTTAACCATATGATGGTTATACATGGCATAATACTTCAGTCCTGCTCAAAGCCCTCAAACGCTGCAAAGGAAAGATCTGTAGGTTGTGTGAATGCACTGAATGTCTGTACAACTTCCTATTTGAAGTGAAAACATATAAATATATACATCAGAAGATGATCTTCAACTGGAGCATCTAATAAGCGAAAAGATTATTGTTTAATTTTTAGGATAGAGTGAGGAAAATTAAACTTACTTCCGGAAATCTGCTAACAATTTCAGCATGTCTTCATTTGAAAGTTTATTACTGTCTTGTCTGAAAAGAGGTGAAAATCTTGCATTTTTGTCCAGTGTTCCCGAGGCATCTTTAAACAATGTCCTGAAAGTCAAAGTCTTGCTTTCAGATGAGTTAATACAAGTGTTGCAATTATCTTCAAGAAACTTCTTGACTACAAAGGAGAACATACTGCACTATCTTTCATATTTAGCATTTAATATTCCTTTCATTATAGGGGAGTTTTAACATATAAATAGCTCAGTGTAATAAACGAAAGAGAACCATTTAATTCTTAGTAAAATTAAAAATCTTGACAATGGAAAACAGTTGTCAATATTCAAGAGTTTGAACAATAATGTGATGAATTTTCAACTTTTTTCCTACTACAAAACTTAAGTCTAAGTTTGCTTTTCAGAAATCTTTGTTTAATTCAAAGCAAAACAAAAAATAATCTAAATAGCACATTGAGATTTAAATGAAGTGAGATGCAGAAGATAATCACAGAATAATAGGTTGAGTTGAAGGGGACCATAAAGACCACCCAGTTCCAACCCCCTGCCGTGGGCAGGGACACCTCCCACCAGACCAGGTTGCCCAAAGCCCCATCCAGCCTGGCCTTGAACACCTCCAGGGGTGGGGCATCCACAGTTCCTCTGGGCAATGTTAAAGAAAAGTGAGGAAAAATTACATATTGGCAAGATTTGTCCTTACCTAGCTGCCCAGGCAAAAGGCATTCTATATTGACCTAGTCTCTGGCATGCCTGCTTAGCATTCTTCAAAACTTTCTGTGCAGCCTTCGAGGGACATAAAAAATAGCCAAGTTTTAAAAACAACCAAACTGTGCCATTAACATACAAGAAAAACCCACACATTGACACAGATATAAATTAGTACCTCTTAACAATTCATTTCAGGTTAAGCAAGGCCTGCCGATCTCACAACATTTCACAAGTGAAAACAAACCCATCCACACCTCCTGATAACACGTTTAATTAAGCAAGAAAAAAAAATTGCTAACAAGTCATCTGATTTCTGTCTTCTTAATTTGTAAATATTCAACAACTGATAACCTAGCCATCAGAAAAGAGAATAAGATGGGACAAATCGTTCTCATTAGAATTTTCAGGTTTTGTTTTTGTAAACTATTAAATAGGAACAAACACTTCCATTATATTGAACCAACAAGCAGAGCTAGAAACCCACTATTTTGAGATGTTCAACACAGTGCTGAACCACTTGAGCTATAGCAGAACCTCCTGACAGAGCAGTAGGTTTCTCTTTTCCAGAAGTCAGCTTTCCATGTGTACCTAACACAGCAAAAAGTATTTTCTAGAGGCAGAAAAACCCAGAGTAAACCTGCCTGAATACTATCCCTGATCTATAATGTTGGCATTAGGAAGAGCTGTTTCTATTGGCGTGCCCTTTAAGCCAACTCTCAATTATCCTTTCTTGTAAAAAAGGGAGAAATTACATTTAAAAGCACAGACCCTTGATCAATAATTATCATTAATCCACAATACTCAGTGTTTAATGGGAGAACAAGTGATCTATGTATTTTTTTTCTTCCATTTTTTCCTTCTCCTTGACCAGAGCAGCAATTCTGCAGGGAGCTGGAACTTGCTTATTGCACTGACATAAGGGGAGGCCTACATAGCTGGTCAATACTGTTCTGCTTTTGTTTCCAGCTAATTCAGTGTAATCCCAAAGAACAAGAATAGACAAAAATTCAAACTAAGGATTCAATTGTGTAAAGTTACAAGCAAATGAAAACCAGAAACGGCCAGCATAAGTTAATATAACAATGAATGTTCTTATTTGGCTGTTATTGTAACACAGGTCAATATAGTCCGAGCATCCAGCATCAAATTTTGGAACACTTGGGCTTAACTAACTTTCCTGTGTGGCACAGGCCCAAGACCACCAAAAAGCAGTTATTCAGTTCAATTTTGTTTTAACTCAGTAACAGTCAAAAACAGGCTCTCAAAATGCAGAGCTGTTGCTTTCTAATGATAGCTGCAAAAAAATCTCAACCATTCCTGGAAAAGCAAATCAGTAGCCTGATCTAAATTAAGACCAAGTGAAAAATACAGTTTTTCGCATTTAACTTAGCCAGAACTAAATCAGTAGGAAAGAACACTGTTCCTCTGCAGAGACTGAGTGTTAACCCTTCCTTCATCCCTTTGACTAGCTGAAAGCAGGAGGAATGTCAACAATACCTGACACTGCTTACAAAAACTCTTAACACCCTGATCCAACTATTTAAACGCTACTGTAAGCCAACAAAATTGAAACACTGTT
Source organism: Anser anser (assembly GCF_964211835.1). NCBI lineage: Eukaryota > Metazoa > Chordata > Aves > Anseriformes > Anatidae > Anser > Anser anser. The sequence continues at coordinate 155,811,424 of NC_139720.1, read as the reverse complement.
GCTTCACTGACAGACAAGAAACAGCAACTGACCAAGTTTCTTGTTAGATAGGTTTCAAAAAAACAACCCGAACATTAAAATGTTACGTTATCCTAGACTTCGAAAAAATTCACGTTTCAGTGGTTTATTTCCAAAGGTGATACAGAGTTCCTTCAAACCTACGAAGCATTTCAAATGTAAAAATGGAGGCTTAATAATATCAGTAGTTCTGAAGGAAAACAGTAAGAATATAGATATGAAAGTCACAGTAAACAATAGTCACTGAAAACTGAGCTAAAGGAAAAATCAACTACAATTATATAGTAAATGAGATCCATTAACTAATAGAGATATACAGGTAATTTCTGACTTCTATTTAATATTTCACTGTTTAACAACTTGCAACTCAGCTTTCACATTGAAGATTAGCATTCTTTCATCAGTTTATTTAAAGCCATTAAAAATTACAGACTGCCATGATTACAAAGAGCTGAATAATTTTCTTAATAATATGCTGAACTTAACTGATAAAGTTTCAATAATAACAGTTACTAATAATAACTAGAACTTACTAAATCAAACCATTGTCACTGGAATACCTCATGAAAGAACCACGTTTTTGATCGATATTTATTAACTCCAAATCAACCTGTCTTGCCTCGCTATTTTTTCAGTGCCACAAAAGAAGATAACATACCTTTGAAGAATCTGAACTTTTCATGTATGGCTCAGCGCAATGTGTGATACTTCCCTGTAATACTTTTTCTATTCTAGCCACAAGGAAAATGTCAGGATGAGGACATGTGACTGAAAATATTCCCTAAAAATGAAACACAAGATAAATATAAAATGAAAAAATGCACACTTCTTACATCACATAATAGAAAACCATTTAAAGCATGAAGGAAAACCGTCCTCTTCTATTCAAAATCCAAGCCATATTTTACTAATTCTTACCTGCTTTGGATATTGTAACATTGTTTCATAAATGTCTTGAATCCTGTGTGAACTATCACCACTGCCATTCATCATTTGTTGAGGTGCATTGGATATCATGTGCCTTACTGATGTGTGGTTCAAATCAACATGGAAATCTGCTGAAATCTTCCGGTTGTTTTTAATATCAAATAGTGATAATGTGACAAAGAAAGGTTCTACCTAGACATTTTTAAAAAATAATGAAATGTCATTGTTGTTGTCTATATTATTGTAAAAACATGTATGACAGGAAGACGAATATGATATTTATAAACAAAGGACCACCACTCTAGATATTACTGGCAAGGTATAGAAGAGAGTACAAGAAAAAATTCACTTTCTACAACACAAAGTTTGTTACAAAGATACTTCCCATATCATTTAGGCTCTCATTTCAATTTAAAAGAGTAGTAAGACCAACAAACACACATGAACAATGTTTCTCAATGATAGTAAAGAGTTTTGCTATTAGGAACACTGTCAACAAAATATTGAGACATGCGTTACAATATTAACAGAAAATAATTAGATGAATGGTTTACATTTGTTGTTGGTCCTTCTTCATTTTCAGCAACACAGCTTTGCAAATTGAAAGATAAATCATTACACTTCACAAGAATTTTTTTTCCAAACTTCTCTTCAAATGGCTTCACTTCTGGTTCAATACCAGAAAAGTCAAGTTTCTTTAGAAAGAGAAAAAGAAAACGAAAATTAAGTATGTTGTTTTTCATCCCCAAAGGATCAACGTACAAGGAAGCGTGTTATTTCCTTTTAAAAAGTCTAACCTGTGCATCTGGATCCAAGGCAAAAAGTTTAACTCTGCTTTCACTTTTGATCTTTATTTCTGCTTCTCTGGTACTCTGTCCAAAAGAAGAAAAAGTCTTTGTATCACACCATTAAATGAAAGTGGGTTTTGATCTCATTCCTTTTTCCTGTTCAAAGCTTTAAATATTTTTAATTCATGCACTCTTCTCTCCCTGAACTTTGCAACTGCTTCGTTTAAATTGCTCCATCATGTCCAAGTAAAAAGAAAAAGTTCTTTTCCTCTAAGGGCTTTTCCAGTCTCCAAAACATTAAAAACAGATAAATAAAAAACACATCAGCAACATATAACCTTCAAAAGTCATGGAAAATATACCCCAGTGTAGCTCATATACCATGTTGTCTCCTTAAACAATAAATAACTTTCACAAAAATATTTTATTGAAAAAAGGAAAAAAAAAACACCACAAAGTAGTATGAACATAGGTTAAAACTCAGAGCTATAGCGAGACCATAATGCTGCTCAGGAAGCAACAGGTTAGCTAAGTTAAGAAATATAATCAGAGATTGTTGTTGTTGTTTGTTTTGTTTTATTCCTTTTCTTGAATTCTACTGCCAATGGAGTGGATTTTCTGTGGGTAGACAAATTAAAAAAAGCCATCCGAGAGACAAAACTACCACACTGAAAAATTCCTTTGCAGAACTAGGAGGTAGTATACTGATCCTGCACAGTATTTGTGGATACCTACCTCTAACAGTAAGAGAAAAGAAAAGTAGCACAAATAGAATGTGAAAATTGCTGGTATACATAGGTTATTTTTCCATAAAACGTTGAAAGAGGATTGTATGATTTTTTAAGTCAAGGGAGACAAGAAATGGACACATCCCTGAGCCAAAATTAACAACGTAGCACGGTTGCCATTCCCGAAGTATAGCTAAACAGAGATATAGAGTATTTCGTTTGGGGTGGGAGTCTATTTTTGGATCAGCCTGTACTGGCTAGAAGATGTTACCAACCTAAAATGCTGATCACTGACCATCAGCAGGAAGTGGTCTCCTCTCTGCATCTGCTTTGTTAGAGGCTTCAAGAAACTCCTAACATGCCACCAGCTCTAGTAGCTCAGAACTCTATTTTAGGCTAATAATAAAAATAAAAATAAACTTAAAGGATGCATAACAGAAGAGGAACTTTTGAGGTTTGATTTTGAATGTGGATGGTTTAATTGATTTCATTTACTATGGTCTTTACTGCACAGGAGAAAAGACGGCAGTTGCTGTGGAAGACATGACCAAGACACTCAAAACCAGCAGTGTTGGCAGGCTTCACTTGTTCAGCAGCTAGCATAATCGAGATACACACGACTAAACTGTGAAGAAGTTTAAAGATGACAAGAAGTTCCCCTGTATGTTTTGGAAAGGGAATGGTCAGCAGCAAGACCTGAAGAGGAAGAAGACCTAGTCATACGAGCAAGCCAGAAATTACTTCAGCCCAAACGTATTGAATGGTTTTAGATTTGTGTTTTATGCACTGAAGACAAGACAAAAATACACATTTTTTGACAGGCAGATTGCTGGGGAGTTGGGCAGAAGTCAAGAACTGAAAATGGATAGTCAGCAACCCTCCCTACAGGCTGGCAGTGACTCTGGAATTCCATTTCCTCAGTGTAACAGGGTAATGCTTTCCTACCTTAACAAACACTGGGACATGCAATGGTTAAGCAGGTACTTGGCCACACTGATTATGATAGTCACATCGTTATTTAAGCCAGAGGTCTAATTACTTTTTTTTTAAATGTAGATTAAAAAAACTATATTCACACTTTGTACAGGAACAGACAGATTAAGCAGAACTGACAAATTCAACTGTATGTGTGCACATCTGTACACTGAAGTGTACAAAACCATTTTATTTAATGTTATAAATTAACAGCTGTTGACCGGAAAAAGGAAGGCTCAGATGTACTCACAAGGGTTAAACCTTTCCTAGGAAGACACTTTCTCTCTTACTGTCAGGTGGCTTTAATATCACCCCTGAAGGAATTTCTCTTTCCTCATAAGGTTATAAATTCATCTATTATGAAAATCTCCTTCCAGAACGAACAAAAAATAAAAGAGCAACTATAAACTCATCTAAAAGAAGGCTCAATGCCTTAGAAGTCTTCCACTGGGAAAAACAAAACCAAACAACAAATAACAGCTGAAAAGACAATGCAAGAAAGAACAGAGAACAAAAATCTTCAAAAATAAACAGCGTTTATATAAAATAATCAAGTCAAAGCACAAGTAACGTATTAATGCAAATGGGGAGAATTTTTCCTGTTCTTCTCCGGGGAAAAAAAGGCTAGAAAAATGCATTAGAGCAAATAGTAAAGATGAACTTGAATGGGAAAACCAAACATCTTATTTGGAAAGAAACAAATTTAAATAGGTTGTATCCACAGAATAAAAGGAGTCAATGCTTAAAGAGCTGAGGAAAATAACATGCTAGGAAAATATCTAGCCTGCAGAGTTGCAGTGCTTCCTATCAAAAGGTTATGGAAACAGAAAGCAGCATTTGTAGTACTAAAATGGTACGCAGGTGCTACAGCCCTGAATAAAAGTCCACTCCAAAGGTCATGTGGGACGTAAGTATTCTGATAGCTCCAACTATGAAGAAAGAAAAATCTTACATACAATAAAGACATCTAACTTTATATTTGTTTTGGAAATATCTTTTCCATGGCCTCATGTAACTATGCTTTTTGGTGCTTACAGTTCTTCCAAGGAAAACTTGATTGTACGCACCACAATCCCAATTCATTTCCAAATGCAGCTGTAGCTGGAGTTAGCATAATAGTTTTTTGTGTGTACATGCCAAGTTGATTACAAATAGGTTACAGAAAGAAATGTCAGGCAGCCAGTTTGGGTGCTAAAGTCCTGTTAGAGTATAGTGAATCTTTTGATGTGCTAGCTAATAAATAGCATTTGTTTTACTGCCTGGTCTCAGTTTATAAGCTGTACTCCTTCAGGAGTAGTGACTAGGTCAGGCAGACCCTCTGAAAAGAAGAGGGGAGCATTCTAAAGCATGGTCAAGGAGAAAAGTGTCAAGACTGCAGGCTGTGTGACACAAGAAATAGTAAGGAGTCATGATTCTGCTACTTCAATAGAAAAAGGTCACCAGCCTCCAGTCCTTTGGTAATTCAACAAAAACTTCTCTAGAGAACTCACAAAACTTAAAAGATACAAGTCACTATTTTAACTGAAATCAAGTCTGCAAATTGTCTAGAGTACAGTTACATTTGTTTTCTATGCATTTCTCCTCTGTTTTCTTCTATTTCTATTTTGTTTTACTTACTAGGTGTTTTCACTATGCAAAAAATTGAGTATTACAGTTCATATTCAAATAAAAAATTAGCTGAATGATCTTACTGCTGTTCTTTGTGGACAAGCAATAATGGAAAGGTCTACAGAGTTCCATCTCAAAGACATGGGCAATTCAGGATTCTAACCACACTTCTACAAAAACAAAACTAAAATGCAAGATCTATGTCAATACAGCAAATATCCATGAATTTGCCACCTCCTTAACAAGCACAAGTACATCAATAGTGCTATTGAGCTTCTCTACAGTTTTAACTGTAAAGATAAAACGAGTATAACTAGATTACTTCTACTGAAGTACTTGAACACTTACTTGTATGCAGCAAAACAATACAAAGTATGTAAAACACGAACTAATGAAATAAAAGTTGCTGCTTTGAGACAACATGCACATTTGCTTTATATAAATCTTTAAGACACCAGCCAGGCTGCTTCCAAAAGCAGAAATTGAAGAAGCTCAATAACCACTCCTATTGACAAGACCTTCCAAGCTTTTAAAGTACCACAAACTGACTGGTAGCCAATATCTTACCTTTACTGAAAGTCCACACAACTAAGTATTATGTTTAGTACTCTATATCCTGAGTAGTCATTCACAATATATATTACCTTGGCAATTTCAGGATAGTAGTTATCAAAGCTACTTGATGAGCTTTCCATTTTGCTTTGTTCATCATCTGCAATCAAAAAAAATAAAATAAAATCAAAGAATGACTTACAAATTTCTGCAGCAAAGGTATTTCTGATTAGTTTGTTTGTAACTCACATCCCTTCAAAAATAACAATCAACAAATGGGTTGTGGTCAACTCCATCACTTCACTTTGTAAAGATGTAAAGTAGCACTTATTCCTAATCTTACCTAGAAAATAGCTATCAGCTTTAATACTAATTTTGATACCTGCACTGGAAAAGAAGATGCTCAATGCACAAATTTACAATACTCTTTCCATTATGCATTGTAACTTGATCTCAAAACTTGTTCCCTCTGTTCGGGTGTCCAAGACTACTCTCCAATGATTACTGGAGTTACAAAGAAACCATTCAGTTAGTTTTAAGAACCATCTTCTGGTTCTAAGGTCATTTGGGGACCACTGACTACAATATCCTTCACAAAGCTGCAGGTTTCTCTTTTTTCTGATTTGCTTTTGTTGCAAACATATCAAATTCTGACTATCTTCACCAAAAGAACATATCTAATTTTAAACTCTAATGATCCCTTTTGGTATATAGTGATATTTATAAGCACAGTGACCTATAACCTCTTCCAGGTTCTTTTGGATAGGCATGTCCTTGGTCTGATACCAATTTTCTTCCCCATCCACTCTCAGAACGAAAATTGCACAAGAAGACAGATAGACTCTTCTTTTGTCACCCAGCTATCAACTATCCTTGCATCACATTGCTTACAGATGTCTGCCTTACCTATACTTAAAGGGTTCCAATAGCAAAGGAGCTATACCCAAGAAATTTTTAGGGAAATATTTGTGGTCAAGAAAGTTATGTGTAAATTTAAATACCTCATTGCTATCACAATGTCCTGTTCTTCTATCTACAGTAGACACAGAACAGATTATTCCATTTTTGACATATTTTATGCATTTTAAAAACAAGTCCCTCCTCAGTTTTCTCTTTTTCTTAAGCTACCTTGGTCACGATTTTTCCTTGTGGGTTCTATTACCTAGATTTCTAAACAGTCCCTTTATTCTATAATGCTGCCGAAAGGGCATAACTCTTATCAGTTCAACAGACAATGAAAAGCCCCACAATTATTATGACCAAACGAAAATAAATTTTAACAACAATAAAGCCTTTATTTCTGAATGCACGTACATAGTGTAGTGCACATAAGTGTATCAGCATAGCTGGAAACCCTTCTTACCTTCATGAGATTCTCCGTTTCTCTTTTCTTGCATTGCAGCCTCAAAGTTAAGCTGAAGGATTTTGTTCAGAGTGTTTATCCATTCTTCCATCTCAATTTCACTGTCTGCAGCTAAAAGGTAACTACTCTTGTCTTGCATCTTGAGCTCAAATGCAAAACGTCTGACTTTATTGTTCTATAATAAAATAAAAGATTTTATGACATCTTTACATCTTGTCTACTCACAAATCTAATGATGCTATTCATCTAACACTTTTTGTACTTCAACATTTTAACAAAGGCACGCACTTTGAACAAGTATATTATTATACTTTTTACTGTCTGACATTTGACCTTCTGAAGTTACGCGTACTACTTCACCGAATGGAACTATAAAAAATATTAGCCCGTTTTCCATTCTCTCCCATCATTTTGCTTGTAAAGATTAAAAAAATAATAATAAAATATGACAATAAGTACCACATTACAAGTATCAAGTCTTCATGTATTCAGATCACCTGGAAGCAAAACTAACCAAGATCTACTGATAAAAGAGCACAAAACAACATTTGAGCGAGAATCCTTCGTATGCTGGGTTTTTATACCAGAAGTTGTCATAAGCAGTCTCAACTGTGAATACATTGATTATTACAAATTTTAAATACACATGAAGTTGGGAATCAATCATTCCTCCTTTGTTCCTCAACCATTGTCATCCTTTTTCTGTGATTTAAGTCCAGGCCTCACAAATACTACCTAGCTTGACTCATGTTCCTGAGAATAAATTCACAAGTCTCAAATGCCAACAAATGAAAATTCTGTATTATCATCACTTTAATTAAAAAAGTCTGACAAACTCATTAGTTAAACATTAAAATAAACAACAAGACAGACTTGATGGTGGTTTTCTTTTAAGTTAAATTTGATGTCAAATTACATTTTGGTTTTCACCAGACTTCAGATTCTTCAATTTACAGAATAACTACTGCTTGGCAAAGCATTCAGCTTTCTACCAAATATAAGCTTCTGTTAAAGAGGATACAAAAAAAAAACATGTGGTCTCCAGATCTAAGGCAGCCTTACCAATTCAAATCAGTAAGGAAATAAACAACAAATCTTAAGAACAGTAACCCTTAACTTTCACAGTTAAAATCCTTGACATAGGCAGTGCATCTCACCACTTGTCTGCTTTCACAAATCGGTGAATTAGTGATTAAGCCATGTATTTATGTGGCTGCATATATTACGTGACTGGACTTTTTGCAATGCAAAAAAAAGTCTTAACATATCCCAAGACTACAAGAAACATGCCCCACCCCACCCCCTCAAAATACTGCCATGTATACTCAGCATTCCCCTTACAGAAAGGCTGGTGAAGGAGCATATTCCAACTGCTTTACCTTTAATATCTGTTAGTGAAGCCAGCATTTTTCTGTTTTGTGCACCCTCTGCATTTGAAGAGTAAATAGACTATGTACTAAGTGAACTTAAAACAAAAATGGGAAATGTTATAAGAAAGCAAGAGGAACACTAATCCTCCCTCACAAAAACAGATTTATTCTGAAATAAATAGGTTGATTCCTGAGAACAACAGCTTAGAATTATGTTCACCTTAAAAGAACAACTATTTCCATGAATTCCAAGACAGACTACTGTAAAATGCAGTGGTGGGGCGTCTTTTTATTTATTTTCCACTTCTATTAAATGGAATTTCAATTTTTGTTGTGTAAAGACCTTTTTTTTCCACATATAAGCTTCTAGATGCTAATATAATGCCAATAATAAGTAACAGTAAAAGAATGAATAAAATAGGATCAGCCAGAGGGTATACAAAACAATTAAAAATAAAATAATAATAAAATCATGTATCTCAAATAGGACCATTTGCATAGTATTTTATAGTTCAAAGTCTCATTTCCTTGTCCCTCTATCGACAGTTCAAGTGAGAAAACAGCTGTTTCTAAAACCATTTCTTCTCGCCGCTGAATCACTTCTTGGCTTCAGGGAAGTGGAAATTCACTAATCTCGGTTTTGCACCTAATTTTGACCCATAAATAGTCTCAAATTTCTAGATGCAGTTCTGAACACCCAGAGTGCCACAACAAACTAGCTGAAAGTACTGTAGAACACAGCATAACATTCAAGACAACTATAAACTTTAAAAGTCCAAAATATATTTTTACTTAGAAATTACTGTATTAGCCCAAAATCTTACTTGCAGAAGATAAGTTTTATATATATACATATATATATATATGTAAGTTTATAATAATTATAGTAAATTATATAAAAATTTTAAAACTTCTAACAAAGTCTGAGGATATTCCAGGTTACATGAATTGAACTGATGGAACAGAAAATATGACACTACTTCAAGGAAAGATAATGTAGGAAAAAAAAGGATTTTCAGAATTTAAAAACAAACAAACCAACCTAGAATCACAGAATGAGATGGCACTGGACATAATACCAGGTATGGCCTCACCAGTGCTGAGTAGAGGGGAAGCATCACCCCCCTTGAACTGCTGAAAACACTTTGCCTACCTAGTGCAGCCCAGGATACCAATAGATTTAGAATCATTCATTTAGGTTGGAAAAGATCTTCCAGATCACCAAGTCCAACCATCAACATGACCAACTGCATACCATCACTAAAGCATGTCCCTTAGTGCCACATCCCCATGTCTCTTAAGTACATCCAGGGATGGGGACTCCGTCTCTCTGGACGGCCCATTTCTTTGCATCAAGGACACATGACTTGCTCATGTTCAACTTGGTGTCCAGCAAGACCCCATGTTGTTTTCTGCAGAGCTGCTTCCCACCTGAGTGATCCTCAGCACATACTAGTGCCTGGGGTTGTTCCTCCCCAGGTGCAGGATTTTACACTTCCCTTCGGTGAAGTGCACCTATTGTGGTTGCACTTCCCTTTGGTGAAGGGCCTTTCTATTTGTAACTCCTGAAAATATCGATGTTTTCTGATCATGTAAATGAATATAGTATTGCCCTCAATAGCCTGTAACAGAGCCACAGGCTGACAACTAGAAACTAGCCATCACCTAAATGAGAAACAAGAAGAGCCAGAAACAGCCTTGAGATGGGTAATTTATGTTATGAGAGAGAAAGGCACCAAAGCAGAGGAAGCTGTACCAGAAGAGCAGAAGGAAAGATATAAGATTTGGAAAACAAAGACCACGAATGTGTTTATGAACCTTTTTGTTATCGTTGTTGTTGTTTGATTGTTTTGAAAGCATGAATCAAATTAGTTGCAGTGGAATTGGCCAAAATTCTACCCCTAAAGCAAAACAATTTCTGTAAATCTCAATATGCAACTTGCAAGTTGAATAAATTTACAAGATTTTTCAAAATATTACAATATTTAGAAAAAATAATCCTCTGTAAAGCTGTTGTATCTCTGCATAAATCTTCAAACAACTTTACACTAAGAAATTAAATATTTTAAAAATACATTTTTATTAAACTTTGCCTATTCCTATCAAAGTTAACAAAACCCTACAACCCAAGGGTTTTTTCCAGGTATGCTGTGCCTAACAAAACAGTTACATGCTGTACTGTAAATACATAGCAGAATCACAACAAAAAACATTCTTTTCTTTGGCACTTGCTACTGACAAACATTTTACCAAAGCCCTTAACTTTTTTAAAATGAAGAGCACATGAAAGTAATATTATAAAGGTCAAATGAAAGCATCTGGAAGGGTGACTGAATTTAATACAATTCCCACAACAAAAATCCCACACAAGAAGCTATGCAAAACATTTTACAACCCATGTAAGAACAAAATGTAATTGAACTTAACTCTAATTTTATGCAGTCTTTACTTTGCCATAATTTAAGAGTGTTATTTTTTGTCTTTGCCTTAAAATTTTGCTTTTAATGTTAATACTTGACATCAACTAGTAATTTTTGTTTCTTTCAGAGAAAATTTTCAAATTCAGCCTCCTTCAATTCAGAATCTAGTTCATTGTTTTTGCAAGACTCACCATATGTAGTTGTTCCTCTGCATAACTGATGCTTATCTATGTCTGACGAAAGTTATCTGTATTATTTTTTTTAATCCATTTGCTATAAAATACTGAATTAACTGAAAAGCAAGCAGAATAATTATAATTACCTGAACCACTCCCATGCACGAATCTAGAAATATTGATCCTTTGGGTTCTTTTGATATTTTTTCATCTTTGTAGAAATTGAGATTATAGGATCCATCACCAAGTTGGATTAAATGGAAAAATCTTCTTTTAAATGACTAGTGAAAAGAAAGAAGTAGGGAAAAAGAATTTCAACATTAGTATTAGTAAGGTTCATATTTCAAAACCCATAACTGTTATTTACAGCCAGCTAGAGAAAAAAGCTTTTACTTAAACATAACCTAATGGGTATCATTAGAAAACAAGACTGAAATCATTAAGTCAAAAAGAAACTTTTGAAAAATAAAATTAACTGAAAAATCTGCAAGAAGATAGTACTGTGTTACCTGAAAGTTATTTTCAACAGACTCAACAACACTATATGTAAAATATTTAACTGTGATGCCCACAAAATCAGTCTAAATTTGTTTATAAGTAAAGATATAGTACAAATAAAGACTTGCATTAGTAGACCCTTTTCTACTATTAACACTACAAGGGCCCAGTTGAGAAAGCGCTTTAAAACACTACACTTCTCTCACATAATGGATTTTTAATGCTTTTTTTTTAAATTTAAGTACAGTAAAGAGCAAGAAAGATTTCAAAGCTATAAATTACATATAAGCATCTCTTTCACCCCATGCTGTTTTTGTTAGAAGGAAAAGCACATACAAAATGGACTTTCTCAAAAACACTGATATTTCAAAGACACTGATATTTCAGCGTTGGTGTTCATTTTTCACCATGCATAGGACATTCATAAACTTACTCTCATTGTCACACTGATTGCGCTATTCATGTTCCCTTTGTACAGCCATCCTTGTTTTGTTATTCCCCCCTTCTGAGACCCAAGAGATGCTGCGTCCTGGAGATGATGGCAGGGAGGTGGAAAAAAAGTAAAGTTTAGCATCACGGACTAAAACTATTACATATATTTGCGTATTTCAGAAGTTATTTTTTTTAAGATGGAACAGTTATGCTCATAATATAATGAAAACTATGCTCTATTAAATTATATAGCAAATACTGTGAAATTATATATCAAATATTCCAACTATTTTAATTAAAGACAAGGAATGTGAGATTGACCTTATTTAATTTTTGATATACAACTTGGCCAGTTATAGAGGCTCTCTCTGTCACCAGCAGGATGATCCAATTAGATAGCTAAATATTAAATATTTAGATAGCTAAACATTAGACAAGATAAATTCTAAATGCTCTGGGAAGGGAAGATGGAAAACTCAGAGTGTTTTTTTTGTAAGGTGTATTTTTTTTTCTTGTACATTCTAATCTCCCCGTGCAATAATTTTTACTGATTTCTATTATCAGATTTGGATAAGCTCATGCTTATCCAAAACTTCAATCGAGATTTCTCAAACCTTTTTGTTTTATATGTATTACCTCAAAGACATTACTCTCTTAAGAATTTAAAGAAAACTGTCTTGAATTCTTGAATTGTATCTGCGCTTTTATACATCGGAATCAAAGGTTTCTAAGGCAAATAAGATCAAACTCGGCAGTAATGGCAAGTTCAAAAAAAACCAGCAGTATGTGCATGTATCCCACATAACACTCACTGCCTGTATACCACTTCCATATACCAGTTCTTGGAATTTGGAAACTACATCCAACCTCACAGCATGTTAACACCTACTAAAAAAGCAGTACCCTACTATTAAAACTGATCAAAATGACAGATCTACAACTTCCACATAATAAATATTAAATCACCTATTGAAGCAATCATTAACAGCAGTAGCATACAGACAACTTTACCATTTTTTTCAGTTGAGGTAACCCATTTTGACACAACAAAAACATTAACTAGACTTACAGGAAGAATTTCAACCATCTAAAAGAGAAATACTCTTGACAATTAATCACCCAGATCTTCAAAATTAGCTGAGTCTCTAGCTGGAAAAAACAAACAAAACAACAACAACAACAAAAACCTTCCTCAACTGCCACATCTACTTTTTCTAATTCCTTTTCTCAGTTATGAAGACAAAATACAACAGAAAGTAATTACATATGGGTGACAGTCATTAGTTCAACAGCTGAACCAAATTTTGAATAATATTAATTAGTTTCTGGAATTAAATCAAGGAACATTCTGTAAGAAGTCCTTAGCTAATTTATTTACAGCTTATTTATTCTGCCTAGCTTGTATATTCATATGCGTATGAGAACTTCAAAAAAAAACCTGCAAACAGAAGGCAAAACTTGTGTCAATCTGTTCCTTCAAATATTCTAGTCAGCTTGCAAGAAAATGAGGTAAAGCAAGGATGACACGGTCACCAACTTTCAGAACACTTGACAGATGCCCCAGAAGCAAAGAACAAAAATAGCAAATTTTCATATGCCCCCGTGAGTCTCACTGTCCAAGCAGTGCAGTCTACTTGTTTCACATTTGCAAGTCGTTACCCGCCCCTCCGCTCTGGACTCCGCTACCTAGAAAATTTTTCTTGTACCATAATCAAGCTATAAAGATGACAAATCTAGACACTGGGTTTCTAACTACGATTCTCTACCTACGCTGGTGAGAGTTATCCCCAAAGAAAGGACGGTTTTAAAACCACCCTTACAAGTCCAAGGTGATGAGTTGATGATGAGTTATTGTCAGAACTTGGTTCTGTACAAGAAGCTATGTAATTGTGAAATTACATTTTTTCTGTGGTTACATAAACCATAGACAGGACCGCCTGATATGACAAGAATTCCTTCGTTATCTGTATTAACAAAAGATAAGATTTATCTCTATTAAGACTTTGCAGTTCATAGCCTCTGAGGTACACTGTTTCCCAGCTCCACTGAATTGCATGATGCTTCCTACCACTAAAACTGAGTATCATTTGGCCCTCTCTAGTTACACCATTTCCATCAGGCAGAATTCTTGCCTACTGAGCCAAAAAGCTATTGAATTTATCCAGCCTACCATCTGTTAATACAAAGGAACACAGAGTCCATAGTCATTAACACACAACTTTTACACTGAAAACATACTTCCTGTTTCCAGCCGGTAAGTTAATTTTCTTTTTTATTATTATTAGTGCTGCTGCACATTATGCTTCACTTTTTTTTTTTTTTTAAAGTGATCTTTCCCACAAACTGTGCTCCAAAATTTATTCCAACAGCAACTGTTTCAATAAAAACAGCTCCTAATCTTGATCCCGTACCCCTGGCTGACTTAAAAATTCCATTTATAAACATCAACTTGATGGCCTGATAGCATGAATTACTTTTAGAAAGTTAGTTCTCCCCTGTTTAATAGTGTGAGATTTAGTTTAATCTTGGTGTGGTTTTCCTTCAATTTTAATAACTTGGAGCTTTTTGGTTTTTATCATTCTCTTAATAAATCTTCTTTCAAAAAAAAAAAAAAGAAAGAAGACAAAACACTTTTTAATATAAGGTTTGCACATATGGTTTTTGGCAAACAAAGATGCTAATATTTGAAAGAAAAGCCTCTTCGCTTTTTTTAGATTAGATTAAAACATATGAAACAATTCAACTGTTTTTAACAAGCAGGGTATTCTTCCCTTGAGGAAAGAATTTGTTTCCCCCATCCCCATCCTACTCTCATTAAGCTCCCTCCTCTTCCTAACATGTTTTTTTTTCTTCTGTTTGTATGTTAAGTTCCTCAGCAAAGAGTAACAGAACTCTTCTTCAGTGACTGTAGCTCTGGAAAAGATGACGTTACTGCCTGGTGTAACAGGAAATTGGACAGAATGAAATAGGAAGTCCCTTCCACTTACATTTCCTAGTAAAAGAAAAAAGCTTACCACCTGGCAATAGCAAAGCTATATTATTGCAGTATTTAACTAACTGTAGCCAGAAGCATTTTTCCCAATAACAATCACAGTCAGTTCTATCCCCATTTGTTTTTTTCCAAGTTTAACTCACTGTTTTGTAAAACACTTCTGTTGTCAGAAATATTATCACATTAAATAACACCAAGTCTTTTAAATTTCAGTACAACAGAGAACATAACTATTTCCACCGTACAAATAGAAAAATTTACATACATATACATGAAATTACTTGTCCGTCCAAATATTACAGTGCACATTAATAGCAATGTTGGGAAAAAATGGCATCCTGAGACTGTTCGGAGATCTACCTATTCAGACACACTCCTTGGACTACTTTTTCCACATTGAATCTGGGAAAACTTGTAAGGAACTACTTTTGTTTCATACACAGCAGTTCTGAATACAAGGAATTTATAAACAAAGTAATTGTCATGGGCAAAGCTACAAAAAGCATTTTATTTATTTATTTTCTGTGATGTGAGAGTTCAAGTATTCATACACAAAGAAAGCACTGGCTTTTAACAACTTTGTGTTTGAACAGGGTGTGGTAAAAACTGAATAACACAAATAACAGAAGCAGTTTTTGAAAAAAAGTCTTTGACATTCAAGACATTATTGAAAATTTCTTGAGACTATAGATAACCAGTTTCCCTAGGCCAAGGACAAAAAAGGAAAACAATTAAGAGTTTTAGTAAACTTTATTTTGACTTTTTCAGATTTTCAGGAGTCATCCTGCATTCAAATTTATATCAAATTGTAACTCATATGCTAATTTTAACTGTATGCTATACTGCCATGTGTTCTTAAGTGTGTGTACTTTCATGTTGGAACAAATTCACCTATGATTTTACTCAGCTTTGCAACTTAAACTACATAAAATATTTCTCTATACATGGCCATCTAGAAGGAAACAGTATAAAGTAAGATAGACCTTATTAAAACTCAAAGATTATACTTCAACACTGTTAACTTCCTCAGTTTCAGCATCTGTCAACACTTGCTTTACTCATATGACAGATCTAAGGAATACAACGCTATTTCAAAGGAGGTAGGTACAAGTTGCTTTTTTGTTTTGTTTTGTTTTTTACCCTCCAAATCAGACTGTTTAATATAGTATCAGTTGTCACTTACTGACATCAACACTTAACCCAACTTTAACCTCTCCTTACCGCAAACATTCTTTACTGAGAGCAGGAGAAAGCAAGGAATTATTTTGTTATCTCACCTCATCTTTATCTGCTTCTTCATCCACTTCGTATAAATGCACTGGAAGCTTCTCCGGTTTTGTCCCTTTACTAGGAAAGAAAAGGCTTATAAAATACTAGATATTTCATGATTGGTTACATACTTCATATTGCAAAAATAAAGATGTTATTTCTCTAGCTGAAGAGGGAAAAGTACAAGAATAACTGGCTAAAAACCATACTTTTTTCATGAAATCTCTCTTATTCAGTAATTTTGCTCATTTGTATATCTGGTCACAGCCCTTCTATTGTTCTGCTTGTCACTGTCCTTACGCTTAACTGAAGAGAACCAAATACCTTCTTGTTCACTGCACTCTCAGTATCTTAGGTGCAATAACTGATACCCATAACAAACTGCAATGCAAACAGTTATCTGGACTTAGGAAGGACATAACACATGACAGCAGAAGCAATGTTGGGTTTTTGTTTGTTTTTTAAGTTGTCAATTTAAGTGCAACATTTTAGAAACAAATCAAAGACAAACAGTGTAAGTTCCTCCTCCTGATTCTTCTTCCCCACCTCTGTCAGAAAACTATGATGTCTTCCAGAATGTGAAGAAAGAAGTATAGAAGACTACAGAAGACTGTAGAAGAATGTGTAGAAGACACATCTGTATTATGTGCCATAAATACAGCAAAGCTTTTCACTAATGGGAATAGTATCTCTTAGTGAAATCACGTCTCCTTCTTCACACGAATTTTAAACAAAACTTTTGTTCCAAGAATTTCTATAGCTGTTATCAACTGTCAATACAAACATAAAAATGAATACCAAACATCCATAGCATAGCAAAAACAAATTTGATTAAATATGTACTGAGAACCTAACATAACCTATGTCAGTATTTTTTTTAATTTTTGAGGAAGGTATATTTCATCTGCAATTATATTTTTCCCCAAGAACTTCTCAGAATGATGTACATAACATCAAAGTTAATTGCACCTCAGAAACATGAGTTGGTGCTACATTGCATGTCTGTACCAAGGAGGAACATATGCACTTAAAAAAGAGCTAATCCATTTTAAACTATATTTCATTAAATGCAAGTTTCAAGATGGGAACAAAACAAACACGATTCCAGAAAAGCAATGTTCACCTTTTTACTCAGATTTCTAGAAAAACCTAGATAAACACTTGTCTGCTTGTTTGGGTATAAGGTGTACTCGTACAACGCTCAAAAATAACTGCATCCACATTTCTCAGTTAATATTCTATAAATGTTTGTCTGTTGGGTTCTATTTCCTAAGCTTCTAAAGAGAGCTCTAAAAGCTGCCTTTGAAGCTGCAAAAACAAAGAAATATCCATTTAAGTTTCATCAAAACATTAGCGTGTTTTAGTTCTGACATTTAAATTGTCCATGATACAAATTCACGTTTCAGCCTCCCTATGAGTAGGGCAATGTAACTAAGGTATCTTCCCAGAAAATGGTTTAACAAGATCTTATCCCTTCAAATTCCATATTAATTCCACCCTATACATCTTCATCATCACTACTAATAGAAATTGGTATAGCATATTTCAAAGCACATGTTACATGAATACATTTCTGTGGTAAATACTTTGATATTAAAGTTCCTTCACAAATTCAGAATCTGTACTATACCAGTGGATAACATACGTACTTTGGAAGCTGTCGAAATTCTCCTGAGTAATCTTCATATCTATAGTTAACAACGTGCCAGTCTGAATTGTAGGTTTTGATGCACTATTTCAATGGAAACCAAATATCAGCATTAATTGGAAGAGAATTGACTGTAACAACAGCATTCACTAGATGCACACACAAAAATCCTCCTCAGATACAGCTTTTATGAACTCGATCTTCAAAAATTCTGTACACCTCCCTTCTTTCGTGATACTGTTCGGTGCCATAAAGCTTTTTGTAACACATAATGTTTCAATAGGGTGTTATCATATAGATATTATACAAAATCAGAAAATGGTGAGTATATTCAGCATCTGGATTAACCATCTTCAGTTGTCTCAAAAGTTAAAGCAGCATTTCACTGCAGCATTTCACTGCAGCTGGAAACGTGACTGAGCTTTTAAAAACCTCAGCATTACCATACACATGCACTTTTAAAATAGAATATTACATTTTACATTTACGCTTCTAGCCTAAGTTTGCTTAGCATGCTCTCTAGCATAAAGCACAAATTTAAGTGCAGTCATGCTTGCAGCTGTTGAAAAGCAATAGCCCTGGACTAGAACACAGGAAATACCATTTTACTCCACCCATATTGCTACAACATAAAAGTACTGATTTATCTTGGCTTTGACTGAAGTAACATAAAACTGACAAGATCTGTTGTCAGAAATCCTGTATTAAAAAAAAAAATCTATTTTACAGGAATAGACTTACGTGCACACATATACAGCATTTAATACTTCAAAAATATTTTTCTTTATATTTCAAAATACAAAGTTAATATTTGCCAAGCAATTGTTTCTACAGAAACTCATTAAACTTCTTGAATTACCTACAACATTCCTCCCTCCTCGTCTACTATTCCAAATTTATCTTAGAATTGTTTAGGTTAGGTATTAAGGCTATCTATCAATCACTGTGGAGAAATCACTTCAAGGTTTGAGATAGATTCAGCTATTTGAAGCTCCATCAGTTTTCCTTATATTACAACAGACATTTATTTATTTCAGATGTTAAAACATCACCCTGAAGTATATTAGTTGAAAAACAGTAGAAAAAGGCAAAAAAACTTAAACCTTTTAATCCTAAAAGGCTTCAACAAGACACTAAAGGTAACGTGTTATCACAGTCAGAATCAAGGGAATGCCAACACAAGCAGTTAAGAGAAACTAAGTTTGAGAATATGTTTCTTCTACATGTAGTACAGAAATTGATCAGTGAGGATGAATTTTGGCCTCTACAAGTGTTAATGTTATGAATACTTCTGTTCCAGCAAACTACAAGATTATTAAGAACAAACTAAGAATGACTAGGATGAAACACGTTAATAAAAAGACAGCCACACTGATTCATTCAGATTCACTATTGTCATCAATATTATGTATATAAGTCACCCATATCCATCTGCAAAAGCCAAAAGCATGAAGGGTAAGAGAAGGTGAAGACAGAAGCATCCTCAAAATCAGTTACACAAACAGTATCATTCACAGCTATTCAGTAATTCTTCTTTTCCAGCCACTGAAGGAAAAAAAATACTAGTTTTCCCTAGAAATTTTCTTTCCCTTGAGAAAACTAAACAGAACTAGATCTCAAAGCAAAGCACTGAGAACTAAGTTGCAACATTTCATAATTTTTCAGGGTTTTATTTGTTTCTTAAACAATAAATAAAGCAGAAGTAATACACTTCAGTTATAACACTGCTATTACACACAACCACATAAAATTCCAACATTACCTCAGTTACAAACAAGCTTTGAGCTTCTTTCTCCGCATTTTCAGGAACTGTTGAATGAATGTATCGACTCTGACGTTTCAATAATGCTGTCTGATAAACAACAACAAACATTAATGATACTCTCAATTTAAAAAGATGATAAAATATAGCAACACTCAGTTATATCACTATAGCTAGGACAGAAGCTCAGCAGAAAACATCCTGTGAATACAGTACTGGAGAACAGGCACTAATGACAATTTGCTTTCATTCAAACATTAGCAGCTTTATTCTCTCAGAAGAATTCTTTTCAGCCAGATTAAGATGACGAGATCGGAATCAGTAAGAATTAGATGCCATTGAAAAAAAGTGTTTTCCTCTATTTAGTTACCACTGCCAAGAAAATACTAGTAAAAATAATTCCCCCTTGACAACATAACTTCACTATTTTGGATGCAGACATTAGGGTAGTGTTGTTGCTACATATAAAAACTATTACTCAAGAAAGGCAACAATTCATACCAAAATAAGAAGAACAGTTCCACTGCAGATTTCAGCGGGCAAAAACATGAGACTTGTATTGTTCGACTGAAGGTGAGAAAGATGGCCTTGATCCCTGGATATCCTCCTGTCTACCAAAGGATGCTTACTAAGTAAGAACTTGCTCCCATTCTATGCCAAAGTTGAGAGAAGAAAAGGAAGGCTGACAGACTGCAGGAAATCTCACTGTGACTATGAATTTCTGCTTCTAACACCAATACCAAAGTAAGCCTTAGGCACTTTAAACTCCTACGTGTAAAAGATGGAAACTTCACAGAATCTTCTGGAACACAATTGCACAATAGAAATGATTTTGTACCACGTGGAAAGCATTAAAAAAATAAATCTGAGATTAGGTCAGAGATGGACAAGGCGTTTTCACAACCTGGGCCTGAAAGGGGGTGTGATCGCTCACTTGTTACCTACACTCCACACACTGCAACACCAGGATTGATCAGAGAAAAGTGTGACAAGACAAAACTCCACATATTAATGGTCAAAAAAAAAAAAAAAAGAAGACATGGCAGTATGTTATCTTAACTTCTCCCCGTTGAGAGATTGATCTATAAGGTGATTATTGTTACAAAGGCCCACCCCATTAGCTGGGGGTGGCTTTTGAAGTTAGAATATTCAAGTACAGTAAAGATTTGACAGAGGAAAATTTCTCCTGTTCTCATGGTTGAGTCATTCATCTAGTCCAAACTGTGCTAAAAGTGACTTGAAAAGTGTCAGTGTTAACTGCTTGAGTGTGAGAGGTGAGAAGGTACTAAAAGCAAAACACCACAAAATAATAATAAAAATTATAAAAAACACCTCATGGATCAAATAAGTCATAAAACACAAAGCTAAAAAAAACTGCAAGAAGATACTTCTGCATATAGTAACAGCATTTAAGAATTAAGTGTTCCAAATTATAGAAACGTGTCCCTTATTAAGAAAACATGCTTTTTTAAAGCCACATAAGCTTTAAAATATTTGTTTTCATTGACATTGAAAAATAAAACCAGGCTCAATTTTATTCCTTTATTTTGGAATCAAATACAAAATCTTACTCTTGTTTTACATTAGCAGGTGTTCACCATATTAAATAATCATGAACTCCTTAGTTATACTCAAGTATGATACTTTTGCTTTTTCAGTGTTAGGTTAAAAAGTGATTTTAATCATCCATCATCTTTAACAGAAGTTTGCAGATAAAGCTCAGTTTGCTGGCAGTCAGAAAATCAATCTGCTGTTTCTCTTCAAAACACCAGTGATGTTGAAAAAAAGGTAAACATATATCCATGGCATGAATGCACAGGCTTTTTCCCCCCAACATTTGAAATCAGGCCGAAAACATGGGGATAGATATATGCCCCTCAATTTCAAGTCACTTTCAGGCTTATTCAATGAATTGAAACAAATCTGAGAGATGTAGAAATGTTATGTATCTTTTAAAAATATGGAAGAAGGACTGAATGTCCAAAGTGGGACTGGGGGGGAGGAATGGCAGGCAACCTTTAGCTTGTCAAATTCACCCACATTATTAATTGACATCATGCATGCTGCCTCTTTGTCAAGTCATCCTGCAGCTGCAATAATTCATCTGAGAGCCAGGAAATGCACCAAGTGAAGATATCTTTATTTAGAGCAAACTCCTAAAAATCACTACTAAACAGAGCAATACTTTCAGATGCAACCATATATATATACATATACAGTATAACCCAGAAGAAAAATTAGGAACGACTACAAACATTCCTCACAACTACATTAGTTGAACTGTTTTGTACAAATGAAATGCTGTACAACTATCCGCTAGTGAGATGGAGCATTGCTTCGGATTCGGCAACACATAACCAATTTGAAGTTAGATTTTCCACATTACGTATCTCAGGCTAGAAGGAGTTCTCATGTTCTTGACAGTTTAGCTGTGTTTCTGACACTTGGGCTAAAAAATTACGCTTTTACTAATATTAAAATCTAGCATGCAATTTTCTGAGTCATTTTAGTCCTCCTTCCCCATTCTTCACGGCAAGGTAACAGCAAGATGGCCAGGGTTTTTTAAGACAAACATGCTTTTAGGTGGCACTAAAGATCTGTCAAAGACAGCCAAGGACTTTGTAGCAGGGTGTCTTTAACATAATGTGTTCTTAAGCATTTAAAATGAACATAATAACGTGCAGCAATGGTGACCCTTTTTCCAGGCCACAGTTTATACAGAAGTCATTGTTACATAGTATAAGTCAAGAGAACTCAGTCTTCAATTTTATCAAAATGAAAAGTATAAGTGGATTTTTCATATACAAAGTATTTTCATATTTTTAATGAGGTTCTTATATACATTTTAAAATAAATCACACACAAAGAAGTAGCTCTCAAAATTAATCACTTCATTCTGAGGAATAAGGTGTCAACACCTACATTTCTATAGCAAAAAATAATGGCTGATCTTAAATTACGGTTTTCTCTGGTACTTGAGGTATCTTATGATCTGTTTCTGAGCAATTTCACGCTGAACAACAGGTCCCACGTGCAGATACTTCATCAACTGCAGTAGATGTAGGTGAGACAGAAGCCAGCCAACACAACATTCTTCAAGTCCATTTGGCCCATCTTGAGGCCAACCAGACACGCCCGAGAGCCCTGGTTTTTTTTTGTTTTGGTTTGGTTTTTTTATTCCTTGGCTTTTATCTTTCTTCCTCCTGTGTTTTTATCATAGTTGTTACATATTTTTCTCTCCTCTTTGGAGGTGGATAAGTACTTCAGGCTATCTGATAAAGTTCTCTTCTCTGTAAATTGGACAGTCTGCCTAGTGACAGTATTGCTATTCTACACAAGTCTCAGCAGCTACAGCAAACAGAAAAAGCACAAAGTGTCACTGCTGATATATCACTTTTATACTGCAAAGTATAAAAGCTGCAAAGTAGGGAGAGAAAGCAATGGAGGATATCAATAGCATATTGCATCTCACTGGCAAAATAAGGACTATGCAAAATGCAGGAAAAATGGAAAAAAGACTACAGGATAACAATTCAACAGTCACTTACCCACACATTCCCATACACTTTGGATGATGTTTTATGGAGGCAAATCCTCAAGAAGTAGTGACAGAGATCATTTTAAAAGACAGTCAATTGAAAAGATGGCATGCTGCCTCTTAGATCATGCCCTTAGCTATTAGGTGTCAGAAGAGACTTGCACAGGGAATGTCAAAGGCTATAGTGATTTATAAGCTATATTGAACTCTGCATTTAGGCTACTTAACTAAGGACTCAAGGAAAAACATAAAACAGATTTTAAAAGAAAAAAAGTTAGTGAAATTTCTTTGAACACTTCAAAAATAATTTTTGTATTTTGACCAGCTTGTGCTCCCTCTAAAATGCAGACACTACTATTTTTTTTTGCTTGTTCCTTCTACTCAAGATATGCCTTCTTGTAGAATCCTAGGCTTACTTCTGTTTCTGTAAAGCTGGCATGATACCTATTTCCAGAGCTGCTTAACTCGTATTAACTAAAAGTCAATAGCTCTAAGTGAAAGCATTCTAACTCCATATGACTCAAACTCAAAAGGAACAAAGGCGAAACAACAGCTAAACTAGGCTCCAAAATGCCTTCAAAATAACAATAGGATAACTTTGTAATGGCATAATTGAGTAGGAATGTACCCACATTGGACTTCTTGCAAGTAAACTTATTCTGTATTGAGAAAAATCTTCACTGAATAAATGGAGATTGTACTCCAAAGGTACACATTTTGAAATAAAAGTGTTTAGATATGAGGTGTCTTATTGCAAAGTAATCACCAGTACAGTTTTGGGTTAAGGTTTCTTTTAATAATTTACCTACAGTGCAGTTAAGCACCACCAATTCCACAGTTATTGACCTTATGTTGTCAATGTGATTCCTGGAGGTAGTCTATTTTAAACTAATTTTACTTAGTTAAGAAACCATTTCATTATTTACTAATTTAGCGAAATGTAAGTGATTTGGATTAATATAATAAGCCATGAAAAGGCACAAAATTCAATACAAGAGTACCCAATGGACCTGCAATAGACTCTTGCTGGGAGGCAAGTATCTAGAAGAGTGACTGCGTGACTGACTGACAGCACTGTAATTGAGATTAGTGAGAGATTAATAGGCAAATTTCCAAGGAGGGGAAGAAGTGGTTCTATCATCTTAATACAACAAACACATTATATGGAGACCATAGTGAAAATTAAACAACAAAAAGTAGCTAGAAATTAACAGTTGAGTGCAAAGCATAAAGGTACCACAAGGTTGATGAGAACAAGTTAGGGAGAAACCTGATTACTGATTCCACTGCAGAAAACTCAGAACTTGAGCTTGTGAAAAGCAACTGAAACAATCTTGAAATGGTAAGTTAAAAAATGACACAATATGTGGAGAGAAAGTTGCTGATGAAGAGGTCTGCTAGAAACCAGAGAAAAGCAAAGCTTGCTGTTGTTTGAATATGATAACACCAGGGAAATGTAGAAACTCATGATAAAAAAAAAAAATTACAATCCTACTAATTTGTATAGGAAGATCAACACAGAGCATGACCAAAAAAAACCCCACACTTTTCTGAAAAGTAAACGAGCTTCTACCATATATATATGTACACACACATATATGTATGTATGCAACACAAAACAAAACAAAACAAAAAAAACCACCAAGATTCATAACCTCAGCCAACCAAATTTAGGATGATGGCAAATGCATTTAAGTGGAATACTGGAAAGCTTCATGTAACTAGATCAGTTGGCTGAAGACCAATCTTTGAACCTTTGTCAGTTTTCCCAGAACAGAGCATTTTCTGCTCCATCCATGCTCACATATTTCTTTAGCAGTAGCTGAATAGCTGGGGGGGGGGCGCAGTTAGAGCTATTTCTATCAGCGTGCTTGGAGAACAGTCACTGCTGAACACAAACAGGTGAATTACCGGTTTTAGTTCCCCCACCACCAGCACCCACCCCTTTTTTTCCCTCCTCACTAGGGGAATAACTTTCACTGGGAGAAAGACAGAAGAGCAAGCAATATGTGGTCCGAAGAAGCCTGCCACTGTGCAAGCTTTCTAGTTTCCAATATAGACTTGAAGCTCTCATCAGATCTCCTTTACTACCTAACATCTCTGATGTGGTAAGAGTTAAAAAACTGAATGTGGCATTGACAATGAATTCAGAACCAGATATTAAGCGAGTCTTACAATGTGGCAGGAAAACTCTTAACCAAAACTCAAAGACAATGCAACCAGAAGCTGCTAGGATCAAGACAGGTCTACTCTGTTATAATTCCCACAGCTAGATGATAGGTAGAAAACTATATTCTGTAATTTACTTGAGGAGAACTAACAATAAGGTAGTTACCTAATAATTTGGCAATGAGAATCAAAACAGCAATGTGAATGTACTTAATGTATTTTAATAAGTTACACATATCCCAAACACATTTGAAACCTGTAGTTAGCAACCAAAAAAAGCAGAGAAAAGGTACAAAAATATCTTCTTCAATCATTATTTCTTACAAAATACTAGCAGCAGTTAAAGGGCAAGTTGTTGTTACTAATTCTATGGAAAACATGTCCATTAAATTATATTTTGGTTAACTAAAAGCATTACCTGAAAAAATGTTATCCAAATTAAGCATGAACACTTGTCTCTAATTTCTCCCCCAATAATCTCCACTTTAACACAAATTCAACAGTGTTATCAATCCACCTCTGTGAAATACGACTTCTGTACTCTACTAAAAACTGCAGAAAAGGCATCCAACTGCTGCAGAGTAAGTATTAGGAGAGATTTTCAGTGCCTTTTTCAGCGCTAGTTAAGCTAGCAATGCTGGTAAGAAAATAACCTTACTCAATGTCTTAGAAATTATTAGGGCTTGGCTTCCTTTTTAGGCAAGTGGTTTTTAGATCATAATCGGTTTAACCTAAGCACGAGGAAAAACTTTGCAAAAATAAGATCAGAATGTTGTAAGAGGAAATGGCTTGAACAGGTTTTTAAACAATGGTAGGAGCTTCCACCTATAAGCTGTTCAAAACACACATTGAGGCAGTTCTAAACACTGTAACTCATTGTACTGAAGTCATCTTATGGGGGACAAGGGCAACATCAGGAATTTGAGTTGAGGCTTACCAAGAGCTGCCCATGCATTATGTAACAGCAACAAGTAAGGAAAGAGGAAGTAGAAAATAGCTGTGAAGTAGAATGGCAAATACAGAAAACATGCCTTCAGTTAAATGATTAAAATTATATTGGCAACCATAACAAGATTAAAGGTTTCAAATCTGTAAATATGATTATGATAACCTGCACAGGGTTAAAGGGTTTAAATTGCTAAAGCATAAATAAGCATATAAGAAGTTTCTGCTCTCTGGCAGTAATTTCTTAATATATTGATTGATAGATTTAAATTCATCATGTATTGTTGAAAACAGCCTAGATTGCTCAAACTGGTATTGGAGAGTCAAATGTGCAATAAAAATATTCAGAGAAACAGTATGAGTCAGCAAGTCTTAGGAGGAAATATTTGACAGAAAAATAATAAAATCTGACAGTGTAAACCAGTCTTCATATATAACAAGCGCAAAATGAGTCTGCCAAAAACTTTATAGGGGAAACCTAGGAAACACGCTCTGATATTACACTTCTGAGGGATAAAGAAACAAGAAATCTGACTTTAGTTATAATTTTAGGTAATTTTACCTGAAAGAAATTATTCTATGTAATACACATTTCAGTGACTGCCCTGATAAATATCTGACCACAGGACCCAAACAGAAACATAACGAGAGACATTAATTTGTGAATAAAATTCGATCATGCCCTTTAAAGGATCAGATTGAGGACCATGGACAAGCTTCAGTCATACAAGCCTGAAGTTAAGAACTGCAGAATAGGCTATTTGAAACAGCACTTAAACTCTTCAGACATCCCACATTATCCTCAGGCATTTTGTCTGAACATTCTTGATAGGTTTCTTTCGTCTCTATTGGTAATTAGGAGCTGGTTACCAGAATGACCCCTGGTAATTGAGCTCTAGTCAATTAGATGAGAGCATGCTTAGCAGAAATATTATTCATTCCTCTTGATCTGCTACAATGGACAGCCACACTGTAGAAGGGGCTGCAGCTAGCATAGCCTACTTACACTTTTCAGTTCCCAAACCAACACCTGGTTATAGGGCATCATCGTGAGTGGACTAATATTTGAACACTAGTATTATATAATGTCCACAGGCAGTATGATTTCCTTTCATAATAAGTCTTACTTATAGTCCAAACTTACACACATGGTTGGGGATACATGAAGGCCAAGCAATTCTCTAAATACCTATAGTTTGCTGAAAACAAAATTTTTAGCTCTGAATATGCAGTCTACAAGTACAGAATGAGTAATAATGAAGTACACAGACTATATTAAAAGCAGAGTCCAGCTACACTCAGGTAAATAGTTTCATAGGCTACAGAATGTGTAAAAAAAAGTCTGTGTGTAATTTACGGGATTTTATATGCCCTTCTGTAGAAATACACCAACTCATCACAAACGTTCACCATGATAACCACAAGCTTAGCTTCAACTACTTGGTTGAATAAAATACTCAGCTTTTCAGGTAGGATTTTACAAAACAACTCTAAGGTATTCAACTGTAACACAGTCTCTAGAAGTAGCTAATTTAGATGCCTGCATAATTTTAAATACAGGTAGACACTGACTGCAGGCATGCGCAAGAGACTTTCCTTACTATTTTACCCCAGTTACAGTCTCAAAGATGTTTGTGGCTACTCTAACTGGACCTAGAAAGAGACACAAAAAAGAGTATTCAGATATACTACTTATTTAGGTAAATACAGGAGTTCTACAGAAATATATTAAGATGAGCACAAATCTCAGTTCAGTCTGTCTTAAGTCAGAGCCTTGTTATGCAAGGGGTATTTTGCTAAAACCCAATTTTTTCTAGGGACATACAGCCAAGAATCACAGCTTTCATTTGAACAGATTCTAAGATTCATGCCCTTCACTGCTAAGGAGGAAAACAAAAAGTCAATTTAAAAATTAAAACATGACAAAAAGCAGATCCTTTTTTTGAACAGACATCACATGATTTCCTGCTCCTGAAAGGGGTGAAAATATCTAAAAATGACTGATCACCTACTTCAAATGGCAGTAAAATTGCTGAGTTGCAGAAGTAGACCTTATAATCTGAACAGATGAAGAAGCTGTGATATTTCTTCTACTGTAGCCTGACAGAATAAATTGAGCAATGTAAAGGGACTAATGACAATTTTATTTATTTAAGCTAGAGAGAGTTATGAGAGTCATTTCTGTATTATTTAAAAACTACTGCTAAAAATCTGGTTAAAAAAAAAGAGGGGGAGAAGGGGGAGGGAATCATTAAATTACCTGAAAGTCATCATAAGGGAACAGTAGCATTTCCCGTAAGGCATCATTCAAAATTTGTGTTTTCCTCTGAACGATGACATTTTCATAGTCTATTGGTTCTATGAGCTTTGGTTTTGCCTAGAAGAGAAAAAAAGAAATTCAGGTATACTGTGGAAAAACTACAACTGTTGGCTGCTTTAACAAGTAACTCTTTAAAATGTCGGCAGAATGAGATTTCATCTTCACCAAAAAATGACTAATGAAAATGTAGACTTCAAGTCACGCGATACCATATGGATAAGCACAACTGATATTTACACAGACAAGCACACTATTTGTATCAGAAAGAAGAAATAAAACTATTTCAAAAAAAAAACACTAAGGCAGAGCTTATCAGAATAAACATTTGTATATTTACAGCATAAACAAACAGGAAAAAAAAACCTGCAAAAAAACCCTGCTAATCTCTTTAGTAATTACCTTTGCTTAATGCTGCCCAGAGAGCTCTGATCTGGGTTCAGCAGGGATTAAAACACATAGTCTTAGCTTTGAGCTTTGTTTTAATTCAGGAAAAACCTGCAATAAGGATAGGCTAATTCACATTCCTACTTCTCTATAGTTTTTACAGAATTCCCATAGGCCATTTTTCTTCCTCTTAATTGAATGTGTAGCTTTCTTCAGATACTACGCGCTATTCAACATTTAAAGCACTACACAGCGGTCAAAGCATTACAGCTGGCTGTGCACAATCAGTGAAAAACCTTCATTCACCTCGCCAAGCATTCTGTTCACTGGGCAGATAGCAAAACAGATTTAGAGAGAGTTCTGAGTGATGCAGCATGCCAAAACCTTTATTTTTTGAGCGTGAATCCCCAGGCAACAGAGACTTTTGTCACACGTATTTTCTTTCTCCAATGACTCCAAATTTTGCCCATTTTGAGGAAACTGAAAAGCAGAAAAGGCCGAAATCCAGTGGAAGACAGGCCTCTTTACTGTCACTGACTAATTAAATTTATAACAACTTTAAACACTTGTGAATATAAATTACTTCAGAAATATAAATAATTTTGTATTACATGATAAAAAATACAGATATACTATACGGTAACAGCTGCTAGTAAAGCTTTATCTATATCTAGGCACTGAAAGGAACAGCAAACTAAAAGAATGAGCTGAAACATTATTTTTGTATGTCTCAGAAACATTACACTATCTTGAAACTGGGATTTCTTTATGAAATGAACTGTACTCAGGGCAAAGACTTTTTTTTCAGGGCTTTTGACGTAAAATATTACTATCATCAAATTATCGTGACAAGTTTCGGGGCGTGAAGAAGCTTTCAAATTCAAATGAAGTACACGAAAACACCATTCAGAAGCCAAGACACCCTCTGCTCACTTGTCTCCCACTTCCAGTGAGGGCACCAGGTCTCCACCTACCCAGGCAAGCGAGGTGAGGCCTGCCAGTCACTGAGCCTGAGCTCAGTGCAGTACGCTCTTATATTCAAGGAAGGTTTAGATACCACAACAGTGCTGTGGCCATGTCGGTGTTTGCAATGCTACTACTCCTTCTGAAGAGTTTCTCATGAGAAATGATGCTGAATGTGCTGCATTGGCAGGCTGAGTGCCTCTTCCAGGCTGACCAGCCTTTAGGAGAAACAAAATAATCCATATTAAATAGGGTCCAAGAAACATATAGGGGATCGAAGACCACTTCAGCCATGTATCCAATCAATCCTTTTGGTTAGCTGAAGCTTCGGATTCACAACTGGCTTAAATTAATCGAAAGGAGGGCTGACACCAAAATGACCCTCTCTCTCGTGGCACATTCCTGAGGCTTCTCACACTAGTACCAGACAACTGAATAGTCACATTTTTGAGCCAAATTAGGAGCCGATCTGGCTTTAGAGGGCTCTTCCAAACCAGCCAGCTCTCGGGCAGACTGGCTCTGCGGAAGGCTGCACAGACGACGGCACAACCACTGGTGCCAGCGGGCAGGAGCTGATGGAACCCTTTCGGAAGCAGGGCAGCTTCACATCAAACCAGGGCATGAGACTCTGTCCTAATTAAATGCTGCTGCAGAAGCATTTTGAATTCTGGTACTTAGTTTCAGTGTAACTTGCAATCTTAAAAATATCCTTAAAAAAAATAATAATAATAATAATTCAGGACAAATATTTTAATAGTCTTAAAATGCAATTTGAGAAGCTTTTGTAAAGGAAAGAAGAAACAACCATGGCCAATACCATCACAAAGTTCACCCTATCAGGACATCTACTATCCGAACTCGCACGCAGGCAGATCATGGCATCAATTCCAGTTGATAGCAAGGGAAAGCTTGTCACCGCAACTTGGCAATGGATTTTCACGTGGAGCTGCACATGATCATCTTTCTCTTGCTTTTTCTCCCTGGTGCTGAGAAACTACATCCATGCTCCTGCTAATGCTCTTGTGAAGGTGATTGGGGAAGACGAAGAAAGCTAGCTCTGGCTCCTCTCATTTTATCAGAATCAAGAGAGGAAAAGGGTTACTTTTAAAAACAACTAAAATTATTTCATTTACACACACACACAATCACTTCTGTAGCATGCTAATTCAAAAACCAAGGACGCGCATACTTCAGCTCCTAAAAGCACCCGGTTCATTGCAAACGCATGACTATACCCTATAGACACAAAATAAGTCCACCACAACCTAAAGCTGATAAAAAAGATCTTTAAAAGCAAATGCTCACATTTTGCTTACGTGTAGTAAACATGACTAAAACAAAATCTCTACTTTACTAGAAGCTTTTAAAGAATCTAAAGCTCTCTGGAGCTGATGCCCTGAATATGCATCTGTCCTCGAAGTCTGTGGGACATGGGTGTAGCTAATGGGACCAGAACGCCACGCCATCTTCCTATTTAATCAGTGAAGTACCTGATTTACAGAAATATCCTTTCTGTAAGAACTCTTGAAGATTTTCCTTCTCCTAGTTTTTCCAGAGCGTTACTCAATTTTTTTTTGTCATTTGTCAGATTCAAAAGGAAGAGGATGTTTTATCAGTTTAAACCAGATATGAAAAAGAAAACAATAAACAGCACACTGCCTTGGCATTTAGCCAGCCCTACAACATCACAAGGAAGCAGATTCTCTCTCAAGCTCTTTTTCAGAAAAAAGATTTTTCCGGTGTATTATTGCATGTAATATATATTAAAAAAAACGGCACTATGTATATACATTGTTATTGAATATGATTTATGAAACAGCTGACACAGATAAAACTCAGCCTGGTCAAGACTGCATAACCAAGCTTACAGATACAAAAGTCAGTCTCTCAGACAAGACCTAATTTTTCCAATTAATTTGAAGAAACGATATTTTTATCTCAGTAATCTAAGAAAACGCTAAGAGCACAGGGTTTCATGGAGCTCAGCACTTGACCTACCCACTGCTGTGTTTGTAGGAAACCAAAACAAAGGAAGTACCTGCTGTACCACTTAGATTTTGGCAGTGTGTTATAGGCACGGAAATTTATCAGAAATGAGAAGCATTTTAAAACAGCAGTCATGGCACCCACATAGTAACTGGTTTAATCTGCTAGAATGTCATTTATATATTTGGACAAGTAGTGTCAAAAGAAATCAGATAAAAAGAATATTAAGTTAGGAGTTCAATGACTGCCTACATTATGTATTAGAGAAAAAATAATATGGTATGGTTTTTTTTCATATGTCTCATGAGACAAATTTGATCTTCCCCTCACCTTCCCACAAAACAAGGGATGATCAAGTTTTTCATAAGTGGGGATTAGTTAGCCTCATGCCATGAAACATCATTTGCCTTATAAAACCATATTTAGCATATGCTCCTGCAAAAGCTTATTAACAAGTCCTCATTAAAAGTAAATTTACCAGATTTATCAACTTTAAGTGTAACTTTTTGAATATATTTTATCTTAGAGCTTGTTCTTAAATACTGTATTACACATTATCCCTTTCTTATGTATGGTTGATTTTGTGACTTGAACTTCAGGGCAGTGGGAGGGAATAAACTTCTGTGGCTTTATGTAAAGACCACATTACCACTATGCATATACTTAAGGAACAAGATGCTTTCATTGACAAATTCAAAACTTTTATGCCTCTGGGACCTGAAAGAATGAAATGCATTCTTCAAGTCACCGGTTCTCATGCTTACATAAACAGACCAGGGCTAGAAAGAATCACCCACGCAAAGAGTAAATGGTTATCCAGACTTTTTTTGTACTGTGTTTCTTTAAGAAACAGGAATTATGTTTCTATTTTTTCAGTTTAACCAGAAAGCCTGAAAAATCTTGTTCTATTGTTTATCCAAGACTTAAGGGGTCTGTAACAGAAAGGAGTTCCAAAACTCAATGAACATAGCCTAAATTACAAAGCATTGTGCTTTCATTTACAAGAAGTACTTAGCTGACAATCAAGATCCATTTAAACACAAGAACATTTTTCAGAGCTCAAACATTTTGTCAAGACCTTCTGAATTGCCAGTATTTACATCAGGTTTTTAACATGGATGCAGTTCCAATTATTTGATTTCTAGCCTCCTCTGCTATTTGCTTTACCTTCAGACACAAAGCAAGCATGCTGTATCCTGTTAAGTTCTCCTACCAGCACAGAAGCTTCTGACAACAGAAATAGGTGTGGGCAGTGCTCTATTAGACAGAAGAACTCACTTTTATGCTTCAAATCTATTTCCAAGAGAAAGATGGCCTCCGGATGCTCCAGCCTCCCAGAGACATCATCTGGTTTGAAAGCAGCTGCTACTTTCAAACAACTCCCAGAGCGCAACTGGACAGCACGTGTGCTAATTTGGTGACTCGTACAACAGCCACCACGAGAGCAGTTCATCCCAAGTGAGGCTCTGGGGCACCACCTAACCAGGGAATAAGAAGTTTGGGTTAAAATCTGTCAGACTTCTGTTTTCTACACACTACTCATAGAAGCCCAAATTAACTCATCATGGTGTTGAAAATTACGCAAGACAGCAGAACAATACCTACAGGATCACAGGATGGCTGAGGGTGGAAGGGACCTTGGAGGCTCCAGTCCCTTGCTCAAGCAGGGACACCTACAGCAAGTTGCCCAGGACCACGCATTTTATTATTTTTAAGTACTTCAGTTTTACTTTGTTCCCATCTCTTAAAAGTTATTCTCTGTTTCTCAACATGGAAAAGAATCCAAATAATTTTTTTTTAAAGTTTAAAAGAATTTATGAACACAATTTACTTCTCTTACAAAAGTTTGACCTACCAAGTGGCTTCTTAAGGGGACTAACATGATACAGCGCAATGAAAATAAGACTTCTAACACCACAGTTTCAAGTAGCAGGCACACAGTGGCTCAATGTCAAAACTAGACAATTCAGACAAATATCTGTATCTTTATCAAAAAAGCACTTGGCCTCCTGAAAGTTCTGTTGAGGTGAACTACCGCTTGGATTTTTTCCCCCCCTACAGTAACAAAAATAAAAGAGGTGAACCACTAACCTTGATTTAGAGAGTTATACTTTATTTCAAACAGGAATTCATTAGGGAAATTTTACAGCCTGTTTCACGCAGATGATCTAACCAAAAGACCATGGTGATCTTTTCTGACTTTAACAATGATTCTGCAAAATTTATTCTCTTTAGCATCCTACTATAAGCAGAAAAATATAATTCAGGCACAGCACTCAATCAAATAACATAGTTTCAATATCACATAGTGCTCAGAGCTCTAAATATTTCGTTTCCTACGTATTCTGGCAGACTCGTAAATTGCATTTACTAGACTTGGATACATATTGCAAAAAAACAGCTGATTTTGTCCAACCATTATAAAGACTACTCAAAAAAAACCTGCGTTATGTAAATCACGTCATAATCACCCATACAAGAGAAAGGCAGCTACACCTGAAAGAATGTTTTAGGCTACAGCCAACACAAAGTATTCCCAGAGTAAACCAGACACCCTGTCTCAAAAGGGAGACTCAAAAAGTAATCTCGTACAATTCTATTGTTTTCTGGATTAGAAACGTTAGATTCTGCTGTTTACGTTTTGCAACACCAGTCAGCAACGTATCAGCCTTACTCGTTACCTTACCACACCCCTACCAGCACGAAAATACCTACTTCTACTATGGCAGTAAAAATCTAGTGCAACACCCCAGCCCAGTGAAACCAAAATGGACCCAAACACTATTGTTGGGTGAAACACACAACCCTACTTTCTGCTTTCTGTCTAGCAGTGCATACAGCACAGTGTCCTTGTGACATTTCATCTAGTTTTCCTCAAAAAAGGGCAAAAATGGATATCCTGCATTCTATAATTATATGCCATATATACACTTCTATATATGTAACAGATTAAGACAAAATTAGCAACTGAAAGGAAAGCAAAGACATTTTTGTGACACCTATGTGGAACCTAAATGTTCTCCCTTAAAATATTGACTTTTGTTGTGAACGCACCCACTTTATCTAAAAATATCAAACGGGAGGGGAAACACTGCTGATATCAACCCACGAATATTAAAACCTAGTAGTTCCTAGAAAATTAAAAGGACATACTTCATAAATGGTTATAACTAAATGCAGCAACCTTTTATACTTTTTTCCCCCCTAAAAGCACATAGTGATCAACTGCAGTACTCTAAGTATCTGCAGAAACACTAAATATCCTCTCAGAGTACTCATGGGGGAATAAAAACAGTTCTAAATAAAGTTAAACATTCCAAAGGCAGGAAAGCACACACAAGATTAGCTCATATTGTACTGATGAAAATCTGGACCAGAAATGAGAACACACCCATACAGAAAAAACATGTTTTACTAACAATTGCTCTGAACAGAGCGAAACTAAAGAAAACAATGTAAAGAAAGAAAATCTGTCTTGCTAACACACATGTAAGCTCCCAGTTATGTACAGAAACAATTCCCATAAAGCCACAGATGTGTATTAGTACGTACGCCAATTTTTTTTTTGTTTGAGTCTTAAATGCATAGCATGGAATTCCAATGGGGCTGGGGGAGGCACAGTGTGAGGATCACAGCCCCCGCTAACTTCAACCACAGCCGGACAAAAAGGAGGAGACCTTCCTCCTTTTAGTCAGCAATTAAGTATGAGATATTGTTAAGTAACAAGGGAATTTCAGTAAGAATGATTTATGTACCTCTTTCTACTGATACGTGTTTAGCAACCCTCCTCTGTTACTTGAAAAGGTTTATTGTCCTAGCTGCAGCGAGTTGGTGGATTCATTACAGCTTGCTTATTATGTTCTCTTGCTGTCCTGTTGCCATTCCAACAGAACTAGTGTGTAGCAACGGAAAAAAAATGATTTTATTTGATCACCTCCCTGACATACAGGAACATCGCCTTTCCCCACACTGGAAAGTACTGTAAAACTTTAAATCCCTAAACAACGTGCATTGAAGACATTGAAAAATAGACCCTTTAACATATGTACACCTGAATTTAGACAGTTCTTCGAAAATTTAAGTAAAATTTAACCATTACACGCATAGAGAGTTTCAATACATTTGAATTGAAAGGTACACAGGACACTTAAAAAAATACAGGTGGATTTTGAAGTGTAAAGTCTTCGCCCTTCGTGAGACTACCCCGGACCCAAGAGACACCGAAAAGCAGCTGGTGTGAAAACTAGATTCCAAAGTCACACTCGGAGGGAACCAAAGGCTTGGTAAACCAGAACTGCCAAAATTAATTTATTAATTTAAAAGGCAGAGAACAGACAAAGAACCAAAACCAAATCTGAGATATACCTACACAAGAGAGCTGGAGCTTCTTGTTAGCATCAAATTAAGCAGTTTCAGACAGAACTGGAGTTACTAGAGGGAAGAGAGAGCTTGTTTAAATGAATCTTACCATCACTACCACAGCAGGACTGTCCCCTTCTGCTTCACAAGCACCTGCATCCTTGCGCTGCTGCGGAGACTCTATAACAAGGTCTTTTTTAGGATTTCTGTTTGTTCTTGCCTGCATTCTTTGATTGAAAATACAAAGAACAGCAAAACTGTATGGGTTTTGGCATCAAAATAATTAACATGCCAGTGATCCAGTGCAAACAATAGCTTTTTCCCAGCACAAGCAGCAGAAAAGTACAAACTAGTCTAACTTCTCAGCTGCAGTTTGCTAAATCTGTCATGGTGGGAATGCATGACAGACAAAGGCCAGCCCCTAAGCGTGTTGTATTCCTCCAGAGGAGGGGAAAAAAAAGAAAAGGTGGATCCACTGTAATGCCTTAAGGTTATGAATCAAACACAGAAGAGAATGCGCGTTTCTAAAATGACCAAGTAAAACTGCCCAAGTTGTTACAGCACTTACAAAATAAAAGATTTGGTATTTTGAAATATTTTTATCACAAAAATTAGCAAGTTTTTGATATATAAACATCTTCTATACTTTAGAAGGATAAAGCTTTTAATATCACTCAGGTACTGATCTTGATCACTAATCAAGTACTTTCTCTAGGACCAATGCCTCAAACAGATAAATTGGACTTTTTTAATTTAATTTTTTTTTAATCAGTTGGAAGGAGAGGGGGGAGAAATGCTCTTTTTAACCTTCGTGCTAAATCCATTTTATAAATTTACATTAACATCACACTATCTTACAGTAAAAACCTTACCTCTAAAGATACTAACTCAAAAATAAGAGGGGTACAAACTCCTCTTTACACCTTCAATTTTCAAGTGCTCAGTTCTTCAGGTGAACTACCAGTCCCCCTCAGTCTCTCTACTTATTAAGTCACACTCTCTACCTCTGCCGGTTCACTCCTCCCTCTGTGGAACCCTCCAGCATCTCCTACCTGTCTATGACCAAGCACCCTCCAAGAAAACACTGAGAAGACAAAGCAACATCTCTACACATCTTGACTGAAGTCACTTAGAATCACAGAACCATTAAGGTTGGAAGAGACCTTCAAGCTCATCTGGTCCAACCATCCCCCTACCACCAATGTCACCCACTGAACCATGTCCCCAAGCACCACATCCAACCTTTCCTTGAACACCCCCAGGGACGGTGATGCCACCACCTCCCTGGGCAACCCGTCCCAATGCCTGACTGCGCTTTCTGAGAAGAAATGTCTCCTCATTTCCAACCTGAACCTCCCCTGGTGCAACTTGAGGCCATTCCTTATAGTCCTATCACTAGTTACCTGCGAGAAGATACTGACACTCAGCACCCTACAACTTACTTCCTCAGCTCTCCAGCCATGAGGAGTTGCCAGGCATCA
This sequence comes from Anser anser, assembly GCF_964211835.1. Classification (NCBI taxonomy): domain Eukaryota; kingdom Metazoa; phylum Chordata; class Aves; order Anseriformes; family Anatidae; genus Anser; species Anser anser. The sequence goes on along the minus strand of NC_139720.1, from coordinate 155,773,753 downwards.
CCCGCTGGCTTTGGCTTCCACGTGATTATTTTATTTTTTGACAATGCAAGACATTGGGGCTGGGGGTCTTCCCTGTCTCGTGAAGATTTTTCAGAAGCATCTCTTGGTCCCCCAATTCAAGAATTCAAGCCCTTAGCGGTCAGTATCTTCCATCCCCAACCTTACCTGGAATACAAACTCAAGCCATGCTTCAATCGTGCTTTTGTAAACCAGTGAGGTCTCACACTTTACCACTGCTCAGAGACACCATTCAGCAGATACACGCTCACAAAGTAAGAGGCAAAAATTTTTAATCAGGATCATCACTATACAACCCTTTAGCGTAGTGCAAAGCAAATTGGTATGCAACCGAGTTGATGATTTGGCTAATTTTGAAGGTTCAACTAGCCTAGCTCCCTCATGTAGTAGTTTTAATGTATGATTGTATGCTAAATTCATCCTGGAAAAAAAAAAAGTGCCATGAACAGCTTTCTTCAGGTTTTGAGAGAGGTATTTTGGTTTTTCTCTTTGCCTCTTTTTAACATTAATGAATTACATATGACCTCCAAATGCACAAACCTCGGTGGCTATATTTACCTGTCAAAAAGACAACTGAGAGAAAATTCAATTTCCAAGTGAAGCAGGACCCTAACTCAGACTCCCTGTCCACTGGACCAACCACACAGCTTTGGAAACTAAGCCACTACCTTTATTCCCTTCTCAGCTCTGCTCCACTTCTTTGCACAGTTAGTTATCACACTTCAGTATAACAGACATTGTCAATCTTGACATCAATTTTTCTTATCCTCTTATAGAGAGAAGTTCATCCTAATCTGAAGAAACCAGATTGAGTTGTGGAAAAGCTCAAATATCCACTTTTTTGGCTAGTATTTTTAAGAAGACACATTTTCAGGAGCAGGTTTCTTATCCTTCAGGCCTAACTTAAGATGTTAATATTCCTTTCTCTTCCCCTTGTCCACTGCCACTCTCCCTGCTCTCATACCTGCCCACATAACCCTATCTTGGCTTATTGTAATTGTGAAACTGAATCTGACCAACAGTTTGCCCATCCCATCCACTATGCAAGTCCATTTGCAATGAGCGAAGAGAAAGAAACAATAAAATTAACTTACTCTTAATCAAGATAATAATGACTCACTGTGCTCCTGTCTTTCTCTCTAGGAAAAACAATCGAGTTCAATGCATTTACTTTTCAAGCAGCCTTTCTAACATGTAGATGCTCTAGAAAACAACACTTTATGAAGCTTCATTAAGAGTTAAGAGAAGGAAACTAGCAGTTCAGTCAAATTTACAAAAACAGACCTTCCTGTGTAAGTCAAGGTAGACAATAGTTCAAGAGCATTCAGCTACACTTAGCTTTTATTTTGCACCAGCTTCTTTTGTTTTCAGAAAACGGAAGTGCACAACAGCTTAGACTAAATTATACCATTACTTGAGGATGCAGCTGCCAAACAGGAATTTGTTTCATTGAGATGGGCTGCAATTATACTTAACTGAAACCAGCAATGCAGTCTCCTTGTGCACACAGTACTTGCAAACGCTCACTAAGAAAGAGTTAAAAATATCATACATGTTAAGTAGTTTCTCTTCTGGTTAATTTAACAAAGACTTCTACTTTTGAACTGCAACGACTGTTTTGTCCACTTCAGGTACTCCTCTGGAATGGATCTGAATTACTTTCATTCAGTTTAAGCGTGATGTTCTTTGCCCATCATTCTTCCTATTCTTAAAATAGGAGGAAGGACAAGAAGAAAGCCAGGAGGCCAACATTTTTATAACATCAGTTTAAAGATAACGTCATTTTTTTACCAAATGGTTGATGTAATTTCTAGCCTGTATTTCACTAACACATACGTTATCAGAGGAGGTTGTTTTACTTAACACATGCAAGTACAAAGCAGTACCTACACAGCGACATCCTGCATGAAACAGACCTTAACTGCTAAAATAGATGTGTTTCCAACACTTACGTCCTCCGGAGGACTTCACGATTACCTCAGTGATTTAATCCACACAAAAAAAAAAAAAAGGAAAAACCAAGCCATAAACATGAGATACTGCTTACCTAGCCACCACAGGCAAAAGAAGGTTACATTATAAGAGAGTTATATCAAAAAAATTGCCCAAACCAACTTACGATTCACAAAGTAAAAGATGAAGAACAGGATTTTCAGACACAAAATTTACCACCTCGCTACACGACCTGTAGTTCAAGTCATGGAACTGCAATTCACAAAATAAGATAACTCATTTTTATGAGACAGTTACCTAAGTAAGGATCAACAGATTCCAGGAAAACAACTTAAGTGCAAAAAAAAAAAAGTTGCTGTGTCAAACTTATTTATCTGCATTTCCAACATGACTCCCAGAATTGCAGGAAATTACTAGCTAAGTGGAGACCTACCTGAAAAATAACTCAGATCATTATGGAAACAATACATTTCATCTCTTTAAAAACATAGTGGCTTGAAGAACTTTTCACGGTACCTTTAATAAACAGTACTTTGCATATTACTTCCATTTGCCAAATATTTGGCTCCCTTCTTGCCTCACATTCCCTTGAGGAATTACCTATGTACTTACAAAATTACATGGGTGAAAGAGTTCTCAGTATTCCCAGCATATCTCAGTGTTTCATCCAGCAAACTTGCTGCTCAAAAGACAAGTCCCCACATACACCTTCTTATTCTTTCAATCACTTTTCCCACCAAGAGCTGGCCTCCTAACGTACCATACCACAAAATGAAGAGTCAGCAATGAAGAAAATGGGCAGCACATGAGAATTTCCTCTGAACTTGGATGGAGGAAAGGAGTAAAAACTGAGTAGCTTAATGGCAGCTCTTTTGCTCCAAGTCCCATTTACAACCTGCATCAAGATGACTAAGCTCAACCTAGAACAGTCCATTTGGAAGGGACCTAATTCCAATTCTAATCATCTCTGTTGAGTGGCCAGTATCAGCACTCACTATACCTACCAGGCATCAAATTTGTCTCTGTTACCTGTTCTAGGGAATGAACTGTTGCTTAACTTGTAGCAACAGAAGGCCAAGGGGAAAAGGGGAAGGAATAATCCTACTTTAGCTTTACTTTGGATATCCTGTACGTATGAAAATAGAAGAATTTGACAACATCATTTACTAGAACTCCTTATATGCCCTCTACTCCTTTAGGGCACTTTAAATTCCCCTGCAGCTTACAGCATCTCTTAACAGATAACGCTCAAAAATGGGAGGAAGGATGGGCTGCTAGAGGGGTTTTATGCTGTGTTTTCCTGCAGGTTTTTTGTGTTTTTTTCTTTTCAAGACATTAGTTCATATGAAAATACGGACCCACTTAAGCAGAATGACAAGCACTATTAAAAGCCAATACTTCTAGCTCTCATCTGTATCAGTAAGAGATACTCTAGCACTGCTCTCCCACACTTGGCACCCTGCCTTGCAGCTGTATTAAAGGCATAACATTTCATGTCAGTGGAAGTCTTGCAGCTATACATATCCAAAAGCTGCCAAGTTTCTTAAGTGACCAACAGATAGATGCTTGCCCGGGGAAAATATATTCAAAAGTTCAAGAGAACGGCTGAGCCAGTTGACAGCAAATTGAACACAGCACACAGCTCACCTGGCAGTTTCTTGCCGAGCACATTATATTCAGATGAACTAGGAAAGGTCACAAAAAAAAAAAAAATCAGTTCAGAAGACTGGTTCCTTCTAAGTAAACAGAATCACAGAACAGTGTGGGTTGGAAAGGAACCTAATGATCATCTGGCTCCAACTTCATGAAGGTCAAGGCCACGTGCAAGGTCCTGCACCTGGGCTGGAGCAATCCCATGAATTCATGAATACACGAATCCAGGCCGGGTGATGAGTGGATTGAGAGCAGCCCACAGGGGAAGGACCTGTGGGTATTGGTGGACAAAAAACCGAGCATAAGCAGGGAATGTGCACTTGCATCCCAGAAAGCCAACCGTGCCCTGGGCTGTATCAAAAGAAGTGTGGCCAGCAGGTCAAGGGAGGCCGCGTTAGCTGCCACCAATCACTTCCTTATTGCCCATGTGCCTTAGCAGTTTCCAGGAGGATCTGCTCCGTAAGCTTGCCAGGCACAGAGGTAAAACTGACCAGCCTGTATTTCCCCAGATCTCCCTTTTCTCTCTTTTTAAAATGGGGACTATGTTTCCCCTCTTCCAGTCAGCGGGAACTCCACCAGACTGCCACGACATCTCAAATACCATGGACGGTGGCTTCGCAACTATGTCCACCAGTTCCCTCAGGACCCTCAGATGCATCTCATGAGGTCCCATGGACTTGTGCACCTCCAGGTTCCTTAGGTGATCTCAAATCAGATCCTCTCCTACAGCAAGTTCTTCAATCTCCCAGTCCCTGCCTTTGCCTTCTGGGGCTTGGGCTATGCAGCTAGAGCTCTTGCTGGTGAAGGCTAAGCAAAAGAAGTTCTTTGCAAGAAGAACCTCACCTTTCTCCATACTCCAGGCAACCAGGTCTCCCATTTCCTTCAGCAGAGGGCCAACATTTCCCCTAGTCTTCTTTTTATCACTGACCTACTTACAGATGCCTTTCTTGTTGCCCCCAACATCCCTGACCATATTCAGTTACATCTGGGCTTTAGTTTTCCTAACCTGATCCCTGGCTGCTAAGGGACTTCCTCTGTTGGGATGCATCGCTCCTGAGTTTGGAAGGTGATCACTGAATTAACTGGCCTTCTTGGGCCCTATTCCCTCCAGGGCTTTATCCGACAGTACTCTACCAAGCAGATCAATGAAGAGACCAAAGTCTGCCCTCCTGAAATCCAGACTGGTGAGCTTGCTCTGCACCCTCCTTGTTGCCCTCAGGATCTTGAATCCCACCATTTCACAGTCTCTGCAGCCAAGGCTGCCTTTGACCTTCACATTCTGTGTGTCATACGTGTCATACTTTTGCATACTGTAATCTATGAAGCATCAACTTCAGGTGCGCTTGCCTGACTCACAGGTGACTGATTCACTTCATGCCATCTAAATAGAAATCCTGTTTTCAGGGAAAACCTGACTGTTCCTTGTGACCTCACAGGAAAGAAAAAAAGAAGTAAAATGTAGGTAGGATAGGAGACTTCACGGTTAAAACTACAACTCTGCTATGGGATTTAACTTACTGCTTTGAAATATCTCTATATAAACAAGACATGTACAAGCAGACTGATAGTGAGAACAGTATTTGACCAAAGATGGCTCTTTTCCTACCTGGACAGGAGCTTGCAATTATCAGAATCTAATGAGACAGCACAGACACTAAATCAAAGACATGAGTGAGTTAAAACCTCAAGTCAGAACATCACTTGAACAGAAGTGGCTCTGTGCCAAGCAAGCCCAAGGTATGTAGCAGTCCCTCCACTGCATAATATCAATCTAACAAAGGCTTTTTCCAGGAGCCATTTGATCCTTGAGGTAATTGCTAATTCACCTACACACTTAGGCAGCAGTAAGAGCGCACGTTGGTTTGCCTATAAACTGAAAGACGTTAATTTGTTCCTGAAATTATGTGCTTGGTGAATTTGTGCTCCAATTTCCCTTGCTCAGAGGCTACAGGGATACCAGAGATGGGTATTCAACTATTCTGCAAAAAGGAAGTCTAAAGAAAAGTTAAAAACAAAAACTCTACAAGAATCATCAGGAGATTTAGCCAAAACTAATAGTTCACAGTTGGTTGGCTTGTAGATACCAGGTTTTTACTACCCAAAGCAGAAAGATGAAAGGAGATTGAACGTGCTCTCATACAACTGACATAAGAAAAGCTATGGAACAATTGGATACTGTACTTGGACATGTCTGCTCCTTCCGTATTAAGAGGTCTAATGAGATCTAATGCTCTGGTTGCTGATGGATAAAAGCCACTTTTCATACAGTTGCAAGTTTAAGCAAGTTATGAGAGTGATCTAAGAGTAAGCCACACAAATTACCTGCCCACCATTAGAGAATTGCTGCATGAGCCGTTTAAGCACATTAAAAAAAATATTGCACTTACTCAGCAGTCTGACTTCCTAGAACCTTCCCCTTTCTAAATTTCTACTTCGTTTCTACTGAACTTTTCTACTTTAAATAAACAAGTTGATATTAATTTTTCAAGGTTTACTTTAAATCAAGAAAAAGTGGTTTGTTTTTTAAATTTATTTTATTTAATATTATTCTGAAATCAAAATATTTGCAACTGTCTACTGTGGAGTTGTTTCCAGAATGATACAGCTGTCTGCTGTCATTAATCAATCTTCTACTATGCGGACTTTGGTATATCTCAAAGATGTCCCAGTTTATTAAAAACTACATGACTCATGAGTAGCACAGAACAAGCAGTCACACAAAAATTCAATAACGCTAATAGTGACATTAATGTAAAGTCAACAGGTTACATGGACCAAGAAACTGCAGTTACTGAAACACAAGGTTGGTGGTTCTGTTTCCAGCAAATACCTAAATCTATCCTATTAAAAGTTGGATTCACACTATTGCAAAATTCCCTGCATTTCTTGGAAATTTTGTAAGCACAAATTAAGTATCAGTTATTCAAATTAAGGATATTTTCCACATGGTACTGTAAAAAAAGTGACATATTTGACATATTATTAGGCTACATCTTACACACACTCCAGTTACTAAACTACCTAAAAGAGAGCTAACTAACTACAATTTTATAATGTTTAATGAAACAGCTGACTTGAGTGAGAAATAAAAAGTGAACCGAGCAGAAAACACTTCAATCAAGTAAAAAAAAAGTTGATTTTTTTTTTTAACTTTTCAGATAAATATATAAAAAAAAAAGTCACTCTTCTTCAGCTCAGTCTGTCTTCAGAATTGATTCCATCCAATTGATATCTCCTCCACCAGCGCTGCTAGTCCAGCCAACTAGCCTCTTCAAACACTGAAGAAGTTGGAGTTTTGCTAATAAGTTGCTGACTTCTTAAATCTTTTTGGTTTTCTTGTCACCACACCACCGTTCTCCCTTGCTCATTTTCCATCTTCGTCCACCATGTGCAACAGCTGTTCAGGCCCTAAATAGTACAATAACATTTTGCTCCTAGGTATTTGTTGGTTATACTGTAACTACAAATACAATTCCATCTGAATATAAGAATAAAGGTAATGAGAAAAATGTCTAACCTGAAAATGCCGCAACACAACAGAAATAACATGTAATATCAAGCTGAGAACAGAATTTTAAGAAATAGGAAAATCAAAACTAAGTTACTTCAACCATACAAGCTAGTATTTTGAAACTGTATGGAATCACAGTTCTTGTTTTTGTTGGTGTTTATTTTATTTTTTTTTTATTGCTTACCATTGAATCACTTAGGTTGGAAAAAGACTTTCCAGATCAAGTCCAACCATCAGCCTGACCTACTGCATACCATCACTAAAGCATGTCCCTTAGTGCCACATCCTCACATCTCTTAAATACCTCCAGGGATGGGGACTCCTCCATCTCTCCAGACACCCCATTCCAATGCTGACCACCCTGAGAAGAAATTCTCCCAACTATCCAATCTAAACCTCCCCTGGTGCAATTTGAGGCCCTTTCCTTTTGTTCTAGCACTTGTCACCTGAGAAGCCACCAACAACCTCCTTTCGGGTACTTGTAGAGAGTGATGAAGTCTCCCCTCAGCCTCCTCTTCTCCAGACTAAAGAGCCCCAGCTCCCTCAGCTGCTCCTTGTAAGTCTTATATCCCTCATCCCACTGTAAAAGTAAGAAGAATTAGAATGTTTTCTCAATATTTACCCAAACAAATATACCCCAAGAGGACATCTGAGGAAAATATATTTCCACTAATTTTGATGCAACTTTTAACAACACCTCAAACTAAATCTTTCATTAAAATATTGATTTATCCCCAAGTGAACCTGGAGACCCTAAGAAATCCTGTAAAACCTGTGTTACAGAACAAGATAAAGTGTATATAACAAGCTAAAAACGTTCCTATACCAAAGATACAGTATTTACATTGCAGGTTTGAATAGCATCAAATGGATAGAAATAAATTATATTCCTGAGAAGGACATTCTCACCCAGCCTTCATTTCATCTTTGATTTCCTTCAGGCAATCAAAAGAGTAGACATGCTTAAGAGAAAACTTTAATTAAATTTAATAAGACTTCAGATATAGCCTCCTGACCTCTGGATTACAGGTTAAATAGGAAAAACAAAACCATACAGTGTATGCTGAGTCAACTACTGTTGCCTCCTTATTTGTTCACAGAACAGGAGTTTTTTTCCTCCTGGGAGAAATACTTCCTGAGTGCTTTCTGTTCACAGGAAATTTTCACAGGTTTTCAACACTGGTTTTGCAGAAGGATAAATGTGTTCTTCTATTAAAGAACTCCCTGAAATTCACTGGTGTTTTGACAACAGCTGTGGATCAGGAGATATTTGATCCAAAATAGCTAAATACCTCAGATAGCAGCAACAGCCAAAGAGGCAGAGTTAAGAAACCAGCTAGAATACATGCTACAGCACAGACAAACAAACAAATAGGTGAAGCAATACACCCACAAATGCATCTGTCGCAACAACCAAAATAAAGGAAAAGCCAGGAAGGTGATGCGCGCTGTCGATCTCTTTTTGTCTTGGGCATCCAAGTTCTCTTTGAGGAGGATTTCTGCAGTCTTCACCTCCTTACATGGCTTCTTAGAGAGAAGTGAGGCCATTTCTATTCCTGAAAACCACTCTTTAGAGGAGGAAGAACTGCCAAATTAGCTTTTAATAGCAAACAGCAGGAAAAAAAAAAACACGTCTAGAGCTTATGAGCATAAAATAACTTGTCACTAATGCCAAGATTGCAGTGTCCTTCCCCCACTTCAGAGAACCCTGCTTTCCACCCTTAAGGGGTAGATCAGTAGCAACTGTTCACCAGCCTCAGACAAAGTCCCCAGAAGCCACAGCCAGCACCAGCTGGTGACCTGTCAGTGAAGTGCCAGTTTTTCTCTTGTAAGCTCTAATTTTTGCCCTTATAGACTACAGTAGTCCAGTACAATGAGGAAGAAGTCATTCTGACCTCCCCCCTCCCCATTGTAATAATTGTCAGTACTAACCTTCAATTATTTATTCCAGGAAGAAAAACATCTTGATCCACTACTTTCAGTTAAACCAAGGTGACAAAGTCATACAGGAAAATATAAATAAATAAATACACGGTGTTGTTATTCAAAAGCATTTAGAATTTTCAGAGTAGAAAAAAAGCCAAATCGACAGATCTGGCAGTTGAGTTGCAGATGGAAGTCTAAATATATTTTGTGCTTGATCTTGCCAGTTCGCAATCCTATTCTGTAGACCTAAATTAAACAGGAATTATTCCTGGAAAAATACCACATGAAACAAAGATGAAGTTGTATAATTCAAATAATTTTCACTTCAACCTCTGAGTTACAATAATTTATATATTTAATATTTCTCTATTCACTCATCTATTTGTATAATGTAAGGCCAGTAAAGACCCTGGTTCTTAAAAATCAAAGGACTGTAGAAGTTATTAAAAGTATTCAGGGTCCAGAGTTTAACAAAAGTCTAACAAGCATCTGTATGAGGCTGACTTTAAAATGTTTAGCAGTGTAAAAAGGTTTCTAATACCTAGGGGAAGCCATTTTACTTTTAATAGCAACCAATATTAAGAACTTATAAAATGCAATACTACCATAAAACATAACATACATACTGTAAGTTCAGATGCTTTCCGGGAAACTTAGTAATGAGTGTATGTATATCTGCACGCGTATATACACACATGTATGTACTATATACGTGTATTCTTTCCTGAAAATTTCCTGGTGTGTGTAGACACACAGGTATCAACATCCACATTTGTCTTCCTCATATTTCTGTCTAACAAGAAAAGACCTGACCAGCAGAAAGGCAACAGAGCTTTGTGAAATTCCTAAAGGCTTTCCTTTTCCATAACTGCAATTGCACAGCAGGGGTATGCCAGCAGGCACTACACCCTTGTCAAAATCTGTCCAGATATTTCAATGTACCACACCCCTCTTGTTCCAACTATCTCGTCAATGACAAAGCAACTAACAAGTAACCCCGAATTATTTAATATTTAAATCCTTAATTCGCCCAGTTCTGAAGCAAGTGGTGCACATTAGCTATTGCAATTCCACCCCCTCAAGCCTAAATGCAATACATGACGCACATATGCATCATTAACCTGGGGGGTACAAGACGACATGCTCACTCTAAAACCTGTTTTCTTTGCGTCAAGCAACACCTAAAAAAGCCTCTGAGAGCAGAGCAGCTTCAGGAAACAGTTACTGCTTGCTTTAACCATTTTTTTTCCTTCTAGAATGCTCTTGTATCCATTTCGGTAACTCAAATGGAATCAGAATACTTTCCAGAAGAAAAAACAAGTATTCAAATCCATCTGAAAAAATAAACCTTAAATCCTGCGTTAGTGTTTTCCCAACAATGCATTCCTCAGTTTTCCCAAATAACGTAATCATCTGCACTTCATTTGAAGTGCCAAATACATTCCAAGAGCACATTAAAAAGATCTAACAGTGGACAATCTTCTGTAACAAGCTTGTTTACGGAGTGCAAATCCTTTAGAGCTATTTATACAAATCTAAGTGATCTAATAACTACGAAGCCTATGCTTTGACATTACAGCTCCATGCATACATGTATTACATGTCACATACATGCACTAACATGCTACAGTAGCAAGACAAGGTATATCTAGCCCACACACAGTAGATATTAAATAAACAAGCTGTCCTGATTTTGGTTTAGATTTTAATTAGCAGATGAAAATATTAATGAAACAAGTTTATATTTACCAGGGATGAATGAACCAATATTCCTGAATCTTCATTTGGCAGGCTGAATGCTGTATATTCAAGGGCATTGTTTTCCCCTTGCAGTTTGCAAATATAACCACAGTTTCTCTCAAAAACTGTCCGGATGCCTTTAAAGAGAACCACGCTTGTAGTGCAACCCATTCCAAATCTGTTGAATTTTGCATTTCTAGCAGCCCTGATTGCATTTGCAGAATGTCTTCTTCCCTTGCTCGGCTCGAATAATTTTCCTGTGCTTCACAGAAATATTTCTTTGTACAGTCTTCATTACGTCCGACATTTAGTATGTTCCTCAGCTAGAAACCATCAGCTACTGAAATGTAATCCTATTTGTTTAAGCCAAACACTGCCAAAAATCCAGCCGCAGAAGACAAAAATCAGAGGGTGATGAAAAGCAAGGGATACCTCAGCTGTAGAAGATAAGAGGCTTTCAGCATGTGCTGTACTCCACAAGAGAGATGAAAAGATATTCCAGAGGGTCTGGGAAACAGCTCCTGTGTTTCAAAGATCCTCAGAACATAATCGAAGATGAAAGGAAACTGCAAAGATACTGCTGCAGTTTCTGCTGCCAGCCACAAAGAATCCTCATCTGCTGCAAGAAAGCACTCTCCCAGAATGCCTAGCACGGAGTTCGTACTAGCAAACATTTCTTCACTTGACCTATATGTGCTTTTTAGGGCTTAAAAGCAAAAAATTCAAGAGCAACAGCTCAAAAGGAGGGGAAATTTATTAAATTACTGCTGCTGTGGAAAAAAACATGTTACATAAATCTACTTCTATCAACTGTTTATGTTATCAGCATGCTGTTATCAGTTCAGGCAAGCCACAAGGGAGCTGGAAGCTGACAACTGTCTTTACTTCTTCCCTTCTCCCTTACAGACAAGGGTAACCACTTGGAAAAATGAGTTCAAGAACTGACTTCATCTGCTCCTTTAAAAAAAAAAACACAGCTGTTTTTTTTCCCCCCATACATTTCTTAGTTGTACAGTGAATCACATCCACATTGATTGATTTTATCGCTACAGGATACTACGATCTGTACTGGCATCTGTCACACAAGCATGTAACCATCTATAACTGACACTGAGAAAGTATGGGTTTTTTCACTGTTTTTAATCTTCTTTTGTAGAAGCAACTCTATTTAAAAGGCAAGGGATTTGTAAAAATTAATTGCCCCAAACATGACAATATCAATCACTGTCAGAGATCACAGATTAGCTTTATGTTTCTGCTAAACTGATCCACCACAGAAAGCACTAAGATGTATTTACTTAACAAATTGTAAAACTGGATAAAACACTGCATTTAGAAACTCAAATTTGTTGCAATGCAGGTAAAAAAACTCTTAATTAAAAGGACTTAAGGGAAGCATGAAGGCAGGGGAGGGGAGAGAGAAATGATGCAGATTTGCCGCCATACAAATTAACTTGGAGATACTTGGATGCTATAATGAGTGATTCAGAAAAAATATGCAAGATTTATTAGCACGTTTCCCTAACATTTGGCTAGCTAATGCATCTCAGTATTATATTTCTCAGTTAAATACAGTAAAATAATGTGCAGACACATTGATTAAAAAGGGGGGAGAAAATCAATACTTGACAGTGATCCAAGTAGTTCCTTCCAGTCCCATATTCTCAAGGGCAGCAGTCAGCATGTTCCACACATTGTAAGAAATGCAAACTGTGTTAAGGCAGTTTTGTTAATAAGAAATGACTTAAATTTTGCTCTGAAGACGATGACACTTCATATGTAAGCAAGAACCTTGCATGGTGATGTCCCTGTACCTTCTGTCTCTGTACCTACCCCACCCTCTTCAAAACCAAGAACCAGTGCGGTGATGGAAATGCTGGGCTCCATTCACTGAGCTCGGACAAAGACCTGCTTGCAAACGTGAGAGAAAAGAGTCGTGGGAATTACCAGGGTATTTCTGGGGGTGCCTTCTGTGAAGCTAACTGTTCCTACTGCAGAAGCCCACTTCATTCCATCTGAAATGTAGGATTACAGAGACCTGACAAAGTTCAGAATCCAAACATGGTATCAGAAATTGACAGATAACTAGAAGAAAGCACTGTTGAGAGGGCTGCTCTACGAAGTTTCAGAGGCTTCATATTTGGAAATGTTACTAGAAAATGGTAGAAAAAACAGCTTGCGCCTTAAGAGAATATGAGAAAAGTCTGTTTATAAAAATTCGCCATGCATTAGATAGTTCCTTCAAATACCTAGAAAATGACCTCACTTTTAAAGCACCAGGTAGGATGTGGAGAAACAGGAAGACAAAAAGATTTCATTTGGAAAGATAAACAGATGATAGAATCATAGAATAATTCAGGCTGGAAGTGGCCTCGGGAGGTGTTTTAATTCAAAACTGATTAAGAGCAAATTTAATTTTGACTACATCTTGAATAAATTTAGCATCATCTTCCTACAGTTATTTTAGGAAAGACAATTGAAACTTGAATCAATACAGTGGTAGGAACAATGACAAGCAATGAAAAGGTTTCCAAATTGAGCTTGAAAAGGAGATAAATATGGGGTCATGAGGGGTGGGAAGAATCCAAAGGAAGGAGGAGCTTGACCATGTGCTTAAATATTAATACCATGAGAAATCTGAATAGTATGCAATATAAAGCAGACTGCCAACAAGCTGACTTTTTCTTAATACGTTAATTTGGTGCAAAGTGGAGGCTTCCAGCTTTACTAAGGAAATTCCTGCAATTGTACTGAGCACAAAAAGCAGTGAACATCCAGACAGAAATGTGACAACTGTAATACTGTCCACTACGGAATTACATCTCAAAGTGAAATGGGAGGCTGGAAAAGTTTTTGTAAAGGTCTGACAGAACCTTCTCTACCAACTGAAGAGAGCTAAAGGGCAAGCTTAAGGTAGGTAAAAATCTTAATCCAGTGGTTGGAGAAAAAAAAAAGAACAGAACAAAAAACAAGACTGGATCATACTCCATATGAGCGGCAAGCTAGACATTGCAAACTATCTGTAGCTGAGCATGGGTTATGAAAGGGTATTTTTCCCGTCGGAGGGGTAGACAGGAAGGTTGTTGACAGGAGACACTGCTAATGCTATTTCTCTTTGCTTGTGAAGAAAGGTCTGCATGCAAATTTCCAAAGAGTTATTTAAGTTAGCATATATTGCAAATATTACATTCCTAAGCCATATTGCATGGCTTATATAGGGTGCAACAAGCTTCTCCCCGCTATATAGTACATTGAATCTGTCCTGACTGCATTGTGAGATTCCTGACATCCAGAAGATGAAATAATTGCTGTTACCTCCAAGGTGGTTCTTTGGAAAGTCATGTCTTTCTAAGACATGGACAGGTAATAAAGAAGCAGCTCTAGTCATTCTCCAAAAAAAGTTGTTGGGAACTGCTTAACAGCAGCTACACAATCGCTTTAAGGGTCTAACCATCAGTCCTCCTCTTATTACAGTAAATGCCTAGTAATTCACTTTTTACTCCAGCACTGGAGGACTTCAGCACATTAAGCAGCCCTTCTACAGTCAAATGAGTTCCAGCAAGCAGAATCACATAGGTGCACAGTTCTCAACAACGTTTGCACGTTTCAGTTTCGCACTGGTTAGTGCTTAAAAAGGTAGAAGTCTTTTGGGAAAAATTACCTGGGTCAACTTCATATCTTCAGGGGATAAGACACTCAGGAACAAAACAAGAGCTTATTAGAAACAAGTAGACAGAAATCAGACAGTTAAGAGAATACAAATCAAACCAGGGAGAGCTTCCAATTGAATATGCTATTGCAAAACGGCACGGACATTCTGTCTTCAGACGCTATCGCTACAGCCAAGGCTTTCATAAAGACACAGGGCCACATCTGCAAAAGAACATCATTCAGGCAGGATTTAAACATTTAAGCCACAAAACTACTTTTGATCCCTTAAAACATTAGAAGTAAGTAGTTAAATTTTTTACCTACAAAGTTGTCCTTGACATTTAACATACCCAAACTGATGCTGTCTTGACAGGAGCAAACATCTGGTTCTGAAGAGATCTTAACACATACTGACTGAACTCGGCTCTTCACAAAACATGACAGTATCTGTAGGTGGAGCACTACCTTCCATCTGGCAGCTGTCTATATTTCAGCTCAGAATGCTAGAGACGTGGGCCTAAAGCCGCCTCAGCCCCAAAAGATTAAAACCAACATCGTTTATCACTCTTCAGAGTGCCTTAACAAGCAGGTGATAGCATACCCAGGTCAGTGTACTTGCTTTTGTCTGATAGAGCTATGCTGCAGGAAAGAGCTGAGATCCAGCGGCCCTGCAAGAGGGAAAAGAAATGAACATACAACAGCTCCCACTTACTAGGAATGCTCCTAGAAAAGAAAATTCAGGTTTTGGTTCCTGTTGCAAGGACTGCTTCTGCTATGGCTGCCTCCTGCAAATTTCATAGAAGAGCTTTGTCAGTTAATGTTCTTCAAGAGCTCACATTTCTTCAGGAAGAAGGAATCATGCCAAAAAGGCTTTGTGGCCACAACTGAGTTTTATGCTTAAGTTAGAATAAAAGTCTTAAGCGCCTGATTTTTCAAAACTAGTGCAGAGCATCTTGTTGGGTATGGATTATTTTTGGTGACCCTCATACACACTTTCAAGATTGGGAAGAAGGGGTATTCAGGGAATTACAGGGTGTTCAGACTCACCCCAGTCTCTGGGAAAGTTATGAAGCGAGCACTGCAAGAAGCCACGTACAGCCATATAAGGGATAAGAAGGCAGCTGTAAGCAGACAAAATGGATTTACCACAGACATATCACACCTCACCAACCTGTTTGCCTTCTGTGAAGAGACAGCTGGCTCAAGTACAAGGACATCACAGTGGACGCTGAAGAATGTTGGTGAAACAAGGCCTCTGACAGTCTCCCAAAGCATCCTTGCAGCCAAACTGGGCAGACCTGATAAGGATGACACCCTGGCGGACACGTTGAGCATGCTAAGCAGGCTTCTCAATACAAGAAAGATACTGACATACTGCACTGAGTCCAGCTGGGGACATCATGATGGTTTAGGGGCTGCGGCATAAAGCGTATGAGAAAAGTTATGAGACCTGAAGTGAAGGCCACAGGGAGCTCTTATTGCTGTCAACAGCTACCTAACAAGAAGGTTGAAAGAGGACCGACTTCTCCTGAAGGTCCGGTCACAGGACAAGAGGCAACAGACATGAAATATTCCATGTACATATGATTTTATTTATTTTTAAAAACAATGGTAGAAAATATTGGAATCAAAAAATTCCCACTTTTGTGGATATTAAAACTAGATCAGCATATTCGGAATAACCAGACCTGCTTTGAGCAGGGGGTTGGTCCAGGTGACTTTCTGAGATTTTCCTTTCAACCTATACCCCTGCATGATTCTGTGGCCCTGCATCAGGTAGCCACACACTAACCACAGAAGGAGAAAAGATCCAAGAGAATTCTGTCCTTCAGAAGAAAGCTGCTATGATCACTGCAGAAGGAATCTTGGCAACAGCATGTTTGGATTCCTGTGTAATTTTGGATGAGAATCTGCACATTCAGCAAGGCCCTAAGAAGAGATATGCATCAAACAGAAATGAAAAAAAAAAATACTGTAACATTAGAAACGCTAACTATAGCGCCAGGCTGAAGACCAGAAGCAGTTTACCACCTGTGCAGGATGTCAAAAAGTCAGAAACAATGCTTACGAAAATTGGAACACTGGTTCTGTCACATCTAGTCAAGGAAGCTGTCAGAGGTGGCTAATAACACAATAAACTGACCTACAGACAAGGGAATGCTGATATCTATCATGTCTCTTACACATTTTGGTAAGTGGGCAGGAGGCCTAAATATGACGCAACCCAAGGAATGCCATATCAGAGATTATAATCTTGCATACATAGTATCACGTACGTGCCGATGGAGGGATGCGCACAAATTTACAACCCCACTCGTTACCAAACGCTAAATACCGCAGCTAATACTTTGCAGTCACATCGCAGAGAGCTGCAGAGAGGTCGGTCTTCTCACTAGCCCATTCTACCTGTGTAATAATACATTTCCATCCACAGGTGAGCACTGGGAACTGCCAGTAAAGCATTCACCCTAAATTCAAGCTTAACTCAAGTCTTCCTTGAAGGAGACATTCCAAAGACATCCCCAAAACTTCAGGAACTTGTCCAAGTCAAACTAAACTGAGCAAATGAACTGTCATTGCTAAGCATGAGACACAGAACACCCCCTTTTAACCATTTTGTATTTCAAGCCTTAACACAGCATTTCTGGTATTGAAATATGCTCACAGGACTCCATCTAGTGGTTACATAACTTTCAGCTTTCTGAAGTTGACATTTTCAATCTGGGCTCATTAAATAACTGATATGGTAGCCACAATATAAATTTATTATTATTAGAGAGCAATAGAATAAGTCACTAATTACAATTACGGTGTTTCAGAAACACCGATGAAACCACGCCAAAGTAAATGACAGTCAACAGTACAGTAGACTAGAAAAAATAGTTCAAGCCCTGTTTTTGAGCAACCATAGGTTGGGAAGAACATCAAAAGCTTCAGAGCTCTTATATCCTCTTATACTTTTAATCCCTTTATGGAGGTTACTCAGATTCAGGTTTTCCCCCTTTCCTTTGTTACTAGTTCATTCGGGAACAAGTTCCAACTTTCCCTCCAGCAGATCATGAACTGCCAAGATATTATGCTGGAAGTGTTTGTTATTTATCCCTTGAACTCTACCACAAGACTGTCTACAGCAAGTTTCCCCTCCCCCCAATTAGGAACCTTGCATTTCACCTGAGAGAAAACCTTTTGGATCATGCTATATGCTACGGCCAGGAAGAAATTCATATCCAACATTATTGGACCATCTGAGGCCATCCACAATCCCAGGCAAATAACTCTGAGGTGATAACAAGCCTGGCAAGCAAGACTCCCAGGACAATTCCTGAAGGAAACTAGAATAGCATCCTTCAAATAACTACGATGTGTGTCATTTCCTCATTAACCTGAATACTCTTTTTAGACTGCCTGAAGCTTGAGGTCCAACATGAATTTAAAATCTCCCTTGGACTAGCAAACACTAAGAGGGAAGCCTCCTTGAACATTCCTAAAGGCAAACATGTTGCTCTGACTTTCAGCTAAGCCACCTACTAAACCAGATGACGCTATATTGCACCAGTATCAGTGCCAGTGCAAGAGGGTGCAAATAGACCTAGCAGAAGGAGGTCTGAAGCACCACTTAGCACCACTGTGCTGTGGCAAGTGAGGAACACACTAGAAGAGGCAACTTAGTCTTATATTTCACAAATCTTCAGCTTCATATTATTTTATTGCCTGGCTGTAGTCACTTATAACCAGGCCTACAAGTAAGCCTAGAAGGGCATAAAGCGAAGAGTAAGCAGATTCTCTGTCAGTATCAATGCTCTGATGAAGAACTGTACTTCTTCAGACACTGATGGGTAAAGGCCACTGTGTAACATCAGAGAACCGAGAGCATGAAATAGCACTGGCAATGCCCTCAAACTCAAAATTAGGTGAGTACCTTTCAAACACCTTAAAAACAAAGCCCTTTTTTATATGTTAAAACCCACAATGCTCGCATTTCAATTTAGATTTCTTCACAAACCTGTTAAAATGAAACCAAGAGCTATCTTACTATCCTTTTCCTCTCCCACTGAAATACCTAACTCCTTCTGTGGCGCTTGCGTTGTTCTTATTCTTGACTGTTCCAGTACTCTCTTCAGCAGATGGAGGCACCGAGATCATCTCTCTTTTAACAATGACAAAACACAGGCATCCAAATTCAGGCTCTGGACGTGCAAGCTGAAACCAAACTAAATTTCTACCAACTTAGAGGCGCTGAATTCTAGACCCCTGAAATCAACTACATTTCATTTATGATCACACACAAATGGCAAGTTACATTCTGCACTGATGTAAACAGAAATCTAAATGCTTTCTCTGCTTAAAATTATGACAGCATTACCCACTCTGAGTATAATGTGTAGCCACTCTTTGTAAGGGGATTAACTCTATAGCAGTAAAAATATAAACTGCTCCCTTATCTCTGAATTCACCCAGTACCTCCTTCCCATCCAAAGAGTACCTGGAAGCAGTAAAAAAGAACGTAGCCTGTGCCTCAAATTTCCAAACCCAGATCAGTATCTGTCACCATGCTATCTCTGTGGAAGTCAACAGCTACAGCTCAGTATCAAAAAGCATCCAGCTGTACACAAAGCAGCAGCTCAGGATTGTTTATTTGCACGATGGCTCTATATGACAGCCTTCCCTGCTTAGCAGCTCTGGCTCAGCATTACTCCTTCTCAGCTTTGTAGCGATTAAACATAAATCTTGAAGGTTTTTTAAGTGTATTTTGGTTATTTAGTTAATTCTACCTGAGATCACTCTGAACTCCCACTGCATGAATAACTATGTTTCTTAGCAGAAGAAACTTCAAAAGGGGCTACCTGATTTCAACTACAGCGACTGTAACATTGTTCATGCACAAACCCACCCCTAAAAATTAAAACAACTTTAGAAGAGTGAGGTATCATTTTAGGAAGAGAACAGTTTTGTTGGTTTAGTGTCCCTTATTTTGTAATGTTTTGTATTTTTTTCCCAGAATTATCACCAGAAGAAACTTTTCAAAAGTACTACCAAAACAGTCTGGAGAAAAAGTCAATCTCAATGATTTTTTTCTTAATTTTCTCGGTATTACAAAGTTGGCATCTCTTCCAGAACTACCACTATTGACAATATTGTACACAACAAGGCCTTCTTTACATTTAATGTCTCCATGGAAATCCTGTGAATCAGATTTTTCAGATGATGCTCAAATGACTTACTTTTCCCTCCTTGCTGTCTCAAGATAGTAAAACAATCCCAAATGGTCATTTTTTTTGACACAAGAGTATTCAAGGGGCTGAATAACAAATTTTCTTCTTGTAATACCTGACATCCTTTCCTTCAGGTGGTGAGTAGACAGAAATTCCAGTAAGTCCTGTAACAGCGCCTTTTTCTTCAGAGAGGGCCCCAAAGCAGAGCTTGGCCTGAGCCCAGCAGCTTCAAAGTAGAAATCCAGTTAAAGCCTGGAGTACATGGTGGCGTCAGTGGTATCCAGTCTGAATCAGTCTGCAATCTGCTTCCTTCCTTGGGACACGGGGCTAAGATTGCTTTTTAAGAACAAAGTAATCTACTATCTTACAGAACAAGTATACAGAAGAGTGAGAGAAGAATGGCATCCCTCCCCACCACAACCCTGGAGATATCTTTCCTGCTGCTTTCCCTTTGCTCTGGATACCCACCAGTAGCCCCAGGCTGACACCACTACCCTAAATACAGCACAGATTCACAGATTAAGGTCACAGAACAACAGGACAGTTGAGGCTGGACTCTGGAAGTCATCTGGTCCAACCCCCTGCTCACGCAGGGCCACATTAGCTTCACCAGTCTGAGGGGCCAGATCCAGCCAGAGTTTTCAACAAAGCTACTGGATTGTTGCTTTCTAGTTGTTCCCATCTGAACTGCCAGAGTCTCCAAGCCAGGCAGCAATCTCTGGAGCCAGCAGGAGAATGCAGAAGATAGTATCTGAATGCCCCGTTCCTCCTCTCGTACCTGAATCATCAGTCAGATGAGGAGATGACAAAGTGCCCTGACAGATGCAGTAGCTCAGCCTTATACCAAGCAAGAATCCCATTCCCCACCCCTGCGGTCAGATAAGGATTTTTCTTTTCTTAATGTTTCTGCACCAAAGCTGCTATTTTGTTCAACCAGTAATAACAGGAGTGCTGTAGACTACCTCAGCTACAGATGTTGGATTTTTCTGACCACATGTTTGTGCTCCAAAACAATTTTCTTCATAAAAATTCCCTTCAGAGTTCCCGCTCAGCTTTCTGACAACCTTTGGACGTCTCGTATACCTTTTTCCGAAGCAAAGTCCATTGTGCCAATGAAATTCTGGACCTCGTTTAGTACTACAATCTTGTTCATAAAATGAACTAAGTTGTTTTTGTGGCCCAGAAGACTTTTTTTTTTTACAGGAAGTCTCTATTTTGCATTAATGTATGTTCATTTTCATTATCACAAAGAGAACTTTAAGTATCTTTACAGAAAAAAAAATCCTACAGCATTCTCACAATACAACACGTACCTACCATTTTTTCAATGTATCTTGAATTTAATCATCAAAGTTACATCAGTGATTCTGGAGTAAGACAGAATGCAAGCCTTCCTGCACAAACCCATATATCCTCTACATTAAGGTCTGAAATAAGTTTACATACTCAGAATGATTGGAGTATCTTCTTATCCTTATATAAGATGCCTTTATGCCTTTTTAGGCATAAGTTATTTCAAAAATCTTTCAACAAGAAGAGCACGAGAAGAGCAAGGTAATATCTGGACTACTTAGGCAGCTTTACATCTTTTACGCCTTACATAATTAATGCTTCTGATGGACTCAGGCAATCTAAGGAGAGGAGAGCAGGGAAGAATGAATCTGTCTTTACCGTCTTCCAAATGAAGCTTGGTTTTCAGTATCTACATCAAGTGGACTACTTGATATCATTCAACCTCAAAACCAAAACTAAACACAAGCTAAGGGAGAAAGATTTAGGTACATATTTTATAATATAGAGTATTTTTAAAAATCAGTTCATTAGGTAAGTTCTTCAAAGTCCACCACAGATTTCAGGTCTAAAAAAGCTTCTTGGACTCCAGTGATGATAATGTTACACCCTTTTGTCATCTCCATAAAGAGCCACCAGCACCAAATTGCCCCTCAGTCACAGAAATTCTTAAAAGAAAAGCAATACAGGCAATACATTTCTCCGAAGGATGCGATCAAACTTCCTGTTATCTAGAAAACTCAGCTCCCCTTAGTTCCTTCAGTGAGTCATCAGCATCTTTTCCTGACTATTTTTAAAGCAAACATGCATAAATTTTGCTGTCTTGAAGCTACCTCAAAAACACAAACCTGGTTAAAAGGTCAAATTTTCAAATCATTACGCGTGCATACACATGCATATATGCGATGGTTATCTAATCTCAGGCACACACTGCTCAGGGGCAAGCGACCACTCAAATTGCCACTCTTGCTCAATGTCACTTGAGCAGTAACACCCATACAACCCCACCACCACCACCCCAGTTGATAATAAAGGTCTAGTTTCCAAAACCAATAATTACAGACCTTTTTGAAACATTGCCACAGGAGCACAATGCAGCATAAGCAAGCAGACGACTCGAAGCTGGATATACTGTTTTAAGTTTATTGCGTAAGATGTTTAATATGGGGAAAAAAAATAATCACAGAGTTGTGAAATTCTCAACGTTAATTTCAGGTGTGATGAGTTCTGCTTTTATCAAGATACAAATATGTGATCTTGCTTGGGTTTGAAAGGGCACGAGTAGGAGGATGAGAAGAAGTTATGCTGTGGTATTCTGCGCTGCTGTTGCCACCACAGATTTCAAGCCCAATCCAGCATCACTAGATACATGACATTTGCTGTACTAGAACGACTAGCTTTAAAACATTTAATCCTTTATTTTAAGCGTAATTATCTTCAGCAGGCTAGGAAAAGCTCCAACAAAGAATAAAGAAATGAGATGTAGCTAACAAGAATGATCCAGTGCCACTGAATGGGTTAAATAAATTTTTGTTAACACAAAAATTCAGCAGTCCTAAACCTTCCCCCCTCACGTTCCCTTTCTGAAGAAATTCACTGACATTTAACATTTAAGCAAGTTTAAAGGTATTTATTAATAGAAATGTTGGTGCTATAGTCCAGCCTCTGAATCTTCTCAACCACAAAAATGTCTATCATACTCAGTACGTCTTCTCAGCAGCACCAGACCTGCCAGAAACAACAGTTTCCTTACCCGTGTTTTGTATCCAACTGAAAAGGTTTCCACATGCACTTTGCTAAAGTAAAATTAGCACGTTTATCACAAAGATCATACCTTTCCTGAAGGAAATAAAAATTGGCAGCGTGTTAGTGGTGCATACCATAAACTAAAACAACCTCTTCAGGGCTGAGCATCGCGTTTTTCCCCCCAAGTAAAGAGAAGGTTCAACAGTTCAGAGACTAGCTGAATGAGCTCTACCGTTTGCATCAAGCTCCTCCGAGGTGATATAGATGTCTCACCTTGATGCGAGACAGGATGACGCTCACAGGCAGCCACCGTTTTTCCTTCAACACCTTTAGTATCAGTTCACATCTCCCTGCTTTCACTCACCCATTCATAACAATTTGCTTCTTCCAGATTCTTTACGTACCTCATTTCCCATTCCAATCACAGAAAGCTCAAGCTTTATCCACGTTTCCATCTCTTCTACACCCATCAGCTCTAGAAGATCCCAGTCCCCATGCCCAGCCTCCCTCCAGCATCATGTATCACTTTGCCAGTTCCCTCTCTCCTAAAGCAAGCCATCGACAATCTTTCTATACAAACACAGCAGCTGAAATCTCGCCTTTAATGAGATTCCAAATACTACTTTCACCATATACAAAGAAGACACTTTGCAGAAATGCACACAAGCCCTCTCTGTGCACAGAATATATGAAAGGATGCACAAATCAAAAAAATATATATTGCATAATCCTCCCAGTAACTGCATTTTTGGAAAAACACATTAAAAACACGGTAATAATAGAGCAAAGACCTGGACTGCAAAGACAGACTTGGCATGTTCAAATCAAGAACAAGTCTCCTAAAGCAAACAACAATAACAAAAAAAATTACCAGCAAGTTTGATCACTCATCAAGGATTTGTCAGGAGATCCAAGCACTGTCTTTATGATATACTGACTTTCTGCAACATCTGAGAAGCTGAATTTCTGCAAGGCTTTTAGAACTCTACCAGCTACCTGATGTTACATATGAAGCTCCAACACATACTGAGATGTGACAATTTCAGTCTTCGAACACTCAAACCTGTTTTGTACATCCAAATCAAAAAGGAGAACTGCAAAAGATAATCTGGGAATCATATAGATTTCTTACTGTTCTCCCATATCTCTTGTTTCTTCTGTACAACGTTGGTTTTTATATAGGGGAAACAACTTTTGCAAAGTTATTTGGGATATGCAAACGTTTTAGTTATCTGCATACACAATAAGGGCATTTTATTGACAGCTAGGCAAAAGAGCACCAAATTCAGGTTGACATTCTTTTAATTTCTTATTTATCCATCCTTAAGTGTAAGCTTAATTTAGCAAGGGGTAAAACACATCATTTTGTCACTGAGATCATGTATCATTACCACATCATTGAACAAGGCACCACATGCCACCCTTCTGGTCCTACTGATCTATATAGGACGTGTTTTAGTTAATTCATCACCATTTAAACAGGTCGCTTCCAGTTGCACATAATAAACCTGGTCTCGCTAAGATTGCTGGTTTAAGAGGCAGACTTGTCATCCCCTCAGTCTTCCTCTCCAGACAGAGGCATTTGTGAGGCCAGAGAAACCAGCATTAAGTCACATGGCTAGTCCGAAGACAAAATAATGACAACGCACAAGAAAACCAAATTCAGTAGGGATGCTACTGTCATGCAGAAAAAAGCAAAACCTGAATGCAAATAATGAAGATATATCCGACGTGCCACATACTGCAATGAGAAGCTGGTTGCCAAATAATGTTTTCAGCTCTGCCAACTGTACCTGTTGGTCCTGCGAACTAAATCGAACGGCAAGAATGCATGACCTCCTACAAGTTGACAAGATAGCTTGCTTAGTTCTGCAGTTGAAGTTAGCTTGGCTAGCCACACCTGCTAACTATTCAACCAAGCTATTTAGTCTATCACTTGGCTGAAAATCTCTTATTTTTAGCTCCAATTAAGAGCAATCTGAAAGTTTCAGATATGGCACGCTATCCTACCGACGTGCTATTTTTAATCCCCTTTCATGAATATGATGCTAGGAACGTTTACTCAGAAGAGAAGACAAGCATGCTTCAGAAACGCTGCCTAATAAGCCTCATTTAAACACGAGAGATGCTCTTTTTTTTTAAATAGTGCAAGACTGACTGTATTGTTTATGACACAAACAGATGGAATTGTTACATAGCAGCTCATATAAAAGTTAGAAAATATATACAAGCTTACAGGTATTAGCAGTTCACTTCTGTCTCCTAGCGCATGGATGATCTGCATCACTTCTCAGCAGATTCTGCTGCAAGGGCGTCCAGTCAGAAGCACTATGCGGCTGTACACATCTGGACAGATTATCTAGCAAGAAGTGCTAGCCCGAATTCATTCTTTCCTACCTCCTGATTCTAGACAGCAAGCCCAGTCAATGGAAAATAGGTTCAGCGTTTTGTCAGTATTGGAAAGCTTCAGTGATGAACAAGTGCTGACAGTAAGATCACAGTAGTTACCAGTGCTGAACAACGTTATAAGCAAGGCATTTTGTTGACAATCCAATCCAAAAAAAATCCAGGGGGCGGGCTGTGCCCTATCAAAGAGCTTTTAGAGGCAGCTTAGGAGAAAAAAAAAAAGTGTGTCTTCTTCACAGCAAGTAATACAGAGTATTCTACAACTGCTTTAATATTGGTAGGAACGCTGTGTTCACTCGAACAGCACAAGAAACTTTTCTGGTAACAGAGCCCAGAAAATTCAACAGCTCAGAAGCCAGTCAACCTGCCAAACAGACAAGTAAATACTTTTTAAAATTCTTTTAGAGCAAAGAAAAATAGTATCCCACCTAAAATCCTCCTCTTAAAAAAACAATGGTAATACAATTTCATTCCAAACGTCACTATGCTCGATGAAAAGTTACAGCAAATTTAAAGGAGGAAAAAATTAACTCGTAAAGAAAGGAACATCTGGCATCACTAGACTTTTATTACATGATTTAAACAGCGTGTGAGGAGGAACAGAGGAGTTCAGTGATAAAGTAAACAGTACTTGTGATAGTAGGAAGGACATAACAGCAGGGGCAAAATATTGCTGGCACGGGAAGGTGAGCTCCAGCACAAAACTGTACAGGAGAGATGAGGACTCTGCTCCATGCAGCAAGCTAACAGAAAAGGATCGCCAACCTGCCCTGACCCTAAGCCATTATTTTTGCTTTCTAAAATAGCGAGGAAGGGCCTTCTACAGAATAACATTGAGCTAATACTCCACACCATCACTTCTTTCACCTCCTTAAAATTCTGCAGAATGTGCTGTTGGGGCAAAAATACCTTGAATATTAATGAATAACATGACCATATGCATTTGATCTACATGAATGAATTAAAGAATCAGAAATATAGTTTCCAACTCATCTCAATGACACCAGTTGTAAGTGAACTGAGGAAAATACTTCCAATGGATGGGGATTTATTGAGGGCTGGGGGGCAAGGATTGCTGATTACTACCAAAAAAAAAGAAATTACTTGCATCATGACAATCCCTATGTCTTCCACTCTTTCCAGGAAAAAACTTCATCCCTGGAGAACCGTTAACGTATACTAGATGCTTGCTGCATGTACTTGTGCTCGTGTCTTGTGGAAAGCTGTCATTATGCAGGTGGACCCCGAGCTATTCATATTAGGACTTGTATTATATGTTCCTCAAACCACAGTTAAATAAAGAGTAATTTCATTTTAGAGCTACCATTTGATTTAAGAGAGTCATGCCTTTGAGTTACAGCTACAGCATTTACTACTCTCACACGTAACTGTGAAACAACAAACTACATGCTCTACCAAGCAGTACAAGAAAAGTTAGAGAAGGCCACGCTTAGCATTAACAAGAGTGAAAAGCAAACAACCCGGAGCAGCTTCCACCATTGGGAACCCCAGCACCGAAATCTCTCTACTTCCACAGGGTTAAGAGCTTACTAAAACATTCCCCTCGGAGATAACCAAACCGCATGGAAGGCAAACGCATACCACGAATAAGAGCCCCAGGAGGGAAGCTCTGAAAAATCTTGCTGAGGCTGTTTAAGATGTCGTCACCTGAGCGCGGCCGGGCCAAGAAACCGTACCTCTCTTGGTCCCGGCTGCCTCAGACACCTCCAGGCTGATTCACCTCCAGAAGCCGAAGTTGAATTAATGCAGCAGATTGTGAACTGGGAAGAACAACTAGCACGGGCACAGTAGGAACAAATAATGTATTAAAGCGCTCCTGCAGGGCTTGCCAGCGCTCATCTCTCCTGTATGATGCGCTCTCTGAGCACTACAAGCAATTTACCTCGGTTATAAAGCGTTATCTCAGCATACCTCGGTTATTTCAGCAGCGGGCTGAAACCAGATCGCTTCCCCAGCGTTTACACGCACACCGGGGCGCCCCGAGGCGGGCGAGGCGCCCACCGCACCCGTCCCACAGGTGGGGGGGCAGCGGGGGGGGCCTCCCTCCGACAGCATCTCCCCTCCCGGCCACACAAAGGCGGACAACCGAGCAACGACACCCGGGGAACGGCGGCCGAGGGGACACCGCAGGGGCCGGGCGGGTCCCCAAGGCCCCGTGTCGCCCCCCCCCGGCACTCACCAGCAGGACGGAGCCGCGCACCACCTCGGACACGCTCTGCCGCAGCTCGGCCGCCGTGCCCGGCTTGCTCAGCGCCCGCGTGAACTTCCGAGTCTCCGGCGCCGCCAGCGCCATGGCTGCGGCTCCCGGTGCCGGTCCCTGTGACGGAGCCGGTCCCGGTGCCGCCCCGCTCCCCTCAGGGCCCGGCCGTTGGCGGCGGCCGTTGGCTGGCGGCGGCCGTTGGCGGCGCGAGCCCCGCCGCGGGCTCCTGTCAGGTAGCCCCGCCCCCTCCGCCTCGTCACGCCCCGCCCCTCCTCCTCTCCCTCCTCCCCCCCCTGCCCTCTCCACGCCGGGCCCCGCCCCCACCTGTTCCCCGAGCCGCTCGCCCATTGGGCGCGCCGCTACCTGCCCGGCCGCCGCTCCCCGCCCTCATTGGCTCAACGCGGAGCCGGGGGCAAGGTGAGGGGCGGGGCTAGCGCCAGGCGGAAGTCGCCGCCCGCCCTGCGCTCCGGAGGGGCCCCGCCCCTACCGCGCCGCCCCGAGCTACGCAACGGGCGCAACGGCGGCGCCGGGCCGGGCCCTGTCAGGGCGGAGCCGGCCCGTGTCGGGCCGAGGCGAGGCGAGGGGAGGCGGTTCGGGACGGCCGCTGCTTGTGCCTCGCTGCCGCCGTGCTCCGCTTGGTTATCCCAGAAAGTTGCCGTTATAAGCTGCGGGCGCCCGCTTGGCTGCCCAGAGCTGGGAAATACCCTTCGAAAAAACCCTACCAAAAAAAAAAAAAAAAAAACCTTCGAAAAAACCCTGAAAAAAAAAAAAAACAACCTTCGAAAAAACCCTTCAAAAATAAAAAACCTTCGAAAAAACCCTGCAAAAAAAGCCCTTCCAAACTGCTGTGCTCCCCCTGAGGGGCTGGCCAGGGCGTGTGCCGAGCGCCCTAACAGCACGTTTCAGGCACCGAGGGTTGGACACCACTAAACCCACCACGCCCTTATATTGTTATATTTTAATATAATCTAAACTTCTTTCCTTGGTTGAATTACATACAGCCTACTACTAATGGCAAAAACCAACAGAGTGAATGCAATAGATGAGGTAGGGGAGGACTTCAGGTGACAAAAAAAAAAAAAAAAGAGTAATGGTGTGATTGTATCCAATCACAAAACCATTAGGGTTGGAAAAGCCCTCCAAGATCACCTGGTCCAACCATCCCCCTACCACCAATGTCACCCACTAAGCCATGTCCCCAAGCACCACGTCCAACCTCTCCTTGAACACCCGCAGGGACGGTGACGCCACCACCTCCCTGGGCAACCCGATGCTACGTGCTCAAGGAACGGCTGCCGCAGGAGGGGCCTGCTCTTCTGGATGCTTCACAGATACATCTGTAAGGACAATAAGGCTTCAAACAACTGAGGCAATTCCTTCAGAAAGATGAAGCATAATAAGTCCAAGTACACAACCACACAGCTGACACAGAGGGCATTTTTGTCAGTGAAGGGTCGTTCCATGGTTTCTTCACAGACCTGTATCTAAGACTCGTTTACTCAAATGCATGAGCTCTGATTTTTTAGTAGGATGTCTGCCACAACTCGAATGTCCCTATTACTGTTTACACCTTTAAGACACAAAGCACACAGAAGGAGACTAGTCAGGCACGTTAAAGATACCTTCTTAATTGTCTTCAAGTGCCTGACTGCACAAATCCAAGACCTGTTAGGTTTATGAGTCAATGTTTAAGCTGATAAATCAGAAAATTGGATACTGCTGAGACAGATTATCTGAACGCAGAACTGGATGAGCAGCTATGTAAACATTTAGCCGGAGTAACTAGAATGAGCTATCTTAAGATTGTCAGGTTTTATTTTTTGCCTCAATCTCTGGGGTATGTCTAGCTTTCAAAGTTCCACAAGTAAACATGCCTTAGATTTTGTCTAAATAATAGATGACCATTTTCTAAAATAAAACGTTATTGTCAAAGCACTCATATGTTAGCCCCAATTCTGACAAGAAAGATGATTCATCTACTGAATTCATGGCTGCTTAGATATAAAATGGCACAATTCAAACAATATTTTTATGTATGTTTCCTATATATATTGTGCAGCTTTGCTATAAAAAGGGCAGTGTTCCAAATCTGAAGAAAACTCTGAACGATACCTGTATAAGTGGAGATAGACGGGAAAAATAAATCAAATATTGGTAGATTATTTAGGAACACCATACAGGATACCCAAAATATGACTTTACCACAGTCATCAAAGTTGGTTTTTTTTTCAGCTGAATGCATTTAGTTGAAGATAGAAAATGAAAGCAACGATTAAAATATGTATAAAGAAAATGAAAGCAACAATTGTAATATGTATAAAGCACATAGAAAGATGTGAAACTCACAAAGAGAAATTATAAGTTAGCATTTGGGAAGCAAGGAGAGTGAATATTAGAAGCTAAATACATGAATGAAGTCTTGGTTCATTGCCAAAAGGACAAGGGAAATATTTTTGTTAAGTGTCAGAAAGAAGAAATCCTAACAGTGGCATAGTTTCCCTACTGCTTTGAAATATTACAATTTTCAGTAGCAATGCTAATTTACAAAAGCATTTATTTTCTTTGCTTAATAGAAAGCTGGATAATGTAGTAATACTTTATGGATCTAATTGCACATCTCTTATTCAATCATTACTTAGGAAGAATAGCAACAGATAAAGGTAAAAAAAATTAAACTTTCAGGACTAATTAAGTCATGTCCAATAATTTTACAAGTATTGGCTCCAGGATTCTGAGTCATTCAAACTGAAAATCAACCTGTTAGTTCCAGAAATGAAAGCAAGAAACTGATTTTGTGCCCAATAGAAATGTAAAGCAAGAGGTTATTAGAGCTAAAGTCACATGATGGGAATCTTTGGCAAAAATATGGAAAGTCAAGCATAAGAATCACATGTAAGAATTAAAGAATTGTTGAGTGTCTAATTGTTGAGCTGGATTTACTGGAGTTTAGGCCTATTGCTTACTGGGATCAGCATTTTGCCTAGCAAAGTAACTGTATAGATTTTGAGCAGCCATGAAGACATTATAAAATTATAAAGGTATTAAAAATACTTTTATACAAAATCTGCAAAAATTATTCATCTGAATAAAAAAGAATAGCCAGTAGATCTCAAAAGTAATTATATCTTGAAAATCATCATTGGATGGAGACCTGTTTAACGAAATACAGCAAGGCTTTGATTTCGTTACAGTCCTCATTCCAATCATTCATTGGTTGTAATGAATCAATCAATCAACATTAGCTTATTTAAAGAAAACTTAAAATAAACCCTGCTAGAAGTTTGTGAATGTAATAACATGGATAGAGCAGTAAATATGTATGGAGAGATGTTACTTTTGAAGCACAGCCTGCTTTTCCGAGGGAAAATGGTCTTACTAAACTGTTTATTTTAATGCAAATGAGTGTAAAGGCATCTAAGTACAAAGACTATTTTAGGTCAAATTATAAAGATGTTGTGGTGTGGTTATGAACAGCTCAAAAAGATTTGTGCTTACGGTACAAATCTTGGATATAGAAGAAGAGGAATATGATGAAGTAGTAGTAACGCTGTTATATATGGCATTCATCGAGCTATTTCTGAACTAGTGGTACCACATTTCAGCACAAATAATTGAGAAATTGGAAAAGCCAAGAAAATCTGCCTGTCAGTGAGAGACTGAAGAAGCATCTGTTCAGCTTACACAAAAGCTAGATCATAGTGTACTAGGATTTGCAAGGGAAGAAGATTTTTGAATATTAAAAGGCTTTTTAATCTGTCAGATGAAATGACAGTGAGAACCAGTAACTGGCAGGTGAAATTATACTAATTTGGCATAAGCGTAAGATCCTTTTTCTTTTAGCCGCAAGAAGAGTTGTTTGGTATAATATCCCTAAAGACCCACTCCGCTCTGTCTCCCAAATTCTAAATTAAGACTCAACATCTTTTCTAAATCCTGGGCTCTTAGTCATTCCTCAAATTATGGACTCAAAGCAAAGTTCGCTTTATAAAATTTCTTGGCTTATACTGCCATGGAGGTCGTGCTAGATGATCATAATGGCCTTTCTGGTCTTCAAATCCATTCAATTAAGAAAAGAAAAGAGCTGACAAGCTAATGGCCACGAAATCATAACAAATGATGTGGGCAGAGTAAGTGCGAAAAGAATAGAGGAGGTAAGGGAGTACTCGCTAAACATTAGATACACAGACACTCTGGGCGTTTTACAGATAATCAACAACTAAAAGCTGGCTCTTAAAATGCATTCCTTTTTGTGCTATAAAAGGCAGAAGCATGAAAAGCTACATTTTGATAGCATTTTTCAGTATTTTAATTTAAAATGAGCTACTAGTTCTGTATACTTGTAAAATTGAAGTGAAACAATACTGCTGATGGATGGCTTTCTTGGCATCTTCAGACATAGTAACCCATTCAATGATGTGCTGAAGTAGGTTCATTTGAGCTTCTTTTTAATATTCTCCCAGTGCCCAAAAGGCATAACGGAGTGTTTTTTCTGCATCTGGCTAAGACTGACTTTCTTCCAGATACAGCTAATCTGTCCTTCCCAAATGCTATGTAAGCAGCTCATACAAATAGTTCTGAATAACAACTTTTAGTTCTTTTTTTTTTTTTAGTTGAATATAACAGTGTACTGAAGTTTATATACAGAAATGTACAAACGTATACATTAGAAATTACTTTGATTACGCAGTAGTGATATACCCCATGAAACCCGAAATAGCCATTCTTAAGAATGCATCATTTTTTAATCAGATGGTGTCCCCAGGTCTACAAAGTCCTTAATTCATCTTAATTTCAAATACCTGAAACCAGCTGTTTAGGGTAAGAGGAAATTTGTATTTCCACTGAGCAGATGCATTGTAAAGGTCTTTGATGTTGTTTCCTTCGATTATATTAGTAAGAAAGGGCACGTATGCTGGGGGGGGGGGGGGAGGATGGGGGGAGGTGCCTCTGTTGCTCATAAACAGAAAAGCAAAAATATTCTGTTATCCCTTACCGGGAAAACTGGGTATACCATGCTGTGAAGGCTAGGAAGAATTAATGGTTCTCAGTGATGTGTTGGCAGCATGTTACTGTTCCTAAAATGATATGAATTACCTGCTTCGTGGAACGAGGTTATCAATTCCAATAGAAATCGGTGGTTTAAGCTAAATTATTGCAGTCCTGCCAATAGGAACTTGAGGAAGGATAAAGTAAATGCATTGCAGGACTTCAACCCATTCAGATGCAGTTTTAAAAGCTCATTTTTCCAATTATATTTTTAATGTTCAGTGGCAGTATTGATGGATTAATATAAACAACTAAATCTTTCTCTGCATTGATTCACTGCATAAATATAGCCTCTTTTTCTTAAAAGCAGAATCATAGCATCAGTCACAGAATGGTTTGGGTTGGAAGGGACCTTAAAGGCCACCCAGTTCCGAGCCCCCTGCCATGGGCAGGGACACCTCCCACCAGACCAGGCTGCCCACATCCTTGTGCTGGGCCCCAGCCCCGGACGCAGCACTCCAGGCGGGGCCTGACCAGGGCAGAGCAGAGGGGCACGATCCCCTCCCTCCCCTGCTGGCCACCCCTCTGGTGGTGCAGCCCAGGACGCAGTTGGCTGCTGGGCTGCAGGCACACGCTGCTGGCTCGTGTCGAGCTTTTTGTCCACCAGCACCCCCACGTCCTTCTCCGCAGGGCTGCTCTCAGTGAGTTCTTCTCCCAGGCTGTGCTCAGGTCTGAGATTGCCCTGACCCAGGTGCAGCACCTTGCACTTGGACTTGTTGAACCTCCTGAGGTTCACATGGGACCACTTATCCAGCTTGTCCAGGTCCCTTTGGATGGCATCCCTTCCTTCTGTATCAACCACACCACTCGGCTTGGTGTCATCTGGAAACTTGCTGAGGGTGCTCTCAATCCCATCGTCTTTGTCATTGATAAAGGTATTAAATGGCACTGGTGCCAAGACAGACCCCTGAGGGACACCGCTCATCACTGGCCTCCACCTGGACATAGAGACATTGGCCACCACTCTCCGGGTGCAACCTTCAAGCCAGCTCCTTATCCACTGAATGATCCACCCTTCAAATCCATCTCTCTCGCATTTGGAGATCAGGATGTCATGTGGGACCATGCCAGAGGCCTTGCAGAAGTCCAGGTAGATGACATTGGTCAGTCTTCCCTTGTCAACTGATGCAGCCAGTCCGTCATAGCAGGCCACCAGGTCAGGCGTGATTTTCCCTTGGTGAAGCCATGCTGGCTGTCTCGAATCATATCCTTGTCCTTTATGTGCCTTGACATTGCCTCCAGAAGGATCTTTTCCATGATCTTCCAGGCACAGAGGAGAGGCTCACTAGTGTGTAGCTCCCCGGGTCCTCCTTTCTACCCTTTTTAAAAAGCGGAGTGATGTTTCCCTTTTTCCAGTCACCAGGGACTTCACCTGGCTGCCATGGCTTTTCAAATGTGATGGAAAGAGGCTTGGCAACTTCATTAGCCGGTTCCCTCAGGACCCATGGATGCATTTCATCAGGCCCCATAGATTTGTACCTGTTTGGTTTCATCAGGTGGTCTTGAACCTGCTCTTCAGTTGGTGGGACTTTGCTCCCCAGCCTCCATCTATAGGATCAGGGAAACGAAAGACTTGGGAAGCCTGTCTGTCAGTGAAGGTGGAGACAAAGAAGTACCTCAGCCTTCTCCGTGTCTGTCGTTACCAGTTCGCCCTTCTCATCCATCAGAGGGGGTACACTCTCCTTGGCCTTCCTCTTCTGGCCAATGTACCTATAGAATCCCTTCCTGTTTTTCTT
Source organism: Anser anser (assembly GCF_964211835.1). NCBI lineage: Eukaryota > Metazoa > Chordata > Aves > Anseriformes > Anatidae > Anser > Anser anser. Next base: position 155,739,643 of record NC_139720.1, on the reverse strand, counting down.
TGCATCCCTTGCCAAGCTCAGTTCCAGCTGTGCCTTGGCTTTCCTGATCCTGTCCCTGCACATCCGGACCGCATCCCCGTGCTCTTCCCAGGCCACGTGTCCCTGCTTCCACTGCCTGTGCATTTCCTTCTCGTGCCTCAGTTTGACCAGCAGGTCCTTGCTCAGCCATCCCGGTCTCCTGCCTGCCTTGCTCGCTTTCTTACACGTGGGGATGGGGAGCTCTTACACTCCAAGAAAAGCGTCCTTAAAGAGTCGCCAGCTCTGATCAGTTCCTCTGTCCCTAAGGACAGTGTCCCAGGGGATCTCATCCACTAGGTTTACAAACAGCTGGAATTTCCCTCTTCTGAGGGTCAGGGTCCTGACCTAGCTTTTTGCCAGGCCCATGTTCCTCGAGATCACGGACTCAACCAGAGGTGGTGTTAACTCTCATGCCCTGGCTAACTTCCAACTGGGGTAATTATAGTTCTATGTAAATAAACTCCTAGGCAAGTTCGAAAGGATACAGAATAATTCATTTCCTGTTTTTTTTTTGTTTTTTTTTTTCCACTGACTCATAAGGCAATTATGACTTGTCTTTCAGTAATCAGTTTAATTCATGCTTTGGGGATAATCGGAAAGTAAGAACTTACCGACAAACGTTAGTAACATCTTCTGGGGAGTTAGTCATGTAAAGGAAGCAGAATTCCACTTAGTTTTCATCTATTTAGGATTGTGTACAACAAACGTGATTATAAACCTGTAAGAAATTGATGCAATTCTGAATTTGTTTTGGATTGTGTACATTTGTCTAAACTACTTTAAATGTCTGGGGTTAAACTGAGGTAATGGGGGCTACATTTAACAAAAGTAAAAAATGGATGGGTTTGTATCAATTGTTTGTATCAAATTTGTATCAAAAAATGGGTTTTGTATCAATTGAATTTACTCAGGTTTTTAAAGGACTTAGAGTTTAACTTCTGCAATTTTCATTTTTTATTTATTTTCATAGCTTTCATTGAACTGCTGTCTAGGGTTGCTGTGCACTTTTAAGTGAGGCCTCACATCACATCCTGACCACCACCAGCAGCTTAAGTGCATACCAAGGGACACATCTTTCTTTTATTATTAGCGTAAGTGTTGTTGTAGCCTTTAGAAGATGACTCTTCTGCTCAGTAGTGGTGGAGATTTCCAGCTAAAACAGACTAAACACCGATTCCTTGATTTCTTATCTATAATGATAGAATCATCAAATATCACAAGTTGGTAAGAACCTAAAAGGTTCATTGAGTCCAGCTCCTGGATCCAAACAGGACCACCCAAAAATCAGACCGTGTGTCTGAGAGCATTGTCCAAACACTTTAACTCCATCAGGCTCGGTGCTGTGACCACTGCCCTGGGGGGCCTGTCCCAGTGCCCGACCACCCTCTGGGTGCAGAACCTTTCCCTAACCGCCAGCCTGGCCCTCCCCTGTCCCAGCTCCATGCCGTTCCCTCAGGTCCTGTCGCCGTCCCCAGAGAGCAGAGCTCAGCGCCTGCCCCGCATCTTTCCCTACTCAGAGGAGTCTTTCTTGATGTTATCAAAGATGTTTCAATTGAAACAGCAGAAAAATTCTGCTACTTTTTCAGGATTCAAGTACAATATTCATTATTGCAAGACTACCTCCTTACTACACAAACCAGTAACGTATTTCTTGCAATGCTAGTATTTGTGACTCTTCACCCACTTTAAGAACAGTGTGAAAAGATGGCTGGTATCCACCTAACTCATGAAAGTACTGACAAGGTCTCCTGCTGGCACTGTAACTCAAAGTAGTCTTTATGACTACAAATCCTCCATTATAGACTTGGCTGTCCATTCACTTAATTTGGCATAGCTTCCATTTCTTTCACGCTGAGTAGGTAAATTCTTGATACACTTATAATTTGGATAAATGTTCCTTGTTTCAAGGCCAGTTTATATGCAATTCCAAGGCATGAGCTGAGAAATAAGTAATATGATGTGAGCTGTATTCATCTGACATGTTCAAGCAGCGATTGTTTATAGCATATGTGAATCCAAAAGCTCATAGCTCTTACCTCCATGGCAGAATAACTGATGCAGCAGAGATCTTTGCTGGCAAAAGGGAACAGTTTTCACTATGTGCTGTTCACAAGAACAAGAAAAGGAAAACAGAATTTTTTATATAGCTCATACTTGTCCATTATCTATTCTGGTGCTGTATTTAGGAACTTGTTACCCCAGTATGAATATACTGCAAAATAATAGACTTGTAATGGCAACTATGCTTTCTTCCTTGCCAATTCATCAGGCTGTCATGTAAAATAATCGTAACAGTTACACTGTCATAAATAAAACAATGATAAAATAATCTATACAATATTTTTTATTTTTCTTAGCCGCATAAAATCTAATTTATACAGGCTAAAGATTTGACAGTTATCTGAACTGCTTGCTATCCTTTGGTTGACTTAAAGCAATTCAGTGGAAGCAATTTTTAAACTTTTTTAAACTATTCTTAAATAGCTGCAGGATAATCTAAAAAACAAAACACGACAAAATGCAAAACCAAAAAAGAATACATATCCAGAAACAAAAGAAATCTTTTAAAGGATTTGAAAGTTTCCTGTCCCTTTATAATTTTTGCATATTTGCAGACTATGGTGGTATACCACAACAATAAGCCTCATTCACATGGGTTACCACAATGAAACTACTAGAAATAATCACATGAGGAACAGCTGCAAGAGTGAATTTGTGGATGTGGGGTAAATAAGAAAATTGTAAAACATAGTGCTAAAGTTATTATGAATAATACAGAACTGAAGTCAGACATGTTTCCAAGAAATAAAGTAAACATTTCATAATCAGTCCTGGACTATATACAGCAGGCTTTTGCATTTATAACTGGACACAACACTACATAAAACCAACATCTCCTAATCAAAATGTTTATTCACACGATTATTTAAAACCTTTCAAATGTGACCAGTGAGTGTTATGACAAAACACACATTTCTGAGAAAAGCAGTTAGAATTTGCTTAGCTGTTAAGCACAATGGTCTTGTCAGAGGAGCCCTGCGCGTGAGTCGATGCAGACCAGCTCAAGATGCCTACTGTCTGTCTCTTGTTTTTCCTATGAAACACAACGAATAGAAGTCCATGAGCATTTGTCAACCTTCCTTTGCCAAAGGAAAAATGTAATTTTAGACTTGATTTCCTAGGTTTTCCTGATGTGCTGTTTAGTGTGTATTTATATTGTTTTAAATGTATATATACGTTCTCAAAAGGAAATGAAGTTTGCATTCAGACCTGTTCTTGCTTGCTAGAGTATTTATATCTCAGATTTTACTCTTGTCTCTACCAAAGACTACCAAACAGTCCTTACATTTAACAAATCCAATTTTAATTGCGTCTGCGAACAAAATAAATTCTCAAAAAATTATGAAGTTTTTGTCTGTATGCAAGCTACAGCAGGCAAGCTGCACCTTGCATAGGGTTATCTGTAGCAACCGTAACATCCAAGAGCCTTCCAGAAGCTTTCTCAACAATGTGACTAACATGTTTCTTTTCTCATGGAAAAAAAGTGTGTTCGCTGAAATGTTTTGATTTTTTTTTCTAATAATACATATTCTATCCATTCATCCATTTATTTATTTATTTATTTATTTATTTTAATGTTAGACCAGAAAAATTCAAAGAAATAAGCCTTCACATCCTGTGGGACATAAATGGTATGGGGTGGGGGTGATCATTCCAGGAGGTCCTCCTCCACTTAAAGTCTTTGCTCTTCGTGGAAAAATCTCATCTGTCGGAAGATGGAATAGCCAAGCAGGGTTTTATTTTAGAGAACTTTGTCCTTAGGTTCTCTCCTAAACACAGTCACAGCTGTCTGCTAAACTGATAAATCCTCCAGAAGCTACCATGGCTTATACTCCAAATATAAAAGCAGCTGTAAGGAGATTCGGGGCCGCAGATTTACTGACACATTCCAGTGGCTACAGCAGTGACAAATTGTCTGTAAACCGTATGTTTGTTATACAAACAACTGTGTAAATATGTATATCATTTTTGTATTGTACATATAAAATATGTATAAGCAAGCATACAAAGCTTTCTGTGTCATTTCTTGTCATGCAAGTTTTGTTTCCATTTCCCAGTGCAGTTGCTCAATCCTATGATAACAGGGAATAAAATCCCACTAAATGCAAATGCTCTGGCGTTAAACAAACCTTGCATTTATTTTGCAAAGAACTTTGTAACATGTAGGGCGGTGACAAATAGGTCTTCAGTCCTTATCATCTTTCAGATCTATGTTCAAATAACTGCCAGATAGGATCAAACAAACTGTCCGCTGTCTCTGTTGCTGGCTCAGCCAGCATTCCCGTTGTGTGCTTTCTCACTTTCTCACTTTCTCAGGGTCATCTCCTTGCATCCTAATTTTAAGAAAAGGGGTCATCTGAGTTTATGGAGTACAGATCTGTTTGGGATACCATATGGTTTGCAGTATCATTCCTATAGCCGTTATTTCCCGAGCCTTCTTAAATCATACTTCCATTTCTTTCTTCAGATTTTGCATTATGCTCTAGTTATCTTCATTCATACTTTCTCATTGTCTGGATTATTATTTTAGGGGGAAAAATAGAAAAAGAAAAAAAACAACATGTATTTCTTCCAGTTGAATCCACCCATCTTCTTTCCTTCTCTTCCTTTAGTTTGTAAGGTCTGCTTCAACTTTGTTCCTTAGAGCAAACACTGTTTTTATTGTACTTATTACAGACTTTCCTTCTTGGATTATTGACCATGTAATTAGCCAGCCAGAAATTAATATAAAAAACTGTCTGTAACCTCTTTTAAAGATTGGGCATATCCCTAATAAATTTAAAGGAGAGAGTCTGATAACCTGGAAGGATTTAGGGCATGCTGCTCTAAGTAGATAATCCAGCATAAGGTAAAAGAAACAGACCAAAGAACAAATAACTGGAGTTTAGGATCAGGAAGAAAAAGGAAAAAAAAATCACATATATGCCAAAACAATGTATCAAAAAAAAAAAAGAAAAGAAACAGTATTTAAGCCAGCCCGCTAAGTGATAGCCAGTTAGGACTAAGCATAAAAGGAATGGTGTAAAGGAAATTCTGACTTCCAGTTAACAATTCTGCTGCAGCAGTTTTGACTTCTTGTAATTGTAACCTAATAGTTTCCTGGAAACTCCTAGCACGGAAACACATTCAGCCTACTGAAAGGCAAGTTTTGCAAGCCAAACATTCTACTTGCTGCTAAAGTGAATTTAAAGTCTGAATTTAGTCCATTTTTTAAAAGCGTATTGCACTGGGCTTTATAGAGCTACAGTGAAGCAAAGTAAATAGTTATAGTACTTGGAAATGTGAGCTTAAAAAGAAGCAAATTCACCAAACAGTGAAAAATTAGGAATATAATTTTGTTTTAGATGGGGCCTGTGAAAAAGTACTGTGTCACCTTCTCCTTCAAAAATCAGCTATGCCCTGTCCACAAGTGTGTATCAGTTTAGAGTGAGAAGAACAAATAACTCTGATTTAATGAGCAGAGTAAGTGGGTGTCCCAGAAAACCGAGACTGTGCCTTTTCACTCCAAAGCACATTTTGTTCCACCAGCCAGGGGACCTGCCGAAACGTAGCAGTCAGCTCCCTGCAGACTGCTGGTGCTGCCCTGTAACAGCGGGCGTCATACCCACCAGCTGCCCCTGGAAGCTGCAGTGCTAGCATGCCACTTCCAGCCTCCGTAGCCACTGCATGCCCCTTCAACACGGTAAGACAGCAGTACAGTCAGAGACCATTTCGGCTTTGGCAGTAGCTGGGTGGTGTATGTTAGACGACGCATCCAGTATTTTGTTTACACTGAGTCCTGGAGATGTACCTCTGCGGTCTTGGGAAGCCACACATTTCCAGTAACCTTGGGTGTTGTATGTGACTCCCACAGGTACCCCAAGGTGTACCCCAACTAAGTTGTACCCCCAGGGCCAAGGGGCAGCAACAGGAGCAACACAGAGGGCATATTGTTTAGTCTACTTCAGCCTTAGCTTGAGGTGATTGCTTCCTGGAGGGGTCTCTTTGTGACCATCAGCACTAAAGGAAGCACAGTGCAGCTAGTAGACACAGATGTCTATTTTTTAGATACCCAGCTTTCCTCCCTGCCTTTGTCCTGTGTCTCTCTCGAGTTGCAGACTGAGGGAGGGTAAAAGTATAACGCTGGAACTTCAGCAAGGATACTGATGGGATATGTTTGCACCTCACAATCAAAATTAATCTTAGACATCTTTAAAAGCAAGGTGGCTTATAATCTTTCTATGAGTTTTCAACAGTTGTGTCTCCACAATGCAAAAGAATCTGTGTGTCATTTTGCAGTTTCCTTAGCTATTGCCAAAAGGTTGACGTTTAGTTGGTCGTGGAGGTGAAGCTGTCCTCTTATCACAGAATAGTTCTGCTAGCCAGTATAGCCACGTCAGTGAGATCACTGCAACATATGCACTCTGTGACCTTTGCAAGACAGAGGACTCTGACTTGAACTTCCCTCAATTAGCAATTTCCTTTGGCACCTTGGGATACAGTCACAGACTCATAGATCCAGTAAGGTTAGAAGAGACCTCCAAGCTCATCTGGTCCAACCATCTCCCTACCACCAATGTCACCCACTAAACCATGTCCCCAAGCACCACGTCCAACCTCTCCTTGAACACCCCCAGGGACGGTGACGCCACCAGCTCCCTGGACAACCCGTTCCAATGCCTGACTGCGCTTTCTGAGAAGAAATATCTCCTCATTTACAACCTGAACCTCCCCTGGCACAACTTGAGCCCATTCCCTCTAGTCCTATCACTAGTTACCTGTGAGAAGAGGCCGACCCCCAGCTCCCCACACCTTCCTTTCAGGTAGTTGCAGAGAGCAATAAGGTCTCCCCTGAGCCTCCTCTTCTCCAGACCAAACCACCCCAGTTCCCTCAGCCGCTCCTCACAGGACTTGTGCTCCAGGCCCTTCACCAGCTTCATTTGCCTTCTCTGGACAAGTTCCAGGGCCTCAATGTCCTTCTTGTAGTGAGGCTGAAGTTCAGGCCAAAGATGAACAAAGTACTCGAGGTGTGCTCACCAGAGTACTCACCAGAGCCCACCAGAACAGAATACAAGGGGATGATCACCTCCCTGCTCCTGCTGGCTACACTGTTCCTGATACAAGCCAGGATGCCGTTGGCCTTCTTGACCACCTGGGCACACGGCCAGCTCATGTTCAGGTGAGCATTGATTAACATTCCCAGATCCTTTTCCTCAGCACAGCTTTCCAGCCTCTCTGCCCCAAGCCTGTAGCGCTGCATGGGGTTGTTGTGGCCAAAGTGCAGGACCCAGCACTTAGCCATGTTGAACCTCATCCCATTGGCCTCTGCTCATTGACCCATCCTGTCCAGGTCCCCCTGCAGGGCCTTCCTACCATCCAGCAGATCAGCACTTCCCCCCAGCTTGGCGTCATCTGCAAACTTACTGAGGGTGCACTCAATCCCCTCATCCAAGTCATCAATAAAAATATTAAAGAGAATGGAGCCACAACACCAACCCCTGGGGAACACCACCGGTGACCGGTCGCCAGCTGGATTTCACTCCGTTCACCACCACTCTCTGGGCCCAGCCGTCCAGCCAGTTTTTGACCCAGCAAACAGCGTACCTGTCCAAGCCATGGGCTGCCAGCTACTCCAGGAGAATACTGTGGGAGAATGTGTCAAAGGCCTTGCTCAAGTCTAGGTAGGCTACGTCAACAGCCTTTCCCTCATCCACCAGGCAGGTCATCCGGTCATAGAAGGAGAGGAGGTTGGTCAGGCAGGACTTGCCTTTCATGAACCCATGCTGACTGGGCCTGATCCCCCAGTGGTCCCGCATACACTGCATTCAAGATGACCTGTTCCATCACTTTTCCTCGCACTGAGGTCAGGCTGACAGGCCCGTAGTTCCCTGATGTCTTTCATTACACTTTTAATTCAGAAATGCAGAATAAGATAGACCTTTTTCTGTTTGTACCTAGAAGTACACATTAACTAACCACTGTCTCCATGTAGTCTTTGTTTGGGATTCCTTAGATCAGCTGTCTGTATTTCATTTACATTTAAAAAAAAAAAAAAAAAAAAAAAGGAAGGAAAATTACCTATGATAGTATTTAGAATTTGCATTAATAGAATTCTTGGGATTTTTAACAGATTTTGCACAGTTTAGTAATATTAGGCCCTGAAGTATATTACACATTTAAATTATTCAACTTTTAAAATGAAACTTAGGTGTTTATGCAATACAGCTAAAGATGGTTGCAGATTAGCTCTCAATGGAATTGTAATAAAATTACTTAGCCCTATTTCTAGCTAGTTCTGGTTCTAGTAAATACATCAAAGACTTAGCAGAACTTAAGCTTAAAGTGGGGGACATAATGTAAGAAACTAACCCCCTACAAGTTATTACATGAAAAAATAAAACATCATACAATATTCAAATTAATCTAGGAAATTCAGTGATTTGATTGCTATTAAAGTCTACCTTAAAAGTGTTGTCAGTTCTTGTATGTTGTCAGAAAGTACCTTGCTCTCTGAAAGGTCCTTTTGAAAAAAAAATTTGTTGGAAAATACGGTAATAATTCTAAAAAGATATACAGTTAAGGTATTGGAATTGCTAGCAGAATCAGAGTTGACTTAATAATAATTATATCTGCAAATATAAAATGAACTGTTCAAGTAGTATTTTACCTTTAGATGATGTGCTGTAGGTATCAGTCACCTAGAAACACACAATAGGCAAAAATATGATTTTTTGACTTGTTCTGGATTTTGTAAATGTGTTTTGTAAAAGAAGCTGTTTTCCACGGAAAGATTGGTTTAACTACAGTGGATGCTGACACAGAATTCGAGAGAACACCTGCTGTGATGAGAATAACTAGTGCTAGTATAGGAAAACTGTTTAAGTGTAAGCTAAGTCATGTAAAAATTCCGGTTAAGTACATGCTTAATTGTGTGAGCATAATTTCTTTCAAGCTGAGTCTTTGCTTATCCCTTTAAATCTAGTTTAAATGTTGTTTTTTTAACCTTGCCCTTCTCAGTAACATTCTTCCTTTTAAAGTGTGCATCACCCATAATATACTTTCCAGTTCTCATTGATTCAGCGGCTGTTAGGGCTGCCATAGAATGTCAGGGTTGCCATAACTGTGGCAGTTCAATTACTTTATTTTCTGCCTACCATTTCCTTTTCTCATTAAAGCTGAGTACGCAGCTTTGAGAAGGAGCTTTTGCAGCAGACTCTACGTGGTACTCAGAGGTATGAATGAAATAGCTGACAATGGCAATAGTCCCTGTGAAAGCTTTGCATTGATGCTTGAAAGACTGCAGTGGTTTCCTATTTGTCACTGTTTGTATATCAAAGTGTTGCAATTGGATCTTTAAAGTACTATGTGGTCTGGATCGTATCTATTTACAATGCCAATTCCGTCCCAGTGACAGCTGAGATAATCACATCTGCTTTGGTTTGCAGCTCAGACACCATTAGGTGACTAAAATAGTCAAAAGAGAAGGAAAAAAAAAGCCAGAAAGCCCACCTCCAGGCTCGTGTCAGGTCCTTGACTCTGTCAGCAGTCGATCCAACAGAGTCCAAGGACACGACACAGAAATGAAAATAACCGTGTTTTAAATTCTTTGCTATCGCACTTGAGAGAGGATGAGTTTAGCCAGGGCTTCGTGGGACAAGTTGTTTTGTTTCAGGTAACAGCAGGACAGAACCTGGGACAGACCACGTCCATGTCCAGGAAAAATGTGGTCAGGAAAAAAAGTTTTGTTTTTCTCACAATAGCTCTGGCACTTTGAAAAACTCTCCATGCAGATTCCATTACTGGGGTGCACACGAGCTCACTGGCGTTGTCAGCTGAGGCTCTCACTCCCACCCTGAACATACGAGTACATAGAGCAGGCTGAATCATCACCTAGCTTCCTCTAGCGTGAAGGATCCCATACCTGCAGGAACATATGGCACGAGGAAAGAAACGAGGACTGTCAACTTGTGTGGGTGTCGCTTCTCAAAACGTTACCATTACTTTTTCCTCCGTTAAGAAACATTTTCAGAAATGTCCTGTTCCTAGTGGTAGCGCACGATTTGTCTGATGGCTTATAGCTGAGCAACAGATAGCCTATGTAATGCCTGCAAGATGTTCCCAAAACGCTGCCTTCTGACATGAAAGGCTTTGCTGAGGAGTAATGCCTGATAAGTGGGTGGGTTATCATGGATAACCTCCAAAAGTTTCCCCTTCTCTTCTTATCGGAATAGTACTGGCATCTCCTTGGATGATTTTCCTTCTGTCTCTGCTGAAGACCAAAGTGAAGAGCTTTTATTTGAAGTCTTCCTTTTCTGGGGTGAACCGAAGTTTGGAAAAGTAAGACAAAATGTGGGAGGGATACATATTTCATGGAACTTCATGACAGCTGGAAATGGGGATAAGCAGGACTGACTGTCTCCATGAAATACTGTATACTCAGAACCTACCATGAGAACCTGAATCTTCTTTATCCTCCAAGGGGATGTGAAGGTTACCAGAAAGGCGTTGAACTTGAGAGCTGACTTCTCTAGTAACATACCCCAAAAAGAAAAATCCAAAACTAGGCAAAGGAAACATGTTGCATAGGTCTGGGCTGAGTGGCATCTGTTTTATGTTCACAGCCCCCCATGATACTTTCCAAAAGATAAACCTTGACTTCCACTGAAAACTGAAAGTTCCAAAACGGGATGAAAAACTCATAATTTTCACCCCTGTGAATATACTGTCAGCCAAGCTTTATACTCAAGGATGTCACAAAGATTTTGGAGGCTCGAGGCAGTGCAGTGAGGGCTTCTGCTCTCCCTTGTTGCAAATGTAGATAGTTTACACAACATACATTGGGATCGAGTCTAGTCACTGAGTGCTGTGGGATGGAGAGCCATCCTGTGTGACCACAGTCATCTAGCTGCGGTGACTGTATGGACTGGGGTGAATGTAGTGTTGGAGGTATGGCTTGCATACAGTTTATTCTTTTAGGTGCAGGGGTTGCTTACTGACAGTCCTCAAAATTAGCCAGCTGCCATGGAAATATCAGGGAAATCCACATCTTGCGTAGAAAAGTGCCAGAGGTCCTCTAAAGCGTACCGTGGCCTCAGCCCTGGCTGATTGGTCTCAAGCTGAGGTTGCTGTTTCTGTAGCCTCACAGTCCTTTAAAAAGGCACCTTTCTGATGGCTGGTTTTTCTGCATTCCCCTCTCTAGAGGTAATCCCGTAGCGTTTCTATTTTTGGATTCAGTCCCTAGATGCCAGTCCTCTCGCCCACCCCAAGCTTTGCGGATGTGTTAACTCGCCACGGCCGTCTGCAGCTGGTAGTGTTAAATATTTCTCTCTAGGAATCTGTGACCAGTCCTACTGGAGTGACCGAACATTTCCCTTCAGCTTGCTAGACTGACAGTTCACCTAGAGGTAGGGTGAACGGCAAAAATCAGAAGACACGCTCCTGCCTAAAAAACGTTTCAGTGTTTTCTGCTCTCATTGCACAGACAGGGACTTTGGATTCCCTACAACCCTCCCCTGGTCCTGCCTCGTTCTCTGCCACATGACTTTCCTTAAGGAAGTTCACCTCCTTTGCTGGCAACCAGCCAAGCCAGAGTGAGAACAGATTTTCCCCTGCCGACCTTTTATTGCTGTAGATTTTCCTGAGCGTGTACCGGTGTCATTGCCTGTGGCATCACATTGTCATGCACACCTGAGAGCAGGCACTTCATCTGTTTTCAGAACAATGCTTCATTCTTTCCTTCGTTGTTTCCCTGGGTCATTCATTCCCCCGTTGTGCTGGAGCCATTCTCTTACAAAGAATTCCTCTGAGCTGGTGGGGCTGTTGTCATTCCCTCTGAGCCTGCTGTGCACAACCTGCTACTGCTGGCAAAACCTGCCAGAGTGATGTAATCCTTTTCAGATCTTACACCACCATTCAGATGCCAGACATTGTGTCGGCTCATGTTGTTTGTTGCACTGTGTATAGCTCCTTACATTTTTATTTTTTTTTTTTGAGGATTTGAAATTTGATCCACGCTTGTCTTTCTGCTTCTGGTCTTTTCTACTGGAGAGCTCTGAAATCTCTGCGTTGGCCTCTGAGCAAGACTATTGTCCTTCCTAATTAGGTTCCAGCTAGGCTAGGTAACTTCTTTTGTTTCACAAATTCTGGTTGTTTTCTTAACATTTAAACCAAGTCTTCCAGCTTTCCAACTCTAAATCTTATGTTCTGGATCCAAACAGTCTTGGCTCTTTCTAGTCAATTGCTAAAAACCATAAGACTGGCTACTCAGTCCCACATCAGTCAACCTTCTCCAGCATTTCACTCTCTTCATCTATCTTCTAATGAAAATTTCATTCTTATATGTTTCAATTTACTTTTACATTTTCACATTTTGTAAAACTCTTCCATAATTCATCTGCCTGGTTTCATGAAACAATATCAAAGGTATTAAATGCTTCGGCTCTGTGCCAGAAGCAAAACTATGACCTGGCTGTTTTCCATTTTGCTGTAGTTGTAGTATTGTTCTAGTCATTATGTTCCAAGTACCCAGGCAAAATGAATTTTGTAACTAGCAAAATATCTTTCATTGGCTTGTCTTTTTTAGTGGAACCTCTCTGATTTCTTTTCACAGTCAAATGTCAAGAACTTCTCTCTGTTTCCAGGGATTTTTAGCATTAGTGGAGCAAAATGCTTCTCCACTGTCCTGCTCAGCCATTTCCTTAGTTTCTTTTCATGTTTCTCGGTTTCTGTTCATGACAGTGTTTGTTTGCTCAGCAGTGACTCAGAACAGAAAAGTATGAAAGAGGTCAACCTATTTCAGGTCCTCATCCTTGAAAGGGTGCAGTTATCCACCCCAACAGGAAATTCAAGACTTCTGTGTGAATTGATGCTACGGAGGTATAGAGGTTATAAAAGACACAGAGCCTTGGGCTAGCATGCATGTGAGGTGGCTTGACCTAAATTAATTAAATTAATTTAGTGGAGGTAAGACTCTTCTTTGAACTAAATGTACTGAAAAGAGAAAGGATTTACAGGCTGTCCTAAGAGCAACCTGGAAAGGGTTTGCACCTCTTTCTGTACCCTAAAAGTCAGTGCATCGGTGGCCATAGCCTGGAAGGATCTCATGCATGAATCCTCTCACCAGACCCATGCTAACCTGTGACAGGTTAGAAAGGTGATTTGTTCAGACTCGAGGTGGGTAAATAGCTTCGGATGTATAGCTTATATGTTATCAAATGAGACAACATCAACCAGTCAGTTGTCGTGTTAACACCTGGGAAAAAAACAGATGTTCCAGCTGTGCTTGTAACACACCTCACACACACGAGGTCTGAGCACTGAGGAATGCTGGGGAGATTTACTGGAATCGTCCTCTGCCATCTAAGTGGATCTGGGTGAAGCAAAGCTCGATAAAGCTGATGATGTGTGCTTTTCAGGATTTTACATCTACCCTCTGACTGCACGGTTTCAGTGATGACTCAGCCTCCTGTTTACTTCCTCTCGGATTTCCCCATCTTTCAGGCTTTTTTTCTCTGTATATAGCAGGAATGAAATGTTACAAGCAGGAATTGAGATCCTTTTTTAAACATTGCTTTTGAGTAAAATTCTGAATTAACATGGATTTATAGCATCAGATTAATTGGTTATTAATTGTTGATATATATATATTTTGAGATTTTTTTTTGTCTTGAGAATTGACACTGATTCTCTTATTCCTAGCTGGAAGATACACAAAATCCTGATTCTATACTATCAGCAGCCCTTTGGCAGCACTCTCTTTAGGGTCGTGCATCTTACTGTGATAATTCCCTTCTTGCAATCTGTTTTGTAATCCATTACTCTAAAGAAACAAAAATCAGATTCCTTTAACTTTCAAAGAGCAATCATGAGTCCTCACCTGTGCCACTCACTTATGAACAGAATATGGAAAATGCTATACCAAAATTTTAGTTTCAGACTCGGTCTCTTTTCTCAGGTGACAAGTGATAAGACATGAGGAAACAACCTCGAGTTGCACCAAGGGAGGATTAGGTTGGATATTAGCATGAATTTCTTCACGGAGAGAGTGGTTAGGCATTGGAACAGGCTGCCTGGGGAGATGGTGGAGTTCCCATCCCTGGAGGTATTTAAGAGACATGTGGATGCAGCATTAAGGGACATGGTTTAGTGGTGGGACTCCGGAGGTCAGGTTGATGGTTGGACTCGATGTTCTTGAAGGTCTTTTCCAACCTAGATGATTCTGTGATTCTGTGATTCTATACCTGTTCCATGTAACATTCCTAAGTACCTAAATCACACTTCAAGTGTTTCAGGTAATTTGTCAATTCCATTAATAAATCCTTACGTGACTCTCATTGAGTGAAGAAGAGGTAGGGTAATTTGCCTGCAGTAACACAACTCATTGGTGGAATGAGGATTACAACACAGGGTTTCCTGCCTCCCAGATCCGTTCTGGTTCTTCCAGATCAGGCCTCCTCCTGCCACCTAAGCAGGTAATTACATATATATCAGTCACACCTTTTATAATTTTCTTATCTTTATTTATAAGCTGTGATTCTACTACTTAACTCTGCTGTACTTCATGCATTAATTAGCTTTGCTTTACAAAAAAATCTGAGAAATTTTTCATTTACATATTCACAAAGTCTACTCCAAGAAAGGTGTTAACCAACCCTTTCACAAGGCTAGACCAAAAAAAAAAAAAAAAAAGCTCAGTTATAATATAATTAAAGGAGTGTAGCTCTTTGCAGACCAAAAATGGCAAAGCATTTGATCGCCCACAACTATGAGGTCAAATTAGTCACAAGAAAATTATAGCTGCATATATTGTTTGTGTTCAGGCAAGAGAACTGCATGCTTAAACAAAATGAACTTCAGCACGTTTAACATAAACTCACAATTTGTAAATGAGATGCCTCTGCATAAGGTGTTAAGAGGAAGCTGTATCTGTGCCCAGTTGTGGAGGAAGAAGAAGCCAGATTCTCAACTGCAAAAACTTTATTTTGGTTCAAGGGAATGAATAGATGAAGTTAGATTGACTTAATCCATCTAAAGATCTGCATTAAATATTGTTATAACTGTGAGACTTACAAGACTTTCAACTTTGAAAGTTATTTTGACAGGAAGAAAGAGAATGGCTGTATCAAAGGCAGTCTTCCTTACACATGGAGGAAACTGTTGGACAATTTTATTAGATTTGTTCTACTATTTCATTTCTGTGTCGTTGGACAATTCTACCCTCCATGCTAGTCATGCAATATTTTATTATTTGGGTTTGACTTTTTTTTTGTTTAAAAATGCCTCATCCTTTTGACATTTTATCAAACCTGAATTGCACAAGTTTCTGAAGAGATGTTGCCTCTGTCTCTGTTGGAAAAAGGGCAAACAGCAATAGGGATGTCAGCTGTGTGCACCAAGACAATGGCTAGCTAATATTCCTCAGATTATCTAGAGACGTGCACATGAAGTCTGAACACGGAGTTTCTGTATGGTTTCAACTACTGTGAAAGTGTACATGCACAATACATTTTACAAATTAATCACTTTCTCATCTGCTGCCTCTGACCTCTTCTGATCTCCACAAAGAACAGCTGTGTTTTAAGATCACCAGGAGGCCTGTGCAAAAAGTTCAAGAAAACACAATAGAAGCACTGCTCTATCATTTGCGCTGCTGGTCTGGACCAGTGGGCAGAGTGTATTACTAAATAAGAATAGCAACGCTGTATAATTGTTTTATTGGTACGGGTGGTTGCATAGGTGAAGTAGGGCAGAGGGTGGCCCTGCATAACACGGCTAATTCCATTTCTGAAAACATGGGAGTCAGCCTCCCCAGATAATAGGACTGGCTTATGGACATTCCTGAAGTACCTTTTATGATTTTTGGTGTTTTCTTTCTAAATCTCTGTGGCAAACTTGCATCACACTTCTCACATCTTCTTCGCAGTGTCATGGCCTCAAAACTTTTCCTTGGGAAAAAATCAAAGCAGAGAGTCTCAGGAATTCTCAGGATTTCAGTCCTTAGGTTTAAAAGGAGACCTCAAAAGATATTTAGTCTCATAACAAAATTACAGGATACTGCAGTACATCTAGGCTAATATTTCATCTTGCAGCCTCTCCAGTGCTGAGGCAGAATAAGCAAAGGCGGGTGCTGAAACAAACCCTGCTGCCAGCCTGTTTGCACATGTACTGCAGACACGTAATTCCATGCTCCAGGGCTCTAAGTCATGGTGAGCAAAATACATGTGTGTGTATATATATATATACTTATATTGTAAATTTGAATCTGAATTGGAGTTCACATGAATGTGAAAGGCGAATCAAACCTTTACATTTGCATAATTTCAGAGTGTTTGTCTACACAAAGTTGAAATTGAAAAGAAAAGAAACCGAGTCAGCACATAACCTGGTCATGTGGTTTACAGGCAAGGGAAAATTCTGGTAGTCATCTGAACTGTTGACCCGATGCACAGAAATAGCCCGTTCTGAGCTCTGCCTTCACAGGTCAGGTGCTATTTGGGTCTGCACGTGAATGGGATGAAGTAGATGAGCCTCATGGCATCTCAGGGAGAGGCACAGAGCTGATGCTCCCTAAGGGCATACTGGAGAGAAAGCGCTTTAGCCCCCTTAGTCACCTGGAGAGGTTCCCAGCTAGAGAGAGAGAATTTGATTCTCATTTGTACTCTTTTTACTGCCATTGCCTGTAAAGCTTGTTCTGAACATGTTCTTGGGATCCAAGCAGAGATACCCGGATGCCCTTTGGTTTCTTTTGGTCACTTGTGGCTGGCTAGCATCCGTGTCTTCAGGCTCCTCAGCTTGCTTTCTTTACATAATTCCTGTAAATACCAATTCTGCTAGGTAGCATCTCTCCTGGCAAGTCTCCTTGTTAGTCTTCCATTCCCCTTCATGCAGGGCATTTTTTCCTGGTGGGGTTTGTGTACTCCTTCGCTTCAAGGAAGGAACTCTTTAAAACAGTGGCCACTCTGGATCCCCTCTCTTCCGCCCCTTCTCCATCCCCTTTTTTATAATCTGGGAGAATACCAAACCCCCCGTTAATGCAACACCTCAAAATTCTTCCTAAAACAGACATTGCAAGCCAGAGAGAATCTTGATTCAGTCAGTCTTGAGTTCAGTGCTTCTGCATCCCTGTGTAAATCCTTCTCTTTTTATGAGTGGCCTATTGAGATTATAATTCCTCTGAGACTGGTCATCCACTGTTTCCAGCATCCATTCTAATTAGGATAGACGTTAAATGTCTGAAAGAACTATACATTGCTGGCTGATGAAAATGAATTATGAAAAAATTCACCAAACATGTTTTCACAAAGGAAAAGCCTGGACTAGGCAGTGGTAGAGAGCTGCTGTTTACCAAATGATAGCGTGGACACTTGCTGATGTTTTGTGTGCAAAAATTATTCCGTGTTAGATTATGCTAAACCTCCAGGCAGCTTTTCTTGCAAAATAGGAAAGTCCATTCAGAGGGCAGGTGTAAAACTGTTATTAAACTCTAATTGTGCCTCATTCCTATTGCACAAGAGTTTCTCCACAGAGCTGAGCCTTAGGAAAGGCCACTTGACATGGAAAGAGGATGGATGAGGCATTTGCCCCTGGCACTTTTGTCACACAGCATACGAGGCCACACCTCCATGTACAGCCTTTTGAACCCACGTCATTTAATTAGGCTCCTCTCTTGCCATAAAGCAGTGTGACTGATTGAAAGACTAAATATCTGTGCAAAGAAATTGTGGCAGATCCATAGCAGCAGGCAGGTCCCTCATGCCTGGGAAGCAGGAATATGCAGAATGAATCAATTGAATCATGAGCACTGTCATAGCAAGGAAGAGACAAAATAATCCCTGCTGGGTCAGTAAACAGTTTGGTTGTGAAAACAGTTCATCTGTCAGCAAGTATTCCTGGGCATAGAAATGATTTAACAGATAAATTGCCTTGTATTTTGGTCATACCATGAATAAAAAGACATCTAAGTGCTCATTTGTACACTGTGATTTAAGGGAAAAGGGTCAGTTGTCAATAAACCTTTGTAGGAGACAAGAACAGCTGTTGTTGAATCATCCCCTCAAACAGGTCAAAATCTAGAATCCCTTTCAAACATACTTTTTTTTTTGCTTGATTAAATTGTTATTTGTAAATATATTAAAATGTCCTTAAATGCTAGTGTCCATGAAAAAGTCAGACAGGATGCTGATAGAGGGGCCATAATTGCTGCCAAGGCAATGTTAGTACCTGGGTTTTGGTAGCATTGTCAGTTGGCTTCTCACACACACTGATTTTCCTGCTGGGTTTGAAAGGATACTGCACTTCCAGCTTTATCTCTGTCCACCACGAAAAGCCTTCTGGTTTTTCCACACTCTAATTAAATTCTTGAAGGTCTTCATTCAGCAGCGAGTAATCTGCTATCCATTTGGATCTCAGTTCTCTTCTTAAAGGTCTAAAACACTCTTATCTTGAACCCAGGCCAATGCCTTATTAATTATGCCTGTGGCTGAGAAGATCATCTTTGTTGTTACTATATCAGCAAGACGAAATGAAGAAATACAATATGTGATGAAAGACACTGCTTTATAATTTTCCATCTTGGTAAGGAGTTTCTCAGGCCTCACCCTAAATTCTTACTCTAGGTGGTTACACGATTTCTTTTGAATCAAATGATCCACTTATCGATTTTCTTCCTGGAGCTTCTTTCAGAGAAGGCAGAAGAGAGGTTGCATCCTATGTGTATTTAGAAAGCATTAGCCTTTATTTGCAAAGAACTTTGCTACTTCTTTCACATTACTATTAGCAATCGCCAAAACACTGATGAGTCATCAACTTCCAGTTCAAAGCCCACACAAATGAGCTTTGAATTATATTAGAATTTGTTCTAGCTGCACAATTAGATCTCTTCCCATTTTCTGCTTGTATCAGGTAGGGGCTCATTCCATTAGGCTGAAGCTGCTGATGTGCCTTTTCTGCACGTGTCATTACTTCTGATTACTACGGAACAGCCGCTTGATGATCAGTCCAGATGTCCATTAAGCACTTGCTACAACGCAAGCACCAATACTAGAAAAATTAATTTCCTAAAACTCTTTTTTCTTTTTGCCAGAGCAGTGCCGTGACCTCCAAACACCTCCTTGGTTTAGCTCACAGATTGTGAGTCATCAACCATGGCTTGGGAGGGTTGCAGTGATGTACGTGCACACACACAATGTTTATTGACAAGCACTCCCCAATAAAAGCTACTTATCTGCATATAATTGGAGCACGTGGGCACGTGGAGTTTGGGCACGTGATGTCCACACACACACGCACAAACTTGGCAGGTCCTGTAACACCGGGATTTTCAGACGTGCATCTTCATAACCTTTGTGGAGCACAAGGGTACTTGTGATACAGGACAGCCTAGCTAGCTAGGTAATACAGATGAGAAGAAAC
Organism: Anser anser; assembly: GCF_964211835.1. Classification (NCBI taxonomy): domain Eukaryota; kingdom Metazoa; phylum Chordata; class Aves; order Anseriformes; family Anatidae; genus Anser; species Anser anser. The sequence continues at coordinate 155,720,176 of NC_139720.1, read as the reverse complement.
TTGCTTGAACTTACAGAAGAAGGGTCTAAGGATACAACATATAAGGCGGCTGGAATTCTTCAGGATAACTCACCAACTCTTCTTTCACTATTTTTTTTTACCTCATTTCCTCTTTTTTTTTTTTTTTAAGTCATCATTCCGCTGTGCACACACCACCTGGGTTCGATCCCACTGGTGTTATCATTTTTGTCAACCACCTTTGCCATGTCTCGTCCCCGGAGCTTTTTATGGGCTCTTCTTCCGTCAGTAGCACATTTAAGACCTGACAAGTTGTGTAACTCCAACTGTGCCTCTGTTTTTCCCCTCATCTCTTGCTCCACCCCGTGCTAATTCCTCGCATTCCACTCAGCCTTCTCTTATGACCACTCCCTTCTCTCTCTTTTTTTTCCTCTCGATTTAATATCTCCTTCCGTGCCATTACCATACGCGCATAACAAACACAGCCTCCCACTTCATGTTAACTATGCATCCTCCCGCTCCTGTTTCAAAACAAACCCAAAATGCTGCACAGCCCATCTGTGCCGTGAATCATCCCAACTATAACAAGCACTTTCCATCTGCCTCAGCTCAGCCTTGCACTAGCTGCAGTTTTAAAGTTCAAAGTGCACCATGCATCTCCAAACTCCACTGAAACCAACGGGACCCTTTCTGTTGAATTCAGAGGGCTTTGACTCAGGCTATAAAATGTACCAGACACGTTGGCTTTTGCTGCATTTTTTTCCCCATTTTAAAGTGTAATTTACTGACACATCCTAAATGTTGCATAAAATGCAGGTTCTTGAGTATTAAGCCCCAAATTCCCATGGGATTTGCTCCAAATTGGTGCTTTTCCTGGACATACTGTTCATCTTTCCATGTTGTGACTCCTAGAGGTGAAAGCAGTTTACCTACAAGTAAGCACATTTTCTGGGTTTTGTATGACATCGAAGTACAGCCTAGGAAGCAAAGGCTTACTTTTTGCACACAAATCTACACGTTGTCAGCAAGAGCACTGATGCTGAGTTCAGCCCACAAGCTGCTCTTCCCGCATACACAAACACACAGGTGCTCACTCACACTGACTGGATAATAGGTTCAAATCATCAGTTATTGAGCCCCCACCCATGCAATTGTGGAAGGACTAAGCTGCGCTGAAGTTTGGAATCAAAGACATAGGAAGAGGACTGAAAGCACTTTCTTCTCAGTATGCTCTCACATATAAAATTAACCAAGTAAGTGTCTTGTCTGGCATTCTTGAATTAAACCAGTCTTTGTACCAATACTTTCTTTTTGTCACCTATATGACATGATTTGTAAATGTATACTAACTGGTATATACAGTCATGGACCAAACATGTTCTTACTGAAGAAATGCTGCAGCAAATGCCTGCTGTGTATCTACAAATATTGACTTTGCAGTTTTATTTTTCTTCTACTTGAGAAGCTTGCTATTTAAGTTTACAGCAGGGACTAAACAAGACAATAAACCTGAGTGTTAATATGAGCTGATTTTGTATCCGATCATGACTTCTTAGCTTAACTATGGTGCAAAAAATGCATTATTGCAAGCGGTCGTGCAGCTGTCGGATCAGCGTCCCAGCAGGTGAGCCCTCGCTCAGGCTCTGTCCCGCTCCCCCGAGCTGCCGTCCCCTCTGCTGCGAGAGCCACAACAGATGTGTGTCATCGTAGTGAAGATGAATGTTGGGTTTTGTACTCCCTTTCAGGCGAGGCTTTCTAATTCCTCCTCCCCCTATCAATTTCCGACTGCCGTCTCGTTTCCATTTGGTGCTGACGAGCGAGCATCTCTGAGTCACTCCTCTGGGCCCAGCCGGGAGCCGAGACGTGAAATCAAGGCTCTTCGGGCAAGGCTGCAGGCAGCTCACAAACACGTCTGGGAAGCTTCATTACCCAGACGTTTGGGGTTTTACTTCCAAAATTATGACGGCTTGAAATTTCAGCACTTGTTTCTCCGGTTTAACATCCCGCTGAATTCTTTCCTGGTGGCTTAGTGTAAAACCGCCTTTATTTTTGCGTGTGTGCACGCCTGGTAACTGGAAAATAGCATCACCTCCCCCTCGTGGTGTGGGGAGAGGCCTCGGTTGGAAGAGAAAAAGCCCAAAATGGCAGCGTGCTGGTTGCAGGCCAAGGAAATCACCGTCACGCCAGGAAAGATTGCTTGGCCCCGGCTGGTGATGTCTGCTGCAAGCGGCCTCACGAACGGAGCTCTCGGTGGTGACACCCCAGCTTGGTCTGGCTCTTGCGTTCAATTGCTCCTATATTTGGGGTTATAGCAGAGGTAATCCTGTGTCAGACATCTCACTAGCACGATGGCGTTAGTAGCAGGAAACAGAAAACAGCCCACGTTGGAATAAGTATATAACATAGCAGCAAGAATAATTGTAATAAGCCATATTTCTTGTGTTTCTAATAACTTTGCTGAATTTAAATTGGATTTATCAATACTCTGATTTTTCTTACAACAGTTCATCTTTAAAGAAGAACAGTTTATTTTTTTTTCTGACTATTATTATTATTATTTTTCTGATTGATTGCAATTTAAAGGCTCTAGCTGGGCAAAATTTTATACTTTTATACAATACAATTTTTTTTGCATCACACTTGTCCATTATTAACATTTTTAGAGAAAAAAGAAACTTGTGAATGTCTGTTTCCTGGAGGCATACTGACTTCTACTGTAAGTATCATGCAAGTACATTTCTGGGGTGAACATTCTTTAACTTTGTACGAGCTCTTCTAAGGGATCATTGTATTTCAGTAAAATTACATGAACACAAACTTCCTTTGCTATGGGCAATTACAGTTGTGAGAAAAAAAGAATGTACTATTTCTTCATGTGCCAGCTGGAATAAATACAGACAAAGTAATGATACTGGGGAGAAGAACTTCTTAAGGCTTTATCATTCCTTTGAATCCATTAGTAGAGTTATGCTACCAGCCTGATAACATCATGATGTGGGTGGCCACGTCTTCCCTTAAACACAGATTTGCCTCTGAGTGTAAACATGGGAGTTTAATAACCTTTACACCGTGGGGAGATACACAGAATGTGATAAGTGCATATGGATGTGGAGCAAGAGGAGGGTGTCTGGGAAATATTGATGGGTATCAGGGAGGAAAAAAGATCCATTAAATAGCCTTTTTTTTTTTTTTAATCTAATTTTCCTAACAGTCAATTTCAACACAGCCACACCAGCAGGCAGCAACGTAAGTTGTTTTATGCATATTAAAGGTTTCTATTTTTTGCTATCACTGAGAGTTAGTTGTCTTGGGTAATTTAGCATGTACTCCAGATCATGAAGGTAATATTTGACATAAATTCAGTCTGATAAAGATGACTAGTGCATGATCTCTAGTGTGCATGAAAGGGTACAGACATGCAAAGTATGTTGCTATACATAATATTATTTATGCTATAGAGTGCTATACATGATAATTTGCTCTTCTAATAAATTCCTTAATTGGGTCTCCTATGCACTACACTTAAATCTCATCATTTCATTGATGCTTACTGATCTTTCCCAGTTTTCCTTGTGGTAAATTAATGCCCTTCAGCTGAGTGAGCTAAAGTCCCGTGACAGCTGCTCAGCCAAGTGCAGTTGGAAGAGTGTATTTGTAATACTTGCAAGAATTAAGTCTCACCTAAGTCAAGTAAAACACTAATATGGAATATTAAACAAAAGCTGAGATCGAAGTCAAAAATTAAGAAACACCAAAATCAATTTGTCTATTTTTTTCTAAGATGTTTGCATTAGGATCTGGTTCCTTGTTATGCTACCATATGCTCTTGTTTTTCGCAGGATTGCAGCCTTCTTTGAAATAAGAAGCCTGGTTCCTGTGACAGGGAATGTAAGGATGACATATTTGAGGGAGTGTTTTACTGGTGTTCAAAGACAAAGCTCTCTGATCAGATGCTTGGTGCTGCCCCTTAACACAGAGATGCCAATACCTGTGTGTGTGAAGTTTCAATGCTTAGGAATCGCATGACCAACTACTAAAACAAGCAATGGTCAAGACTTGGTGTAAAACTGTCAGTGTGTACGTTCAGCCCACAAAGATAAAACGTGAGGAAGAAAGCAAGGTTGTGCCCACAAGTCCAATTAAACACTTGTTCTCAAACTATTTTTCTTGTGCTTCCTGCATGCATCGCTGCAGGATGTACTGCACCACTGTTGTTTCACCCACGTTTAGAGGGCATATCATAAATCTAGAAGGGAGCAGATGCAGCACATTCCTGGTCATTTGCTGAGACAAAATAGGGATAATTGGTGGTTAAGGTGGTTAAGGCTGAGCGGGACCTAGCAATGAAGGAGACATGAAAAGGCCCTGGCTGCAGATGGAGGTGAGCAATGCAAGGAGCAGGAAGCTGTGGCTGCTGGTGGCCACCAGCTGGTGACTTGTCTCAGCTCCAGGTAAGCCAGTCGCATAAACGCTCTGTACTGTGACTGCCTTCTATTCTGGGGTTCTAGCTGAAAAACAAGATGGTGATGTTTGAATTGTGTTTGAGTTATTGAAGCAACAGTTACGCATGTATTACTATAACTACACACTGATATGGAGCTCAGTTTTAACACTGTTTGAAGTTTTGTAAATCATCTCACTGAAATAACTAAATCCATAACAAACGGAAAATATTTGAGTGCTCTTTAAATTTTTCATAATAGCGTGATGCAAAATCAGTTGACAAAATCAGAGAAAAAAATAATATTCTTGCTATTTTTTTCTACTGGATTTCTTTCCTTTACTTTGCACACTCCTCAAGAAATATCTAAAAGTTCCTTCTCTAGCCACTCCCAGTCTCTTCACACTAATTCTAAGCCTACCAGCTGTACATGGAAAGAACTCATCGAGGAAATGTTCTGTATCTTCTACCTATTGTAAAACAAACAAACAAAAAACAAACAATAGAACAAACCAACAGTGTAATATGATGAACCCACTACAGTTTAAGAGGACAGCAGATCTGCTGCACTACAAAGCACTGTTCACTTCTGAGGGAGAGAAATTCTCTAATCTTGGAAAGGCACAGGACCAATCAGTCTGATTTCAGCCCGGTGAATCTCTCTGCCTTCTGCCCTTCCTTGTCTTCTCATGCAAGCTGCTATCAGCAAGCTGTGCTGCCACACAAGTCTCCCCTACAGGTATGGTGCACAGCTTTCTTCTTTACATTCTTCTGCAGCTGAATACAAGGGTTGGAAACTGTAAGGAGAAGTTACTGAAATCATTAAGGTTAACATTAGTTTACTTCCAGGTATCTGCTAATATTTCCGGTAGTTGTAGTAGCTGCATGTGCTACTATGACTGCCACAGAAAACCGCAGACATCAAGGAGACACGGACCATCACCCATGAACCTACAGAGTCCTGATAGCACTGAGTCAAGGCAGCAAATTCCTCAGTGAGGTGTTACATTTCCATCCTGTTTTGCTCCGCTGCTATCCTTCATTCTTTATGGCAGGGGAGCATCTGACTCTTAGAGATTAATTAGTAATTAAGAGTTGGTTCAAAAACACTGCAAGTTCAGAGAAAAAAGCAAGCTAACCACATTAGAAAACAGTTAGAAATATAAATTCCAGTCTCTTGAGATTTTTTTCTTTGAGTAGGAACATTAAATAAGTTTCTTTTGAACATACCTAATTGACCCCACTAACTAAATGTAATAAACAAATGCAGATATTTAAGCTGACATTTGAGCAGTGTCAAAGCCTTCTAAGCTTGTTCTAAGTAGATTAGCAGATAAGTGCTAGCTTTCCTATTCTGGGATATGTTCCAAGGCAAACATGAAGATGGACGATTTCATTTAACTCCGGAGTGGACAACACTTTCTGTTTAAATAATGCAAATCATTTTCATAATTCTTATGACAAGCTATCAGCTGGCACTGCTGAGGTTGGGGTAAATAGCTCTCTCCTTTAATGAAGTCTCTGGTTGCCACTGTGTCTGAAGGCAAAAACTGCATTTCCTTTACTGTTCAATCAGAATGTGAAAGTGTAATTATTAGCACTGGGTATGTAGTTTTCTCAAAAACACACAGTGGATCTCATCTGATCTAATCTGAGACAAACTGACTTAATAAATCTTCTTTGAAACAGGGATATTAGACGTTAGATCTTTGGATATTTTATAGATTCAGTAATATGTTTGCAGACTTACATAAAATAGTGGCAAATAAATCCAGAGCCAGCTTCCAATATCCCAGCAGTATTGACAAATCTGCATATACATATTTTAGTATGTTGTTTGGAGAAGCTTGCCAGCTACTGCCACTCATTCAGTTTTGTTGTACCTGTCAATGATAACAAGTCCAAAGAGCTGCTTTCAAAATAGCAATTAAGTATTTGCCCAAATGCATCCTTATTCAGCAAAATACATGCTTAAGTCTCTTGGATGTTCAATGGTTCTGACTTCCATCTAATGCTACTGCTGAATGTTGCAGAGAAGAATCTCTCTAATATGATTACCTTGTGGGAACATAAATCACGGGAAATCTTCAAAGCTGAGGCTCACAGCTCAGTGTGCTAAATGGGACTTTCAGGCTCCCAGTTCTGCTGAATGCACAAACATCATCCTGGTTCTTCCTGACACTCGCATCTGTGACACAAGCAGAGCAGAGCATCATCACCCTTTAGATGCCTAGTATGATTTACTTCAGTAAACTCTGATTTCTATATGGACTTGAAAATGTCACTGAAATTTAGTGCCCCAATAATTTCAGCCATATTATACCAAATTTGAATGAAATCAGAGGTGGATTTTGGCTCACCCTATCTTAAATGTTGATACCTATGTATGAGCTAGGTTTCTAACATACTGGTACAGCTAGAGGCCATCTGTTCAAGAGTTGCTGGACTCTAGGGAGCAATTCTTCTCATCCCAAAATAAACCTCATCTGAAAAGCTTGCTAGTCTCCACTGAATGTACGGACTACACCTCCATTAGCTCTAATGAGCATTTATACATGGCTCCTGTGTAGACTCTTACATTGTGGACTCTCAAAGTTGGGTGAGCCAGTTCTCCCCTCAGGTGTCATAATTTTCCGAAGGGTAAGGAGTCAGGCGTTCTCAAAGTAATTACAGATTTCAATTTTAAATCATCTTTAGAAAGATGACAGTAATTACATACTATATACCTGGACTAACATGTTTTACATCTGTATAGCTCTACCTGACCTTCCCCACGCCTGCAATGCCTGAGTGCTGGCTGCGCACTCTGACGAGACCAGTGACAAGTAGCTGCCCCTCAAGCCCCATGCAAACAGGGTGGCCTTCTGCTGCGGCCTCGAGGCGTCCCCAGCTGCAGCTTGTGGTCTGGCCTGCACACGTGCCTTGTGAATCTGTCTGCTTCTGTGCCGCAGCTTGATTAAAATAATGTATTTGGCCTGGTTTGGTTACCGTACATCCCCCTTTCACAAAATGGAAGATATATAGATAAGGGGGTGAAGCTCTGGGGCTGGCAGCACAGGAAGGACATGGACCTGTTGGAGTGAGTCCAGAGGAGGGCCACGAGGATGCTCAGAGGGCTGGAGCACCTCTCCTACAAAGACAGGCTGAGGGATTTGGGGTTGTTCAGCCTGGAGAAGAAAAGGCTCTGTGGAGACCTTATAGAGGCCTCCCAGTACCTAAAGGGGGCTACAGGAAAGCTGGGGAGGGACTCTTTGTCAGGGAGTGTAGTGATAGGACAAGGGTGGATGGCTTTAAACTGGAAAAGGGTAGGTTTAGAATAGATATAAGGAGGAAATTCTTTACACTTCTTTTAATTGGGCCCAAGAAGGACACTGAGGCACTGGAGCCTGTCCAGAGAAGGGCTACGAAGCTGGTGAAGGGCCTGGAACACAAGTCCTGTGAGGAGTGGCTGAGGGAACTGGGGTGGTTTGGTCTGGAGAAGAGGAGGCTCAGGGGAGACCTCATTGCTCTCTGCAACTGCCTGAAAGGAAGGTGTGGGGAGATGGGGGTCGGCCTCTTCTCACAGGTAACTAGTGATAGGACTAGAGGGAATGGCCTCAAGTTGCGCCAGGGGAGGTTCAGGTTGGAAATGAGGAGACATTTCTTCTCAGAAAGAGCAGTCAGGCACTGGGACGGGTTGTCCAGGGAGGTGGTGGCGTCACCGTCCCTGGGGGTGTTCAAGGAAAGGTTGGGCCTGGTGCTTGGGGACATGGCTTAGTGGGTGACACTGGTGGTAGGGGGATGGTTGGACCAGATGATCTTGAAGGTCTCTTCCAACCTTAATGGTTCCGTGATGATGGATGGTTCGATGATCTGGATGAGGGCGTCCAGTGCACCCTCAGTAAGTTTGCAGATGACACCAAGCTAAGTGCGTGTGTCGATCTGCTCGAGGGCAGGAAGGCTCTGCAGGAGGATCTGGATAGGCTGGAGCGATGGGCTGAGGTCAACTGTATGAAGTTCAACAAGGCCAAGTGCCGGGTCCTGCACCTGGGGCGCAACAACCCCAAGCAGAGCTACAGGCTGGGAGATGAGTGGCTGGAAAGCTGCCTGGCCGAGAGGGACCTGGGAGTATTGGTTGATAGTTGGCTGAATATGAGCCAGCAGTGTGCCCAGGTGGCCAAGAAGGCCAACAGCATCCTGGCCTGTATAAGAAGCAGTGTGGCCAGCAGGTCTAGGGAAGTGATTGTGCCCCTGTACTCGGCTCTGGTGAGGCCGCACCTTGAGTACTGTGTTCAGTTTTGGGCCCCTCGCTACAGGAAGGACATGGACGTGCTCGAGCGAGTCCAGAGAAGGGCGACCAAGCTGGTGAGGGGTCTGGAGTACAAGTCTTACGAGGAGCGGCTGAGGGAGCTGGGCTTGTTCAGCCTGGAGAAGAGGAGGCTCAGGGGCGACCTCATCGCTCTCTACAGTTACCTTAAAGGAGGCTGTAAAGAGGTGGGGGTTGGTCTGTTCTCCTACGTGCCTGGTGACAGGACGAGGGGGAATGGGCGAAAGTTGCGACAGGGGAGTTTTAGGTTGGATGTTAGGAAGTACTTCTTTACCGAAAGGGTTATTAAGCATTGGAACGGGCTGCCCAGGGAGGTGGTGGAGTCACCATCCCTGGAGGTCTTTAAAAGACGTTTAGATGTAGAGCTTAGCGATATGGTTTAGTGGAGTACTTAGTGTTAGGTCGGAGGTTGGACTCGATGATCTTGAGGTCTCTTCCAACCTAGAAATCTGTGATACTGTGATACTGTGATTCTACTCTGAGGGAGGTGAGGCACTGAACAGGCTGCCCAGAGAAGCTGTGGATGCCCCATCCCTGGAGGTGCTCAAGGCCAGGCTGGATGGGGCTTTGAGCAACCTGGTCTGGTGGGAGGTGTCCCTGCCCATGGCAGGGGGGTTGGAACTGGATGGTCCTTAATGTCTCCTCCACCCCAGACCATTCTGCACACCATGCCCGTGTAACAAACTAGATCAATCGCCGTCCCAGCTTCCTGTGGCCATGAGGGGCACACCCAAGCCATCTCAGTGCCCGCCTCCCGGCCGTGCAAACACCCCAGATGCCCACACACGACAGCTCCCCCGCCTCACCAGGGGACGCCTTCCCCCACCACCCCGCCTCCTCCTCCTCTCCCTCCCGGCGGTCCCGACAGGGGGCGCCGGCCGCTCGCTGTCGGCGGCGTTTGTCCCCTCGCGGCCGCCTTAGCCGCGCGTCCCGGGGCCGGCCGCGGCTCCGCGGGCTCTGCCCGGCCTGCGGGGTGCCGCCGGGGCCGGGCCGGGCCGGGCCGGGCCGGGCCGCCGCCATGTTCTCCAGCACCGGCTCCAACGGGCTCTGTGAGTACCGGCACGGGGGGGGCGGCGGCGGCGGCGCTGGCGCTGGCTCCCCGCGGAGGGACGGGGCCGGGCTGGGGCCGTGCTGCCGGGCGGGACCCCGGCGCCCCCCGGTGGCACCGGGGAAGGGGCTCGGAGGGCGCCGGGTTTTGCACATGGGTCTGGTAACGCCCCGGCTGGTTCTCAGCTTCTGATTTATTCCGATTTATTTTTCTCCCCGGTGGCAGGTACCGTGGGTACAGCCTTTTGGTGGCATGAGGCCGTGTGTCGTTCTGCGAGAAAGAGTGTGCGGGGAAAAGTATCCCTGGCTGGCTGGATGCGTGGAAAGTCGCAGTCAGTATTTAAAGATTTTTCCAGGATAGGAACATCGGAAGGATGAGTGGAAAATTGCGGTCGTAAGAAAACATCTGTGCTAGGAGAAAAGCCCGGAGGAGGTGCCATGCTGCTCGTACAAAGTAAATGGTTCACCCTCTTCTTTTTTCCCTACGGGGAAGCCGCTACAGCGTACGCTCTTAATGAACTTTAAGCCAGTCAGCTCGCCTATTGACTGACTTAAAGTAATTTTGACAATAACTTGCTGGTATAGCTATACCGACAAACTCCGGTAGAGGCGTGGATTTAGGTAACAGTGACATATGCTCACCTGGTGCACAGCGGTGACGGTTCAAGACGTCCCTGTGCCCTCGGATTTTTGTTTCCGCCTTCCCAGCGCAAGCGTGTGGCTGGGAGCTGTGTCGGGATGGGTGATGAAGGTGGGTGCAAGCCCCACTGCCTAACGTGGCACCAGGGGAGCACACGTGCGTGCGTCCTCTTCTGCCAGCTGGGTCTCGAGAGCAGTGACCTCGTGCAGAAGGGCACTGACGAACGTTTGCTGGGGCAGTGAGTAGGTGAATGAGCCTGTGTCAGAGACCCTGGATAAAATAACCAGACGCCTGAATTGACAGCGATAAGAATAATGGTGCCGGGTCAGACTGAAGGCTCCCGCAGCCCACTGTGCCACCTCTGACAGGCTTTTTAACACCTATAAAGCTCGGTTCAAGCCATATAATAATGCAGTGTAGTAAAACTTAGTAACACAAAGCTTTTTTTATAGCCATGTATATCTTAGGTCATTTTCAAAAGTGACCTACTTGTTGATTGTATTTCTGGCAGAGTAGGGGTTTTAGCATCCTCTGACATATATGCGGAGGTAAAAATACCAGAGATGACTATTCTTTTTGTCACCATTGTCTTGTTTTCACTCCTTCCTGCAGAGTTCCCATCTTTAGCAGTACCAAAACAAACAACAAATGACCCCAGAGCTCTACTAGGTTTTGGAAATGCAATTCCTAATGAGCTTCTTTTGCAAAGTGTTCTAACAAGGGTGCCAGAAACAGTTTTCTAGAAGCAAGTCTGTAGTGGTTTGGCCCAATCACCTTTATAAAAAATATCACTGATTTTAAAACTTCTTATTGGAATGTAACTACTTATTTAACTCATTTGAAGTCTCTTGGTTCTTTTACATTTTTGTGGTTAATTAATTCTTGAAATTGCATTTAATCCTCTCCTGAAAGAGATAGGAGAGTAACCAGTAAGTCTTAGCGACAGCAATTGCAGCTCGTTTTAAACCTTTTACTCCATCTGGTAATAATGATCTGAGGAAGGTTAATAAAATCTTGGACTAGGATGTTGTTATCCATGCTCTTTGAATTCTTTGTTTATTATTTCTTTTGCTAATTTTAGAATAAACCAAAACGAAGGGTGACTACAGCAGGTTGTGGAAACAGTGCAAAGGTTAATTTAATAGTCTGTTTTGTCATTAGAGGTCTAAATGAGAGAAATAACTCAAGAATCATGACATTGTATTCAGTGCGCTGCATAGATCAAATTCATGATCAGTGTCCCTTGAAGCTTTTCTCCTTTTGGCTGATGCTCCATTAGCCCCTTTTCTCTTTCTTGCACCCTGTCTTCTGGTGTTTCTAGGCTGCCTGTCTCATCTCTTGATGTTTGGATGAAAACAAAACTTTTCAACAATAGGGAGAGTCTGATGTGATTAAGGTATTTTGAAGCTGCTTGCTAAGAAAGAGTTTAAACTGGCCTTAGTTTTCGCTCTCATTGTGTAGAATGATTTGATTAGAGCATCAAGTTTTGGGTGAGGAGGCATTTTTTACCATCCATTATTCCTCTTGCTGTAGAAATCAGTGGACCTTGGGTTCTTCTTACAGTTGATTCTGTCTTTTGTTACGTCCCAGACATGGTAACTTGGGTGCTTAAGAGAAGGTAGCTTATAAATCAAATAAAAAGTTTATATGCTTGTTAGAATGAATTTATTGTTTAATATTCCAAAAGTAATATGACAAAATGTGGCAGAAGAGATGACTGAACTTTGGTAGACTGATGCTACTGAGCAGTGCATTGGTGTACGGATTGTAGGAAACATGAGGAAGATAGCGTAGCTTCCTTTTATCACAGTTTAACATTTCTGGAGGAAAATCTTTGGCTGCATGCATGGACAAGACCTTGAGTGCTAGTGAGTAAATAAAAAAACTCGAGTATTTTGATTTCATCAGTAAAAGGAATTCAGTTTTGTATCTGCATGTGCAGACTACTGAGCAGCTGCATTTCCAAATTTCTAGACCAATACTGCCAGGCTCGTTTAATCTGAATGCATTTTGATTTTTTATCATAAGGTGGCCTGGACAGACCACTATTGACTTAACAGAGCACATTTAGCTCACCTAAGCTTTTCTGAAGTCCACGTACATGCTATAGATGTCCTGGTTATTTTGTTCCTCATTCAGGGTAAGGCAGTTGTTGCATTATTTAGAGTCTGTTGTTAAAGCTGTCCTAAAAACCATATCTAGATCTAGCCAAGGATAGAGAAAATAGTTCTTTCAGTTACATGGATCTTCTCATGGTTGGTGGCCAAATTTTATTTCTGCTGAAGTACCGCTGCTGTGCTGAGTAAGCAATATTTTGCAGACTATTTCTGTATGACTTGCCTTGAGATAACTGAGGATGGTCTCTGTACTACGGGTGCTGGCAGATGCTACGCTATGGTCGGTGGCAGTGCAGAAAAGTTCCTTTCACATCCTGGCTCCAGAGTTCAGGGAGGTGAACGATGTTGTCAGCATCCAAAGAACATTCAGAACTTGTAAGTACTTCATCACAGATTCGGATTCAGTTTCAAGCTTGACCACTTGTGATGAAATTAGGCTTTCTCGTAATAACGCTTCAGCAACTGGACCTGTGTAATGAAGTCCTTGACCCCGTCCGTGTGCTTTTTAAGAAAATGTCTCGTGATTTTGAGCAGTGTGGTTGAGTTCTTTTTAAAGTGTCTCTCTAGTATTTTATATCCTAGTTCAGTGCCCTTTAAAGTCACATGTGTAGATAGAGGGGTTCTTGAAAAACGGCACAAAAGAGACCTTCCAGCAAGCAGCTGGTCCAGCCCTGGACGCAGGCGAGCCAGTTCAGACAAGTAGGTCCTTTGCTGGGGCTGATTTGCCGAATTCCTAACAGGCAGTATCGGGTACAGCAGATGACTGCGCTGGGAGCCGATAACACCTACACACACGATTTTGGTTGAGGAGTTGTAAAAATAGACATAACTGGTGCGTGCTACAGCTACGAGGGATGGAAATTGGGAAACTACGGAGAGCACCACTTAAAGGGACAAGGACTGTTTGCCCTCATTAGGGGAAACTGTTCTTGCTATCTGAAATATTGAAGGAACCGGCACGCCCTGGGAAGACAAATAACGCAACGTATGCTTTTACCTCCCTGTGAACCTCGTGGTGCAATGCTGACAGTTTGCTGAGTATCCCCAAGGCATGAACGCAATGTCATGCTCCTCTGCTTGCGTAACCTGCGGGATTGAAGTGTGTTGTGTGCAGGCATTAGGGAAATAATGCAGGGACATCAGTTGGTGCTCTGTGGTATGGCTGAAGGAAGAATGTATTGCAGAATCACAGAATCACCTAGGTCGGAAGAGACCTCCCAGGTCACCCAGTCCAACCTCTGACCTAACACTAACAAGTCCTCCACTAAACCGTATCACTAAGCTCTACATCTAAACGTCTTTTAAAGACCTCCAGGGATGGTGACTCAGCCACTTCCCTGGGCAGCCTACGTATTGAATATATCAGGCTTGCGTGCATAACAGTATTAGGCGGTACAATACTGTCTGGGAAAGCAGATGAGCTTGTACATCAGCCTGCTACAGCACAACGTGGTTCGAAACGCTAGCTCGAGTCCTGGGAACGGTGCAGCCACACGAGTTCAATGAGCCAGTCGCTGCATGCCGCAAAAATGTGGCTGTTCTACTTCTGGTGCACAGCTAGCTCGTGTCAAGCTCGCTTGGGGATCTCCGCAGTGTTGTGGTGTAGCCATACCTGACATTTCCGACAACGTATACTAATAGTAGTATGGTAATATGCTCTGTGGGTGGGAGGAAGAGGAGGCTGCTCAACTAGATGAATGTTTTGGTTAACTTCAACCTGTTTCACTTTCTATTTTTTTCAAACGTTCCTTTTAAAAACCACGGTTTTCTTTTTTTCTTCTTTTTTTTTTCTTTTCTTAGCTGTTGTAGTTTGTGACCTAGGATACAGCCAGCAGCTACTTAAGCAGCAGATGTGTAGGTAACTGGTTTGATTACAGTCTTACCTGCATCTTGTCATAACAGATTTGTCATAATAGATTTCAACATGATCACAGTTGGTTTCTTTACTGACTTTCTTCCTGCCTAGTATGTTTCCTCTGCAAGACTGAAATCTTTTGGTTTTGGGGACCTTTAAGCCTTGGCCAGGAGTGTAGGGTAGATTTCTCTTGTTCTGTTAAGTGTATGTACTAACGGGACTCGCCCCACAACCTCTGCATTAAGTTTATAAGCTTTGGATGAGAAGTCATCCCTGCAGTGACACTCTTACTGCTGTGTTCACTTGCAGGCATCAGGAAGATTGGCCACCAGAGTACGCTGTGAAGTGGCAGCCTGAACACAGCATCCCCTTCCTGTGTCTGTGCTCTGCGTCTCGACCAGGCGCAAGAGTTGCTGTCCTGACCCAGAAAAGCGTTTCATTCCGTCATGTAATACTTCCAGGCAGCAGTAACTTCAGTATTTTTGCAGGGTCCTCTGGTATTGCATTCTTTTTTCCCAAAGGATGAGGTACTGGAAAAATACTTAAACTGGATCAACCAAACTCTGAGAAACCATCACGTGGTGAAGTTCCATCCTTACAGCTGGTGTGCAGCCTTATGGCATCTCCCACATTCCTCAAACAGTATTACATGCGTTAGTGTCTCTTCTTGTCCTCCCTCCATAGCGTGCTCTGATTTGCCCTCAGCTACTGTTCAGGACTCGGTGTGTGGTTACAGTGAAGACAGGCTTTACTCCTCTGATCTGGTAAGATTGCTCCACTCTCACGAAAGCACATGGTGTCTAGGAAGGACTGAGAAAGCTTATTTTCAGATATGAGTAGTTGATGGTGGGTTTCATCAACCATTACAATAAAGGATAAGCAAGGTTTCCATGCATTCAAAAGGAAGTGTTTATGCTGCTAATGGTATTTCTGTTTTGATGTGCTAGCAAACTTGCATCTGAAGGGAAAAAAAAAACAGGCAAGAGTCCTTGAAAAGTCCAACCATTTTGAAGTGTCTCTTCAGGCAAGTGAACCCCCTGCAGCTTCTTGGCCAGATCTTGGAATATAGGTGAATATCTGCACGACAGCTGAATGAAGGAAAAACAACAGAATACAGAACCATAGAAACACAGAATGGCTTGGGTTGGAAGGGACCTTAAAGACCATTCAGTTCCACCCCCCTGCCATGGGCAGGGACACCTCCCACCAGACCAGGTTGCCCAAACCCCATCCAGCCTGGCCTTGAACACCTCCAGGGATGGGGCATCCACAGCTTCTCTGGGCAGCCTGTGCCAGTGCCCAAATTCTCTCAGTTCATTTGATTTGGGGAGTATTGTGCATTCAGATGTTCATCAGTTATTGATTAAAGACTGTCAGATCTCATGTATCAGCATTGAAAGATAGTTCGTGCACATTTCATGCCATTATTTTAGCCCCTAGTAGTTTATTTGTCTGTGTGAAAGCGGTGTGGCTGCTGCTACATGGCATGTTTCTTCTGCAGCCCTGAGGTATGCTCGCTAGGGATCCCCAGGAAAATGTCCTGAGCTAATTTGAGCTTCTGCAGCCACTGCTCATCAGCTGGTGTTGGCAGCGAGGTCCTCTCACAAGTCAACACCTGAGTCTCGGGCCCAGAATAGCAGTCCAAGGGGCGAGGTTGTTCCCCGAAAAGCCCTTGTGAAGCAGTAGCCTAGCGTTGCTGCCCCGTTTGGTATTCTCCTCTGCTGCTTCTCATCACCAGTGAGTGCTGAGCAGGCAGGGAGCAGGAAGTCATGTCAAAACCTGTAGCTGTTGCTCCTACCACAGCTTGCGTATTCTTCTCGTTGATGCAATGGCGGCTTCTGAAGCTGCAACAACGTTTGCAGCTGTGCCATCAGCCACCCCCCTCTGCGTGTGTCGGACGGACACATCGATTCCTTAACTCTGTCCTTTGAAAGTGGAGCTGGCAGTCAAGAAGGTTGTAGGCTGTGGAAGGCGAGAATTCGGGGGCATTGTAGTAAGTGCAGGGGTGGAAGGTGGAGCTGCAGGGGGGGGTTTCTAGGTCCTTCCCTTAGACGAGATCTCAGGATGTATGTTGCAGCAACAGCGCTATGATTGCCTGTTGCTTGGGCAAATCATCGCTTAAGAGGTGCTTTAGGACTGCAAACGTATTCCAAGGTCTTTGAAGATAACACTTGATGCATTTTAACTCTTTGGGGTCAAAATGAGTTTATCCTTTTGTTGTACGTCCTTCCCATGGCATGGAGGCACTGTGTTTTTTTTTCTCCTTGTGCGCATTTGTGTTAGTGCCGCCTGTAGGCACTGGTACCCAGGTGGGTGGCAGTGCACGTCTTCATCCTGCATGGTGTTGCAGATCCATCAGACCCGAATTTTGCTTTCTAAACGTTACCTTTACATTCTAGGTAAGGCACTGGACTTGGATGTCGAAGTACCTGACTGTAGGAGTGTTGCCCTCTCACTGGTGACCTCACATAGCCCTTAATAAGGATCTGTGTGCTATGGAGTGGTAAAGCAAACCACTGCCTTATACCCTGAAACACCTGGAAACAAAACATTTCAGGAGTTGCATTATTTATCCGAGAGTGTTTACTGTTCTTCATTTTAATGGACAAGAATAAACTTGTCAACCACGATGACATTTTGAGAAGCTTGAGAGTAGAAGTTTCCGTTACTCATGTGATGTTCCCTGTGGGTGACTGTCACATTAATGGCTCGGTTGCCTTTGTGGCTTTTCACTCGGTGACGTGCTTAAAAAATAAATACCTCTCCTCTATAACAAGGTTTAAAGTGTCTGAGTTGGAAGCTAAAAGGAGGATTGTATCAAAAATGGGTGTTTGCGCTTTTGGGTTGGGTTCTGTTGGTGGTGTTTGAACACATTCAAATTGGAAATGAATTTGATATGCTAAAGTATTGTAAGTGTGTATTAACTGTAATGTAACAATGATCTAATGATACAGAAATTACAATGAAATCTAAATAAAAGCATAAACATTGTATAGAAATATAAAGTGGAGGGAAATCTTGTGATTTGCTTCATGTCTGGTTTATTTTTTGGTAACTTGATCATTAGGTGAAAATTTTGATAGGATTAATGAGTTCTTATAAAAATTTAAACTCATGAAATAATGTAAATATATTTAATAGTAAAACATCAAGTTTTATCAAACTTTGGTCAGAAATGTCTGCCACTGTAACTGCTCTTACTGTTCTCTTTAGGGGTTGCTTTCAAATACCTGTTGTATCCAGGTTAAAAAGCTGACCTTTTCACATTAAGAAGTATTAACTAAGTTAAATTAATTAACAGAGCATTGGTTTTCAAGCGAATGTGTTGTGTGTACAGTAACTTTCACAGCTGGAGGTAGCTCCAGCTTGTTTCCCCCCAAGTGTTCTGCAGTACTCTGATGGCTTCACACTTTTTTTAAGCATTAAACTAAATCAGGTGAATGAATAATTGGAAAAAAAAAAAAGACATCTAAAGACTATAGAGCTTATTTTTGAGAGCAAGAAAATGCAAAGAAAGAGGCTAAATTGAAGGATGGATAATTTTCCTGCATTACAAAAAATCAACCAGGCTTGCCGCCCCCCCAATACGACTTTGAGAGAATATCTAATCCTGAAAGTAGAGCCTATGGTTAGCAGAGTAACATCAGCCTGAGTTGTTCCAAGTCTCTGCCCAATCTCTATAAAAGGACAGTAAGTCAAATACATTAATTGTTTAAATGGAGTAAGGAAGGTGAGTCTGTAAATAATAAGCCCAGATGTATGGCTGGGTCTGAAAGAGTGGTTATAAATACAGGTAGATTCTAGAGCACACATAGGAAGAGATGTTTTCTTCACGTGGTGAGTATCAGAAGACTGAAGACTTCGAGGTGGTGTGAGCTGCTAACGGCATCTGTGGCAGTTCCTGAGGTCATCAGTTAGTACTTGGATGAGGATCACGCTTAAATTACATAGTAACAACCCTATTTTTGATGGCAGCAGGATTGTGCCATGATTAAAATCTTGGCTTTGGTGCCCGTTAGGATCTTCCTTGCTAGCAGTTCACTCTTCCGACATGCAACAGATCTGAATCATTTATGATAGTTTATCTGGATACATGCTAAGTGTTTGCTGTCTTACACTTCTAATGCAGTTTTGTTCTTCCTGAGCTCCTGCTTGTAAGTAATCATATTATTCTTTTTGTTATCTAAGGGTAATGACAGCAGAGCTACGTGTTTCGTGATCATACCCTGCAAAAAAGCAGCTGCCCAAAAATCAGTAGGTTCTGTGCTGTAACTGGGATGTTGGGGAAGGAAGGAAATGTGATTCAAGTTGCACATATGAAAAAGGCAAAAGTCATAGAAGAAATAGTATTTCGGAGTTTTTGGATTGGCTTGAATTACCAGGGAAGACTGTTCTGTTGCAGCAGCTACACCAACAGCTGAGGATGAACTGCTGGGTGTACTTGTGGTGGATATTCCACTTGACGGATTTTAGGAAACGAGCATTGCAGGTGTCGTGTTGTCCGCATGCGTTCTTCTGAGTGTTCAAAGTCATGCTGTTAAAGGGAAAGAAATCGATTTCACAAATGTCCCGATTTTATTAATTTCTTTACTAATAATTATAGTGATTGAATGGAAGGAAGATGAATGTCACGTAAATTAACTTAAAAATGTTTTGTTGAATGGTGGATCCAATAGAAAGTAAATTTACTCAGGACATCTATTCAGGTTGTTCCTTATTCATAGGATCTAGAGTAAAAGTGAATCTCTGATACCAAGGAAACAAAGGTATTTGTTTAAACTAGTTTTACATGCGCGTTTTGCTAGCAAAAAAGGAGATTGTTTTATTTCCTGAAACATTATTAAGCTCTAGGAGGGCTGCATAGGAGGACATCAACTCCATAGGTACAGAGAGATTTAGTTTAATTATAGCCAGACAATGAATTTCGTAAGAGAATGTTGAAGACAAAATGCCTGATCAATATTTAACTGTCATTAATGTCTCTGAAGACTTCCTTGGGTTCACGTTTTTCCTATTTATTTACAACGGAAATTGATCAGATAAACAATGAAGCGATGCACTACTGTTTTCCAATCACTTGTCTGAACATGTCACTTTTTAAATGTAAGAGATTTTTCTCTAAAATGGCTCCTTTTTGTTTGTTTTCTGTCTTTAAGATAAAGCACCCTTGTCAAAGAGCCTGTTATTAGTCCCAAGTGCCATCTCGATTCTGTTGACTCTGCTCTTCCAACATTATCAGAAGTTCTTTGCATACAACCTACAAGCTATAAAAGAGGAATTTCAGGTAAGGGTCAGTTAATTTTGTGTGGAAAGAGACTGCAAAATACGCTCTTCCGTGCCATTTTTCCCAGTCTGTTTCTCCTCTGGTTCTTTACCTTTGTTTACTGTTGTAGACCAGCTCGCTCTTAGCTTTTATTACGTCACCCCAGTAGGCCACTGCATCTAACAGGCCATTACCTACTTTTGGTTGAAGTGAGAAAAGCTGATCTGAAACTATCAACATGGCCTTTCACTTCTCTCTTTTGTCTGGGAAATGCTTGTTTTTCTGTCATCTCTCCTTCCAGCCACTGCCAGTTGGGAAGCTTGCTGTGAATGAAGTGTGACTTAGCCTCTGTAATAATATAAGGATTTTGGTATGAATGTCAATATCTTCTTGTGCTTAGTTTTTAAGGCTATTGTATTTAGCTACTCCGGATAATATACCGTGTATGTTAACATCAGAGGCCATAACTTTCACACTGTAACTTCTGCTATAGTAAGGTATGGGAAACTAGAATTTTCCTGTTGAAGGAAGGGAACTGCTGCTTCTCATTTGGGAATCCCAAGTCAGAGAATCTGTCACGCTCCAAAGCAACCTGCTGATTTGGTTAACTGTCTTATTAGATGTTTGTAGCTTATTCCCAGTTCAAACTGGGAAACCTTATCTTTTAGGTATTACACCTTGCAAGACTTTGTTCTGAGCTTAATTAAGGAATCCTTGATACCTTAATTGGAATCCTCAATTGCTATTATGTCAGTTGTAGTTTTCAAAATAATGCATATAGAAGTGACTAGATAAAGTTTTTTTTTTTTCTATTTTGTATATGGCATGCTATTGCTCAACAGGGAAGTCAGCTTCTGTAGTTATCTTTTCCCAAATGTTTTACAATCAGATAAAAAAATGTGCTTAATGTCTTTGAGAATGTTGACTGTAGCCTATAAGCCTTAAGAAAATATAAGATTTATCTAGTGATTCTCCAAGTTATTGCACTCTGTCATCATTCTTGTCAGTAACAAGAGCTGTATTGTAATGATGTAGATGACAACTCTGTAAATTAATGTCTGCCTTTTAAAACTGTTACAGCCAAATATTTGGGGAGAGGGAGGAGAAAGGCTGAGAAACTATTCACATTTTAAAAGGAAATTTTGTGGTTTGGAGTTTGTTTGTTTTTTGAAGTTTGTCTTTAGAAGAGTCTTTCCATTTGTCTGAGCTGCTGAAAAACGTTAGTAGCTGTGTCTTATTCAAAGAAACCATCTTTATTGTGTCTTAAAGGGTAAACTTTTGTGAGTATCTATAGAAGCTATAATATTTTTACTGTGATGCTTTGGGGAATTTATACTGTGTTGTTTTTTCTTTCCTGAAATAACTATTACATTTATTGTCATGGTAAGCTATTTAATATGTAATTGTGTAATGTGTAGTTGTGTCTAATATGTGTATCTCCGAGATCAGGGAGAAAATACTACTAAACTCTTACCTGACGCTAATATTCAAGTAAGAAAGTTTGGTTTCGAATACATCCATCCACAGGTATGAGTTTAATGGAATGGGATTTTTGCAGTGGCCAGACAGGCATTCAGTGTATCACATATTAACACTTGTTAAAGCTGGTGCAGAGCATAGGAAGTAAAGCGTGCAGTTTGAGAGCGCTTTTGATTTGGAAGGCAAAGCATGTACTGTTGAAAACTAGAAGATCTTTATCTCCATAACGGAGACCCTCCAGAGCAGCGAAGAAGCTGTGTGTAAAATGGAGTTACGTTAGAGCGATGTATTTTTTAGGCTAGCTGAAGTAAAGAGCAATTAGACTTAGAAGCCTTACGGTCTACGAGAGGGCAGTTCAGTTAGTGTATCACGAAATGCTGAGCTGGAGGGATACAGGCCTGCCAGTTTGGTGTTTAGGAGAGTTGCTACTCAGACTACTGGCTAGGTTTTAATGCTGGCCATCTTGACATGGGACAACTAGAACTGTGAGGTCCCACCTCTTTCTTCTTGTTCAGTCCTTTGATATAGCAGGAACATTAGAAACAGAAGTGTTTATCGGTTGAGGCTTAAAGACCTTGAGTGGAGAATGCCTAGCAGGCTGTGACTTAGGAACGGGAGTTAGGAGAGCCAAACCTGAGCTGGAAACCAGCAAGAAAGATGAAGCTTAACAAAGATGGTTTCAGTACGCACATCTGCAGCAAAAGGAAGGCCTGAGGAGACTTTTGGCCCAGTCCTCATTATGGCACAAGGTTGAGGTACTCAAAGAGATACTCAAGCTGAAGTATTTAATAGTTTCTACCTGTATGTTTTGCCCTCGGGCCTCCAAGGCCTCTAAGCCTCCTAGCAGAGTCTGTGGGAGTGAAGTGATATCCATCATAGAGAAAAAGAGAGTTAGGGGTCACTTACCCAACCTGTATACTTACAAGTTAATCGGACCAGATGGGATGCCTCTGAGGGTGCCAGAGGAGCTGGAACTGTAATTGCAAGACCTTTTTCTAGCATCTGGGAAAGTTCATGGCAATTGGTGGAGGTACCTAATGACCGGAGAAAGGCAAACAAACACCTGTCTTCAGGAAGGAGTGTCCGGGTAACGTCAGGCCATTTGGCCTTACCTTGGTCCCTGGGAAGGTTGAGGAGCAAATCTTTTTAGAAGCCATTTCTGTACGCATGCAGGACACAAAACTGACTGGGAGCAACCAGCATGTATTTACCAAAGACTGCAGTGTATTGGAGGAGATGAGAAAGAGGTTGACCAGATCTTTTCCTAGACCTGTAGCTTGAAGAGCCAGAACACCCGCCTGTTCCAAAGGAGGATCAGATAACCTGTGCTTATCTGATTAACTGGGTCTGATCTGGTTGGGGAATGGAGACACCCACAATGACAAAAACTGAAAGCTTGTAATGCCTCATACCAGGAGGATGGCTGCTCCTAATTTGCTCCACCTGCGGGTTTACAACTAGAGATGAGAGTCAGTGCCCCTGTAGGAAGTGAAGGGCTGAGAGGTCCATCTGGTGAAGCACACAAGCTGCCAGAGCCTCATCATGCAACAGCACCAGGAGGAAGTGGCAAGTGAAAGTATCAGAAGATTGTTGCCAGGAACAGAGGCCCCCATCTGCTGTCCTTAGTTGTGGAGGGAGGCGTGCTGCTTGCCAGGGGCTCAGATGTGGGACATTGTGAAAAGACTGTTAAGGCTTGTCAGGCTTTCAGACTACTATCCTCTGCTGCTCTTCTACATGGGCATCAATGACACTCAGCATGACTATATGGCTCTGAGGATGATGGTCAAGGACGTGGAGGTCAGTGTGCTGTTTTCCTTGATCCAGCTGATGAGGAGGAGGATCTCGAGGTGGAGAGAACAGATGCTGTGGGTCCACAATTGATTGTACAGCTGGTGTCTGCAAAAGGGGTTTGGGTTTTGTGCCCATGGCACTGTCTCTGAGGATTGTGGATTACTTGGAAGAGGTGGGATTCACCTGACCAATTCCAAGCCTCTGAGACCAGTGTGAAAGTCTAGAGCAAAAAAGACTAAAACTCAGTGGAGGAGGATCAGGCTAGGGAACATTTAAACTAATTGCACATATGCAAGTCCATGGGACCTGGTGGTGTAGTACATCCACAAGTTTTGGAGGAGTTGGCTCGTGTCATTGTAAGGCTACTCTGGATTATCTCTGAAAGGTCATTGTGATCAGGGAAGGTTCCTGAAGGCTGAAAGAAAGCAGGTGTTAATGCCTGTCTTCAGGAAAGGCAAGAAAAGAAATTTGGGAAACTACAGACCAGTCATCCTCACCAAGTTCCCTGGGAAGGTGATGAAGCAAATCCTCTTAGAAATCATTTTCAGGCACATAAAGAACAAGAAAGTGACTGGGGGTAGTCAGCACAGATTTACGAAGTGGAAAACTCATCTGATGGCTCTCTTGGTGAACGAGAGGATGCTGTTTGTCTTGACTTTTGTAAGGCTTTTGACAGTCTACCATAACATCCTCAGGCAAACTCATGAAGTACAGATTAAGTAAGAGAGCAGTGAAGTGGGCTGAAACCTGACTGAACTGCTGGGCTCACAGGATTGTGATCAGTGGCCTGAAGTCCAGCCGGAGGTCAGTCACTAGTAGCGTACACCAGGGGTCAATATTGGAGACACTACCGTTTAGTGTCTTCGTTCACAGCCTGTGGGATGATGTAAAACCTGGATGAGTGTTTGGTGTACTAGGTGGTTCTGGTGCCTTTCAGAGGATCCGCAGGCTGGAGGAAAGGGTCAGTGGATCCACATGAAGTTCAGCAAAGGCAAATGCGAAGTCCTGCCCCTGGAGAGGAATAACCACGTGCACCTGCACAAGCTGCAGGCTGACCAGCTGGAAAGCAGTTTTACAGAAAAGTCCCTGAGAGTCTCAGCAGAGACCAAGATGAACATGAGACAGCAAATGCAGCACTGTGGCTAGAAGGGCTGCCAGCATCATGGGCTGCGTTAGGAAAGCCATCACAAGGAGGTCAAGTGGAGCCGTCCTTCCCTTCTGCTCAGCCCTGGTGAGACCATATCTGGAGTGCTGTCCTTTGTTTTGGGCTTGTGAGTACGAGGTAGAACTGGGTATTGTACTGGGAAGAGTCTAGTGGAAGGCCAATAATACAGTCGGGGGCTACAGCACTTGACTTACAGGGAGGTCATTTCCCACCTCTGCTGTTCCATGTTTCTATGAAATAATGCCTGACCAAATTACTGCTTTTTTCCATGAGGTAACTGGTGCTGTGAACAGGGAGAAGTTGATGGATTTTCCATACCTAGACTTTAGTAAGACTTTTAACCCTGTCTTCCATTTTGTCTTTAAATCCACGTTGCTGAGGTATGTACTGAATAACTAGATGACCAGGTGGGTGAAAAACTGACTGGAACTCTAGATGGTATTGTGGTCATCGGTTCAAAGTCCACCCAGCAGGTAGGGATTAGGGGAGGGCCCCTCAAGGTTCACTACTGGAATCGGTACTGTTTAGTGTCTTCATATACCACCTGGCTAATGGGATGGAGAGCACTCTCAGCAAGTTAGTGGGTGACCCCAGTGGTGGGGAGTGAATCCTTCACAGGATTGCAGGGAAGTGACCGTTCCCTGCTAGCTGACAGAGTACTCCAGGTGTGGTCTCACGAGTGCCCAGTTCTGGGATCCTCAGTATAAGAAACATGAACGCACTGGAGCGTGTCCACCTAGACAGAGTGTTGGAGTATGTGACATAGAAGGAGAGACTGAGAGAACGGGGTGTGCCCAGCCTTGAGAGAAGGCGGCAAAGAGGAGACACCTTATTGCTATCTTACAAGTACTTCAACAGGTTGCCAAGAGAGGTTGTGGAACCTCAGTCTTTGAAGATGTTCAGGACTTGACTGGATGTGGCCTCAAGCAAGCTGATCTAATTAGACCTACTGAGAGAGCAGTACACTGGATTAGATGGTCTTTGGAGGTCACTCCAAAATTTTTTTCTATAATTCTACAATTTACTAGGGTTGTTTTATTCGTACATGTGAACTAGGGACAATTTGAGTTGATTTAAATTGTATATTTGTTTTAGCAGGTAGACGTCTTCCTTGAAAACATTCTATTTTTAAACAGACTTTCTGAACTCTGTAACATTCTAGTCCCTTATTTTCCTCCTTAAATGCTGTACCACATTTCTGTTATTTGACTTCAATATTATATTCACTCTGAGCACAAACTTTTTAAAGAATTTTGTGAGGAAAGAGAGACTTAACATGACAATCTTTAACCTTCTAGATTTGGAGACTTGTATGTGGGAGAGCAATATGTCTTGATCTGAAAGACACATTCTGCAGCAGTCTGCTCATTTACAACTTTAGAATTTTTGAAAGAAGATACGGCAGCAGAAAATTTTCAGTAAGTTCCAGTTTTGTTTTGTTTTTTAACAGAAATTGTTTTCTGCACTGTTCAGAATCTTGTTGTATTGGATTAATATTGCAATTTTTATTAGTAATATTCCATATGGAAATATATGCAAAAAGGTTTTAAAGTGAATTGGGTTTCCTTAAGTCAAAATTTATATTTGTAACATGTTAAGATCAGTGGTTCATTCTAAGTAAAGTTTGCATCTGTATCAGTTGAAAGTTATCAGACCCATAGAATTTGATTTTGGAACCAAACTTTTTTATTCTTCAGTGCCTAAACATATAGATCTGGAAATATGCTTTGCTAAAGATTATGTTTGTATTGATAGAACTAGTATAGTGCTTTTCTTATTTATTAAGAGATATATTAAATTCTTATTTTTAAATTGTTGAATTAATTAAATTCAAACTTTTTCTTTCCAGTCCTTTTTACTGGGTGCTTGGATGCTCTCAGCTTTGTTTGATCTTCTCCTGGTAGAAATTACTCAGTATGTATTTGGCATCACCATCAGCAGCTTGCCTTCTGGTTTGTAAGTAACTCCTAATGAGCTGGTAATTTTAGGCATGGTTTTAAGGGAATATTTGATGCACATTTTAATTAAAAAACTTTCTTCGTGTAACCTAAATGTAGTCCTCTTTTCAACTACAGTTTAAATGTTTGTGGTATAACTACTACATTTTCCAGCATTCATTTTGTAGTTGTGGTCTGGGGTTAACTTGTTCAAAATACCTGATGATGTATCCATTCTGTTAGGCCCAGATCTACAGTCAGCACGATTGGAAAGTGGCTTACAATGCACAAATTATTGCCATAGTTATTTTTGTTTTGTTCAGGAAACCTGAAAACTGAAGTCAGTTTGGTGCTGATTTCTTTCTTAAATAAAAAAAATAACTCTAATTCGTATCTTTATGTTAAGTTTTAACTGCATATACAATTATATGCATTTCATATGTGTCTTTCAAAAACTCGAGTGCTAGAGCACATGATTTCATTTACTGTTTGCATCTGAAGTTCTTAAAGCTTTAAGGTATTTAGCGGTTGAGTTTTGTGTAACCTATATTTGACATTTCTGCAGTTAATAATAGGAGCTGTATGTGCTATGGTAGAACTGTAGAGTTTGCAGAGCCTTTGTGGTTAAGTTTCTGACAGGCAAGATGAGCCTGCCTCATAAGACTTGAGTTCCCATGTGTTGCAAACTCTGAGGTAGTAATAAAAGCTCATGGGACAAGATTTTTAATACCAAACACTATACTAGATTTTCTGATCTTTACTTTTTCAGTGTGACTCTTGACAGTAGCTAAAGGCTGATTTAATGAGGAAGAAAAAACATATGTTTGGTATTAGAAAAATACATTTCTTGTAGTATGTGAGTATTCAGAAGGAGTCTAAAGCTTGAGTAGTACTGCAGTTATTCACTGTATTTGCTACTTCGATGGTTTTTAGCTGGGATGTAAGCTGCTAGTATGTCTAGACAAATTCAATATTTTCATCTGTGTAAAAAGATACTTTGTGCAAGAGCAGAGTGTAATAAATGTGCACATCACACCCGCAGGGAACTAATGAACAGTTCAACTACCGTACTTTTTGATGGTGCTTTTACCTGTGACTGACAGAGCTGCTGTCGGTTACCAGAAATCTGTGTCAAAGAAAATTTTAGGTGAAAGAAATATAAATGTTTCCTACGTGTTCATTCTCTTTTAATCATACTGACGTATTGATCTTGACAGAATAAAGCTGATTTTAGGAGTGTGGGATATGCAATAGTTCTGTCATTTTTAGGCTGTGCAAATATAACAATTAATTTGGGATACATTGTATCACAGTTTTTCAGTGTTGTCTGTGTTTCATTACATTAATAGTCACTTTCTGTTGTCTGGCAA
The DNA here is from genome assembly GCF_964211835.1 of Anser anser. Classification (NCBI taxonomy): domain Eukaryota; kingdom Metazoa; phylum Chordata; class Aves; order Anseriformes; family Anatidae; genus Anser; species Anser anser. The sequence continues at coordinate 155,692,807 of NC_139720.1, read as the reverse complement.
TATTCACAATTTTTTGGGATGACAAAAGTGGTGGACAGTTTCACACAGCTACTAGGTTTTAATTCATTTCAGATTTACAGAAGCTGTTGAGCAAATATGAAGAGGTGCCATTATAATTCTGCTTCTCTCATAGTTACAGTGCCACAAACATCTGTTATTTCTGGCTGTAGAACATTTTTCAGTGTAGCCAAAATGCTAGAATTTGGAAAAAGAATCACTTGTATACATTACAAAATTCCCCCAGTTTTTCTCTTCTTATATCATTTCGCTGTTCACATTACTGAGTGACCTTACACTTGCAGTTCGAAAACTCTTCCTGCGCACGCTTCGAAGGTAATTGCGATAAAGGATTACACTGATGACTCTAGCCTGGAACTGTTTAGAAACAATATAGTACAGTATAACGTCCAAGCATGTACTGAGATTCATGAGGAAGGTGGTGAAGGCTGCCCAGGGATTGTAAGTTGTATCTTCATTCTGCAACATCATGAAGGCGAAGCAAACGTGGAAGGGTACAAAGCAGATGAGTACTTGAGCAATCAGAGTAACTATGATTCGTATGGATCTCTCCTTGGCCTTAGGCTTCAGTTTGGAAGTCTTGCCACGGATAAAATTGTAAATAATGACGAGGTAGCACCCCATCATGATAACCAAGGGAATCAAAAAGAAAAATATCAATCGAGAAAAGTTCAACATATTTATTTCCCTTAAATGGATGATATCAAGCATTTTCAGGCAGGTGGTAGAATTCGAGGCTTTGTCTGGATCAGAATGTAGAAACAGCAGTGGGGAAGTTGTTGCAAGGGTCATTATCCAGATTCCAGTGCAAGCCAAAAGAGCTTTTTTTGTATTTTTCAGTTCCTTGACGTGCTTGGGCTGGACAATAGCCATAAATCTGTCTACGCTTATAAAAGCAAGCAACCACAGAGCAATGGCTGGATAAAATACAGTCAAAGCGCTGATGAACCGACAGAATGCATCTCCAAAAGGCCATGTTTCTTTCCCATGGTAGACTATCCGAAAAGGCAAGGAAAATATAAAAATTATGTCAAGCAGTGCCACGTTGATCATATATACAGTTATAGTTGTTCTCTTCTTGGTAGTGCAGCTGAAAACCCATAGTGCAGTGGCATTCACTAACAATCCCACTGCGAATATAAAGCTGTAGAAGACCAGTGATGCAATCCTGTATTCTTCAGGGTGGTGATTTCCAGGCATCATGTTGTAAATGAATTTAGGAATAGTTGTTGCACCCCATAAGAACCCTGAAAATAGATGAAGTAGGAAAAATTATTCTCAGACAAGTAAAAACTGTCTTTAAAAACAAATGAGGATTTTCGTAGGATGGGGTTTAATAATGAGTACAGATCCATACCATGCCATGAAGAAAGTTTGTGTACTGTCAGGTTTGTGAGGAATAGTATGGATAAGCTAGTTTTAATTAAATATGTTGAATTACTTCAGAGGAATGAGAAAGTCAGGATTCCCCAACTATTTTGAATGTGCTTCTGTAGCTGATAATTAGATAGAAACAGCTGTAATTGAAGTAAGAGAGCTATTTTCTAAAGAGAATATTTTTTCAAGTTGTCACTGTTGAAAAAGTAATGACTAGTTATGAGAAGAAGTAAGTGATCATGGCATGTAGTGACATTTGGATATGCAAAATGAAATATTTACTTTGCATTTTATTTGTGTAGGGACTACTTAGATCCCAAAAGAATAGGTGCATGCTGTTGCTCATAAAAGCCATTAAAAAGCTATCTCAATAGCTCTGTAGGTTCGAATAAAGTATTTAATCCCAGGGCTTCAGAGTGAATCATCTGACACATGAAAGAGATGAATAGGTTTATAGTCTTCCTATTTAAAACAAAATAAAAAGATGGGAAGCAGCACAGACTCCAACTAGAGCCTGTGCGAACAGCACTTTTGGGGAAAAGTTGTTTGCTGACCTAGCTATTAGCCAGCTGCCCCAGAGTGCAGCAGCGTTGCTTCCTTCAGCTAGGAGTTTGAAATCTGAAATTTCATTATGCAAGCTCAACTTCTGAGGGCAGAAGGAGATTGTCCCCTGGTTTACTCTCGAGCTATTTGAGGATGCCAGAACGTACTTGGTGGTTGCATGGGTGCTGTTGTTAACCCACCCTTCCTCCATTTTCCTGTCTCTCGGTTTTATCACCATTCTGTGAATTTGCATGGGAGGGTTTGTCCTGTTTGACCCTTTAACCAACCCTGCGGCGACTTTTTGAAGAGGAGAAGGAAAGAGTGAGTTTGTTGTTTGTCCAATCTTCCTACCTGTGACAAACAGCTACGTAACTCCTACAGCAGCACGTAGGCACCAAAACTTCATCAAGAGAAGAATGATGCATGGTTCCTGTGTGCTTTACCCCCCAGAGTGGAGAATTCATTAAAACAGAAGCTCATTTTTACAGCTCCAGTATTCTACGCTTTCACTGTAATGCCTACCAGGTGCTTTATACAGTGGTATAGGAACTTCTACAGTGGTTTGAACCAGAGCCTGCTTGGGGTAGGTTGCATATGCTTGAAAGAAAATTTTTGTAGCACATGCTTGTAGCACTGTTGAAATATTATCTGTCATACCATCCCACTTTTATTGCTGTTACATAAAATTGTCCACATATTGCTAGGAAAAATCCCACGCATTTTAAGAGTTTGGCATCGTTGGAAATGCTTGAGAAATCTTATTTCAAAACAGCATGGCCCCAACTATTTCAGCAAGGCTTTGTGATGGCATGTAGTATACTTTTGGTAATGTTTAATGTGAAAAAAAATCTTAAATATGCATAGTTAAAGTAATCATAAACTTAAAAACAACAACAACAGCAAATCCTCAGAATCCTCTTTTTCTCCTTGTGATTTCTCTTGCTAATAGTTGCTTATGACATTGTGCATTACTACCTATATCAAGATCCTGACTGACTTAGGAGGTAAACTAAGTACTGATGTACAGGATAGGCAGAAGAATTTACTCTTTATAGATGAATGTTAATAAGTAACATGGGTTTGGGTTTTGGTTTTGGTTTTGCTCTTCTCCCCTTTGGACTTGCAGTGACTGTAGTCATTTCTAGTCAGGTCCTGTTCCTGAAATAACCTGCAGGTTGATGTTGATGGGAAGAGGGGAAGCTGAATCTGACTCAAGCTTGTAACAGGAAAACCTGTGGCTTATTTACAGGTTATTTCAAGGTTGTGCCAGTTTTGAGATATATCAAAGAATGGACATATTGTAACAGCAAGATTTTTTAATTTTATTCAATTCTTGAAGTTAGTGTTTCCAAACATTGTGGGTTTAAGTGCATATCAGCATTGTCAATATGTTTTTATGCAAAATTTACTTTTTAAGAATATAAAAATAAACACGTAGGTAAGAAACAATGACGTTTGAAAAAAAAAAGGTGTATACTTAGCTATCTGCATTTATATACAAATGCAACTAGTTGGGTTTGGGTTTCGTTTTTTTCCTCCGTTAGTACTTGTTTGCATGGATTGCAGGTTGATGTCTCTCAGATCAGCCCAAGTAGATCTTCAGGTGCCTCTGGTTGGAAAGTTCTGCTCTAGATGTTGTATTTCATAATGGGAACACTTACTTCCATTGATAAAAGCACTTGCTGAAGTCCCTGGAATCGCTGGTTTCCAGGTGTCTGTCTGTGGTAGTTTTGAATGATTGACCTGACATCTGTCTGTACGGTTTGTCAACCTGTTCTAATTTTTTAATTATGGCTGAGGTCCTTAATGACTAACACGAATTGTAAAGCCCGTATGGGTGCTATGTACAAGAACACAAACTTTCAGGGCAAAATCAGAATTAATTCTTTTCCTCTAGATTTTTACTACGAGTTAGGGAACAGTGATTCTGTTTAAAGGATCGTCTGTGTACCTCTTTGTCCAAACCTCCCAACCCCTTTTATTTTCTCTGTCTATCCCTTACACTTTCTCGCATTTCCATGAGGAGGACATGGCCTTCAGTGAATCACAGAGAGACCAAGCAACAAGATTATAGTTTAATAAATGATTATTTTTAGTTTAATGAAAACAAATATTTATTTACTGATAATATACTTATTAATGCTTTTAGTTATTAAATATTTTTAATCTATTGTAAAAATCCTGAACAACAGTGTTTATGGGACTGTTTCTGCAAATGCATTCATTTTGCTTTAAATGTTATTTATAGAATGCTGCTGATAATTCAGAGGTGTTAAGTGCATTAACAACTTACATTTCTATTCATTAGTCCTAGAATTTATGCCTGTGTTCAGCCTCTGAAGAAAGAAGTCTATCTTAGCACCATACAGAAACATCCGAGTTACTTTACTGGTATAATATAATGGTTTGTTACTTACCTTTTGTGCACTACAAAGTTTCTTCAGAGATGCTCGTTTCATAGCCCCGAATCTGTAGAAGGTTTAGACTTCCTCTTCTGTGCTCAGCTTCACTATGCTAAAATAGCTCTTTGCAGGCAGGAAGCAGTGACGCAGTCTAGCCAGTTGTGAGCTTTTTTATTGGTCATACATTAATGTTGCTTGTGAATATTTCATATACATACATATGAACTTGCAGTATTTGTGAACTAATAGTTCTGGTACCTTTTATAGTATTTCCAGTGTAGTCAGATTAGACATTTGTACTACATACCCTTTTAAAATATTTTTTAATTATTTGTGGTTAATGAAAGCATTTTTGGGTTGATGCTTATACACAAAGGCAACTGCAAGAATATCAGAATATAATAAATATAATATAATAAAAGAATCTTGGTAATGTAAAAATTTCTAATATGCACAACGTTAAAGTATTCTCTGCAGGCTGCAGTCCGCTTTGTGGAAATCCCCATTTTATTTATATTGCCTTGAACAGCAGTCAGCCTGAAAGTGACAGTAACTCCCTACTTCTGAAATGAGAAGTTTGATTCACTTGAATACATAGCTTGGTTTATATCTGTACTGACCGTGTTTTACCAACATAACAGCAGTGTTTCTATATTTTATTTGCTCTCTGAAATAAGAACATGCCTATTTAACAGCTTTGCATAAAAATGCCGTATTAAGAGGTTTTTTAGTTGTTATTAAAATAGAATAAGATCAATAAACTATGTCACTGCAATAGACATTTGTGATGGGATGGGAATATTCACAATGGCGAATAGCTAAGGAGGACTGATTTCCTATGTTTTCTCTCTGTCCACTCAAAAAAAAGACCCAACCTTTTAAACAACCATTCAGAGAAGGAGATATTCCAGGCTTTTTGTAGAGTGCTCAGTAGCAGCAAGTGTCTGTTAGTCTTTAGGACATTGAAGCACGCTATACTGAGCTTGTTACCTCTGGTTGCCTCCATTTTCCCCCACAGATGAAGTGAAAAGAGGTGTGTGTTGAGAAAGGGGGCAGTAATGTTTCAGTTTCCCCCTGACATGCAGTCAAGAATTTTCTAGGATGTGCACGTGGTGCCAGAAGTAACCAAGTCCAGCAGCTCAGATGTAGCCAGAATCAGGCTTGTTTGTGGGGGCATCCTCTTCACTGACTGTAAAGTGATGTAGGCAGATGATCCTCACCTAGTGCTAAAAGTAACTTTTGTGAAAAATACCTTCTGTCTTGGAGTCATGTAACTTATCTCTGTTGGATGGGCTTGTGGTAGTGCACTGATATTTGCACAGATCATTGTGACAGCTGAACTAGCCACAGGGTGGGATTTGGTATAGTTTTCACTGTGTAGATTAGTGATATCTTTAAACATTGGACTTTGCTTTTCAGGTGAACTGATACTTTACTTTTCACATGAACTCTGGTGAGGCCGCACCTCGAGTGCTGTGCTCAGTTTTGGGCCCCTCACTACAAGAAGGACATCGAGGCCCTGGAGCATGTCCAGAGAAGGGCTACGAAGCTGGTGAAGGGCCTGGAGCACAAGTCCTGTGAGGAGCAGCTGAGGGAACTGGGGTTATTTAGTCTGGAGAAGAGGAGGCTCAGGGGAGACCTTATTGCTCTCTGCAACTACCTGAAAGGAAGGTGTGGGGAGCTGGGGGTCGGCCTCTTCTCACAGGTAACTAGTGATAGGACTAGAGGGAATGGCCTCAAGTTGCACCAGGGGAGGTTCAGGTTGGAAATGAGGAGACATTTCTGTCAGAAAGAGCAGTCAGGCATTGGGACGGGTTGCCCGGGGAGGTGGTGGCGTCACCGTCCCTGGGGGTGTTCAAGGAAAGGTTGGACGTGGCGCTTAGGGACATCATTTGGTGGGTGACATTGGTGGTAGGGGGATGGTTGGACCAGATGAGCTTGGAGGTCTTTTCCAACCCTTACGATTTTATGATTCTATACCAAACTTTATTGTTGTGTTCATTTCAAAGACCTCTCAACGAGCATCTGGCTGGGCAATCCTGCCCAGTCCATCCTATAGAAATATAAATAATTCAGTATTGCTTGATATTTTAGGATTAAGGAGTATCTTAAAAAGCTATATTTGACAGAGAACATCTGAAGGTCTAAACAGTGTTGAAAACTGTTAAGTGGCTTTATCATTAGCATAACGACTGTGGAGCATGCTCCAGAAGGATGAGTCACTCATACTGTTTTCAAGATTAGTGAAAGTTCATTGAAATTCAGTGACACAGATATTTTTAAAAGGTTTAAAAAAGAGTGTGTAGCTTCTGAAAGAAAATAACTAGGCTTTTAAACTCTTGCAGACAAGAGCATTTTATTTTTTGATAACTAATCTGCAGAACTCCTAATGTCCCTTCAACCTGAGCTGCACCAGGAATGTACCTGAACAAGCAAATGGAGAGACAGCAGCCCCCAGAGCTAAAGAGGGAGTACCAAGTTAATTCCGGGTTTGGATCAAACTAGCCAGATGTTGAGGCTGGGATTGGAAAAACTGTATGTAGTAAAGTCCCTCTTGGCTTGCTCTTTTCTTGGGGGAGGGTTGAAAGGAGGACATTTTACAGCTGTGTCTAATTTCATCTGAAGAGCGTTGCCTGACTTCTGACTTCTTAGCTCCCTGCAGTGGAGGCAGTGCCTTGTGAAGGCACCTGGATGTAACATGGCAGTTTCCACAGGTGACTACCAATAGCCACGCTGAGTTTACTAGCACTTCAGCCACCCGGATGATAGGCCATAGCGTGTGAACTACAGCCTGAGCTTTCACTCAGGCTTTTCACAGCCTGAGTACTGACAGCCTTGAGGTCCTTCCCGTTGGGCAGGGAAGGGCAGCTCTGCTGGGCACGGTTTGCTCGCGGCACCAGCAAGTGCGTGCTGGTCCTCGCCTAGGTGCTCCGGATGGCTGCAGCTGCAGGGGGGTAAACACTGGGACAGGAACACATGACTGAAAAGTTGCACTGACTGTGGTTTGAGGGAGGTAGCTGGCCCCTCTGCTGCATTACGTTCCCCTGGTGCCTTGGTGTCTGTTGTAGGAAGCACCTGCTGCTGTTTTTGTTTTCTGCTCATTCTGTTCTGTTTTGTCAGCTAGAGATGAGTGTCTTGCACCGGTTTCCCTCAGCAGGGTAAGTACTTCCACTGCTCCGGTTTTTACTGAAGTAAATGCTCAGTTCCATCCAGGGTTGTTGGGTTTGGTTTTTTTTTTGTTGTTGTTGTTGTTTTGTTTTGTTCTGAAGTTCAGGGAGAAAAGCCAAGCCAACGTATTTCATGTCTGAGGATGAGGCAGGGTGCACATGTGGTCTGCTACCCTGACTTCACTAACAGGTAGTAAGCTGTAAAAGAAATCGGCTTCATCACTTGCAATGATGTGAAAGTGCAATGCTGAAGGCATTGTCTTTATGCTGTTGCTTTTACAAGAGTGATGTAGTGCTTGTTTTTCTTTCTTGGTGCTTTACTCATGGTATAGCAGAGTGTGTGTTGCCTGTCCACTTACCACATAATGTAAGCTTTATCTGTCTGATACAGAAAAGTTCTGCACCTGAAGGGGCAGAAAAAATCCTCTCTTTTTCAGCCTGGTGTAAAGAGCAGGCTTAAGCTTCCGTTCACCTTTTCCTTCTGAACTTTGCACCCTTTGGACCCATTGAAAAGAAAGAACTGAAGCTTCTTGCACAGCCAGTGGTACAGGAAGGAGCTCTCTCCCATGTGCCAGTTTGTTCATTTACCAGCTTGATGTTGTGGGTGAGCTCACAAATGCAATTTTGGGTTACTGTTCTCTACCTTGATGAAGTTGTGCCTCGCTTTTAATTCCTGTATTGTGTTGTACCATGGTTGTACCAAAGGAATAGGCTACTGGTTAAAAGTTGTAGTGGCTCTAAATGCATATATTTGTTGGAAGTGTTTCAGATTTGCCATATGCATGTGACTTTGAGGCTGGTTCGTGGCGTAGCTATCCCTCCTCATTCATTCAGCAACTTGTGAGTGAGTATAAATGCTGTGTGCAGCATTGCTGATGGGGATGGGCAGCTGAAACAGAGCAGCTGAACAGGGCTGCAGCCTGGTTAGCTCTACCTGACATAATCTGGTTACTGTTGCATATTGCTTTTTCATCTGTATTTAGTTGGAGTTCCTGATTTTTTCCTTTAAAAAATCTATAAATTGTCTCTCCATATTTCTCCTAAGGTTTTTGATTTTTTTTTTCTTTTCCTTTTTTCATAGAGCCAGGACACATCCCCTGTCTCTAAATACCCTAAAAGTACACAGTGCATCAGACCTGCAGTTCCTCCATTCAGCAGTGTCAACCTCTGAAAGAAGCAGTGCTTCCAAAATGTATTGAAATGAAAGTTTGCGTCTCTTAGATGTCTGATGGTAGAGTAGTAGACCAGACTAGTAGTAGACTAGCAGTTTGTTACACAGCAGCAATCTCACCAGGTATGTAGTCACATATTACATCATGGCAAATACCAAAGCAGCTCCAAGCTTGTTGATGAATTCATATTGCTGTTGGCAAATTTCTTAAAATGTTGTCTTGTGTTCTGCTTTCCACTAATGTTCTGTTCCAATGGTAAGCAGCTTTTTTTTTTTTTCCAAATTTTACAGATTTCTCATGACAAATATTTTGTAGTTATTTAAAATCTGCCCGAATATTCAGCTTTTCAGAAAATCTGTATGTATTGTCAGGAGCTCTGCAGTAAGTTAGTTCTTCCTGTTCAGAACTGTCTATAAGACCATTTTCAAATATTCTTTCTGGATTAAGTATATGGGGTGTGATATTTTTACTCTTAAACTGCCCTTAAAAGTCTCAGGTGCGTAGAAATACTGTGTTGAAACTTGATGTGCCTCCCAGGCATAGAGTTAATGCTTCAAGAGAAATTTCTTTGTGGAGAGCTGCTTGTGCTCAGACTTTTTATGGAGGCTGGTGCAGAAGTAGGGAAAATCGTTTTGACTCCTCCGGAGTTCAGGAGCTCAGACAGCCTCTGCTCAGTTACTACCCTGAGTATGTATAATTGTAAATTAAATAATTTAAAAGTGCTACATATGGTTTAGCATGTCAGTGAAGCATTTAATCCAGGGTACCAGAAGTCAGAGTGAGCTGCACGAGTTACTGAATTAGGGTGAGCACTATCCTTTAAATTCAAGGGCACCTTGCTCCGTAAGGCATTCCCGTCCACGGTGCCCAGCCCTGGCAGGTAGCTTGCTTTCATGAAGTGACAGTCTGCTGTCACTTCTGTCTTCCTCTGTCAGTGCCACCTGTCTCTGGCACAGATTAATGAGCACGGTAACGCGTTGAGGTTTTGGAGCTTGGTGTGCTGCTGTGGGTGGGTTGGAGCTGACGTGAGAGGAGGTGTTCAAGAGGGTGAAGGGGCTGGTGCTGATAGTCCAGACAGGGCAAAACAGCTCAATTCCTGCCACATAGCAGTGGGGCTCCACGAAGCAGGTTTGTGCAACGTTGTTCTTAGAGGGAAATGGAGGAAAAGGTGAGTGTGAACATGCTCAGAACAGGACTTGGACACTGGGACAGATCCAACTGATGCTGGGAGCTGGCAAAGGAAGACAGCAGAGCTGGCTGCTAGCAGATGATTTCCAAGAAGTCACTGACTTTGCACCTGACTTGCAGACCTGCCGTTCCGTCATATCATTTTGTTCGTGTGTTAATACTGTGTGAAAAATACCAGTGGAGGTGTGCTACACAAATACACGGTGAAGGCTGATTACCAGCGTGCCATTCTTTTCTGCTCTTTTAAATGCATTTATGCTTTAGGCTTGGATAACATCTGTCATATCCCAAGTATGTACAGAGCCAGGTCCTGTCAGAGGACTCTGTAATTTCTTACTAACTACCGTTCAACTGCAAATCTCTCTCACAGGAAGGTGCTGGAACTCCTGAGATTTATCCCAACAAGAAGCCTAGCAGAATAAGGCTGGACATGGGTTTGAAATTCAATAATGTAAGCATTCAGTTGATTGTTAAAGATGACATTAAGACAGGAAGAGCCAGTAAAGCTAAGCCTGGACTTGTGTAGCTGTTATTTTCTGAATCCTTCCATCCTATATGTCCAAATCATACTGGGTGTGATGCATTTTATTTTTGTCCTAGAACATCTGGTAAATTGTTAAGTAGGAGATCCTGAGTTGTGTCCAGTTCTGAGTACGAGAGACCTAGACGTACTGGGAAGAGTCCAACGGAGGGCTACCAAGGGGATGAAGGGACTGGAGCATCTTCCTATGAGGAGAGGCTGAGAGAGCTGGGACTGCTCAGCCTGGAGAAGAGGAGGCTCAGGGGGGATCTCGTCAATGTCTGTAAATACCTGAAGGGAGGGTGAAATGAGGATGGAGCCAGGCTCTTTTCAGGGGTGCCCAGTGCCAGGACCAGAGGCCCTGGGCACCAACTGGCACCCAGGAGGCTCCCTCTGAGCATCAGGCAGCACTTCTGTGCTGGGCGGGTGTCAGAGCACTGGCACAGGTTGTCCTGAGAGGCTGTGGGGTCTCCTCCTTGGAGATCTTCAAAAGCTGCGTGGACATGGGACTGGGCAGCCTGCGCTGGGTGGCCCTGCTGGAGCAGGGTTGGACCAGATGGCCTCCACAGGTGCCTTCCAGCCTCAACTATTCTTAGATTCTAGGTTTGTTTTCATTTGCCTGTAATTAAGCTCTGTACTGTGTGTGGTGTTGCACTGCAGCAGGAACAGGAGTGCAAGGTTCTTTTGGACGAGGTGCACTGGAGGAAGGAAGGGCATTAAAGGCAGAGGGGTGGGGGACAACTCTGTATGCCTTCTTTCTACTTTGACAGCGTGTGTAGGTAACCATAAGAAATATAGCAGCTGCCCATAGCTCACAGTGCTCATTACTGTCTAGATGATGTAGTTCATTTCCAAGATGAAAGGGTTTAAAGCATCATGATTACTGTATGAGCACTTGGCACAGTACCTTCTGGTAGTGATGTCAAATCTGGCTTTTCTTTACTGCCAGGGAGTTCATGACCTGATTCTTATATTGCCTGGTGCTGAGATCTCTGGCATTTGGCAATGGGGTTTAGCCTCCTGTAAGAAATAGTTATGTGAAAGGCATTTTGACCGATATGGTGAAGTTTAATTACTGCATCAATGCTGCCATCTATGGATCTTCAGCTAGTGTAGCAACAGATCTTTAGAACAGCAGAAAACAGGTATAACTAAGTAATTCCTTTATAATTCCTTTATACACCTCCAGTACTTAGCCAATTGTACAGGAAAACCAGTTATGAAGATTGAAAACCATTTTGACCCTCCCATGGAAGGGAGTTACTTTGTGGTATATAAGCTTAGATCATTCCTGTAGCTGTGGAACTGCAAATTCTGGTATTGTTCAAAGAGTTACATTTTGCATCCTGCAACAGGTCTCCGTGCATTTCTTTTTTTTGGACAATAAAATACAATTCTGAGAATGAATTGGTGAATATGTCCTTACTGGGCATTGTCTGAATTTATCGTGGGAAAGTGGAGAATCAGAAGACACCTAGTGGAGGAAGAAGAAATTGAAACATATCTGTCATTCTTCTGGAGCTACTGTATAACATAAGGATAAATATTTAAAAATGAAACAACCTTGTGCTTTTAAAGCCAGCAGCTCCCTGGGTTTATTTTATTTTGTTTGTCTGGTATGTCTCTATCAAAATTGGATGCAATAGCAACAACTTTCTTACTGCAGCACTTTTGTTTTTCTGGAAGAGTGGGTGTTTTTGTTCTAAAAGTTTAAATTATTTTGTGAAAATGAATGATACCTTCTTTCTTGCTGGTGGGAGTAGAAGGCCTCCTTTTTAGCTTAATAGAGACCCTTGAAGGTTATTTATAGAGTGCCTGGGGATGGTCAGCTCTAAGAAAATCATCTCTTCTCTCTGTCCTTACTGGAATGGATTTTGTTTGTTTGTTTGTTTGTTTTTTTTTTTGTTTTTTTTTGGTTGGTTTGGTTTTAGGGGGGTGGGTCTTCTTTTTATTTTTATTTATTTATTTATTTATTTTACCCCTTCCTCTTCCAGGAAGTAGCAGCACCTTGTTTGTTCCTCATGTTCAACCCCAGAAAAGGAAGACAGGAAAGTGGAAGTCCCCTTGGAATTCAGAAGGAAATCCTGCAGCTAATTGTAGATGTCTGTGCCAAACAATTCTGAACAAATGATGATTTTGGCTATTGTTTGTGACATGACTTACTAATGGTAGTGCCCCATGTTACTTGATCTGAAGGAAAACAGAGTCTTGAAGTAGTCATTACATCCTAAAAATATCAGTTGTATGATATTCATAGAAGTTCTGCTATGAGCATGGATTGATTGCTGAAACTTTTTTTTTAGGGATCTGGTATCCTATAATAAAGCAGGTAGAATATCCCTCACTGTCACGGAATGAACTGCCATCTTTCTAATGAGGGTCTATGAATCTTCTTCCCTCTCCTCAGATCTGTAGGGTAATCGTTTTTTGATTGGGGTAGGGGGAAAAAAGGAAGGAAGAAGGACGGACAAATACACAAATGTAGTTGGAGTTGTTATTCATATGAGGAGATACTGTGTCTGTTGGGTGTTTTTGTAAAATAGAGTATATCATTTTTGTCTTAGGACAGACAGGGTGATTGAGTAACTTCACAAAGGAGGCCTTGCAGTTACAGATAGTTTAAAGAAAATCTTAATGGTTTGCTAAAGAAATGGACAAAAGTTGATTCACTAAGTTCAGTGATTTTCTGAGAAGGCACAATTACACGATTGAGTCTTTAAAAACCAATAGGCATGAGACAAGACAATGTACATAGATATAGTTAGAAAACTACTGTGTTTGCTTCACTAAAGTATTAAGAAATTAGAATGTGGTTTTTTTTTCAGAGTTAAAGGACTTTGCAGACTATGTATAAATAACAGTTTTTGGTGTGACTTCGTTTTAAAATTTCCTCTTTGCTTTTGTTTTATGCTTACTGACTATACCCATTTTGTTTAGTCATCACTTTGCTTCAGTCACCTTGGTCTGTAGTTGGAAAAAAAAAAGGTTGTTTGGTGGTCTTAATGGGGAAGTATTTTTGCAAAGAAATCACTTCTTTGCTGCAGCTTTTCTATTTTGTTTCTGTTTTGTCATGAACAAGCTAAACAGTTTCCTGCCTTGGGCCTTGGAATATCTATAGAGTTGTTGTTGGGGAAAAAAAGAAAAGATGAGCTAAAGCCAGGGATCAAAACAAGGTGTGACAGATGTCCTATCATCCTCCACCAAATAAAGTGTGGGAAACAAGTATTTTCAAGTATTGTGAAGCAAGCCAAACTTTGTGAATAAGATGAACATTAAAAACTCTTTTTGCTAGTCCTTAGCCTTTGAAGGTGTTACGGTGTCCATTACAATGTACTGAATATAATGTAGTAAGTTATGTGATGTGCTGGGTGTATGGGATCAGGTATCAGGAGCTGGTAGGGAAGGCCGAAGCTCTCATTTGCCTGTGGTGCCTTACCTTTCCCTCCCAAGCTCACCCAGCTGTCAAGCTTATCCCTGCAAGTAGTTTTGGGAGGCTGATGCAACCCCTAGGCCTCTCTCTGCTGTTCCTTTACAGCAGAAAAAGAAGGGAGCTTTGTACAAGTAGGACTTGCATACTTTTAAAAAAAGAAAAGCGAAGAAAACACTGCAGATGAAACTAAGAGAAGTCATTACTCTTTGAATTCAGGTACTTAATATAGGGTTCTGGATTACTATTGATTAAAATGCATTTCCTCTAAGACAAAAGTCTGCAGGATGAAATCATAGAATCACTGAATATCCTGAGTTGGAAGGAACCCACAAGGATCATCGAGTGCAACTCCTGCCTCAACGTGGGACCACCTAAAATAAAACCATATGTCCAAAACAACATATGGTCCAAAAGCATGTCATAAATGTATACATTAGATACAGAGATAAAAGCCAATCCCCATTATAAGTTGGACTGTTCCCAGTGTAAGGTTGCACTTCTAAGGTTTTATGCTTCTCAAGGGCCTCTTGAAGTAGCTGTCTATCGTAAACGAAGAAAAGTTGTCCACTCTTCTTGGTTCAGTAGAGTGGCTCATGAAGGTCATCTTACCAAAATAAACATCAAGATCTTCATCAACTTCTAGACTGGGCTCTGTTCTTTAGATTCATAATTCATTTTCATTCTACACAGAACGTATCCCAAATTCCTGTATCAATTGTCAGAAAATCTTGATGTTTCTTGTATATTTCCTCAGTTTGATATTTCATCTAAACTACTGTATTTCACAGCACCACAGGATGACTGAGGTTGGCAGGGACCTCTGGAGGCCATCTGGTCCAAGCCCTGCTCCAGCAGGGCCAACAGAGCAGGCTGCCCAGGGCCATGTCCAGGCGGCTTTTGAAGGCCTCCAAGGAGGAGACCCCACAGCCTCTCAGGACAACCTGTGCCAGGGCTCTGACACCCGCACAGCACAGAAGTGCTGCCTGGCGCTCAGAGGGAGCCTCCTGGGTGCCAGTTTGTGCCCAGGGCCTCTTGTCCTGGCACCGGGCACCACCACAAAGAGCCTGGCTCCATCCTCATTTCACCCTCCCTTCAGGTATTTACAGACATTGACGAGATCCCCCCTGAGCCTCCTCTTCTCCAGGCTGAGCAGTCCCAGCTCTCTCAGCCTCTCCTCATAGGAGAGCTGCTCCTGGTCTCTTGATCAATTTGGTTGGACTCTTCCCAATATGTCTAGATCTCTCTTGTACTGGGGTGCCCAGAGCTGGACAGACGGTCATAGTAAGCAGCAGACCATGAGAAGACAAGGTGTCTAGGAGTAAGCACCAGACACGAGTCTCAGTGTCCTCTGTGGAATCATTAAGGAATGTTTCCACGCCAGAAATAAAAACTGGAGTTTTATTTGCACCTTAGTGTACATAAAAGTCCTGAGACAGTAGCTGCAGGCCTGAGGCAATAGGTGCTCTGCTCTCTTGTGCTGGGAAGTCCATGTTCCTTCTGCAAGTAACTTCTTTGGGCTGTGGCTAAGAGAGGTGAGCGTTTGCACTAATCCCAGTGAATGTTCATGTAAATATTCATTCAAAGGAAAGGAAGGACTACTTGCTAATGTCTCTGTGCGTACTTCCATCCATCTTCTCATCTGTTTCACAACCCCTTGTTTGTGCTGGAAGTGTGAGATGGGTAAATGGGAAAGACAAGATGTGCCTCACTCCTTCCACGCTATGTTCAACCAGCAACAGGAAAAGACAGTCACCTTGCTTTTTTAAGCTTTTTAGCTTAAAAAGGAATCCACTTTGCTGGTATTCTTAAGCTAAAAATCTTTGTCCTTAAGTTATGTGCTTCCAGACTATGAATGATTTATCACATCCCCCCCAAAATCTTGGGTCTGCAATCTGTACCAACAAACTCCATCAAAGTGATTTCTGGTCAGTACAGTAGTAATAGTGAAAAGAAATTGGAGTCAGGGGACAGGATCAGAAAATGAGACCTAGCATATTTACAGTCTTGTGAGAACTGTGAAGACCTTAATACATGGGGCAGAAGGGACAGAGTAATGGTTTAAAAAAATATAGTTATAAATGCAAAGTGATACGTTATCAGTGTAAGGGAACTTGAGCCACCCAGACTCTGAACTGAGGGCTATGACTTGCGTTCGGCTAACGGAAAAAGCTGTGTTAGTTCAAAACGCAAATACCATTTCCCTATCTGTATTCTCCACCCCTCTACCAGAGCCTTCTAAAGGAATGGGCAAGAAAACACTTGTGGCTTTGCTTCACCTGCTGAAGGTGCAGTTTTAATGCACGGGTGAGCTGCTTCACGTGTACGCCGCTGCTTACGGAGCAAGCCCTTAGCCTCAGCCTATACTTTCCTATCTACCACTTGCAGCACAAGTCATCTGACTTCCTACAGGCAGTGGTTATAGGGAGATAAAATAATGTTAAAAGAAAAACTCAGAAAAACGTGTATTTCTAAATTTTTGTAGGGATCGTTTTGCACAGGCTGAAGTTTCTGAGCCTTTCCCTTTCTGGGTGGATGAATGCCAGCACCAGGGCATGGAAAGCAATGGGAACATGTAGCTGGAAAGCAGAAGAGGGACTTCTCCCTCCATGACTCTGTACCACAAGGTTCAAGGGTGACTGCTAGGATGCTTGTGGTTAAAGCATGGGTTCCTGTAGAGGCAGTAACCTCTGCCAGAGGAGGGTGGCAGAACACTATAACCTATCCAACAGGCTTCTCCTATGTCACTACAAGCCCTGTATTTAATAAGTGTGAGAAGAGACCAAAAAGCCATTATCAGCCAAAATCTCTGCCCTATACAAAGCTGTGCCATCTGAGATGTTAGACCTATCTCTGTGCTGCAGCTGGGAATGTGAGGTCCTGTCTGATATGCTCTTCTCAGATTGACGCATGTGGATGCACACAAAATACACAGTTCTATAACATCACTTAAGAGAAAGGAAGCCATATGAGGTAGTTTGACAAAAAGTATTGCAAATTGTTGAATGTATCTGGTATTAAGGTGGTAACACTTCTGAAAGGGCTTCCCTGAGACGAGCTGCCCCTTCAAATTCATAGAATCATCTAGGTCAGAAAAGACCTTCAAGATCATCCCTACCTATGGCAGGGGGGTTGGAGTTAGATGATCTTTAAGGTCCCTTCCAACCCGAGCCATTCTATCATCATCAGGTCCTACCATCAACCTGACCTACAGAGTCCCACCACTAAACCATGTCCCTCAGTGCCACATCCATGCGTCTCTTAAATACCTCCAGGGATGGGGACTCCACCCCTTCCCTGGGCAGCCTTTTCCAATGCCTAACCGGCCTTTTTGAGAAGTTCTTCCAAATATCCAATCTAACCCTTCCCTGGCACAACTTGAGGCTGGTTCCTTGTGTCCTATCACTTCTCACCTAAGAAAGGAGACCGACAGTCTTCTCAGTGCAGCCTCCTTTCAGGTAGTTGTAGAGAGCCGTGAGGTCTCCCCTCGGCCTCCTCTTCTCCAGGCTAAGCAGCCCCAGTTCTCTCGGTCACTTACCACAAGCCCTGTTCTCTAGTCCCCTCACCAGCTCGTCTCTCTTCTCTGCTCATGCTTGAGCAGCTGAGTGCCTTCCTGTAGTGAGGGGCCCAAACCTGAACACAGCGCTCGAGGTCTGGCCTCACCAGTGCTGCTTACAAGGGGACGATCACTTCCCTAGTCCTGCTGGCCACCCTGTTTCTGATGCAGGCAACGCTTTCCCTGATGCAGGCAGATAGATGCAAGAGTGGCGTTTGTAACTGCAAGCTGACACAGAAGTGAATGTCACCACTTCCACGCTTATTTTCGTGTTACTTTTCTCAGTGGAAAGTGCCAACCATGCCGTTGTTAGAGCTCTGTGACATAAGTGTAATTGTTCAGATTGGAAATGCGTTGTTTTTAAGGGAAGAGAAACTGGCCTGCCCCGCCGCAGGATTAATCTCCGCAGTCAGTTTTCTGTAAGCAGCTTATGGAGTAAACGTTACGTGGGGCTTGGCCAGCTGGCTTAAGCATTGCCTGCTCTCTTAACCCTTTCTAAAGATAAACGAGTTGTAATTGGATTTGTGTACTGGGTGGTTTCAAAGAGGAGCCGATATCTGTGACAAAGGACCCGTGCACCAGGCATGTTGCTGAGAGACTGCTTGCATCTCTGAAAGATTTATTACTCGTCTGTCACAGTCGGGGTGGCAGATTAGAGAGGAATGTGTTTTGGTGTGGCAATTCCCTTTATTCTTACGATGTGTGAGGAAACAGAAATGGTAATACAGTTTGATTTGTGTTTCTTTTTTTTGCTTTGTGTGGGAAGGCTGCTGCTGCAGAGGGTTTCTTCGTACCAACACTTCGAACTTTTTAAAGTGAGATTGAGAGAAGAGGAAAGATAAATTGATGATTATTATCTGTTATATAAAACTTTGTGAAGTAAAAACAGACAATATTTCAGTCTGCGATTATATACTTTTTAAACACTAAATTAATTTAAAAATTCCGTCAGAAATTGTTTTTCCATGTAGCCAGTTTCTCTAGAAGGGAGGTAGATATCAAGAGTGGAAAACTTGTTCTTTTCAATAGGATTTTAAGCACTCAGTTGATAATCCTCACTCATGCCTGTTGCAAAATATTTAAAAAGTTAAAATTGAAGCCAACTGGGGAGAGCAAATGTTGATGTTGCCCACAGTATTTCATTTACTCAGTACTGTTACCAAAGGCCAGGTGTTGTGGGGAAGCACAGATGAGAATATTCAAAAAGTAAGATCTATATTTTTATATTAAGGGATATTTTTATTACACCAGTTTGTTTTCGACAGATAAATTTATTAGCTTCTGAGGCATCTGTGGCTTTGTTAACACTGGTATTTAAGCTTTTATGTATTGAGCACAGGAGTCACTAAAAACGTTTAGCCATTTTTCCCAAGTTCGTGTAGTGTTAAGTGGTTGCTATATTTTTGTGTATGTTGACCATCCTTATCACCCTAAAAAACGGGAGTATTTTTTTTAAATTCATATTTTATTTTATTTTTTTGTTTTCTTACAAGCACTGCTTCCTTCGAGTTTCTCTCAGAGGTAGCACTGCTTGAATCTCTGTTACAAATTTTTGTGTAGCTCAGAATCACAGAACCATTAGGGTTGGAAAAGCCCTCCAAGCTCATCTGGTCCAACCATCCCCCTACCACCAGTGTCACCCACCGAACCATGTCCCCAAGCACCAGGCCCAACCTCTCCTTGAACACCCCCAGGGACGGTGACGCCACCACCTCCCTGGGCAACCCGTCCCAGTGCCTGACTGCTCTTTCTGAGAAGAAATGTCTCCTCATTTCCAGCCTGAACCTCCCTTGTCCACTTTGATTCTACTCACAACAAAAATTTACTCATTTAAATTTTTAACCTAGTCCCTTTGGTCTCTCTGATTTGAAAGAATACCTTTTCTGTTTAGAGAGAAGGATTTGCAACTCAGCTCTTGTCCTACTGGTGTTGCGGTTAGAAAAACAATAAATGCAATACAGGGTGTTTTTGCACTGAGGAGAGGCTGGTTCTTTCTGGGTCCTTGTAAGAAAGGCACAAACACTTACAAGGCAGGTAACGATTTACTCCTAGCCCAGAAAAGCTGTTAGCGAGTTGTGAAACCTTTTGTCTCTTCTGATGCTGGGAACCTTGAGCTGATAGAGCCTGAGGCTGACCTCTGGTCAGGGCACAGCACGTGGCGCAGATCCTGTCTGTGGTGAGGTTCACCAGCTCTGAGCTCACAGGTATTTCCACAGGGTCTTTCTCACGGCACAGATTCATCTGTCACTGACGGCAGTGAAGCCTTGAGCGAGGACTTAGCTTGTCACATTCCCTTGGACAAAATGCTCAGTTATTCTTGTCTCATTGATAAAGCTACGGTCTTAGAACAAATTGTGTATGGTATTTCATGTGTTACTATACACTTATGATTATAAATATTATGCACTTACGATTAAATATGCATCGACTACACATACATTGACTAAATATGCATTCAGTACACATACATTGATTAATTACACTATTGATCAGATACACCTAGATTAAGTAGCCTCTGTGTGAGGCAGACACTGGATTGGTGGTTGTGTGGTTCACTAATTCTTTATAAAAAGTCATCCACTGCTGGATACTGCAATAGATAAACAAGTCATTATTGGTAAGGATACTTCTGCAGTTTGATTCAAGATGCTGCTCATTTTCTGGTACCTTACAGATCAGAGAAGCGTTGCTGTTCTAAGCAAAGGTCACTTAAGACCTTAACTTTTACTTTTTGGGTGCTCTGCAATTTTTGGTGCATCTGGCTGATACATCCCGGTATTTCTCCTCACCCCCTCCTTGCAACTGCTGTCATCATCCTCTGCGTGGGATAGTCCTGTTCTGAGTAGTTGGATTAGATGGAGCATAAATCATAGTTCTTATTTACGTAGACCTTTTTTTTTTTTTTAGATACTAACAAAGTTGGATAAAACTGTGAAGAGAGAGTAGCAAAAACTTCTTCCACCAAGCGTGTCTGTGGCCATTGAGGCACACTTGTTTCCTGTTTTTGTTTGTAACTAGAAAGTGACACCTTGTGAAAGAGCATTACAAACAGATTTCTGAGAAGTAATTTTAGAGTTCGAGTCCATCATTTTGCCCTGCTAATCATACCTATTTTGACAGAGGATATAAATTAGCTAGTAAAAGTTGCTCTGTCTTGGAAGACTGATTAAAATTTTAAATATAAATTCCTCTCCTCTCCTCTTTCTTTTTTTTTTCTTTTTTTTCTTTTTTTTTTCTTTTTTTTTTCTTTTTTTCTTTTCAAGTTGTGAAGCCCTTGTCTTAGGCTATATGGTGAAGAGGCTTCATCTGTATTTAAAATCAAAACAATTTGGGTCAGAAGAGACCTTAAAGACTATCCAGTCCCAACCCCCTGCCATGGGCAGGGACACCTCCCACCAGACCAGGTTGCCCAAAGCCCCATCCAGCCTGGCCTTGAACACCTCCAGGGATGGGGCAGCCACAGCTTCTCTGGGCAGCCTGTGCCAGTGCAAAGTACATGATGGTACTAACTCTTTATTGATACCTGTTCCAAAAATACTCGAATCATTAGTCATTTAATTTCAGTAGCAATTTCCAAGCAGCAGCACAAGAAGCACTGCAAAGGAATACATGATGGTGGTGGTGCTTGGCTGCCTCAGTAGAGATGCTGAGCTGCACGGTAAGTGCCTCCTCATCAGCAACCGCTTTACTAGGAATGCAGGGCTGTAGCCAGGGGAATCAGTTTTTCCAAATTCAGCTTACACATGCAGCAGAAGACCGGAGGCAGCATATAGAGGCCTTTTATCGAGGCAGTAAAATCAGTCTGGACACCAGGAGACATTTCCCTGACCTTAGGCTTTCCGTCTGTGGTTGTCTGTGTGGTGGTCTGTCTAGCAGCGGACGTTTGCCTAGCTGTGGGCAGCCCTCCTGGCGCTCCTTTGTAGCAGAGACTGCTCATGGCCAAGGGCATGGTGAGGGTACTAGCTGAATGGCTGCAACGGTGCAGCAGAAAAGCAAGGCAGGAGGGTGAAGAGATGGCCTGGCTGTGCCCAGAATTGAAAGCTGCCCATTTTGCAGCCATTCCTGGCGTTTGTGGTCACAAGTTCAGCTTGCCAGTGGCGGTATCGAAGCTTCCGCTCTAGCTTGTGGGTTAAGGAGGAGTTAAAGATGAAAGATCCTTCATTTAATGAAATTAATGCTAACATCATCAATTATACCAGAAACTCAGATGGCATGTTGTTTGTTTTTTTTTCTCCATAGAACTGAGATACTTTCTTCTAGGCTGTGTTTTTGTTAGTGACATGCAATGTATTGTGTTCTTACGGATCTCTTGCTAGATATCCTGTCTGATAATTCACGTTGTTTGTTCTCTAGAACAAAGCCAAGAGGAGAGATAATGAGATGTCAGGTATCAGAGATACAGAAGCATAGAGTCATTTAGGTTGGGAAAGACCCTTAAGATCTTCAAGTCCACCATCTACCTAACTACCAAGGCCACCACTTAACCGTGTCCCTAAGCACCATCTCCTTAGTGTGTGAACATAACAACAGAGAAGTACTTCAAAAAAGCATATATATTTATAAGAACAAAGAGCAGAGGCTTATAAAAATGATTATAGATGGAAAGGCAGAAAGCAAGCTTTCTGTTTGTTTTACCAGAAAACACTGCTAAAACAAATGTTATCACTTCAGGCTTTAACTGGATTTACAACTTAGAGCTCTTGTGAAGTTAAAGTGATAGTTTCTTAATACAGCAGGAAAAAAAATAATAAAAAAATGGCAACATCCTGTAGATTATCTAGATTATTATGAACCTGAAACTTTGCCCTGTATCCCTCTTTTAGCATAACTAACACTACTATGTATTTCTCTTATTAGCTAGCCCGGACACATTTAAACTAGCTGGTTTGTGCTCAGCTGAGTGAAGGAATAAGATTTTGATGAGCATTTTGGTTAGTTCAAATAGCTTCCACTGTACTTTTTTTTTTTTTCAGGACAAAAAAGAACCGACAGAACTTGTCCTACAGTTGCCTCTGCAGTCTGATGAATTGCCAGGAGTTTTCATTTCAATGTCTTTCTGTTAAAAATGCCTCATGCGTGCAGTTGGCAAGTCTGCCTCCTCTCTTCCTGTCCAACTGGACACTGTGATCTATGTTATTGTTACATCTAGACAGAATTACTGTAGCTTTCCATAGTTAGAAATTGCAGTATGGAGGTTTCATCAGGTTCTTAACTGCTTAGTAGCAGCAGCTGCTGCTAAAACATTATCTGGCTGATTTGTAGGCTGGCAAGTTAAGAACAATCAATTTTCAGCATCTCTATATTTAAAGTAGGCTGCATCAGAGTGCCTTCTGCTTACTAACCACAACTTCCCTCGAAAGTTACATGCCACAGGAAGGATGAAACTGCTACGTCTAGCTTATTAGAGTGAGGAACATAATTCTCCCTGTGCATGCTATAAGAGTATGTATATTTTTCTGGAGAGGATAGGATAACCACAAATGTTGTTGCCTTCAGAACAGGTGCAAAGCTTGCTTTTTTAGTTTAGCCCTTTCCACGACATCTGTCACAACTGAGGAAAAGAAAAGAGGAAGAGGAGAAACTCTTATTTTTGCACTGAGAAAAAAATGAATGTAGCTTTTGGGAAAGAAATCTAGGCCATGTCTTGACCTTTCTGTATTACAGAAGAAAGCCAGAAACAGCATAAAAGCGTAGAGTACAATACTGGACAAATTTTTAGGTTATATTGTTTGTTAATTTTACCACAAAGGCAGTGAGTTTCATGCTGCTTTCTTCCATGACTTAATCAAAGTTTTGACCAAATTTACTACAGTCATAGAAGGATGCAAATTGGAGTTTCAGGAGATAGTCTTGTCCAACCTTGGGAGTAGAAATTTAAGTCAGGACTGTGTCCAGTCAGGTGTTGAATATCTGTTAAAGACAGAAATTGCACAGCCTTTCTGTGCAACCTTTCATGACCAACGTCATGGTGAAGAAATGCTTCTTACTGTTTAACGGTTCCTTGCTGCAACTTGTGCCCATTGATGTGTGTCTCCATCTTTGCTGTACCCTCATTAGGCAGCTGAAGATGCCCACTGGGCATCTGCTCTCAGTCTTCCCTCTCCACACTGACCAAACTTGGCTCTCTCATCCTCTTCTCAAGTATCACACGCTGCAGCCCCCAATGGTTTTTGGTGGCCCTCTGCTGGACTTGTTCCAGCATGTCAGTGTCCTTCTACAGAGGAGCCTAAAATTGGACGCTGGACTCCAGGTACGGTCTCATGAGTACTGCATAGAGGGGAAGGGTCACTTCCCTTGACATTCTTTCTAACACAGTCCAGTACATGTTTGGCCAGCAGGTCACTCTACTGGCTCCTCTTGAACTTAGTGTCCGCTAAGACCCCAGACCTTTTCTGCCAAGCTGCTCTCTATCCGGTCAGTGCCCAGCCTGCACTGTAGCCTGGTGTTAGTCCCTCTCAGATGCAGGACTATGCATTTGACTTTGCTGATCTACATGAGATTGCTTTGAGCCTATGTTTATGGCCACTCGAGGTCTTATTTTTCTTTATTTAATGCATTTGAGCGAAGTGATCCAAATTTGGCAGTCATGAGGTAGGATCCGAGTACTGAAACTCACCTGCGTGCTACTGTGTTAAGTAAAGTAGGTCAGCGCGCTGTCGATCTCCCCGTGTGTAGAGATACCCTGTTCTCTTCTGCCACCCAGCTCTGACACAGCTGAATTTGCCTTCTTCCTGTGTGCTTGCCTTCTTTCCTTCTCTCTGTAATTTGCATGACATGACCAACAGCTTTGGGCTGCCAGTTCATAGGAGAAGAGATTAGATGACTTGAAGGAAGGGGATTTGATGCACGTCTGTGAAATCATGTGCGATGTGGGCAGGGTAAATCAGGAGGCAATGTGTTCAATTATTTCCAGCACAGCAAGCAGGGGACTTCAAATGAAACTAGCAGGTGTCGCAAACGAAAGGAAATGGCTCTAGACACCATGTAGAGTTAAATTGTGGAGCTTCTTGCTGCAAGGTGCTGCAGACATTAATGTTTTATTTGAGTTGAAAACGGGACCAGACAGACTGAGGGAAGAAAACTGGATTGTGGATTGTTGCATGCAAAGATAAGGCGTCTACTTCAGGAAGTCCAAAGTCAGACCTTGCAGGAAGCCAAGACAGTATTTGGGGTGTTGGGGGGGTAAGGGTTTGGGTGCGGGGAGGAGAAAGAGGAACTGTGAGCATTTACTACACAAACAGCAATTCCTCGGTTTTTCTTTAGAGAACGGTTGCGTCTTGACTATGTTCATTTTGTAGCACAGCCTTAGCCTGCAGGCTACTGCTTCACCAAGATGATACCAAGAATCAGGTGATTTGGCGTCCATTCACCTCGTGTGTATCGAAACAGCATAGAAATAGACTGCTAAGACACAAACTGTTGAGCTTTGTCTTGAGTTCTTCTGCTCTGTACCACATGCATGGAGGTTGAGGAGAGAGGCAGCGGTGCCTGGAGCAATACCTGTTCTCTTCTTCTGGGACTGCAAGCCACAGGAGATTGTGTTCTTTATCTCCAGACTTTCAGTTAGGCTTCTATATCCTCTAGCCCAAGGTGGCTGGGAGAACCTGAGTATTTGCAGAAGTAGTAGCTTTGCCTTCTTAGCTAAAGAAAAGGTAATTTAACAAACTTAATGTTCTTGTGCTGAAAGTGCATGTCTGCTTCATGATTTTTCATGTGATGAACCTTCACTTGGTCATGTATGCTTCTTCAGTGTGCAACAGTAGATGTCTGGACAGCTTTCTTTTTCAGGCTTAGACAGAGGCAGTTAAGATGTACCCTTCGACCCCCACCATCATTCGTCGTTTTTATTTCTGTGTCTGTCACATTCTCTACCAAATAAAATGTGAGAGAGGTTTCAGCAGTGGAGATACCTCAGGCCCGCCTCCCAGCTATCTCCCCTTAAGGGCAGGATGTTGGTGGCACCCATACAGATGAAATTTCCAACCCTTTTCAAAAATTCAGGGCCACTTTTTGTTACCTGTGTCCCAGACTTCTCTTACAGTAGGAGAAACACTTGGACCCTCTGCAGTTTGGTACAGGCTCAGCTACACTCCTGTAAGTCCTTCCCACTCCAAACAACAAAAACCCTTCATGACAGTAGGCATTGAGCTAAGCGTGCATGCCTTCCCACTTGGGTGCCATAGTCTGAGGGAGCCGGGCAATATTTTCAAAAGATTGCCAAGAGTTTTACTGTATGACTTCCTGTAGTAATCTACTGCACTTCCTCAGTTTGTCGTCTTGCTGGGGAGACGGTCAAATCTCTCTCATCCACGACAGTCCATGACTTCTGTCACTTGCCTGTAGTTAAACAATCCAGTGCTGAGAGTGCTACCTCCCAGCCCTTGAAACCCTTCTGTTGTTCTGGACCCACCTCCTGAGAATCTGCTTTTGGCTCAGAGATCTGCTAGATTTGGAGGCCAATCCCGAGCACCTGAAGGGAGAAAAACTTCACAGCTACTGCATTTAACTTTAAAATGGGTCTTGAGACTTTTCCTTTAGAATTAAAAAGTTGAGTAATCTATAAAACCAAACTAAACCACGTTTCTTACTTCCACTTCACAGTCATGAATACCTTTTGTTCACTGTGGGTAACGACTATTAAAAGTTTAAGGTTTTACCTATTAATTCTTAGCATTAGTAATGTTTGCAGAGGCCTTAGGCTTGACAGTAGAGCACCTCTAATTTGGCAGTGGGCTCTTAGAAATACCTTTTCTTTTTTTTCTTTTTTTTTTTTTCATAGATATATCTGATAGCTTGTAGGGTCCTGATTTCTTCAGGCTTTAAGGTAAGTATGTACATAAATGGTCCCCACTCAATGCCTGAAACTTACACAGGCTCTACAGCAGCCAGGGGTCTTTTCTCTCAGGACCACTTCCATGCTCCCATTAACCTTATTGCATCTGTGTAAGTTGGTCATTGTCTACCGGTGAAAAGTCTCCTGCTCTGCACTGTGCAGATGGCAGCGTGCACCTCTTCTGCCAGACTCAGGGTGAGGGTTTTGCAGGTTTAGCTCCATTTTATTTATAAACCAGATGTTAATTCTGGGCAGGTGATGGTGAGTGACTAGTTTTGAATCGCTTTTTCACTCCCCCCCCCCCCATCTATTAAACTCCATCTCAGTTCATGACTCTTTTTGCTTGAGGCAGTTTTTCCCCAGATTCATAACCAAATCCATGAGTTGGTAGAAGTGGTGTTCAGAAGGAGTGTGAACATGGAGGATAATTTCAGCTGTGTCCCTGCTTGGTTAGTGAGCACGTGAACTAGCCCTCTGGACACCGAGTATGGATTATGTATTAATGTCCTGGAGCAGAACTTCCAGGTAGACCTATGCGATAGACTGATACTAGCCAGCAGCTCAACACCCACGCTTCCGCTTGCTCACTCCTTCCTCCCCAGCTGGATGGTGAAGAGACTAGGAAGAGTAAAAGCGAGAAAACTCATGGGTGGAGATGAAGACAGTTTAATGGGTGAGAAAAAAAAAAGTGCAATGCAAAAGCAGTTGCTCACCACCTCCTCCAAGCAGACTGATATCCAGCCAGTCTCTGAGCAATGGACACCTCTGAGCAATGGACACCCTACCCCTTTCTTCCCCTGCTTTTTCAGTTTAATCACTACACGTAGATTTTTGCAGACCATACTATTACTGTGTTGTATATCAACAAACTGCATAATGTGAGATCGTCCCAGTCCTACAAGGAAGCGGTACCCCTTTGAAGATAACTATGTCTCTTCTGTCACCTTTCCAGGAGCTTTGAATACACCAACAGAAAGGCTTGGCTTGGCTTTGGTGGGTTTGGTTTCACGACCTGATGAATCTCTGTGTTTGGAAACCCAGAATGCTCCTCTGCTTTCTGTTAGGACTGCTGATCTTCACCTGAATCTAAAATGTTTTCCCTTCACTGCCTGGATTTTAGATGTCCCAGGAAATCATATCTTTCCAGTAAGAAACAGCAAAGAGGACTCTACCTGGTCTAACTTAGTGAAGAGGCTTGTAAAATGGTGATTTCTTTGAAGTTGTTTTCCCCATCATGAACTCTTCTATTTACCCTTGGTTATCTACTGGAAATAAAGAAATGTGGCCTTTCACATAGTCTCATCAGAGTCTTCTTAGCAGCAGCCCTAGCCATACACTCCTCAGTCTTGAATTGAAAGGTATTCTATCATTGTTCTATCATGTTCTATCATGAACAGTTTTTAAGATCCTGACTGGACTTCACCCTCCAAATAGACACCCTGTATGACTTCAGTCAGGTCCTCATAATGAGTAAGCCACATGAACCTACTTGTCAGCTGCTTGCTTTATCTGTGAAAAGGGTGAGCGAGATCCAGATCTGTACGGCCCAGCCTGTCACACGGAAAAGGTCATCAAAAGTTTTTACCAATGGTGGATTCTGATTTTCCCTTGCAAAGCTCATGCTGCTTCAGCCACGTGTTGCATGGCATGGCATGCCCTTGTCTTGTCAGACCTACAGAATCAGGTCTTTCCACCCTCTTCATGGGAAGTACAAAGATCCAAGGGATGCTCAGTCTTTTAACAATGTCTTGCACTTAGATATCTGACTCATTAATAAAGAACTTTAATTTACTGTAAGACGTTGTTCCATGAGACCTCAAACAAGGGACTTAGAAGTAGCTTGAAGTACCTACTCAGAGAGGAGCAGCGGCAGACAGTATTTCTTGGGTATCTACGTGGTCACACTTACTGAATGTTGTATGCTTACCAAAAAGATGTTACCTTTGGAAGAGCTGCCTGGCAATCCTCATTAAATTTCTGAGGGTCCTGCTCCAGGAATTTACCGGTGTGAATGTCTTCAGTGTTAATGACTAATATTCTTTCAAAGGAGAAAGCCAGGAAACTTAATCCTTATTTTAACAGACTCTGTTTATGTGTTTTGCCTACTGCTTCCTCAGCATCTGTTATATATTCAGAGAGGAGAAGAGATACCAGATACGTCTTTACCCCCTTTATTCTTGCGTGTGTGGCATGCAGTAGGAGAGGGACTTGAGGTGTGCCACCGTGGGTAACTCCTGTCATAAAAATATTCAAAACAAACAGTGCTGGGGGAAGAATGCCTGCAGAATGAATGGAAAAAGGCATCTTGAACAAAACTGGTTTGGGAAGAGCTCTAGGTTTCCAGTATTACTGGCCTCCCTTGTTCCCATGCAGCAGGTTGTTACCACCTCTCTGGTGATGGCTACCAGCCCCACAGCACAACTGGGAGAAGAGCTAAGACAGACGTTCTCTAAGCTATTTTTAAGCAGTGTCCCAGGCCAGCTGAAACCACCACCACTACTTTTGGCAGTTTCAGATAAGCACGCATAAAAGAGTCTCCTCACTGATAGGAGTTTGCACGAGCTGCGAGCGCTGGCAAGCAGCGAGGGGAAGCAGTGGCATCAGCTGCCACAGCTATAAATCGTCACTGTCTTTGTCTTTAGGACTCTGGTCAGGAAGCTGAGCTTATCATAGCTTTTAAAGATCTTTATTTTATTGTTTTGTTCAGTATCTGAGAAATAATAGAATAAGGAGAAAAAAGCTTTTTTTTTTCGAACTGGGAGCTAACTGGACCAAAACACTTCAGCAAAAGCAGTAGTTTGATTTGAAGTTAACTGTTTGTTTTCAAAATCACATCAACGTTCTCAAAGTCTAGACGTGAAAATAACAGAATGACTAACATAAGAAAACAGGGACAGGGAAACTCAAGTTAAGATTTTCAGCATAGACCTTCACTTCATTTCCACCTAAAAGTGAATAAATACTTGCATTATGGGGTGGTGTGATATATGTATTTCAGTTATATTTTACATACAAAAATTAAAAAAATAACTTCTTGCCTTTAAAGTTTTATAATCACAGATGAAATGTAGACCAAAAGCAAAACAAAAACAAAAACACAACAAAACAAAACATTAATAAACTAAAAAGAGCTTGTAATGGTGTGGTGTTAATAATACATACATTTTATTTCTACAACTTCTAGGCAATCATGAGTGGTCTTCCTGTGGTTTTATCAGGTTATCATTTATTTACTCCTATAGCAACAAATTCTTAAATAATATTTTCAAATAGTTTATTAAAAAAGCCAACAAGAACAGAACTGCTATAGCATACAGAATTAAGCAGAACTTCTGTTGAAAACAAATTTTCTTACTCCGCTTTCCTGTGGCTGCATAGTGTCTTTGGTAACTAGAAACTCAATTTTGACAATGTAAGTGGTATGAAATACAGGGTCTTTTGCACTTTCTCTCCCATTATAAAGTAATTATTAATAACATTTCCATACTGCTGTTCAGATTCGACCCTTCCATGTTTGCAGGTAGGTGGAGGTCAACACCTAAGGAAGGAAGGAATTTCAGAGATGACAAATGTAATATACTTTGATGGCTTTCCAGTACAATCTCAATGCTGGAGAGATACAGCTGCAATAAATATCATTTATTCTGACATCTGGCATAGCTTTTACCAGTAATTATCGGGCATTTTTTATTTTTCCTTTTTCATCACATGGTGCAATTACCAAGTTGTGTTGGTATATTAATAAGACAGAAGACAAAAGAAAAGACGTGTGGGCCAGGAATAAAGCAGGGAAGGAAACTGTCACATTACGGAAGGGCATGACAGCAGGAACCCAAAACCTGCATCCTGGATGTATATTGGTAGTCAGCCAATTCCAGTAGGACGTGTTTAACTCATTTGGTCTTTTCTCTGGCACCATTTCAGTGTGCCCAAATGGATTCCGGACGTGCTCTGTGAAGGCATGGTGGGAAAGCTCATCCTTTCCCAGCCATTCCTGCTGTTACCATTTATTGATCTCAGGTTAACAGTTTGTCTTGTGTCCATGTCTGTCTTCAGCAGAAGTTTTGAAGAACCGTGTATCAATGTTCTTTTAACCGGAACACTGTAGTTTTCATATTTTAGTCTCTAGCATCAACTTCTTTCTTGTGTGTTTATAAATAATTAATATACAACTTTGAAACTCTGTAATACACACCGGAAAGGAAAGTTTTCCTTCAGGAAAAGGGTTTGAGAGATAATGCACCTTGAAAAGATGAGTGATTTAACATATGGGAGATATCTAATATTGGGAAGAACCAAAGAGTTCATTAACTTTTCATCTATTATATTTGACAATAGTATCTCTGTGAATTTTCCATTAAGGCATACATGCTCCAGGTACTACAAAATACAGTTTTACCTCCAAAGGACTATGAACTAAGCACTAGAGATAGTCAAACTGTACAGAAGTTGTCCGTTTTATCTACAAGTTTGATTCCTTTGTTTGTGTGACTGAGATAACAAAACCATTGCTCTAATTGGAGCTCAGCTAGGAGTCTTGCAATTTCCAGATGTGCTAGTTGTAGTCACTCTAAATTGTAAGCTATTTTTGGTTTGATCCTTTCTCAGACATACAGTTAAACTGACTCAAGTCTTTGCTTGATTTAATAACATCCAGGAGTACGTATGTGCAGTATGGAATTTGGACATTCACAATGGTGTGCGTTTCCTGGAAAAAGTAATGAGATCAGTCAAGAGGACGTAGCTAGGAAATTGTAGCTTTGAGTTTTCCTGCTGTCCTATGATCATTCTTTTTCAGTCTAACACCATTCCTTGATTTCCTGACAGTCTGAGAAACGGAGTATTCCTTAAGCTGCTGTACAGGGAACACAGAGATTTTTATGTGAACCCAGGATTTTTAAGCCTGCTTCACTGCAGTGTACTACAGACTTTATTTTTCAGGTAACTTCCCATTGGCAGATTTTGCAAGTACCATCATTTGTGTTTCTCCCACATCCCGTGAGCTTTCTTCATGGTGTGACCTGACAGCGCTTGAAATTGATACGCTCACTTGTCGTCTGAGTATTTTCAATACAGTTCTTTTGTATCCTTTGCATGCAAAGAAATAGATGAAAGGGTCTAGGCAGCAATTAAAATTCATCAGAAACACAGTATAATGGAGTGACTTCTGGAAAATTTGCTCTTCGCTGCACAAGGGTGGGTTCTGAAGCTTCTTAATCATGTGTTGTATGATTGCAACATGATAAGGGGTAAAGCAGATGACGAACACTATAATTACAAATATGATGGTGTTGATGGCTTTTTTGTTTATCCCTGATTTTTCAGTCAGTGGATTTTCCTTGGCTGTTTGAAAAAGCTTGCAGCTAATTTGAGAGTAACAAAATAGTATAATTCCAAGGGGAATAAGGTATCCTACTAAACAGGCAGCAAGAAGTATAAATGGTAGATGGGCTATTTTTTCAAAGTTTGGGTATTCCATACATGTAGTCCTTTCATTTTCTTCATGTGTCATGGGTTGTATAAGTAACGGGAAAGTCTGACTGAATACAAGAAACCAGATAAACACACAAATACCCTTGGCGTATTTAATCCTTCTGATCTTGTATCGGAAGGGATGGACGACAGCAAAAAACCTGTCAATGCTCAGAAACGTCATGAAGTTTACACCTGCATAAGTGTTAATGTAAAACAAGAGAGCAGTTATTCGACATAATGCTTCTCCAAAAGGCCAGTGGAAACCCAGGGCGTAGTAGGCTATCCTTGTAGGCAAGGCGATACAAAACAATAGGTCTGAGAAGACGAGATTTGTTGAATAGAGAGTGGTAGAATTGATCTTCTTTCTGTTCTTGAAAATGACTGTGAGGGCGATTGTGTTTCCAAGCACTCCGAAAATTAAGATGAGGCTGTAGAAGACCGACAGGAGTATCCTTGCTGTATCTTTATGTTCATATAAGTCACAGGTAGAACCGTTTGTCTGAGAAGCTGTGGAAGTGTCCATTTCTGCAACCGCTGTTTTTGCAGGAAGCTCAGTAGACCTAACATGAAAAAACAAAAGGGGACATTTTGTAATATGTGTAGATAAACTTCTTCTGCAAAACAACGGTCAACCTACATTGCAAAAAGCAAGATTGTAAAAAACTGAAATGAAACTTCATTGTGGTGAAAGACTTTAGAGCCTCTTTCCAAAAACAAACAAACAAACAGATGGCTCTATCTGGCTTTTCTATTTCCATCTCAATGCCTTCTCTCCTGAAAAAAATGAGACAACGGGCAAAGTAATAAACCAGGGATGCCATATACTTAGAAAGTGAAGCTTACAGGCAGATGGGCAGGAGGTGGGCGGCTGTTCATAGCAATCCGAGAGGAAAAGGGAGTCTGAAGATACCACATGATAAATGAGCATATGAAGTCCCCAAGGGTCAGTCAAGCAGACAAAATCTTTGAAATGTATTGCTGATAATTTTTAGGTAGTTTTTATTTCTAAGGATTCACTTTGTGATGGTTTAACTTGTTTGGAGAAAATATTTTTTTTTCAGCATTCCTGCTTACCATACTGACATAATAATTCAGCCTGTTTAATGCTATTGCAAAAAAATGGCTTTTGCAGTCTAATTCAAATATTGTTTATATATATAAATTGATAAGACTACTACTTAAGTCTCTTATTAAAAATGCTGCAAAAGAGAGAAATCGCAGCAAAAGTATTTCACGTGTTATGATTTAGTGCATTTTGGAAATTGTTTAACCTGAATGGTCAAAAATGACATGGAAGAAATGCAAAGTGGCAGTGGTTTGGGGGACTTAAAATAAAAAAATGAGTTAGCAGAATTTTAGAAATGGAAAGGACCCTGTCCTGCTGATGTTGCTTCCAGTGCAGAATATTTTCAGTTGTGTTGTTATACCTAACAGTTTCACACCCTAGGCATAAATGGCAGAAAGGATGGGGCATCTAATGGTACTCCTTAAGCAGCTGTTCTGCAAAATAGTCCCTAAAGTCTGAAGAATTTAGCTAACAAATCACAGAGAGAACTCTCTGTTATAGATTAGTACCATCCTTAAAGTATCTGTCATTTTTATGGTTTTCCTTCTTAGCTGTTCCTCATTGAAACTGTTCCTTAAGTATATGATCACCGTGAGTCCGTAAAGAAAAGGCATTTTGCATTGGGTTTACACGGCAAGGTTTTGGTAGCAGGGGGCTGCAGGAGTGGCCTGTGTGAGAAGAATTCAGAAGCTGCCCCTTGTCAGATCAGACCAGTTTCAGCCAGCTCCAAAGGGACCCGGCACTGCCCAGAGCTGAGTCAATAAGCGATGTTGTTTGCACCTCTGTGAGAGCAGATTTAAGAAAGGAAAAAAAAAAAAAAAAAAAGTGCTGCACAACAGCAGCTGGGAGAGCGAGGAGTGAGACCCAGCCCTGCAGCCCCGCAGGTCAGTGCAGCAGGAGGGCAGGAGGTGCTCCAGGCAGGCAGCAGCAGTTCCCCTGCGGCCTGTGGAGAGGCCCCTGGTGGAGCAGGCTGTCCCCCTGCAGCCCACGGGTCCCACACGGAGCAGATCTCCACGCTGCAGCCCGTGGAGGAGCCCCCGGTGGAGCAGGTGGATGTGGCCTGGAGGAGGCTGCGGCCCATGGAGAGCCCCCGCAGGAGCAGGCCCCGGGCCGGAGCTGCAGCCCGTGGAGAGGAGCCCACGCAGGAGCAGGGGTCTGGGGGGAGCTGCCGCCCACCCGTGGGGGACCCGTGCTGGAGCAGTTTGCTCCTGGGGGATGGATGGACCCCGTGGTACGGAGCCGTGTGGGAGCAGTGCTTGAAGAGCTGCTGCCTGTGGGAAGCCCCCGCAGGCTCAGTTCGGGCAGGACGGCATCCCGTGGGGGGGACCCCGCGTGGAGCAGGGGCAGAGTGACCATGAAGGAGTGGTGGGGATAAAGCATTAGGAACTGACCGCAGCCCCCATGCCCTGTTCCCCTGCGCCACTCGGGGGGAGGAGGAAGGAGAGGGTGGATGGTGAGGAAGGTGTTTGTAGTTTTACTTTGTTGTTTCTCACCTGTCTGGCTTGTTAGTAATAGGTCATAAATTACATTAATCTCCCTATGCTGAGTGTGTTTTGTCCATGACGATAATTGTTGAGTGATCTCTCTGTTCTTATCTCTCCCGTTGAGCCCTATTCATCATCTTTTCTCCTCCTTTCCCTTTGAGGAGGGGGAGTGGGAGAGCGGTTGTGGTAGATAGAGCTCAGCAGCCCAGCTGAGTAAAACCACCACGTGTTTCCCACTCTTTTGACTGTGAAGAGCGGTTGTATCTTTCAGTTCTTGCTGGAGAGACTGCATGTGAAAAGAAGTAAGATGATTTTATTCCCTGTGCTCTCCAGAAAACCTGTAGGAAAATTTCCAATAGCCAACCAGGCACATTGCAGTCACACACTGTGTATGTGTTCATACACTCTTGTAAGAAGGTGATCACCAGGAGAATATTCTTGTGAAAGTCTTTCAACATCACTGCTGCAAGCACCATCACTTTGTAATTATACAGTGATCTATTTATGCAGTTACATATATTTAAAAAAAAAAAAAACAAAACAGAAGAAATTATTCTTATGTACAGTCTGGGATGCTCTCAGCAATCACTCTAATTGGTCCTTTTCAAAATCTTCAGGCCGCTTGTGTCTTTATGACTGTGATGTGTCTATATTTCTGCAGATATTAAATATTACTGCTAGTTTTGATATCAGACATCTTTGCCATCTGGATGACTCATACAAACTGTCAGCCTGTGTATCTGCACTTATATGGATTAAAGTAGCAGTCAAAACAAGATTGCTTCTGCTTTAATGCAGAATATCTGGAGATAAAAGCTGTTGTAAACTGATTTTTACATCCATCTGATATCTTTAATTAAAGCATCTAGGTTATTTCCGAGGATCTGCCTTTCAATGCACAATATTTGCAAACAACTGCAACCTGCTGTACCTTAAAGAAGTCTTTATAGAAAATACTTTCCATTTTACATGTTTTAAACTATACCTTTTATAAAGTATTAATTATCTTTTAGTTAACTTGTGGAGGTATTGAAAGGTTAGTATGTTCTTTCATGTTTTGATGAGGTTGTCCTATTTATTTCAGGTTGTTCACAATTAATTTACCTGCAACATGTATTATAATCCAGTTTGATCAGACTTCTGCCTAGGTTAGCAGGGGTATGTAAGGTTCCTTGTAAACACTAAACCTGCAGATAATGGATCTCAAATTCCTGATTTTTACCTAACTGTAGACTCCATATATGAAGATACATGAGTAAGTTATATTACATGTGATTAAGGAAGAAATTTAGCATCCGAATACTATATCAAGTCTATACACTAGCTATCAAGTCAATATCAAGTCTTGTACAGGCTGTAGGAAAGACAGGTGAGTGATTTCCGACTGATAAATGTACAGTGTTGTGATTCTTAAAGATACCAGGGAAGCACGTAGCATGTGTCAAGATGTGAAGACTGCCTTCGGGGTTGGAAGTTAAATCTGATCTGGGAGCACTGTGGCTTGAATACAGGAATTGAATTGGTAAAAATCAGCTCTGTAGCTGTTGCACAGATTTAAGAATGTCTGGAATGTCTAAGAATGTGTCTTCCATATAGAAGCACGCAGCGTGGTTCATTTTACTTAAGTGTAACAGGCTGCTTTTTGCAGAAAATGTGGGGTTTTGTAGGCATCTGGATAAGAGTTGGTGAGGTATTTTGGTTTGTTCTGTCTCTCTTATTTGTATGTTTCTGACTTCAGACTCGCAGCATGACATCTATCTTCTACCCATGTCTTCCTTGAAATTTAGGTAAAATCATTTCTTAAACATATGCAAAGAAAAATTATCTAAGATTTATGATAAACAGTTCCATAGCAGTGACTACCTACAGTATATTCATGGCATAATTTTATTTTCTGTTCACTGTAATGTGATAGTTTTTGTTCATAAATAATATGTAAGGTTGTCACATACATTCATTTGTCTATCAATGTTCATAAAATGTAGAATATCTACTATTTGAACACATTTACGTATGACTTAGGAAAATATCTATAATTTCACTGACTTTTTTTCTGACATCAGTAGAATTTCATAAAATGTCATCTACTTCGTGCTGTAAAATAGAATCTTCTACTTCATCGTAATACAGTCATCTAGAAATTGTTGTTACTCAAAATAGGGTGTTCACCCTTGTGTAAAAACATAGCTATATTGAAAAAGGAGTCCAGCCAGGAGAGAGCGTGTGTCTATCCATGGTGCTGGCATGGACACACGTCGGGAGTGGCTAACTTGAGCAGCTCTTTCCCTTTTCCCATCCTTCCCCACTCTATCACAAGGCAAGCACAGGTGCGTTCCTGGTTCCTAAAGAAGTTCTCTAGTTGCACGGTGGAACAAACTGGCCACAAACAGATGAGAAGAAAGCCAGAGAACCGCAGCTCGTGCACTTCCAGGTCAGCGTGCACGTCGTTGCTCCTTGGAAGAGGATATCAGCAGGCTCTTCGGCTTGCCGTGGGAGTCAGCCCCGGGCAGGGATTCCCTTTGATCCTCTGCTATCCCCAAAATATTTTGCCTGCTAACGTAGGGCACACGTTTTACAATACTCTAGATTAGTATTAGTATTCAGTTTGTATATAGCTATGTGTGGGCATTTTCAAGCAGTCACTGTGATGTCTAGCTGCTACGTTTCCTGAATATATTTCGTATTTTTAAAAAAACAGTTGAGATGCTCTATCTGTCTTGGGGCTCAAACAGATGATAAAGTTGCTGCCATATCACAATTTAATGTACATCAGCTGAGCTATGGTAACTTCTTTGTACTTCTGAGCTCCTGTTGTTGTTGGATGAACTCCGTTTCACCTCAGCAGGCATTTCAGCTTTTCTTGTCAATCTTGAACCAGGCTGCTTTTAAAATAGTAATTTCTTCCTGAAAGGGCATCTAGACTATTGAGTAAAACAAGATAGTTTTCGAGCCCTATTCCTTGTGTCAGGTTGCTATTTATTTCTTGGCAGCAAGCCTTAGTGATCGGTCTACTATACATACACAGCATATGCCATACTCCGCAGAACGTATCTGAAAAAACAACAGCAGCCCTAATTTGTGTGCCCTAGAACCTTATGAGGACATGGCTGTGCACCGTCACGAATGCAGACACACCGCTGAAACTAACCTTGGGAGTCACTACCAGAGCGTTTGCTCTTCTCTGTTGACGGATTAAATACCCCTCTCCAGTGGCCTATGGGGTTTATTAATGATATTATTTTGAAGTATGTATTTGGAGGGAAAAAAATAAATTGTTAATTTACTTTACCGATTTAGTAATTTTAGAAAACATTGCCACAGTTTTCTGGCAGAGGTATATAAGAAATTTTAAGGCATGAAGTTTTTAAAATTCCTGTCTTGAGTATTGTAAAGAAGGTTATTTAGGTTTTTACTTTTTTCTGAGTTTGCAGACATGCAGTCCTCGATGACACTGATAAAGTTCTAGTGCAGAGAGACCACTTACTCATTTAATGAGGCCTCCCATGTAATCAAGGTTACGTTAGTATTTTAGTTGTTTGTGTATGGATTCCACTGTCTTGATTCACAGCATATTTTCCACAAGGGTATTTGGTCTTGACTTGGAGAACTTGAGAGGGAGAATTAGCCCTTTGTATTGGAGTATTGTTTAGTCAACCTCCCTGTCAAAAATGTGGGTGTCTGTTATTTTTCTCCAAAATCAATTTGCAGATGCTGTTTTTTGTTGAGCCTTTCTTCTTAGAATAAAGACTGCTTTAGCAAATAGTCCGTCTGCCCACAGAGGTGTTTATACGGTCTTGTTGTTTTGGCAATTCAAGGTGAGCGTCTCAGATGTCTCACCGTAAGGCAAAATAATCTGTGACTTCTGCTCTAACTCCAGTTCAGTCCGCTACGGGAGATGGGATTCCAGGTGCTGGCATGCTTGAAGGTGTCCTCACCACCGTGTCCCTGTTTTTTCTGCTCTGTGGGTTAGGTATCAG
This sequence comes from Anser anser, assembly GCF_964211835.1. Classification (NCBI taxonomy): domain Eukaryota; kingdom Metazoa; phylum Chordata; class Aves; order Anseriformes; family Anatidae; genus Anser; species Anser anser. The sequence goes on along the minus strand of NC_139720.1, from coordinate 155,654,602 downwards.
ACGGAGGTGGATAGCATTGCACTGGGAGCTTGTGATGTTAGCTCACTGTGATCCCGGAGTGCTTCCCCAAATCACTGTGTCCTAGGGTATCTCCAGTCTGTGGGCATGGCCACGGTTCTCTGCTTCTTCCTGGGAGGACCTTACGCCTGGGAGAGTCTAAAGTTAATAGTTAATATTATGCCCAGGCTTACAACCAGTGTGGCTTGTGCCTTATTGTTCTGTCTCTTGCCATTTTGAAGTTTTAGCATTGTATTTGCTTTTTGATCGTTGATGAAATACGTTGACATACACCCACTCAGTAATGTTTTTTTTTTCTTTAACCAATTACTTGATGAGGTTTGTTAGCTAGCTGGCTTTTAATCTGTTCTCTGTGGTTGCCTGATGTTTTACAGCCATAATATCTACTCAGAAAAAAATCACAGTACCAGGTCAAGCTGCTTATAAAATCTAAAATGTGTTAAATCTGTGCAGGTGCCTTTGTCAGCCAGTTTTGTAATCTCATCAAAGAAGGAAATTAAGTTCTTTTAGGAATTTGGTTTTCTGTGAAAACGTTTGACTGGCATTAGTTATTTGTTTTACATCTGTAGCACAGTACACAAGAGCCCAGCTCAGGGTAGACTTCCCACTGTGAAGGGTATTGGATGAATGGAAATGGTGGCTCCAGTTTGGAAGTACGTAATCCAAAGCCCGGGTTCTCTGAGCTGTGTCTGTATGATGGCCTTTACACGTAGGATACCGGTGTTGCATGTATTCAACTATTAAAGTGCATAAACCTAAGCTATGAGCCAGCAATTGTAGCGTTACAAACTTAGATTATGTGGTTTAAATAATAAATTTAAATTGTAAATTTGTGTATGAATATCTGAGGGGAGGGTGTCAAGAGGATGGAGCCGGTCTCTTTTCAGTGGTGCCCAGCGACAGGACGAGAGGCAACGGGCACAAACTGAAGCACAGGAAGTTCATTCTGGTTATGAGAGGGCGCTTCTTTACTGTGAGGGTGACAGAGCACTGGCACAGGTTGCCCAGAGAGGTTGTGGAGTCTCCTTCTCTGGAGATATTCAAAACCTTCCTCGATGCCATACTGCGCAATGTGCTCGAGGTGATCCTGCTTGGCGGGGGGGGCGGACTAGATAATCATCACAGGTCCCTGCCAACCTCGGCCTTTTGCACTTCTGTGATTCTGTGAAATTATGTGCAAGCAGCTATACAAATCTGTCTCTCTGTAAACTAAATGAGTTTTCCTCCTGTTATCATCTCCTACTTTCGGTATAGGAACACCATCTGTTTTTTGTTTGTTTTTGTTTGTTTTTAGCAAGAGAGAGAATATATAAAATACTTTAACTGCATATTGTAATCTAATGTGTGATTTGTCTGTCTCTCTCTTCGTAATTTTTATTTTTTTGTGTTGAGTCCCTGGTTCATCTGTCCTTCAGCTAATTTAAGAGGGATACCAATTAAATTCTCGGGAAGGCATGGCAAGTCGTTAGAAAGCTCTGTCCTGGCTCGGTACATAGTAGGATTTAGTCACTTTGAGATGGATGAACATTGTTGCTTTAACAAAGTGCAATGGAGAATAACACTGTTTAGGTATGCATAAAGAGTATAAATGAGAGTAGTCCTCTATAGGTCTAAGCTGTTAAGTCTTAGAGAATTTATAAACAGTGGAAGATGGGAACTATGCAATGCTGTGGTAGTATAGGTTTAATGTTTTCCTTAATCTCTAAAATTAATTTTCTTTTGACCAGTAATATTTACTGGCTGAAATTCTAATTTAACATACACGTGGTCTTCACTGCAGTGTAAGTTTTATGTATTTGAGAAAAGGGTTTGTTTCAACTAAGTTGTGTTCATTAAGAAGTGTGCCTGCTAAGTTGCATAGTAGAATGCTTTGTTATTATGTGAAGGTTCATATACCTAAGAAAGCTGCACATATCTAGACATGTATTACCAGCTTGGGAACTACACGTGGTTAATAAAAGCTGAGGCAAGAGACAGGCGTGTCCTAAAGCTTCCTGTTTCTTTCTAATGCTGTAACCCTCACGTTCTTTTAGTGCATTATGTTAATTTACAGTTTTCAGAGCTGTTGAGTTTTGTGTCCAAAATTGCAACGAGTAAGCCTGATGACTGAATCCACAGGTCACTACCCATGGCTAATTTTGGTGAGATAGTTTCCAGTCTAGTGCTTTTACTCTTCCGTAGTATAAACCCAAATTTGAGAATCCAAATCATGCATCGCACAAATTAGATTCTCCTAATGATGGCTATGAAGAATTAAAATATTCTTTAAACATTTCTAACAGAATTTGCAGATGCAGACTGTATCGGATCTTTATGGTTCAGCTTTCATCTACTGCTCTTTTACAAAGTTGCATGACGATTGCATTTTGTGTCCTAAAATAAAAGTTACGGTAAAGTAAGTGAAATGGAAGTAAAGTTGAGCTGAAATTCTGCATAATTAGTTAAAGGAAAAGTGGAAGACGTGTATGTGTCTAGCTCTTATCTGTTGGATCTGTTTTTCCCAATGTGATCCCTACTATGGAAGTGTGAGAATTATCCAACCTAAATCATGTTTTCCAAAGATGCATGCTAATGTGAAGAGCCATGCTCATGATGAGAAGATTAACCTCCCTTCAGTTTACTTGCTTAAGTCTATTTAATGTAAAAAAGAGAGAGCCTAAAAAATAGCAAATAAGCAAAAGAAAAACCTTAGCCACAACTACATTCCTGCAAGTAGACGGAAAGAAAGGTCAAAAAAGATACAAATAAGGAATTTGTATCATAGTAACTAGAAAAAGTGCACACCTTGTATTTTTTTTTCTGGCCAGATCATATGAAACCTGTGCAGGTACGGTCTTTAATTAATTTTAGAGATTAAAACTTCATGACTTTAGTTTAAATTTGTTATTCGTGTACATACTCCTCAATCTCTGAACACAAAGAGATAAGATTTGAGCTGTTAAAGACTAATTGCCTGGTAAGCTTTCAGTCCCCTTGTCTCTATTCAGGAGGAGCCATGGAAATGTTAGGCAGACCTCTTATATTCTGTGCCTACGGGCATGCATGGCACCTCTTTGTTTTATTGTAAATGATAGTTGAGTTGCTGCCTGTTGAACAGTCTGTCTTGTTTTGCCAGTATTACATAAAAAATATATCCCATTTAATAGGAAGGTGTATAAAAATTGTATCGCTTGTAATACTTCTTTAGCTTTGTGGCATGAAGATCAGTAATAGGGAGATATATAGTTGGTGATTGCAATTCAGGAAAAGAATGCTTTCTAAAAACTTTGAAAGAAACGTGTCAGGTGAGAGAGGAATCAGCTCATAAAATTTAGGATTTCTAAAATATTCTGCTTCACTATTCAGACATGAGAAGAGTGACTGAGGAGCTCTTGAGCAGAGAATAAAGACAAGTAGCGCGTATGAATGAGCAAGCTGTGCATTCACTGCCATAGTACAGATTTGTTTTAAGGCTTTCTCCTAGTATTAAAGTATTTTGCAAGGTTCAGTGAATGACTTAAGAACTGCAGTGTTTCGCTTAATACTTGAACAGTAGTTACTTTGCATTAGTATCATTTAAACTACTTTTACTGAAAAAGCTAAGATAATGCAATATCAAACATTTATTTCTGATTATCAAAATTATTAGAAATGTTATTTTAAGAAATCAGTGATATAAGAAAACATTTGAAATAACTTGTTGATGTTGTGGATCATCTGGCATTTTAATAAGAAATAAGAAATAACAAGTAGCATATTAATATGGCAATGTAAAATGTTACAGAATTTATTCTACAAGCCTTGTCTCTCCTACTACATGAACATATTCATAATAATGCAATAAAGAAATTATCTTTCTGGAATTGTTTGCTGTTCAGTGAAGAAAAAAAAAAGTCATTTCTTGTCTGTACTTACATATCCGTAGCTTCTTAGATCCTCTGAGCAGCTAAGGGCATTAGCAGGATGGCTTGACTGTGAAAGTTTACCCTTGCACATTGTTTTCAAGACTGATTACGTGAGTCTCTTTTGTGGGAGGGGTAGATTTTTTTTCATGTGCTTAAAAAAAACCTTGTTTGTATGCTGGTCTTGATTTGCTGCCTACAGTTTTATGGGATGTGAAAGCATCTATTTTTAATTCTTTTGCAATTAGTCTGTTCAAAGAGAGTAATTCGAAATGCCTCCCCCCCACCACAAGCTACGCGTTACCGACTTTCATAGAAGGGACTTTACCCAGAGGTTTTCTTGACGAATTGTTGACCAACCGAAAAATCCTGAGTGAAAAACGTGGCTTATATTACATCTGCATTAAAAAAAAAAAAAAAAAGGAAAATCAGTAACCCACAACACCAAAATTTAGTTTGGAGCTAAGAGCAGTATGATCGGTACATGCTTTAAAATCGCTTCTTACTGATCAGATCTGACACAGCACAAGAAAACCTCAGGCTTGGGGCATGCTGATACGCTGTGTAAAAACAGACGTCTCAACAGCCCGCGTACATTCCCAGCAGTGTTTTAGAATCGTAATGATGAGGCTTTACAGAAATGCCCTTTGAAAAATCGTGAGGGAGTTGAGGAGCCTGGCTGGTTCTAGAGATTAGTGAGGATGTGTAACTTGGTAAGCTTATTGCACTTTGAGCAAGGATACAAACTGTAGTAATACACACACAAGGTATACACATTAAAGTAAATGGCTTTTAGAACACACGTCGGATTGTGCTAAAATGATGTCGGTAAGTATAGGTGGGAATAGGAAAGGAATGGGATGTCAAGCTGCAAGGGAACCTGTAGGCACCTGGAATAACCTTGTTTCTGGGTAAGGACCCTTGATCTGACAGCGAAACCGTGTGTTTGCTGAAAAGGTTATGGAGATCAGAGATAGATGGAAAACCCTGCCATTTGCTGTTAGAGGCGGTGGCTGAGTGTTACGTGGGATTTTCCCCACAAATTCATACTGATCGTTCATGACTGCGAAAGGCAGTTTATCTTTCAAGTGGCCTCATTTAAGTGGCCCGATTCTCAAAAATGAGCAAGTAGGCACGACGATGCCGGTCTTGGCGGGTCCAACGCGTGCGGAGGTGGGATGCTTCTTGGGAGAGCTCGGGCGGTGTTCACAGGGCGAGCTTCTGGTGACACTGCCACGCAGGGTGTGTGCAGGGACAGGACCTTGCCTGACGTGTCTGCCTCGTCAGGAAGCCTGAAGTAAATGCAGATTTTGTGACACAGTTCAACTTCACTAAACGTATCTCGTCTCACAGGAAATGTCCTTGCTGTAGCAGAATGAAACAGAGCCCTGCTAGTTACTTCTGTGCTTACTTGGAGCTTTTAGGTGGCACCACACCACGATTTTCAGTGCTAAGCTCCCACTGCAGGCACGGCGTGGTTCTCCTCAGATGGCAAGGAGCTGAAGTGCCTGATGTAGAATTTCCTGCTCTTCATTTTTTATGTGCATTTATCCTCCAACACCACATTAAGAAGGTATTTGAGAGAACTTACTGGACTTATTGTAGATTTTTTTCTCTGTAGTTGTCAAATTATTTTAAAATTATTTAGCTTCATCAGAGAATAAAATCTCTTTAAATGAAGTAATGAGACTTAACTACTTTTTAAACGGAAATTACAGAGGGAACTTGCTTCATATGTACACAGAGTCATACTGCAGTGTGGTTCCCTGTCCAGCAGCAAAAATATGTGGTCAAAATGAGAAATTTCTAGATACAAAGGCAGGTAGTAGTCTTTGCTCGGGGGCTGACATTAATACCACAACTTCATATTAAAGGAAATGATCATTTCAAAATAGCTGTAGCATTATGAAAATAATACCAAAATGCATTTCCTGCTCTGATCTGATAAAATATTACTTTTCTTTGATTAATATACATTACTGGATTGTACCCTTGGAGCTACGCTTGTACATTAGCCACCAATCCAGCCCAGCCTCACAGGATGTTAATTGCTTGATCTGAATGATACAGATTGCATTCCTCTCCACCGTTTATCTTTCTAGCTATTTGGTTTTTGTCTTACACTGCTGCTGTTTCTCCAACATCTGCCTGCCCCAGAATTTGAAGATTCGAACCCAAAAAGGTGGCATGTGTCAAAAAGTGTGATTTGTTTGTGTTTACCTTTGGGATGCAGAATTCTAATGTTTTGCTTTTGGCATGCAAGGAGCGTAACATGTAAATTAGTAAACTAATATGTTACTTTCAGAGATGGTTACATCAAAGCAGTGCAGTTAATATTTTGACTACTGTGTTATGATGCCAATGATAATTTATTTTTCTGTCTGCTTGCTTAGTCCCTACTCTATTTGAGCAGTTCGTAAAAGCAACTGAATTTAGCTTTACAGTTCTGTATGTACAGAGCTACTACGCCAGGTAAGAAGTGACTTCTGAAATTATGCAGGGTTTTTATGGATCAACCAGAAAATGAATTCAGCCAGTTCAGTTTCTTATCTTCTGTGCAAAACTGCGCTTCCTTCCAAAACTTTTTTTTGTTTTTGTTTTTTTTCTCTGGGACAGAACTCAGGTATCTTGAACTAATGAGTAGCTGAACCCAGCCCTTTTGTGGACAAATGTTATTTTTCAAGTGACTTGAGTTTGAGGAACAGCAAGTGATGACTCCTCAGTGAGTCATGGTCTTACTGTCTGCTCTCCAGAGGCCAAATAAAATGTGTTAGGTTAAACTGGAGAAATGAGATGTAGTTAAGCACCCAAGCCAGATGAACTTGTGACACTAAAATTTTCAATATATGTTCAACTGTTCTTCTTCAGCAAAATACCCATCTGAACCCCTTCAATGTATTCTTATGCCTCCACATGCCTTCTGCCTCCCTCCAAGTTCTGTCCCAGACTTAGTCCAATGTGAGATTCACTGGCAGACCCCGCCTTTTAGAAAGGTGCAGGCTCCTCTTTCTTGCTGAGCTCAGGCTGTAGGTAATGCTGTCAGTCAAAAAAAGCAGAGCTACCTGGTAAGCTGTCACCATCAATCACTTGAACCACCTCTGCAGACAGCGGATGCAGAGCAGCAGTTGTCAGTGGGTAAGCACAGGTACCGAGCTCTGTAACACCTAGTTGACATTATTAAGGACAATAGTTGTTGCTGTGATGTTATTCTTGATTAGGGTACAGGGTTTGGTGAGCCATGCCTATACCTATCAGCAGTATCCCCCCAAAATGGTTGGTTTGGGCCTTCACAGGAATGGCAGCGTGCTAACTGTGTATTAAAGAAAGGACGAGGATCATGACAATTTTTTTTTCTTTATCCTTATAGTGCTGTAGCCTGTATAAGTCTTTGGTAGTCTGCAAAAATTGCTTTGCACAAGGGCTGTCTATTGAGAATACCTTACTGAAGAAGTTTTAAGTTTTGTATTGTAGCAGGCTGGTAGTATAGAAGTGATCACGTACTCTAGGTCAGCCAGCAGATAGCTGAACAGGGCAACAGAGAACAGTTTTGTGAAAGAATAACAGATATCTTAAGCTTTGCAAAACAAAGGTTGAGAGGCGATATGATTAACTGATCTTTGTAGAAGGAGCTAAAGAACAATGTTAGCATCTTGTTAGTGGTAAACAAATTGCAAGCAAAATTGGAAGAAAGATTCTAGCCTGCAGAAAAGGAAAGTTCTGGATTATCTTGCTGATGGGAAGGGAGGGAAAAGAAAGTGACACTGGTTTAAAATGGAACTGAGCAGTTTATGGAATAAATCATTAGATAGTCTTGGCATTAAAAACTAAAGCTTTTTGTAGGAGCAGTAGACGTCTGACTTTTATCTTCACAAAGGGACTGCAAAGTGATCTGTTGGTCGTATATTTTAGTGAACCCAAAGTTGCAGTGATTCTGCCGAGATGCCCATGGAGAGGAGGAAACTTTCTTTTCTCCTCAAGATGCACAGCTTCACTAAGGGTTGTGACTTGGTTGTCTTGTTAGTTTTTTTTTTTTAATCTTTTTTTTTTCTGTATTTCTGTGAAATATTGGCAATTAAATACAGGAATATTGGGTAACGTACCCTACTGTTTCTGCTGGTGTGAAGAAGCTTCAGGCACTGGGGTGTCCTGCTCATGTCTAGCAGAAAGGTTGGGTGCAGTAGATGGTTGCTTGTAGTCCTGGGCTCCATCAGTTAGAGGATCGCAGCTGTCAAGGGCTGTCATATTTCAGGGAGTTACCTGCTTTTAAGGAATATTTTTTGAGACTGCTTAACATTTTCAGAATAAAGGCTGCCACCTTACGCATAATTTGGCAGTATCTGGACAGCCTGTAGAAATGCAGGGTGCTGAATAAACTTGGTAACTTGAGTTACTGATAAAGCACACTTTGTATTATGTGTGGCTGCTTTTATAACTGATATTTTCAGTCCCACAAAAATATGTGGTTGTGAATTTGTCGGGCTGATGTTTTTACAAAGAGCTTTAATGATGTGAAGCAAAGAAAAAGACAGTACCGCAGTTAGTAAATGTAGTGAGTCATTCTGAATAAAATAACAGGTTATTTCTGCAAATTTTAATCCCACAGAACTTCCATTGACAGCAGCAGATATTTTTGCAGAAGTAACATTTAAGTTAGCTACCCGTCTTTTCGTGTGTTTCAGAACCATTGTTTCCTATACTTTGTGCACACAAAACATTTACTAACGTGAAATGTTTTATATTAATCTGCGTTTAATAATCACCCCTTTAAACTCTGAAAAGCCTGTTTCTCTCATGAGAAATGCTAGCCCTCGATTCTTTGTTCTACGCCAGTAGTTTGTACAGAGGCTTATACAGTTGTTTTTTCTCTCAGTGGTACTGTTTCTTCAATTTTTTTTTCCTCCATGCAAAACCAGTCTCATTGCTTCATAGGATGTAGTGTTCTCTTCTGTTTTGCTGTGATTTTTTCACCTCGAATGTTGAAATCTAACACGCTATTCAAAATGAGAACATAATCGTCCTAGGGCCTGCTACTACAGTAGGCCTTTGAGATGGACATGGTGTCTATATAAAGCATTCAAACTCCAGAATTTAATCTTTTGGGTTTCAGAGTTCTTTGTTTTGTTCGAAAATGTTATTTTCTAACCAACATGACTAAAATTAACTTCCTAAACATGAGGCAGGCATAAACTGAGTTTAGTCAGCATATGTGTCTGTGTCCCTTCTTTGCACGTGAACGTCTCAAGTTTCTAGCAGAAGCCAGTCATGGCACTTGGCAGGATATTTACCATGTTGTTCCTGATGTTCCTGTCAGTGTGAGGAACAAAGGGCTGAGGCATGAGGAGAAAGGCAAAGAGAGGAGGAAAAGGGAGAAGTGAAGAGAAAGAGAGAAGTGAAGTAGTCCTTCAATAAAACTAGATGCCGAATCTGACCGTGTCTTACCAAACAATTAACTTAATGAAAAGAGCTAAGTACCAGTCCTTTGATTTACAGCGCATGTGAGGTGGGTCAACCATGGCTGGTCACCAGGTGCCCACCGTGCTGCTCTCTCTCTCTCCCCAGTTCCTCAGCAGGACAGTGGGGAAAATAAAATGGAAAACGTTGCGGATTGAGATGAGGACAGAGAGAGATTGCTCACCATTTACCATCACAGGTGAAACAGAATCAGCTTGGGAAAGATTAAATTATTACCAATTAAAATTATTCTAGGATAGTGAGAAATAAAAGCAAAACTAAAAGTACCTTCCTCTCAATCGCTTTCTTCCCAGTCTCAACATCATTCCTGACTCTCCTACCTCCTTGCCCTAAGCAGCGCAGGGGAACAGGGAATGGGGGCTGCCATCAGTCCCTAACACTTCGTCTCCGCTGCTCCTTCACGGTCCCTCCCTGCCCCTGCTCCACGTGGGGTCCCCCCCACGGGATGCCGTCCTGCCCGAACTGAGCCTGCGGGGGCTGCCCACAGGCAGCAGCTCTTCAAGCACTGCTCCCACACGGCTCCGTACCACGGGGTCCATCCCCCAGGAGCAAACTGCTCCAGCACGGGTCCCCCACGGGTGGGCGGCAGCTCCCCCCAGACCCCTGCTCCTGCGTGGGCTCCTCTCCACGGGCTGCAGCTCCGGCCCGGGGCCTGCTCCTGCGGCGGCTCTCCATGGGCCGCAGCCTCCTCCAGGCCACATCCACCTGCTCCACCGGGGGCTCCTCCACGGGCTGCAGCGTGGAGATCTGCTCCGTGTGGGACCCATGGGCTGCAGGGGGACAGCCTGCTCCACCAGGGGCCACACCACAGGCCGCAGGGGAACTGCTGCTGCCTGCCTGGAGCACCCCCTGCTCTCCTTCTGCACTCACCTTGGGAGCTGCAGGGCTGTTTCCCTCACATTTCTTCATTCCTCTGACTCACAGCTGCTGCAAGGTGTTTTTTAGCCTTTTAAAATTGTATTATCACAGGGGTGCAACCATTGTCACTCATTGGCTCGGCTTTCCAGCAAAAGATCTGTTGTGGAGCTGACTAGAACTGGCGCTTTTCGTCATGGGGGCAACTCTTGATCTCTTTTCACAAAAGCCATCGCTGCAGCCCCTATGCTACCAAAATCTTGCCATGTAAACCAAATATATCATGAATGGATGTTTGTGTCTGTCCAGTCAAATGCAGGAATAGAAATCTGTCTAGTGTTCAAGAGTTTCAGGAACAAGGCTTTGGTTATTCACAGAATAATGGGGTTGTTTAGGCTTGACTGGACCTGTGGGAGCCATTTAGTTCAACTCCATGTTCAAAGCATGTCTAACTAGAACAGGTTACAAAGGGCTGTGTCCAGTTGAGTCTTGAATATCTCTGTGGTTGGAGATTCTAGCTCTGGGCAACCTGGTACAGTACTGGACAATCATTTTCCTCAGCTGGACTTACTCCAGTATATCAATGCCTTTCTTGTAGTGAGGAGCCCAAAAGTGGACACAGTGATTCAGGTTCAGGCTCAGAAGTACTGAACTTATTATCTTGGCCTGGTGACTACATGCTTGCTAATACAGCCCGAGGCCATCCCTGCAAGGGGGGAACCGCTGACTAATAAGGATTCTCCAGCTTCTTTTCTGCAAATCTGTTTTCTAGCCATTTTATACTGTTGCAGAGGGTTATTCCAACCCTGGTGGAAGACTTCACAGTTGTTTCTCTTGAACTCCATAAGGTTCCTGTCAGCCTGTTTCTCCAACCTGTCAACCTCACAACAGAAAGCAATCAGATTGATCAGACATGGATTGCCCTTGGTAAATCAATACTGGCTTAGCAGTCACCTTGCCCTTCATATGCCTGGAGTTGGCTTCTAAGAGATTTGTTCTTTAACTTTCCAAGGGACTGAGGTGAGGCTCATAGCTGCCTGAATTATCTTCTTGCCCTCCTTGAAGAGGGCGGGGGCATTTGCATTTTTCTAGTTATCAGGAACCCACCCTGACCACCGTATCGTTTCAATGATAATGAGAACAACCTAACAGCAACATTGGACATCTCTCTCTGTACCCTGTGGGATACCTGAATGGGTATTTGTCTAATACCTGTTTATAGTAGATATGAACTCTTTCTAAAAAGATAAAATGTTACGTCTTTGTCTGTGATGTCTACTGACTTACAGTTTTAGGAACAAAATCTACTACTACATTTCCTCAAGCTCCTCTAGATTTTCAGGTTCTGAGCAGTGCCAGACACTGGACTTGGAATCAGATCCCTACCCCGATCTGGGATGGTGCCTTCTGTGTTTTCTGTTGACGTTAATGGTGAATATTAACACTGAGGGCACCTTTTAACATTCTGTAACCTCTTTGTAAAACACACGTATGGTCATGGGAAGTTCCTTTTTGTAATTTCCCAACCTATGATTGAGTGCACTCTTGCATGCAAAATCTCTGTGTCTGAGTCACTATTTATCACAGGAGGAATAAAACCTGAAAAGCGTGCCACAGTTTTGGTACTCCCTCAAGTCACTTGGTAAGGATAGAAAGAATCACATTCTGTAGACAGAAATCATTTATAATAACTTTTCCAAGAGGGGGAAAAGATCAGTCTTTTTTCTTTGTTTTCCTTCTCTCTTCGCTTATAAACCTTGGTTTGCTTCAGTGAATATGGTTTACAGTGGAAGCAAGTCTGACGAAGAATTATTTTTGTGTGTGGCAGTCGCTTAGCTGTGCCTATCTACTCCTACAACTTAAATAATTTCAGTTTATTTTAAGAATGTGCTGTGTGTTATACAGGTGTTTTCTGTTTATGTAGGGGAGATCGTATGTGAAATTGAACATTTTTCAGTAGTTCCTGAGTTGTTCTCTCTACATTTATGTACACCTGACCCTGTCTGAAGCAGATGATACTAAAATGTTTTTATGTCCTTCAACTAAGCAACATTTAAGCCCTCAGAGAGGGAGGTTTTCAACAAGCTGAACTTCAAATATAACAGTCAACATGATAATGAAGCGTTCTTAAGCCACTGTTCATTAAGAGTAAAAATATGTGAACTGTGTACTTAATCATCAGGTTTTCTTCATAGCTGTGGGTGTTGTATTTGGCAGTTATTCAGGAAATGAGAATTTTAATATTCAGACCACCATTTCACATAGCATTACTCCTACCAGTAGCTCCTTTAGAAGGGAAAGGTATTTTTAAGTGAACGCTTCAAGTTACTTAGGTCCTGGTTTATGCTGTGTGCAGAAATCGCATTGAGAATGATAAGATCCCTTTCTCTTAAAGGCCTGTGGAAACTGTAACTCTTGAAACTTTCGATAAGCTGGTAAGTGGTGTAAAATTGTCCTTTGGAACATCCCACTTCTGTCAGAAGAAGTGAGGGGCCAGCTGGGGTGGGCGTGCGCTTCGCAGACATCCTCACCCCAGCCGTGGGCCGGAGCTCGATGCCTGGGAGCTACCTGTGGCTGTGGTCCCTGCCACACACTGGCGAGTTGCACCAGGTGCAAAAATTATCATTTTGACATTGCCACGGTTGCTCAAGTGGCAGGGGAGCGGGGGAACTCGACTTGACGTGATCCTTTTCTTCAGGAGTGGCTTAGTAGCTAGGCAGAGCAGTTCACCAGCAAATCTGTGCCAACAGCGCTTTGGGCTGGAGAGGGGTCGAAGGACAGCAGAGGGCTAAGCTCTTGTGGAGGTGGGGAGCGGGTCTCTTCATAGTCTGAAGTCAGTGGTGTTAATGGCTTACGTACAGATGTGGCAGTCCCCTCACTGGAATCTGAAAGCATCTTCCAAAGCAGCTTCCTTTGCTGTCTGTCTGAAGTGGCCTTTTTTTTCTCCCCATCTCCACCCTAGAAAGTGTTTTCTTCCAGAATCACTCCGAAGCCATGCCTTTGGAGTTGGTTCTAGTGGGGTCTCTCCTGGTGTTTTCAATCTATGGTTTAGCTTCCTGGAAGCGTAAGCATTTTATCATAAAGAACACAGGCTTTGTGTGGGGGTATATGGATGAAATGTACTGGGTTATGTCCATAAGTTCAGTCTAGGTATCTGGTCATTGTAGAAGATGCTTGAGTCTCAAATTCGGTGAAACTGCTTCCAAATAGGGTTTAGAAACTTAGTAGGCATCTTGTGCTGTGATTAAGGTGAACACTCTAAAAAAGTTACTTGTTTGTATGGTCACGGGAGTCACTGTCAAAATGGAAGTTAAATAGAACTGTTAATATTCCCATCTTAAATACTACAGTCTAATCCTGTCACACCTTAAGCCTGGGTGAATAATAGGAGCTTAGCTTCGTAAGTGAAGTTATTTCCATGACCTCTGGGGAGACGTATAATCTTTCTATCTGGATAAAAGATGTTTTGTTCTGGTGTGGAAGAGTTCTTTTTGTGGGCTGTATTTTATAGAAACAGTTGGCTGGTAGAGTAAATATGTTGCCTTCTTTGCTGCCTCCGGTCCTAAACACTTGGAAATAAGATACTTTTTGTCACCTGTTTATTCTTAGCAGGGATATTCGCCAAAGAAGAGTAGTTGAATATTTGCTAGTGAATCTATTATCCTGAACACCAGAAGTCATCAAATCATTGATTTGCTAGGAAGACCTTTTTTTTTGCAAGGCAATACTATGTTTTGACTACATAGACAGGATTAATAACCTTTTATTGTTATATACCATTATTACTAGTATCATTCTTACTAACCATCTGTATCTTTCTTTTTGCAGCTTGGGTCCCGTGTTTGCTCTGTTTGTACCGTTTTATTGCTCCATTCCAAGAGTGCAGGTGACACAAGTACTAGGACACTTTTCTATCACAAACAAGACATTGGTCTATATACTAGGTTTACAGGTATGGTATGTACTTGCTTGATCATCTTTGAGTGATTTAATAATGTAGCAGTTAGTGTTTTTGTATGATTTTGGTGCTTCCACATGTATGATTCCACCTATGTTTAGCTAGTGACTTCCCCATGAACTAAAATATTGAAAAATGTGTTTCTAGTATGCCTTTCTACACACTGAAGAGTTGAGCATGTTATATTTTCTTCTATTGTCTTCTTTCCTGAATGTCATGCATAGGACAATATAAAATAAAAACGCTGTAAATCTGGGGGGGGGGCGCTTAAAAAAATGAGCCAAGACCTTTTGCAAATACACATGTATCTTTTACCTTTCTAATTTGCTTGTATTCTTGTTTTTGTTTATTTTCCACTTGCCTGTTAGAGCTCAAACAAAGCTAGAATGCAGTATTTTTCTATCGTAAGACAGTCAGTAAATAACCAAGGATTTGGCTGAATTACATTTTTATATAAATTTGTTAATTTCTATCCATGTGACAGATTATTTAAAATAATGTGATGTAGAGCACAGCACTCTCAAATAGTATTATGTTAAATGTGAATGGAAAAAGAGAGGTAACTGATACAGAAAGAGGAGTTTTCTTTTTTTAAGAAAAAACACAACAGCCTAGAAATGACAGGAGATGTGTGAACTTATGAGAAATTGTACTCATTTTTATATATTCCAGAGACTCAAATATAGCTCTAAAACTAGCAGTGGAAAGCACCCTAATTATGTGATGTGGTACAGAGTATTTTAGAATGAATGGTCAGTTTCAGAACAGTGGCTTCTGCTCCTCTTGAACATTTCATTCGTTCGTGTTGCTGTTCAGCATTTGGACTCCTTTAATTTCTGCTCCAGCACCCTTTCTTCCTGATCCTTCAGCAATCCCGTTTCCTCTCTCCCCAAATCATCAATACCATTATTATTCTAGTCCTAGTGACACCAGTGATACTGTCTGAGCTCTTTTCCTTTGTGCCCCTTGCCTCTTGCTTTCATACATACAAGATCAGATACAGATCACCGCTGTTAATAATCACTGCATCTCACGGGGTCTTTCCCTCCTGCGTACAGAACGGTCGCTGCCGTCACACAGAGGCTGAGAGTAACTCATTTGCCTTTCCCTCATTTGTAAACTCTACCCTTACCTCAAGTCAGTCTTTCCAAAGTCAGAGCCTAGAGAGAAGGTGTTTTCATCATTCAGGCTGCATCTCACAGAGCTATTTTAGTAACCAGTATCAGCCTAATTTTTAGCCCGTTTTCCCAGCTAACGATAACCTTCTCCAGGTGATGAGTCACCTACAGTTTATTAGAAAAGATGGGCAACCCTGTTGGTGTATCTAGATTTTTTTTTTAAATTCACTCCAACTGATTTCTTTGATTTCATGTCTGCAAATATGCCACTCGGTGAGAACTTCATTTCTTTCATTTTGATGCTCACGCTTAGTCTCTCTGTGGCTACATGTCTAAGAGCTTCACTTGCACTGCCCCACTTGGAACTCTTCTCCCGCTGCTGCTGAGTCATTTCCTTTGCTTCTGTCTGTCTTTCAGACTTGTTTTTCTGTGGAGCCTATAACTGACATCCTGTTATACTTAGTATGCTATATGAAAATAAAATGTATTGTTCTGTAGAAGAAGCAAAAATGTTGGATCCCCGTGGTTTTTTCCACTTCTGCTACTTCTGGAATGTATATTTGTTAATGTTAAAATGAATTTTCACAGAAGTACATTTGTGGCTTTTCCTACTGTCATGATAAGTATATAGCCTATACAATGTTGCAACATATTAGCTCAGACAACAACAGCCATGTAAAATTGAAATTTTACATTGCTACTCTTACCTTCCAGCTCTTAACCTCTGGTTCCTACATCTGGATTTTAGCCTTAAGTGGATTGGTAAGTCTTACTGTTTTAAAAATTGTGTTGCTTAAAACGCTTTGTTACATATACAATCAGTGCAGTATCTTTGGACTCAAAAAGAGCTGAAATTACTGAGTAATGTTTTTCATTGTAACAGTAAGTAGAAAGTTTTTGTCTTTTAACTTCGGAAGGTGTAAAGCCCTGACTGGCTGGTGATAAACTGACATATAGAAAAAGAGCTGGGTAATATTTACAGGTTCCCAACGTTATATGACCCCTAAAATTAAATTTACTGTCATGGACATAGCTTTGAAGCTACAACTATAAATGAAGCTGTTGTGGAAATGGTAAAAAAAATACCAATTGCAATACCGTTTGCTTTTATTACATACTCTATTTACCCAGTTGTTTATCCTGTTTTAGCAAGCCTCAAGCTTTTATTCCAGAAAGCAGCTTTTAACTTTTTGCTGAGAGGATTTCATGTTTTGCTGTTCTCCTAGGACACATGTAGTATAGCTGTTTCACACCGTGATAGAGGCAGTAAAGTTTTGAAATCACTTTCTTCATATCATTTAAATAAAGTCGGTGTGGTCTGTCTTCTTTCTTGCTGACGCTGTTCTCAGCGCTAGGGTATGTAGTGCTAAAAAAGATTGTACTACCTCTCCCAGATTGTTAGATACAAATAAACTTCTTTTAAAATTTTGCAGACTTAGAAATGAAGAGCTCGAACAGTGATTTATTGGCTGAAAATACTGTCTGCTTTTCAAACAGTGAAAGTGCCACGTCTTCCAAACTAGCTAATCATTATATTGAGGCTATCTCATGAAAAACTTAAATTCTGTCCTTGCTATTAGAATCTGAAAATTTGAATTTAGGTAAACTTGGAGTGAAATGCCTGTGGATCCATTACATATTGCTGCTATAATTCAGTGCGTTGGTCTCTTACCATTTCCACTGGATGTTCCAAATATACTGTGAGCCAGCAGGAAAACTAACACAAGTGACAGAGCAGTAAACAGTGAAGCCTGCTCAGCAGTTCGGTCTTACCATAAATATAGATGAAAACAGAGTATTTAACAAACCAGGATTTCTTTCCTGGAGACCATCCCAAGCCTCTGAACCTAACTAAGGATCTGTGACTTCCTCCAAACGCTCTAGCCTTCCTGTTACTCTTCTGTCTCTTTTAATAGCCCTTCCTTTTGAACAGGTGTTCATCAGGGAGGGAAGGAAAGGAAAGGAAATAAAAGGAAAAGGAAAGGAAAGGCATTTTAACCCCCCTTTTTCCTGGTGGTAGGAACTGTATGTTTACTTGGTTATACAGACTTTGAAAAAAATGCTCAAGTATTATTTTTCATGTCAGTTCTTATTTTAATTCCCTTTTAATGTACAGTTTTATTCAGGTGTATAATGCAGCTTCCTTCTTCTTCATAAATGATTGTTTTTTAATTGCAGGTTGACAGTCTGTTTTACATAGGTATAAGTCCATGGGAATAAACTGAGCTTTCCGTGTGTCACAGGAAAGCTTAAAAAAGATATTTAATGTTTCGTATTGCTTCAGTCAGGATGAATTAAGTCATCATCAGACTTTTTTCAGTCTCTTTTTTTTTCTGCAACAAACAGATATCTACATTCTGCCATTCTTGTAATGCATGCTACAATTTGTAAAATAGTTCATAGAATCATAGAATCATTTAGGTTGGAAAAGACGTTCAAGATCGTCGAGTCCAATATGAATTTCAGCCATTTTTGCACAGCATATCTATCATGCTTCTGTGAATAGGAAGTCTCATTTTCTCCTCTGTTAGAAATGATAATTTGGTGTCTTTTGAGAAAAGGGATAAAGGAGTAAAGTTTCACAGTACATTAAGTAGTCTGAAGAAAAACATGAAAATTTGTAGGGCAACCGTTTAACGCTACAGGTATAGATACTTGATAACATATGTATGTGTACAATTACAGAATTGCATGGGTTGTCAAATCAATATTAAGTCATTCCGACAAACTACATACTTTTTTAATTGTTACTGCTGTTTTCATTGTCTAACGTGCTATATCTTTGTTGAATCAAATTTTCATGTTTTTGTAGAACAGATTTAGCAAATATATGAATACCAAGTCAGCTAGCTGTGATACGTAGTCACTAGTTCACTGCCTATTATATGCTTCACTGTATTTTTAGATCTAGAGATCACTTAGACACTCATATGACTGTACACAGTGCTGTTCTGCAATTTAGCTTTTGCTGCACTTCTGCTTATCTGGAGTATTAAAATGGACGGTGCCTGAACAATTTCTGTATTGTTTTCAGTTTCCCACTTTCTCTTCAGGATGTTCCCATTGTAGGTTTATTGAAATTGTCACATTGCATATTTCAACACACAACGAACACTCTTAGACTAAATGAGACCTGACTTTCCAGTTACAGGACGGGGCACTGGAGAGGAATTTCTGTATTCATCCTTGTTCATGCTTTTAGACTTCTGTGTGAATCTCAGGGTATAAAGGAACTCCATGAGTTCATGTTTTCAGTGGTTTTGAGGGATTCATCACGTACAAAAATGTTTCAGTGTGCGTATGTGTTTGCACATATGTATGACTATATGGGTAGGCACTGATGTAATCTGTCTGGAGATAGGGAATTTTAAACGTCATGTGTTCTCTTACCAGAATACAAAAGTTGTGGTGTGTCTGTCTGTGCCATAAGATCTATCTTTGTAGGTCACCAACTTTGACTCAATATAGGAATACACTCTTAAATGCAATTTTTAACCCTCCAGATGATGCTGGAGTACCTGTGGGCCGAGTAGTTTCAGTTGCTGGTATGTTGTATAAAACATACTGCATAAATACATGGTCTTTATTTGTGAGAGAGAGATGGAGAGGGAGAGAGAGGTTTAGAAATATACTGTAAATATTCACAGATCTGATGTAATAAGTCATCTGTAATGTTAGTCTTCTTATTGTTTATGAGACTAATTTATTTTTTTGTGATTTGTTTTACCTGGAATATAACATACTTGACACATACAATCCAGATTTATTTCTTATGATAGATCTTTTCAGTGCCATGAAATTAGGAAGCTTCAGATTAGAGGTGCAGATGTGTCACAAAAGTCAGATGGAGCCTACTTCCATTTGACTTGAAGCCAGAAATTTTCAATAATTGTTTACAGAAGTGTTTCCTTGTAATGCATATCACTCAATTTAGTAAAGCCCAGAAACAGTTTCCCTACTAATTTTTTTTCTTTAAAACAGTCAGAACACCTTAACAAACAGTATCCACTTGAATGTTTTGTTGGAAACATACACGTCAAGCCATCTTTTCTCCCTCTTTTCTCCTTTAAAAAAAAGCTCTTGGGTTCTTATCTTAGACTTCTCATTGGAATACTCTTTCAGGAGTGAAGTTTGAGGAACATGTCAAGGCTCACTGAATTATAGCCTACAGTATACCTGCTTCAAGAAGGAAATTCAGGCTGATACCATCTTATGAGATATGACCACTGGGACATGTAGTTCCCTACAGCCACTCATATAACATTGTCACTGTACAGATCACGTGCCAAGGTTTCTGCTAACTGTGTTGGTACGTCTGTATTTCATACGGAAAAATATCTTTCAGGCCATTTCTGTAATTGTAGTCTTGTTGCCTCTTTCTTCTTATCTACAGTCATTTGTTTATTTGTTTGTAAGGTGATGTGCACTGCATAAAGTTCAAAATTTGGAATACCCCCAGGTCTTCTGGGAGCTGCTTTGAATTTATCTAGAGTTCAGCTCAAAGCTTCGGAAATTTAAGTAGTTTTAACCTTACAAATTCTGAAGTTTCTAAAAAAAATCTTTGCAGATTTTACTAAGCCAGATAGAACAGCTTTCTGAATTGTTTCTGTACCACCCTCTCATTTACTTTTCCCAGGTTGTATGAAAAGATTTTTCATACTTTAGATATAGGAAAACTGTAGAGAATCAATATTTCAGATATTGCTGAACGCTTAGTTTTAACTTTAGTTCTCATTATTGGATGTTGTAGTCGTTAGTTTTGAATTTGCTAACTTGGTTTTACATAGACTACAGATATCCGTTGTTAAATGCTCAGGAGTGCACTTCGGATCGTTTTCAATTCGGGTTGTTACGAACTTTATTCACCCTTTCTGTTTGTTAGTTGTTCAGCTTGGATGTTTTTCTATAGTGAATTCCTGTCAATGATAGATCGGCCTTTATAGGATAAGATGTGATTGGACTGGGCAAAATTTTAAACTGGACTTTAATTTTTTTAGTCCTTGCCTTAAAAGTAATATTATGCAATTAATATCTGATCAGACCTAAGAATCATTGATTTTCTTCTTCCTCCTCCTCTTCCTTCTCCTCCTCCACTTCCACATTTTAAGTGATTTTGAACAAGCCTCACTGAACTGTTCGTTGTTTTAAAAAATGTTTTGAAGGGATTTCAGAAAGATCTCTATTGCCCCTCAGTGTATTATTCACACTTAAGACATCATCCTTCCTACATACTTAAAATTAGTATTAAATATAAGCCAGATTTCTTGAACAGTATCTTTGAAGGGTCTGATAATGTAGTGAGCAGTTACCTCCAAAATTCACATCTTGCCATATAACCTTCTTCATCCTCCAGTTAAGTATTTCCCGTTTAGTCTTGCATAGATCTATAATCAGTGTGAAAGTATGTCAAAGTATGGTCTTCCTTGAATTCCTTGTAACTACATGATTATAAATGGTGATTAAGATAAACCTGCTTCAACAGTCTTGGGAATCTGGAGAGGTCCCAGTTGACTGCAGGCTGGCAAACGTTTGTACCAGTTTTCAAGAAGGGTAAGAAAAAAGACCCTGGTAATTACAGGCCTGTCAGTCTCACTGCAGTGCCTGGTAAAGTCATGGAGAAGATTACTGTGGGAGTTAGTGAAAAACACTTGAAAGACAACACAGTCATTGGTCATAGTTGACGTGGGTTCACGAGGGGAAAGTCATAGAATCATAGAGTCATTTGGGTTGAAAAAGACCCCTAAGATTGTCGAGTCCAACCTTTAACCTAGCCCTGCCAAGTCTATGTCTAGACCATGTCTCCAAGCACCACATCTACACATCTTTTGAATACCTCCAGGGATATTGACTCAGCTACTTCCCTGGGCATCCTGTTCCAAGTCCTTTTTAAGGAACTTAATTTCCTTTTATGACAAGGTTACTCATCTGTTGACCAAGGACGGCAGTTTATACAGTCTTTTTGGATTTCAGCAAAGCTTTTGATACTGTTTCTCACAGTATCCTTCTGGACAATGTCCAGCATACAGCTAGGCAAATACATAATGTGATGGGTGAAAAATTTGAGCCTGAACAAACAGACACAAAGGATTAGAGTAAATGGGGTTACATCAGGGTGGCAGCCACTTACTAGTGGGATTCTGTAGGGCTCCATTTTAGGGCCAGTTCTCTTTAATGTTTTCGTTAATGATCAGGATGCAGGATTCTATATACTAAGTTTGCAAACAACACTAAATTAGGAGGAGCTGTTGAGTCCCTCAAGGGCAGAGAGGTCTTGCAGAGAGGTCTTGAGAAATCGGAGAGCTGGGCATCACCAACTGAATGGAGTTAACAAGAGCAAGTGCCAGATTCCACATCTGGAATGGGCCAAGCCTGGGTATACGTACAGACTGCAGGACAAGAGGCCAGAGAGCAGCCCCATGGAAAGGGATCTGGGGGTCCTGGTCAAGAGCAAGTTGAGTATGAGCTAGCACTGTGCCCTGGCAGCCATGAAGGCCAACCACATCCTGGGGTGCATCAAGCACGGCGTTGCTAGCTGGTTGAGGGAAGTGATTGCCAATGCTCTGCGCTGGTGTGGCCTCACTTCAAGTACTGTGTGCAGTTTTGCACACCACAATATAAGAAAGACATAAAACTATTAGAGAACATCCAAAGGAGGGCCAGCAAAGATGGTGAAGGGTCTAGAGGGCAAGATGTATGAGGAGTGGCTGAGGTCCCTTGGTTTGTTCAGCCCAGAGCAGAGCAGGCCGAGGGGAGGCCTCATGGCGGCCTGCAGCTCCCTCACGAGGGGAGCGGAGGGGCAGGCGCTGAGCTCTGCTCTCTGGGGACAGCGACAGGACCCGAGGGAACGGCATGGAGCTGGGACAGGGGAGGGTCAGGCTGGGGGTTAGGGAAAGGTTCTGCACCCAGAGGGTGGTCGGGCACTGGGACAGGCTCCCCAGGGAAGTGGTTGATGGCACCAAGCCTGACAGAGTTCAAGAAACATTTGGAAAACTCTCTCAGATACGTCGTCTGATATTTGGGTGATCCTGTGTGGAGCCAGGAGTCGGACCGCATGATCCGTGTGGGTCCCTTCCAACTCAGTATATTCTATGATTCTGTGATACTTCTATCTAATAACATGCCTTGTAGTAGTGCTTTGGTAAGACAAAAGAGTCAGTCTAATAGGATTGAGTTTGGATAATTGTAAAAAATATGAAAGCCGTGCACTAATTGTTTTTGTGCTGTTGATTTATATTTAAACAGTATTTGAATTTAAGTTCAGGGCAGATAAAAGTTAACTATTTATAATAAATGAAATCACAGCTTTAATTCATTCTTCTAAGTTTTGAATTACGAAAGGCTATGGTGAGGGCAAAACGTATTAGAAGTATGAAATGTGAAGCAATGTTAAGAAATAGATAAATGATCCATTACTGTTTTGAATATTGATATCGTTTAAAATAAAATATAATATATTCATAGTAACAGTAATAGTACTTGAAAAAGACTTTTATTGCTATTGCTGTTTTCATTACGAGTTCATTTTCATCCAAATACCTGGCAATAGACTACTTAATAGTGCATTTCTGTTTTGAAAAATTGACATAAAAGGGGGGTGTCCTTCAGAGAGACTTTTAAGGACACCCCCTTTTGTGTCAATTTTCCAAATTATAGATAGTTTCATAAGTATATTGTAACCTTCTTGTTGATTAAAAAATAAGTTTTTTATCTTAAAGTTTTTGTCTACATTGATAAAATCCCAAGTCTTCTCTTCTCCAAGACAAACTGGCCCAGCAATCTCAGCCTCTCCACATGTGAATGATGCTCCAGTTCCCTAATCATCGTCCTGATTTGCACTGGACTTCCTCCAGCCAGTCCATATCTTTCTTGTACTGAGGAGTGCAGAACTGGGCACAGTATTCCAGATACAGCCTTACCAGAGCTCGGAAGAGAGAGGAAGGATCACTTCCTTTGACCTGCCGGCAATTCAGTTCAGGAAGCTCAGCACGTAGGTTGTGAAGTCCATAACCTGAAATAAGAAATGGAAAAGCAATAGAGTAACAGAGATTAGGAAATGAGGAAGAAATATTGTCTTTTTGTCTGTCCTAAGTTTAAGACCGGTACAAATATCCTTATCTAAGCTAGGAGATGTGCTGAATCCCACACAAAACTATGTTGAGTTGTCTGCATGTGAGCAGTGGTCAGTCAGCGTTCAGTTGAGTGACTGTAGGTGGCTGGCCTTGAGATGCATGTCTCCACATTCTGTTCACTGTGTTGACTTACCCCCTTTGTCATGGGAGCTTAGACACCTTGCTGTTATCTGGACAGCTGCATTTAAAGACCTAGCTGAAAACATTTACTCCTATGTCAGTTTAAGCATCTGAGAAGAAAAATAATTGATTCATCTGGCATACAAGGGATCTTCTTGTGGAAGTGGGGTCATATTTATTTGTGGAAGAGGGGGATGCAGATATTTCCAGTTCTGGAAGAAAGGAGAAAATCGTGAAATAGGAAGGGAGAAGGTAATGATATCTGATAAGATGCTGTGTCTTTTATACCCGTGACTTCTGAGATCCCGTAGAAAAATGTATTTTAGCTTTTGGTTTGTATTTCACTTTGAAGTTTTCAATTTCTCTCTCAGATCTGAAGAAGAGTTAGTGTGTCCAAAATCTGGTCTGATTTTGCCAGCTGGTTCAATAAGAGTCATATTGCTTCTACCAACCTTTCTTAGCCTGTCCATTTACATCATTATGACTACAATGCTGCAGTTAGATTAGGATGAGATGTGTCCTAGAAGCATCTACTTCTTCACTGATTAGAGAGGGAATCTGTGAGAGTAATTCAGCTGTGTGTACTTTGAAGACTTCTGCCATAAAATGAGTCACATCTCAGCAATGCCTATTTCTCTTTGTTGACTATGAAACCAACTTTAAACTACTAGCTCATATGTAGGCTTTTAAACTGTAGATGTCTACATTGGGGCAGATAAATCCAATCATGATCTTTTAGGTAAAGAGGTTTGGTTAACACTATGATGACTGTTGTCTGTAGAACTCTACCAGTGACCCAGTGCAGCCTACCCATAGGTCACAAATGCAAGTGCATGATAGATATACTGTGCTGAAATGGCATTACATCTGTGCCTGCACATACACAAAGAATGATTGAGATCTCATCATGATTACACTTGGTCAATGGAGATAGCCTGGATGGACACTGAAGAAAAAAAAAAGGTCAAGGTCTTCAGAAAATATATAAGCCCCAAGTCAACTGGGAAGGAAATGGAAGAAAAATAGTATATTATTAGAGTTTTTTTCTGTCAAGCTAACTGTCACAAAGGGTTGTTTATACTCTTAATGACTATTTCCCCAGAGAAACCTCAAACAAAATAATCCACTATATTACAATTATATTGCAGGTTATAACTGCAAGTTGAAAATACACGTGCAGTGGTTTTATTGTTGGGTGGTTTTCACACGATCTGTCTTGGTTTGGTAAATGATGTGTTTCTCTGACAATGGTAAATACACAATCTCGACACAGACTTCAATTCCTTGTTTTATTCTAGTTGGATAGAATTAGGAATGTCCTAAGGATAAAGCAGATAAAATAGATGTAAAAACGTCACTTCACCTTGAGAATAGTTATTTGCCTTTTATTTGTTACCTGAAAAAATATTTTTTAAAAAAATCTTGAATACATAGGATGAATTTATTTAAATTATTCAGACCAAAGTAATTTAGCATTTGCTGACATTTAATTCTGTCAAGTTCTTACTATTAGGCAAAATAATTTTCAGCATAACTTTTGACATTGGTTTCTTTGTTTGATTTTCTTTTTTAGTGTTAATCAAATAAAAGATTTAAAATATCTCAGTCAGTAGTGGAGCATATGTCTCTTTGTCATGTAAAATATTGGAGAGCTTCTGTATCTGGTCTACCTGAAAAAAAAGAGAAACCACGGCTACTTCCTTTTTCTTAAAAGTGTACAACTTTGGAGTGACATGAGGGAAGGGGAGGGGAAGTTGGCTTTTCTTACAGGGGTGGGAAGAGGTTAGGGAATTTCGTGTGAAGGACCAGTAGTAAGACATGATGTTAAGAAAATGAAAAAATATAAGCACTTTTTTTTTTCTGCAATGCACCAGACATATTCCAACTTGTCCATTTCCTCTGCTTAGATTTTGCTTGATACGATATGGTGAATGAGATTGTAGGTTATGACGGTATGACTACCAGAAAACAATTTAGATGCATTTCATGTTGCCAGCCAAAAATTATCCATTTTAACAATGTGAAGTTAACTGCAGTATCTTTCCTTGCTGAGTTTTTAGAGCCTAAAACACTCCGAATCTCATCTATTTGTGGGAAGTAGCCCTTTCACCTCATTTCCAGTTTTCGAGTTAGTATATAATGAGATCTTCTTATCTTCACTGAATAAACAAAGTTGGCTTATCTAGACCTTAAACACTAGAAATTCACTACATCCGTGACCAAAAAAATGGCGTAAAAAGTGTACTTCGTCAAAACTTTTTTTTCTTAAATGACACACAACAAGTTCTGCATGTGAACCCGCTAAAGAGGAAGTTCTTTGGAAATATTTGACATTAAGATGGGTATATGACACTAAACCAGACTGAATCATAAGACTTATTTTAACTATAAAAGTCTCCTCTTTAGGTTTATTGGAAATATGCAAATAGATAGCTCTTCCTCACTAGATGAAACTTCTTGAAAATTTGTTAACACTGAGCACAGAGTTTAAAGTTTCTCATACTTCTGTCTAATATCTTTACAATTGGAGTAGTAAATCCAGGGAGAGAGGAAGGGAGCAACGCTGAAATCACAGCAAATCTGAATGTAAAAAGGCAGATTTAGACTGCGTGCACATAGTGCTTTTCACAGCGGAGTCCGTCCTTCTGTTTATACTTACGAAGAATTGCAGTCTCACATGATTGCTCTGCAGAAGTATTAGCTCACAGTCAGTTTCTTGGCAGCTATTTGTAGAAGATATACAGATAAACAGATTAGTCTTGTTCCTTCACCAGGTGCTTTTTATCTCAGATTTTACCCTGAACATTATATTGTCAGACTTCTTGACTTTCTACTCCGTGAGCACAGAAGTTCACGTTTGGGTTATGCAATGAGTTTCTGTCTAAGGCAGTTCAAGGAGGGGCCAAGAGGTTAGCGTGCTGCTGGGGAGCAGCAAAGGGAGAGAAGACAGCCCTCTGCAGCAGGTGCATTGGCTGGAGACCAGCCATAGTGCTCCAGTGAGCTCAGTAAAGCTGGGAAGGGAGGGGTGTGTGGCTTGCAGGCTTAGTGCTGCAGTTTGACCTTTCTCCATTTCAGGGGTGTCCCTAAACTTTAGCCTTATAAAGCCTTTTCTTCTGATTAAATGCTCTTGAATGACTAATGACTATCTGTCTCTACTTAGAGAAATACAAGAATGCTTTTACTGGTACAACTGCTAGCTGCTGTTTGCAGTACATTTCCCCTTCTGAGACAAACAAGTCCCAAAGTACTGGCACTGCTGCTGCTATCCTATTTGCTGTTTGAGTTTGATACGAGAATAATTCTGTTTGTGGTTAACGTGTTCAGACACGTGTCAAGATTTGTCATACGTTCAGGGAGATACAGATTTTCCTATCAGCACTTGCTTTGTTTTGTTCTTGTGACTTTCTGAACTCTTTGAAGATTTACTGTGCCCTGAAAACATCAGACCTTAGCAAAGGACTGTAAGTGATAAGAGTGGGCAGAGATCAGTAGCTGGGAGGGACATCTGGCAGAGGTGAGAGAAAGCTGGTGTGATGTTGGACAAATTACTTTGCGTGGCAGCTCTCTTTCTCTCCCCTGCCTTTCCCAGAAGGTTATACCTGTGCAACCAGGAATGCAAAACTGCTGGGACCAAAGCGGGAGCCTGGCTCTGTAGCCTAATGATACTGAGCTAGAAGAAGGAAGGTAATTTGGAGATTGTGGTGCTGCTTGTGCATTTTGCATCTAAGAAATCATGAGATTAAATTATACACAATATTTGCAGCCAGGTTCAGTAATTCTTACTCCCCAAAAAGTGACTTTCCTGGTAGCCGTACAATCTAGGTTTTCTCAAGTGAGGAGCCTGTATGTGCTAACTCTCTTGGGACGAGGTGGTTAGCTTCTGAGGCACCGACTTGCTGGGTAGGTACATAAAGTACTACATGCCAAGAGTAGATAAATCACAGAAATGATACAAATACTGATCCACTTACTTATTCTTTGGTGAGTATACTTCTGTCTCAGTTTCCAGTTGACATGCACAAGATTTGGTCATGGGCTTACAGTCCTCTGGAACATTTTCACTAGAGCTGAGGAAAGAAATTCTGAGGTCATCAAGAAGCTTATGTTCCAGTGCCCTGTCTTTCCTGAAGTCCTGTCAGGACATTTCTTCAAATACAGAATATTTTTGTTAAAGGCAACCTTCACTTAGATGCCAGAGATGGTGGCCTTCCTCTTATCCCATCCCATTTACCTCCTTCTACACAAGAAGTTAAGGGGTTAAGGATAGCCTATGCTTGTTTTTTCTCATTTTAGAACTGTAGCCTGGTTTTGGTGCTATATACAACCCCAAGACCAGTCATAAAAGATGATAGAATAAAAAGAAAGCGAGTGTTTCCCAAAGCAGAACTCTCATGTATTGCTCTAAAAGTTACCATCTCAGTGGATAATTAACAATAAACTTGTAAATAATCTGAAAAATAACCCCCTATCAGAGAATATTACCTTTTCCTAAACCATCTCCATTTGTTTACACAGCAATGAAATGCTTCTGTATGTTTATACAAATATCAGTGAGATAAAAGTACATATCCTCAAAAAAAATAAATAACCCAGATTTAGAGGTTCTACATTGCTTTTCAAGTAACTGCATTAATTGGGTCTGTCTCATTTATGTATTTTGGGGGGTTCATATCTCTTCCTGTTCATTTCACTCTGCTGTCGTAGCATAATTTTTGTGGCATAGCAGCTGATAAATAGTCACAAATAGTGAAACGTAGCATAAAGCAGAAAGACAGTTTGCACAAGAAGTTTGGCCTTTATGCTGTACCACTTTGAGCTCAGGAGCTTCATGATGGGATTAAAAATGGTGCTTGAGTGATGACTGTAGATCATCCTGGGGCACATGGATTTCTGTTGCTCCTTCTGAATCTGGAATGAAATCAAGTCCCAAGGCGTGCATAAGTATGAACACAGGGAATGTGTTTTTTTTTCTTACAGGCAGGAGAAGAGCACCACAAAGACTGTCTTTCTTCAATGTCATTTTCTAATTAACTGTTTTGGTTTTTTTTCTCCTAGCAGTTAGGTTGGAATATCTCTGTGTATACTCTTAGATTTAACTTAAATTCAGCTGTTTTGCTTTTGTCTTTGTTAGAAGGTGAGACTTGATGGTGGAAGCCTCAGGGGGGATGGTTTTTGCTGAGGAACGTTTGCAGTGCTTCAGCATCCTCAAGGGAACCTTAATCTAGTCAGGTCAGCATGCGGCATATCCTGACCAGTGCCTTTACTAGAAATCAAAATTTTATTTGAATTTCTTAACCTGGCTGAGAAATGGTCGCTTAGTTATGGTTCCAATTCTGAAACAAACAAAAAACCCCAAACAACTTTCTGAGTCACAGGCAATGCAGTGCACAGATTTTAAAAGGTAATAGTCTGTAGTGGTGAGGAAGTTGGAGGTAAAGAAATCCCCTGTTCTTGATTCTTGACTGAGGGCTCTGGGTGAAAACAATAAAATGTTCTTTAAAAAATAGAAAGACCATCTGCGATCTCTGCAGCTAAATTCAAAGTAAACTTGCTGTATTTAAAGGCTTTATTTTTCATTTTTGCTTTTAGATTTCTGGGATTTGCTACAATAGCAGTATATTAAAAGTTCATCGAATACTTTGTGTACCCAGCTGGGTAGCAAAGCTATTTTCCTGGACTCTTGAACCAATCTTCTCATCTGCGGAACCAACGAATGAGGTTCGAGTGGGAATGGGAGCAACAGTTGACATCCAGAGGCAGCAGAGAATGGAGCTACTGGATCGTCAGATCATGATGTCTCAGGTTGCCCAAATGAGGCGGCAAAGGCAGCAGCAGGTATTGACATACATACACTCTGTAAGGATTATCTTAAGTTAACATAATGGGAAACATTCATTTTTGAATGTTCTTATATTTTATATATTTATATATTTATATATTTATATATTATGTTCTTATATTTTTGATTCCTTTTTGATATATTCTTCTCAATTGGTCTTTCATACACTGTCGTACTGCTAATGGTCATTTAAGTGTTTACATAGTTTTGTATGTTAAAACTGCTTCACAAGATGTTAGCAAATGTCAGACAGTCCTGTAAGGATATCAGTACCGCTGGCATTCTGTGATGCTGAAATGAACAATGATGCTGAATGGTAAAGTGCTTGCTTCTCCATGGTCTTTAGGAAGAGCCATTGTTGAAAGTTAGGAAATCATAACACTTCTGACTGTTCTGAGTGTTTGTATTGTTAGCATCCTGTTCAGAGGGATTGAAAATTGTCTGCATAACTTCTTTAACTGCAAGTGTACTTGGAATAAAGCCTGCTTCTGTAAGAAAGTTCAGAAATTCAATTCTCTAACTATCTTACAGAGGTCAACCACAGGGACTTTCTCTTCGCTGCAGTTAATGCTCTTGTTTTGTTTCCTTACTTAATAGAATAGCAGAGCCTTTTTATTTTCTGTTTTAGTCAAGGCAACAAATGCAGATGTTCACATACTTTGTGTTGTAGGGCAGCAAAACAGCGCTGAGAGTGGCTCAGTTCACTTTTTCCTATACCTTAGAAGTTTACAGTACTACTCTTAGCAAACCTAGCAGACAGCATGGGCCTTGCATTGCTCTATGTGAGCATACATTGCTCCTAATTTTGTTACAGCCTAACAGTTTGAGGTCTTAACTGAATTTCCTCTGCCCGAAATGCAGCTCTGTACTGATACAAAAGTCCTCATTATGTTTGTGGTAATGCAGTGCCAGTAGATACAGCCATGTTATGATTAGTACTGACGGAATAGAGGCGTAACGGCATAAGGCTTTATCTTTGGCCAACAACTGGAGTATGAATCTTTGTTTCCAGTCCCTGGAATTCTGTTTTCTATAATTTCTTAACACGTAAATCTGGTCAAATTGTTCCTCGGGTGGAAAGATTCTAATCTACTTCTCTCTGTTCACACTAGAAAATTAATCAGTTTTAACAGAAGAACTGAGCTAGAAATTATTCAATTCTTGAATATCGCTGTTGTATTAGAAAACACACTGAAAGTGTCTGTTGGGCCACGAGCTGCTGTGACGACGGCGGCTAAGTTTCTTCAAATAAGAAGAGGAAGAAATTACCAGTTGTTAAAGACAATCTTTGTAATACAATTTAATTGCAAAAAAGTAGTAGATAAGATCAGAATGGTAAATGTTTTTTGAGTTGATAACATTTTCTTCTCATCGTCTCCTTTCCTTGGGTCATGAACAGCGAAGGTAGCAAAATGTCTTTTCATACTTGACTTCAGAGTTTTTTAAAAAGGTGGATGGGTTTAAATAAAATAAATGATTTTTTTTGAACAGCAGTGACTTGCTTCAACTTAACAATCTGCTGAAACTCTTTCAAGTTACCTTCATGATTGCCCTTTAACTTTAGCATAGCGTTCAGCTTTCCAATAGTGCTAGACAGTGAAACTAGTGAGCAGAAAGCGATGGATTCAATGTGTGAACACTTCAGAAAGTTTCTTCAGAAAAAATGTGTTAAGAAAGCTTTTACCAGGCTTATGACTCATAGAATTTACTGGATATCAACTAAATCATTAAAAGTGTCATTCACAACTGTTGAGATATAGGGGTAAAAAATGAAAAACGGGTTAACTTCAATCTCAAAATAATATTTAAAAAATCGAAAACAGTTGAAAACTTGAGAATAATTTTCCAGATAGTTGTACTTGTGTGCTTTTTTTTGTCTTTAGAGGCTTGGACAGGTATAATTTGAAGGCAGAGGAGTTGAACAGATCACAGTACAGATGGGATTTAAAGGATAATTTTACCCATGGGAGTGAGGCTGGTAAAGAGTGCAGATCAGTTTCTTTGGGAGTTAAATAATGAAAGCTGTAACGTATACTGGTCAGGTTATCAAATGCAGCTTTGGATTATATTTTAGGACAATGTTGTGCATATTTTGGCATCTCAATATACTGTCCATAGGTAATATGGCATAGGTGAGCTAAATTAACATTTTCTCTCTTGCTTTCCGTTTTGTTTGGCAAAAGAAAGGGACTTAAACTTTCCACTGCACACCATCATGCAACTGTTTTGTCTACCTGCCATTTGGGAAGGCACTCTGCACATTCTTCCCTTTCCTTTCCTTTTTCAATTTATTGGTTTGAGAAGAAATAAATCAGTTTCCCTGAATATCAGTAGCATGTGGAAGAACACAAGAACGTGATGTGTGGTTTTAGCAGTGCTCCGTTGACCTGCAGAATGGGGCAAACTCTCTTCTGGTCTTAAAGAGGGCGCTTTCTTAGACACTTTTTGTCCTAAGCTTACTCTTCGAGTCTTTAGAAGAAGTTCTGAAGAACGTGAGCCTGACAAGTCAAGACAAAAAGAGGAAAAGCTTAAAAAAAAAGGCAGAGAAAACAATGGAAAAAAAAACTTTCTCATAAGTTGTTTTTACTGTAGCTCTAAGATATTAAAATGTAAATAATTCTTTTTCTTCTACTGTTCTCTGAGCTCTTTTATCCAAGCCAGAATTTGCTTTGGATGTTTTCTACCGGGGGAAAAAAAAAAAAAAAACAAACACAAATTCTTAGAGCTCAAATTCCTTGGGCTTTACCTTCCCTAGTCTTTCTCTTGCAGAAAAGTACTGGTCTGGAGGAGTCTGAAGCAGAGATGTGTGTGTGACTGCTGGGCTGCCAGGCACTCTTAACTTTGAGGAGCAGGTTGAGTGAGTTGCAGAACTTGAACATAAACCACTGGCTTCATTACTTGATGTCCCTCATTTTGTTTAGCCCAGAAACGTGCAGCGGTACTGTGTCTGAATGTGTTGTTAGAAACTGAAAATTTATCTTACGTTGCTAGTTTCTCAGGGGAGTGTGGTTACACGATGACTGATTTTTCTCTTGCTTTCTGGTTGCTATGGATACAGTCCTTAACCAGATGGGCTTGAGCATATTGAAAACTTTCTGTTCTTTTTTTCTTTCCACGGATAATCCTGAGAAATGATGAATGTGTCACAAATGGAGAATTACTGAACATTACCTCCATCCACCTTTTGAGGCAGTGAAATAAAACGCGTGCCATGTGTATTGATACCCTCGAAAAATACCAGCTTGCTATTTTGTTACTCCTTTTTAAACTTTAGTTTCTTAATTCTTTCTTTCCCACTCTTTTGTCAGTTCTCTTTTCTCATTTAAATAATTTATCCTCTTGTTTTCCTTTTTTTCCTGTAAACCTGATATCTTTCTTTCCTTCCCGTCTTTTTCACATTTTCATTTCCTTCTATGTCATGTTCCTCCCAAATTTTCATCTCTTCCCCTTTATCTCCATCGTTTCCCATACTTTGTGTTTGCCCCTTTGCAACACTCTTCTTTGCTGTGGAGGAAGTTCTCGCCCATCATGTCGTGCCCATCGGTCATCATTTGCGATGCATCTTGAAGGGGTAGATGCCGCTCGCCTTTCCCTCGCTCAGGACAGGATGTAGTCAAAGTCTTTGGCACTATTTTATCCTTCCAATGCTGTAATAAGCATTTGAACTATAATGTAATAAACAGCAGGTATTAGGTGTTTACGTAGTTTTGTATGTTAGAACTGCTTCACAAGATCTAAGCAAATGTCAGACAATCCTGTAATTCTCCCGACTTTTGTATTTCTTAATCTGTTTCATTTCCCAGCATTTTTCTGAAGTTTTTCTTTCTGTAACCCAGATGAAAGGCCTGGTGGGAAAGGGGAAGAAATTGCTGCATCTGTGCACCAGTGTGCTAGCAGGGAGTCAGCTTGACTTTCACTTCCCACTGAGAAACTCGGAGGGAGGCTGGCAGATAACCAGGCTGCAAATAGATGAGGGAGGAGTCCGTGCCTAGGTGTTACTGGCAGCACTGTTGGTGCTAAAGACAGGTGTACGGGATGCAAAGTGCTCAGCACCTTCTGCTGGCAATTAAGTGCCACTTCTTTGAGTGCTTACCCCTGTGCCCGTTCTGTGTGTGGGGAGGGTGGGAGGAATGAACCCTAGTCCCTTCACCTTGAAAAAATGCTTTCTGTATCCATAGGACATTTGTTCCTTCGTTCATGCTGAGCATGTTAAACACACAGTGTTGCCTGCTTCTTGGTTTCTCTTAACTTTCTTGGCTCAAAAAAAGAGCTTCCCCAGGGTGCTCCAGGCTGTGTGATAAGCCTACAGCCATATATGAAAATCTTTTCTGCCCCTTCCTCCACTTTTAAGCTTTTTTTGTTCTTTTTCCTCCTTTTTGTTTCTCAGTTCCAACTGCTGCTACTTTCCAGTGAGACCAGAGAGCCCTTTGATTCATATCACATGGCATCTCTATGTGAGATTCTTCTGCTTGCAAAGACCAGACTTCTTCTGTAACAATGTGGCTTCCCCTAATTGTTCGTTCTCTAGATGTCTTCCTCCTGGGATGCTGGAGAGATGATCTGTGGGGAGATGCATTGAGTGTCTTTATTGTTACGGGGCGTCTCATATCCTGAGAAACGTGCGACTTTCTTATTTTGTGAACTAAGTAAGGACTGTGAGGCTGTATTGCTGATTTACCTTTTGGTTATTTTAAGTGGTAAACTTCCATCCTTGGAAAACAGAATTTGATGGAGCAAAGACTCCTAGGACAAGAATTGCTCCTAAGGATGTTGTCCTTATTCAGAATGTTCAAAACAATCCCTAAGTAAATATGCTCACAGACAGTCCATTTCTGCCTTCTCAGAGAAATGTAAGAACCAGATCTGACTCTATTCTTTAGTTTTCACGCTGGTACTGAGAGATACCATTTTGGTGAAGTCTTCTCAAATAACTTCAGAAGTTTGAGTACCAAAATGTTTCAAGAGACCTCTTGAGACATTCTGTGACCTTTGCACACTGCCAGGTAAGTCCCTGTAAATTCTCACTCTCACAGCCGAAACTTTGGATGGAAAGAGCTTGCTCATACTGGCCCACAGATGTATGTATCACTCTCGGGAAAGAATCTGCCAGACCAGTTCACGTGAATAAATGGGTGAGATTTTCAGCCCAGTGGTAAGCAAAGCCTTTTTCTCTAATTAGGTTTTCATTCCAACTAATGTATGTTACCTATGACTACTCTGGGATTTTGTGACATAATTCAATAAAAACTGTCTTTTACAATGTTGTCATAAACTTAAAAGACAACTATAGGTAGGGTACCCATAGGATAAAAATGTTACTTGAGTTCAGATCCCAGAGATATGTGCCTACAGAGTTGACATCATGTTTTAAATAATTTTCTTAACTAGTAGGTGATTTATGGGTTTATTCCAGCCCATGAATGAAGCATATATGCTGCAGCAATAACCATTGTGGCTAAATTTAACTGAGCATTTAACTCATTACTTAGTAACACTGTTGCAGCAGTTGATACACCACTACTATTTGGGTATTTCTAAATATCCTTTTTTTTATTTATGGGTAACTTGTTTGTGGATTCTAGATGTGAGATCATTAAAAATGTTGAATTTCCTGGGTGCTTATCCAGGTAACGAGCTTATGACTATTTCTTCTACAGACCCACTTTATTTTTCTTTTTCATGGAAATCAGCAACTACAGTTCTACTAGAATAAGCTGAATATGCATCATTAACAATCAGTTGTCACAGTCACAAGGCTAACTGTCTGTGACTCCTAGTCCTCAGTAGCACCCCTGCTCACACACTGAACTATCATTTTTTTTCTTGGACTGGAATTGTACAATTCTCTTTCTCTCTGACTGGTCATTTGAGCTGTAGTCTTTAGATACTGGCTAAATTTGTTATAATATTTGTAATCAATTTCCCTACAGAAGCAATGGTTGGACAACTTCCTAAAGAAAAGTAATGGCTTATTTCAAAGGAAGTAATTTTTGAGGAATAGGTTACGTTTCTTCTCCTATGTGTTGTTCTATACTCGTACTCTTGACAATTTATTTGAGACAGTCCCCCTTAAAAAAGCTCCTGGCATTCAGATCTCCCCAAGGATTTCAAGAGCATTTAATTCTTCACTGCCTGATCTATGCCTGTTCACTGAAGTCAAGTTTCTTCTTAGCCATTACTGTCCTTTCATCTGTATCTTCAAACATGGGCCATAAGGCGTCCAGTTTTGGGGCTGAGATTCTAAAGCTTTTTCTGTTATCCTTCCTCTGCACTGAGAGAGTCTTGTTTGGAAACCATTTCTTCTTCCTAGCGTCATTTTTCATATCATGTAATAGACAAGAAGCATGTCATTCAGCTAGTACATGACCCTTATCTGTGTTCAGGTTTTCTGATTGGAACTCTGATAGCAGCTTGTAGAAACTGTAGGCCCGTGTTACCGACTGTTCGTTGAAGCCTAAGAGGCACAGTGTGCGTAGGTTTTGCCAAGCAGTATTGCCAGTGTGCCACCTTGAATGTTGATGTTGGGATGTCAACAAGTGGAAGCCCTTCCTATTTGCAGCCTAAGACAGAACCTCAGTCTTTGCTCCCCAGAAAGGGATGATAATCTTTTTTTTTTTTTTTTTTCCCCTGCATAATCACAGACTGGCCCATTATGTACTCTAGTATTTGTTTATGCTAAGTATATTGGAGAATTTGGTTTTGAGTTTTCTTTGTGCCCAGTGTTTGCTAGCTCAGCTTCTCAATCAAAACAATTTTGAAACTCTGATTTCTCACTTTTGTTTTGACCTCTACTTATTCATGTTTGAAAAGGCTTGTGCACAGGAAGTGTATGAGAGATTATCTATCTAATCATCATGCTTCACATGTCACCAGTTAGCATCCAGACAGCCTTATAGGAAGGATTAGAACTGTTTCTGCTTTGTCTGAAGTGTCTAAAATGGAGTAACAGGTTGTTTCCTTATGTCCAGACTTGGTATTCGTACTGGTGGACCTACCTTCAGCATTTGTTTGACACACTGGACCCCCACACCCTGGTGATCTCACTCAGCAAGTATTGAATGCTCAACGTAAGAGCAGCTCCAAATCATCCCATCCCTGTAAAATTTGGGTGGTGATTATGACTGACATGGTGTAGCCGTGACCAGTTTGTATGAAGAGCAGCTGACACGAGCAAGCAAGAGTGAAGCCAGAAAGTCTGCAAATGGAAGTGCTTTGAAAAGGTGGCTGAAGCCTTCTCTCTCCTGCCTAGAAAATAAAAGATCTAAATTCCCATTTATTACTGCAGACGAAGTCTGAGAATCCAGCTCAACACTTCCCTGATGTTGGATGAACGAGTAACATCAGTTCTCAAAAACGCCAGCTTTCAGTCTGTGGTGGATATGAAATATCTTTCTTTCTTCTTGCCACGGTGATCCATCGCTTTGCAGCTGACCTGCTGCATCACAGCAGTACTGAAAAGTGAATGCTACGGTGATGCACAGTTTGGTGCAGAATAGGTATTTAACCTCACTGTAACGGGCTGAACGCAGAGCAGTCTTGCCCCTTTCAGTGTTCTGAGCTAACCGGCGGGTTTGGGAGCACCTCCGTAGCTTCTCACTTACTGCCAGCCAGTTGTGTGTCTGAGTCATATCACGGCACCCCTTCCTGTTGTGTAGGGCAAGCAGTCTACAAGGCCAAGTGCCTGTGCGTGCTTGAGCACACTAGGAAGCGTTCAAAACTCTCTACACCTCCCTTGAACGCAGCAGCAGAAGCAGCCATTCCCACCTTGCCTCCCAAGGTGCAGATGTGCCTGCCACTTGGCGTTTCTGGCTTCTGCTACTACGACTTCAGCACATCATGCCTGTGCTGAAGTCCCTGCCATTGTTTCTCAGGCAGCTTCAGGGGCCAGATTAAGGTGTTCCTCCTAGATTTCAAAGGAAGTAGCTGATCGGGCTTCAGAAAAGCCCACATGTGGATTTGTGAACTTCTGTGACACACGAGCTCCTCTGGGAGAATGCAGACATCAAAGTTCAGGATGCAGCAAATAAGAGTTGGAGACAGAGCCTCTTGGCTTAAGAGACTTGTCTGCAGCATAAATTTCCAGAGAAAAGTGAAATATGTTTAGAAACTGCTGGACTACTTTCCTCGGTGAAAAATTCATCCCATCGTTGTGGGTGATGCTCACAACACTAACATGGTTACACTTCTACCGCCTTTCTAAAAGGGAAGTTATTAAAGCTTTAAAAAAAAAGAAGTTACAGATGAAATAATCCTCCAGAAGAGTGTTGACCTCAGAAAAAGAGGTGGGCTAGACAGAGCCCACTGGAAATGTCACCTTTGCCACCAATCTTTCTTACACAACGTTCAGATACTGAGGCAGCAGATCTCAGCGTGTCATTCACAACCACACTTTTTCTTTCTTTATTTTATTGGTACGCATACATTGGAGTCAATAATTGTAACAGAAAGTACATCTGAAAAGCAAATGAGAGTTTTTTGTTTTCAGTACATTATATGTTTTTTTAATGAAATTTTGTATGTAAGAAGACAACATTTATACCAAGTACCAAGTAATGGCGCCTATGCAGAGTAGCAAACTCTAAAAATGTTACTTTAAAAGATGAAATGCAAAGCAGTTTCCTTTTTTTTTTTTTTTTTTCTTTCGCTGTGGTTGTTGTGTTAAGAAAAGGTGAACAGGACAGATATCAGGAGGTGTTTCCTGTTTGTGCAAACAGATGGCGAGTTGGCATTAACCATATACATGAGATAACATTATCAAAATATCTTAACCACATGCATCACTTTCAAGGGGACTTTTATAAAGCATTTTCTTTCAATTCTGGTGAAATAATTCTAATTGGAATAGACGCATATGGTAGCTACTTCAGTGGATGCTTGTTAGTTGTCCATAATACGTTTTTATTTGTCAAGTTTTGGCTAAGAAGTATTTTATAGAGTATGCCATGGCAGGTATGTATATGGGAAACAGAGAGAGCTGCCTTTTCTAAGAGAGTAAGGAGATCACATGAAAAAAATGGTGCAACTCGGATTTCAGCACGCTGTACAATCAAAGACATTTGCTAGTTCTTAGATTGGTATGAATATATCTTCCTTTACAAGGAAAGGAGTATCCTCCTTTCTTGTAAACAGCATTGTCCTAGGCACCACTAAAAAAAAATCAAGGATGTGACCTAACAAGGCATAACGTCAGTACGTAAAGCACTGGCAGCTATCCAAGAATAATTCATCATTATGGTATTTCCTTACAATATTTTCTGGGGGGGAGAGCTGCCATTTTTGCATTCCCTTAATCTAATCCTTTCCTAAATCTCATTCTTTGGTCATCTGAAGCTAATGACTGATTTGTCATTTTCCTGTAACAGAAGTTCCAACAACATCAGTGTTTTCCTCATCTCCTTCTAGTAGGGATTTATCAAGAGATCGATAAAATTGTCTCCTTGGTACGTTTGTCTCCAGTCAGACAGTAACAGAGAATTTGCCATCAACCAATTCACTCATTCTTCGTACTGCTAACATCAAAAGAAGCTGCAATTTTCTTCAGTTAAAAAATACAGCCTTAGGAGGAAGGGTGCGGGAAAGGCTTATAGGATTGTCCTTAAGTGTGGCCAACAACCTTCTCTTCAGCTCATTAATGGAGCAGTCTTTTTGTCAAGAGTTTTTCCTGGTGATGCAAGGAAGATTTTGTTGCAGGCAGAAATAAGGGCCCAGTCACCAACTTGTACAAAATATTTGTATGAATGATGGTTCGTAGAGTGGTTTTTTCAGTGGTTGTCTCTCTCTAGTAGAGAAGCAGAAGTCAGGACTTCTGAAATGCCGTTTCTGATTAATGTCGCGAAACTGAGTTTGATGATTGACAATGAGACTAGAAATTCTTCATAGCATCGCTGCAGGGACTGCAGCATATGCAAGCTGATGGGAACCTTCTGCCTCTTGATGGCAGTAAGCTTGGTGCTGTTTTAACGCCGGGAGAAGAGAAGAGGCCTCCTCGAGCCTCTCATCCTGCAGAACAAATGACACAAAGGAAAAATTAAATATGCAAAAAATATATATATATCCTTCTGCTATAGTGAATCCTACAGCATTGACAAAATTGGACATCGGAAGATTCGGGATAAGAAGGCAGATGACAACAAGAAACCTTACCTTTGTGTTGGTAGCATGCTGAGTGGTTCCTGTCCGCCTGGAGCACTGCATGGGGGAAGGAGCCGGTGTATCATCACATCCTGACCCCCAGTGCACCGACAGGCTCCCCAGGGGGTTGCATCTGCCTGTGCTGAGGGCCAGCTCTGACACGGTACAGCTCTTACCCTTGGAGCAGACTTGTGAGAAAGAGCTGTGGTTAGAAGCGTCTGTGAGAAGCCTTGTTGGGGCCTCGCCCGCCTCGACTGGGAGTTGCTTTTGAAGTCAGGTCCTTCCCCTTGGTCTTTGCTGAGCTTCTGCGTGGATACACCTGTGCCAAGCTATGCATCTCCCCGCCGGGTCCTGACCCCACTGATCTGACTTTTAGGCTGGATTTTAGACCTGCCTCATCGCTGCAGGTTTGCCTGGCGGGCCTGACTTCTGGCTGACCGTGGCTGCTGTCCCTGGGCCTGCTCTGCTCTTCTTGCTTGGCTGCTCTGCTTGCACGTTGTCACCTGGGCTAAATACTAAACACTCAACTATTTAGTATTCAACTTAATTCTTTTCATAGTAAACAGACAAACCAGAATCACGGAACTGCCTGGCTTTCATTAAATGGATTAGACTGACAGACACTTGTCACAGAGCCCAGGAAAGGAGCTTACATCCTGGGTCCTTGATCACCCTCGCTGCTTAATTATTAGCTCCTTTTCCTGCCTCAGTGGGGGACCGCTCCAGATAGCTCTCTTACCTGAGACAGGGTGCCTGTTGGGGCTGAGGAAGTGCGTGTGAGGTCATCTGCGCAGTGTGGTACTGATGCCAGGATTCACGGCTGATGTAGCTTTAGAGGCTTTTTTCAAGTCTAGTGTAAAGTGCATACATGTTTGCTGATCT
Source organism: Anser anser (assembly GCF_964211835.1). NCBI lineage: Eukaryota > Metazoa > Chordata > Aves > Anseriformes > Anatidae > Anser > Anser anser. The sequence continues at coordinate 155,614,199 of NC_139720.1, read as the reverse complement.
CCAGTAGGGACTCTCAGGTGTTTTAGAAGCATTGCTTAAATAAATTCATCAGATTGGTTATCTTCATGTGAAATCTTCCTGACGTTTCTCAGAATAAGTGTCTTAGCGTGGTCAAAAACTCCAGAATTTATCATAAAATTGTGACGGGGAGGTCTGAAGAACAATTTCTGTAAGGCAAGGTAGAGTATTGGTCTGGAAATCTCTGCACATTTTTAACTGGAATTTGAGAGTTCTAGTTAATTTAAAACATTTTTTGATGCTCACTTTGGGTCAAATTAAAAATCACAGATCTTACACAGATCTTACTGTATTTCTGTTGTGATAGTTAAGGTTATCTGAAAATCACCATGCACTCTGGAAATCCATAGCCTTGATCTCTACTTTCTATGGATCTGAGAGAGTAGCAGTGCTTCCTAATGTTTTCTTAGCTTTACTCTTGGCCGTGGTACCAATTCCTGCTACAGTTCCCTGAATCTCTGCTCTTTTACGTTGTACAAGCCCATCATGTATTTAGAGGTAAGCCTATGAGGGGAAACAATTTCCCTGCAGTTAAGGATCAAGAATCTTAATGCACGTGGCTTAGATGCACTCTGGGAATACACAGTTGCGAAGTAGACCATCCAGAGTAAGTTGGAATTAATCCTGAACATCAGTGATCACAAAGCATTAAGATTTTCAGCCTTCAATACTTGTATTTTGGATATTCTTGGGTCGTTAATATAGGTAAGAGCTGGTGTTTGACACAATTTCTGAAGGTATTTGAAATATTCCGAGGACAAATGGAAAGGATGTTTTCACAGCCATGTCAACCTGTCTGTCTAGTCTGTTTGTTATCTCCGGGAGAGGGTTAGCAGGCTTGGCGTGGAACTGTTCTTAATGCGTCAGTCCATATCTGCAGTTTATCAAGTTTTCCATTATAAACCTTCAAAACTAAGTAGTTACCTTATTAGGGAATCTGGGTTTTGTACTGCAGGTAATGCATTTTGTGCACACTAATTTAAAATGTAAGTTTAGGATAAAGAGGCAGACAGGTCTCTTTGTTACATGTCAGCAGCTCGGGACAGGGCGGACGCAAAACCCAACTGGAACAGGCAGCCCAGTGGTGAAGCTGAGAGCACAGCTGGAAAGGCACATTTATTTCAGTCTTCAGATATACCAGCATACTGATAAATTAATGCATTTACTGTAGATTTTACATTTCATATGCATTATTCTCTGTGAATTCTGGTGCTACAAAAAATGTGCCATGGTCCTGCTGGCATTTTTCAATTCAGCAATTTTGCTCGAATCACCCTTGGACGCATTATTTTCTCCCCCTCTGGTCTTTCAAAAGAAGAAACACAGGCAAAGCAGCCTAAGTTCATTGTTCTTGCTTAACTGTAGAACTTAGTAGGCTTCCAGAAATTCAAAATTAATGAATTAAAACTCAACAGAATTCTGAGCTAGGGGAAATTATAGATGGGGAAGTACAGGACATGTGATTTTCCAATACCACGGAGAAGTAGTGCATCAGTGTCAGTAGTAGGTCTGAGATCCCTCTCTGGGTTTAAACTACAAAATAATTCTCCTTTTTACTGTGGCTGTTCGGCTAACGCAAGGCGTGAAATCCTTCAAGATAAAACCTCCTGACTTTTAAGCAAATGTGTTACACGTTGTACAAAGTAGAAATGTAGATGGGTAATCATTTTTTTAATCTCCAAATCACTAATAGTGGAAACTATGGATTGAAGGCTGGTTATGACTCCTAGCTATCGCACATCTTCACAGGGAAAAATGTGCTGTAACATAAGGGACTGGAACATTTTACAAGCGAGTGGGTCAAATCTAACGAGTCCCCAGATGCTTTTTCAAGTGTGCTATTGCACTGCCCCCTGTGGTGTCTGGGCTGGCTGGGTCTCCTTGGGAGAGAACAGAAGAAAGCAAAGGAAAGGGCAGGAACCCTAAATATGATTTTTTTTTTTTTGTCTGGGATCAGGTTTTGCTGCTGCTGATGATGATGATCTGATCGAGCAGAGAGCATTTAATGCTCTAGGAGTACATAAAGGCAGGAAGAGCCCTCGCTGAGAGAAGAAAAGAAAAAAACTCTTTTAAGAGGAAGGTCTTCTGAGAAACGACAGTACAGAACTAAAATAGAGCAACTAGAGGAAGGAAGTCCATGTCCTATATATACAGAAAGGGAGGGGGATCTTCTCCATAGTAACAGAGGGAGCCGGTGAGGAGGGAAAGGACAACACCAGCTGCATCGTAGAGAACAGAGAGAGATGGGGTTTGCTGCTCTTCCCCACTCGCAGGTTCTGGTATGATAGGAAATGCCTTCAAAGATGTTTGTTTAAGCTCACAGAATGAAGATGGGATATTCCTGGACATTGATAAAGCTTGTACTTCGTGTTCTAAACATCTGACCGTTACAGGGCTTTAAGCTTGGCTGCTAAAAGAAAGTTTCGGTTCTGTGATTTACGCCCTACTTACGTTACTGCTGTGCATTTATGTTATTACCGTGTAGTTACAAAATGTTTTGGCACTGGAATACGGCCAAATTCTGCAGTGGTGTTTGATACACTGAAGTTAGGGAAGACTGAGAGTCTCTAACAGTAGTATTGATGTCACAGAAGTGATCGCTGGCATGGAAAGTCGATCACAGGTAGCCTGCGAGTTGGGCTTGTGATCAGCAGCATGTGATCTGAGTTTCCTGATGTGGTTTTGTGGATGCGATGAAATGCATTTTTGCTTTCCCCCTACTTCTTTCTTTCACTCCTTTCCCCATGCAAAGCACTCGCAGGACCCTCTGTTGCGTCTCTTGCCAGGCAAATCCCTCTTGGCAAAGAGAGAAGGGTCTTTGGCCTCAGAAACCCATTGCTGAAGTAAACCAAATTGTTCACGATGGATGTGAAACATGAATTATTAGCAAGAAATCAGACAATCCTTTCCTCCTTTTATTAGCACTCTTCCTGAGTTTACAGTGACTACTTCCAGTAGCTAGTAAAGCAGTAACCGGCCCAGTGTTGACTTCACAAAAGACTACAGCAGCCCTTGTTGTTTGAAATAAGCATTTTATGCAAATGTTTGCCTTTTGAATTACATGAGGTGTTATGATCTTTTTGTTTAAAAGTATCTAGTTCTTTGCAAAGAGACTGACGGCAGTGTCTGGTTTCAGGGTGGGATGATTAACTGGAATAGACTGTTTCCTCCTTTACGTCATAGACAGAATGCGAATTATCAAGATCATCGTCCATCTGATCAAGACACACCTCCACCTACCGAGGTTTCTGAAGAGCAGGTAAATTTTTTGTATTATTATTATTTTATTAAAAAGCAGTCAGGGATCACCTCTGATTTTTTATTGTCTGTTGACACAATTTCTTAATCACTGTCTACAGCAGCACAAACTAGAATATAACAGTCGCAATACAGGGACTTGTCACCTTTCAAACTAGAGTTGCAAATCAACTTTGGAATTTCTGCTTTTATCTGCAACTTTCCATCTTTTATATCTAAAGATTAGACAGTTTCACTAGTGGGGACTATTTAAATCTGATAAAATACATGTTCCAAAAAAAAAGGAAGAATGGACGACAAATAGATTTCGCCATTTTCCCTGTAGGCATACAGCTTTTCCTTCACTGAGGTCTCCAGCTTAATTTTCCAATTCAGTCATGTAGCTGTTTGGAAATAAAAAAGGTTATGCCACCTGTGGACTGCAGCACACGCTTGGTGTAAAACTTCGATGTTTCCGTACACGATATGGTTGACAGATTTCACGTACTCTGTTCTGTGTGTGTTCTGCCTAGTGTAGATTTAGACTTTTGTCAATAGGTTTGGTTTGGTTTGGTGTGTGGTTTGGATTGGCTTGGTTTTGTTTTCTCAGAAGAGAGGATGATTTACTAGGAAATTGAAGAACTGAATATTAGACTTGTTTCTCTGTTCAGGATTTATTGTGTGTGATCAAGTTCTCCAGTTTTTAGCCCGTCTGCGGTTAACAACATTGGCCTTTTTATAGTCTAACATCTCTGCTGTTCTTGAACAAGAATAGGTTTTAAGAGTGAGTTTTTCTTTCCCTTTTTCCCATTTTAAGGAGACCAACACTTGCTAGTGCCATGCTGTTATTTCTAGTTAATTTAGAATGACATTGTTCCAGAGAGAAATTGTTACAATGATCCAATTCTAGTTTTGATTCAATGTTAGATTATGTTCAAAGTTAACTTCATTGGTGACTACATCAGAAGAGGAGGGAAAAAAAAAAAAAGAACCAGCCAACACAAAAAAAAAAAAGGAAAGAAAAAAAAACCACCAAAGAACACCTTCTGAGACCAGCCAAAACTTAGTTTTGGCCAGCATGAAAGCCAGTGCCAGGAATCAAATGGACCAAAAAATTTTCCTGCTGATTTTTTTTTTTTTGATTGACAAATTCTGTATATATAAAATGTTATTGTTGGGCTTGAACTCATGATGTAGTTATTAGTCTAACTTGTGCTGGCTTCTGACCCAAAAACTGACCCAGGCTCAGATTTATGAAAGCACTTCAATATACACTTGCATTTTCTAATGCATCAAAGTGAAGAGAGATCACCTGGCTGCTGTCATTCGAAATGCTGTGCCCTGCAAGGCAAAAAGAAATCCAGGCACCTTTGATTTCTCGGGACTGCTCTAATAACACTCTAAATTGGGTGGCAAAAGTGCAAGGTTTGTGTCTGTTCCTCAGATTCAAATTTGCAAGCGTTAGCAACACTTTTGGTACAAAAAATCTCTGCTTGTCTTGTGGGTTTTTTAGTACCTTAAATTACCGTTACCAGTATACAGCTCAGCTTCCTGGAGCTGGATTCAGTTCCTGTGATTAAAATATACTCAGACAAAAACAGCTTTTTGTTGTTAAAATTTATTCCTCGTCGTGCTCGCTGGATATTTCTGTAAATGGGAACATTGCAACTCCATCCACCACTTATTGAAAGTTAAAGTTAGAATTCATGGCCACTACCATTTCTTTTTTCTTTCTGAAATGTATTTCTGTGGTTAGCTTTTATTTCCATCGCTTGGCCTCTTTCTCATAAAGACCATTGCCTTAGGCGAAAAATCTGAAACAGGACACGTTAGAAAGGTAGCGGTTCTGAAATCCAGTTTGATATTGCAGAGGAGTCGAAAGTAACAGTTTGTTTCTCTCGCTACAAGAAGGTGAGAAACTGATGCTGGGTGGTAAAGGGGAGAAGGGGGAAATGTACAAAACGGGCACCATGTTTGATATTCTGACAGCCAAGGTAACAGTTTACAAACATTTCCTAGCAACTATTTCTCAACAAGCCACCAAAGCAGAAGAGATTAAAAATACTGAATGTTGTGGGGGTTGTCTTAGGGGAAGGGAAGGTTACCTTCAGCTGCACCTTTCCTCTAAATGGCATTTGAAGTGCTGGGTGCACGTCGCTGGTGTGCCCCAGGAAGGCTTCTCCCGAGACACGAAGGGCCTCGGCCGCGCTCCCGCTCCCTCCGTGCAAGCCCGCCCGCGGAGGAGCAGCTCACAGCCCGCAGCTTCCACTTTCGGGAGCTGTGGTGTCTGCTCGCAGGCCAGCGCGATAACAGGGCAGGAGGGAGAATGCTTCGTGCTGCCAGCGGCCGTGGTTAGTTCTGCACGCTGCACCCCCGGCCTTTTTTTCCCCTCTGTGGGTGATTAAATATAAAAGTGAATTAGTTGCGTTGTGACTTTCAGTTATACCTAATGGAGAATTGTAGATTTTTAATGCAGTTTAAACTGAAATATAACCCTAGATTAAATTTGATTATATGCACATTTTTTTCACATATAATAATTCACATATAATAAAATTCACATATAATAAAATCTGTTACAACACTATGAGAAAATGTTAGGTGTCCGTTCATGGTATTGTAGAGAAGGATGATCAACTGGTTACTAATTACCCAAATCACTCTCTTAATATCCCCATTTCCAGGTAATACTTCCATCAGATGTCAATGACTTGCACTGTTTTGAAAATATTTAGAATCCTTCCATGAACGTTGCCAAACCAATTTAGTATTGCATTGCCTCTGCTTTAGGGGTAGCTTTCAGGTTTATTGTAAAAACCACCTAGAGTGAATGTGTTGTTGGTTTTTATGTGCTGTTTTTTATGACCTTTGGAGAAGTAGTTTTTTTTTCAAGGAAAGTACAGCAAAGTATGTACAGACAGGTTTTCCCATCTGCTGGAAAATTCCACATTTTGGTCAGCGCTGGGTTCTCGAGGGCCCGTTCACCTCCAGAGCAGTGAGCCCTGAGATCAGATTGCAGTTGTCATGTATGGTACCAAAATGCAAAATACAAGAAATGCCAGCCAGGCAACAAAGCTTCCTTTCCATTTCACTCCTCTCTCAAAACTAGACCAGCTAGGAAAATACATTTTCAGCAAAAGGTAGTTTTTTAATAAACTATCATAAAGCAGTCGTCTCTTTCTCTGACAATACCTTCAAGCATGCTGTCCCAGATGTGTCTTTGTGGTGTTGCAGATCTGTGCTTGCTTATTCTTTAGGAATGTAAGCCTTTGAACAGACTGATTAGTGGAAAAAAGTGATCCCTGACACTGTTACATAGCTAATGCACACGCAGTATGAACAAAACTCTGTTTTTTCAGTGGTTTTATGTTATTTCTTTTACAGGTCGCACGACTTATGGAAATGGGATTTTCCAGGGGAGATGCTCTGGAAGCTTTGAGGGCTTCAAATAATGACTTAAATGTAGCCACTAATTTTCTACTGCAGCACTGATGGTTTTCTGTGTGAAGGAACTCTACTTGTTGGGTTTGTACGTGTCTGAAAGAGGATCAAAGCCACCTGGTGGACAGACTCACGAAGGTCGTGTCTGCAAGCAGTGTCAGGAAGGAGAAACTGGCTCTGCGTGACTGGTGGTTGAAAGCAGTGTTAATGAATGATGTGAACTGTTCCCAAGCCTTCAAATCAATTGGTGGTTTCTGTTCTGGTTATCCTTTTCAAAATAACTTTAGTTTCTACTTATTACTGGATACCACCTAAATTTATTTTTAAAATGGAGTAGGTGTTTTTTTCTTGTAAATCATTGTTAGACATGTTGTCAGACTTAATGACTAGGAAAAGAAGCTCCAGCAGCCACCACAACTAGATTTACTACCTGTCAAGAAAAATTGTATTTTCTTCATTTACTGGTCTAATTTCTCTAGCTTACATGTTATTTTACAGTACTTGTTTTTTGACTGCAGTAATAAGATGTTTGAAGATCACTTCATTTTGAATTCAGTAAAGGGTTATGGGACTATTTGTCATTCTTCAGAAAGTTTTATTAATGCCTGTAATATTTTATTTCCTGAATTCCTTTTTGAATAAAAGTTGTCATTCAGCACATAATGCACAGATAGGATATGAGAACATTCATGTGCATACTGCAAGCTATGGTAAGTGACCACCGTAAATTTAAATTTTACAAACTGAGTAAATTGCTGTTCGGACACAGGGCATGAGGACACTCACTGGAAGCAATAAAAGTGAAGTGAATGGTACGATAAGGTCAGAACTGAAATGATTTGAATGACTTCTACGTATAATTCAGACAAACTTCTGTAACGATGGATGTGTGCTCAGTCTCCTCTGTGCCGGTTTCATTTTTTTGAGCTGGCTACATGCTATCTTAAAGGGAAAATATAAAAAGCTATCTTTTCTATATAGTTCTAGTTTTCTACTTTCAAAGACGTGGGCGACCCTGCATTTGCTGAATCCTCACTCTCTCGAGCAACTTACTGTTGATCTCAGATGAGAATACTAATCTTAAGAGTGATTCAGAGCAACACGAGAGTTGACAGGACATTATGCCAAAGTAGTACAATACTGATTTTGAAGTTTAAATTCATAATTAAACGTACTTGACTAGACTCTCAGACGTGCTCGGTCTGAGCAGCTTAGGAGTTTTAGGAGGTGGGCTGGAGAGAGGTGAACACCTTCATAAAACGAGGCAGGAGTGGTACTGGATTCTAAACTGCAACTCCGTGAAACCCATCTATCTGTGCATCTCAAGCATTTAATATGTGTCGGAGTATATGTATTTTTGTTTGTATATTGTGTGTACGTATGTCTATTTGTGTATGCACAGGCACATTTAACACACACATTTGTTTAGAAAAAAGATATAGGTCATCAGAAGCATACGAAAGGCCATAGCAGTTGAAATGGGAATGAGGTGAAAGAATAGAGGACAGAGAAGAGTGTTCAGAAAATCCAAATTAACATGTGTGCGCCAAAGTACAGGTCTCTGCAGTCTTACTTGGCCTGGAAAATATAACGGGAAACTACAGGACAAGATTTATAGAGAGGGAGATACCTTTCTTATTTTTGTAATTGACTGATAAAACTGGAAAAAGTCCTTCAGGCATCCAAGTGCTTATACAGAAATGACATCAAAGTTATTCATCTTTACATACATGACATTCTTCTGTAATTACGTCAGTCATTTACATATGTTTCAGTATTTTCCAGTGGGGGAATTAAGAAGTTTTTTGGAGTTACTGTGTGTTTTCCAGGGCTTTAATCAACCTGCCTCAGGGCTGGGCTTGCTGCTGTGATCACATTTTTTAGGCAGGGTTTGTCTTTTAAGTGAAAAATTTTGTTTTTGTGAAGCTGAGTGGCACTTTTTGTGTGTAGCGTAGGCATGTCTCTCTACCCAGATATCTAGAAAGTGGATACCTTAGAAAGGTCAAATGTAAGAATACCTTCTAAGAAACCTACAATAATTTGTATAGGGAAATCCATTAAATATTTTAAAACGAATACATGTTTTAATTTTGAAACATAGAGATTCTTCCTCCACAAGTATTTTTTGTAAGTAGCAATAAAGGCCTCAGAAGTGAAATTTTGTCTGTAGGAAATTCAGGTCCATCTAGCCCCCAGGATAAGTTAAACAGGACACGTGCCCTTTCAGACATTGCATTTCTTCCTTGGAACTTTAAAATATATAAAGAGGCACCCAGGACATGGTGGTGGATATTCTCCAAGTGTAAAGCCTTTCCTACCCTTACCTATGCAGAGGGTATCCACATGTCACGGTTGTGTGGAAAGCCCCTTTTTGCTGAGCAATTCACAAAACATGGTCAAACATGAGGAGTAAAATTCAGGTCTCGGTGACGTTGGTTGAAAACTCCCCTCAATATCTGTGAGAACAGATTTTGCTCAAAATACTTCCAGGGTTGTGATTTCCAAGGAGAAAAAAAAAATAGAAGTGGTAAAAGGAGGGGTCTCTGATGCAGTTGAACAGAGTTCCTGTTTCATACAAGAATGTAGAAAAAGCTTCGTGCATCAGAGCTGGAGATGAACTCGATTTCCACTTGATTGTGAAACTTTCGTGGACCATTTCTGTGAGCGTGAGGAGTGTGCTCCTTCCAGCTTACACAGTGCTGTGCCCGGCACAACTTTAAACGTCTCATTCCTTTTTTATGTGTGACGCAAACGTATGTATAGGCAGCGAGAGAATGCAAAACACTTTTCTGTGGAGAGAATTTTAAGTCCATAGGAAATTCGGACTGGTTTTATTAAAGCCAAGATGTGGCGTTTTGAAGTAACAGCAGCTGTTTTTCTGCTTTCTCTGACAGGCTAGGAATGTTATCTTTTGAGACAACATCGGAATAATTTACTGGGGACTTTCCTAGATGGTTGTGATACTTTGAAATACACCCACAGAGAGCTTTGTATTTGTGGAAATCTGCCTGATAAGCTGCCAGGTTCTCAAGCCTTAACTTTTTGCTGAGATGCAGAATGATTGGGCTCTGCACCTAACTAACACATTTTCCTGTCCCAAAACGCGTGTTAAAGGTCACATACTACTTACATCGTGAGCGAGTGGACCGTCGGGGTTGGTCCATGTACCTCCCCGTCCTATCGATAGCACCTGCCCTTGCCCTTGTGAACGCGTGATGAAGAGGTCTCATTACTTTTGTCTGAAACTAAAAACCAAGCAAGCAAAATATACAGCAGGGTACTGGGCATACGGCAAAAATTTTGGCTCTTCTGCTATGAGTTTATGCATATATACGCGTGGGTGGGTGTATGTGTGTATATGTATATATACAGAGAGTGAGAGAGAACGTTTATTTATCACTTTGACTAATTTAACTGGAGCTAAGCGTTTGTTCAAGAAAATTAAAGGTCTGTGTGCAAGGTTTCCCAGCTCGTTCAACACGTACATTTGGAGTATGTATGCAGTTGCAAGGGCATCCAGATTTGAAAGCACTCAGGACCACAACTGGGCTGTTGTAGGGGAACTGCATCTGTTTGAAGGTAAATAAATGCACAGTATTCATTGGAACTACTTCTTGCTTCGATACATGAGTGTGTTTAATTTCTCGTATGTGTTCTTCCAGAAGAAAAAACCTAAATGAGGTTCGCTTTCTTTAACTGGACAGCCACAGAAATAAGCACTTTGTATGAATGAGCATAAATACTATTTTACTAGGAGGGTCACATGAACACGCAAACGCTGTATGTGTTTGTATGCACACGTAAATGCCTATTTTATTGTACATGTAAATGTGCTTATTCAAAGCATACTGTGTTTGGTTTAACTTTCAGGAGGATTACATTCCTCCCGTACCACAAAAGGATGCTTTGGCCGTAGGAAGTACACGCAACTTTTCACTGAAATTCAAAGAGGTTCCGCGCTACCAAGAGCTTCCAGTGCAAGTGCAGGACACGAAGCAGGCGGTGGCGACCTGGAGAAGGGGTGCAGCTGGTGGCAGTCTCCACAAGGTGGCCGTCCAGCCACTGGCGTTCGCAAAGGAGACTTTCCAAAAGGAAACTGGAAGTTAGCCAGGCTTGCGCATGTTTGCAGGAGGCCGTAGCCAAGCCTGAATGGCAGCGTTGGAGAAAGCAGGAATATATCTGCTTCAAAAGTGGGTGAAGAATTCGGGGATCGTGGCTGAACTGAAAGCAGGATTTGGCCTTCTTTAACAGAGATAAGTAGAGACCGTAAATGGCATCTAAGATCAGCAAAGAGGTGGAGCTGAGAGGAAGGAGAGAGCTCAGATAACATGAGCAGATTGACAATGAGTTTAGAAGCACAGAAAACGGAGTGCACAGGGGAGGAAGAAGAGACCTGCTGAGACAAGGGGCGGAGGGACGTCACAGCACGCCGAGGTCAGTTCGGAAAGAATCCACAGAGATTCTGCATGAAAAATGCAAATACACGATACTGCGGCTAATCCCGTACCGAAAACCCACTCCTGTTTCTTTTCAGGGATGTCTGATAGGGGAGACCTTCCACTTTATTTGTTCACTTTTGCATGAGGTGCTGCAGATAACCAGGAAAGAAAACTGCAGTCGATCCCAGATGCTCGGTGGTGAAGCAAACCCTGGTGTCACCGCAGCAGGCGACGAGGCAGATGGTGGTGGCTTACAAAGCATGGCTGGTCCTGCCGACCCCAGTCCCGATGGCCCCAGTCCGTGCGTGGCACCTCGCCAGGGCCCTGCAGGGAGACCTGCACCAGGAAGGGCACGGCTGCAGCACGCTGCCCTCCTGCCGAAACAGAAGGGAGAGAGGTGGGTGGAGAGCTCGTGCCGACTGGCAGCGTGGAGCTGGGAACCACCACTAAGGGAAAAGGCGGCTCTCCACCTGGTAAATCCCCATCAGGAGGTACAGCTTTGCAGGCAGGCCTTCCCTACGTGCTTTCTGCACGCCGTTTAATTGCCTGAGCTGATCGCCCTTTTGCAGAAATCGGGAGAAGGCTGAAATGTGCTGCCTTAGAGGATTTTGACTCACAAGGGGTTTTGAACTGCAAGGGTCACAGCACGGGTTTGCGAAGGGAATTTCATTTTGCATCACGTAGGTCTGTAATCTGCACGCTGTACGCAGATACGCTAGTGCCGTGCGACCGCAAAAAAAATAAGTGTGCTCACTGCCTCGGGATAAAACCAGCAATTTTCCCATCTCTCTTCAGGTCAAAAGTCGGCAGCCTAGGCTGGATCGAGACGGCGCAAAAGTAACTCTCTGCTTGGAAAACCATCGGTGACGCTGATGAAGGCTGCACAGCTGCCTCAGCCTTCGCAACCACCGTATTTATTATATTAAGCAGACTCTTGCATGGCTTGAGAAGAGCAGTGGCAGCTCCAGGTGACTTCAAAATATTAATACAGAAATATTAATCTTGCCAGCCCCGGATAAGGTCTCGGCTCTCCCTCTTTTGGCGAGCCCCAGCGTTGCAGAGGATGCGCTGCCGGGGCGCGGCCGCGGTGTCCCCGTCCCTGCAGAGACAACAGCTCCTTGTCTGCCAGCTGCGGTCGCCGCTCCCCAGATGTTATCTCGCCCCTGCATGGGTGTCTGCTCGCGTTCCTCTGCAGGAATCCCACATCTGATGGCAGCAGCGCAGCGGTGATTTCAGATGCGTTTGCACCGAGGAGAATGTCAGGAAGGGAGCAACAGCAGCGGCGGTGCAGTTACCGATAGGAGCTGATAAGAGGAGGGATGAGAAATGTTCTCATCGAGGTCGCTCACAAGGCGGAGCGAGCCGCAGGAAACATGCACGGCTCCAGGGGCCAGCTGCCGTGCAATTGCATGATTGAAGCGAGCATTTTGCGAGTAGTTCAGCTCAGGCGATGAATGAAGTGTAGAGAATGTACGTTGCGCCCGTTTCTCTTCAATGAACGTATGGTTTTAGTGAAATGCCCCATTTTCACACTCCTACACCAGCAGCTGGGGAACACGCACGGGCGGGCGAGCTGGTTCAGGCGACAGGGGATCCCTAAAACAACTCTCCTTTTGGCAGGCTGCTTTGGCCTGCTCTGCACAAGCCCTTCCCTCCCCGTCCTTGTGTGTCCTGCTGTCCCCAGGTGGGTGTCCTCAAAAGTCCATCCAGAGGAGCGAGGCCACTGCGCTCGCACAGCACCACTCCTCGGTGACAGGGGACGATGTTAGGGGGTGACGGCCACCAGCTGCAGACGGGGAGGTTCAAGCACCACAAGTGTTTCCATCCGGAGGGGGTGCGGCACAAGAACCCAACACCTTGGTGCGGGAGCCTCCTCCTTGGAGGAGCTTGGTCCAAGCTGGACCAAGCCGTGGCCACTGACCTCGTGCTAGTGGTGGTCCTGCTTCACGCGGGCTGTTGGACTGGTGACCCTTGCCGGGCTCCTTTACAGTGTTCAGACCATTGATATTCCTAAACTATTGCATGCCGGCTCTTCCTTGTCCATTGTGGCATGCCGTACAGGACACAGGCTCCCTTCAGGCCAGCACTGCAGTTCCACCTGCTTTGAGTGGGGCCCAGGCAACCTGGAAGGTTCCGCTGGAGACACTTTCCAACCGCAGTTACTTTATGCGTCCCTCTCAGCCAGCCTGCGGGGTGCTGCAGGTACCCGCACCGGGGGTAAAGCCATCATCATCCGAAAGCTGATTCATGTGCACTTGAACAGTAAAGGGCTGCACATGACTCTGTCATTGACCTTCTAGCAACAAAGAAACATTATTACCTTCAGGAACGATTTAGATTAATCAAAAGTGCCAGTTCATGAAAGTTAAGCAAAATAAAGCCGGTTTTCCTCCTTTTCAAGCCTACGCGCGCATCTCCGTCCCTTCCAGCCTCCGGCACAAGGCAGGCGCCCCAGGCACCGTGATGTCCTGCACACGCAGGCATCACCTGTGCCAGGCCTCGCAGCCCAGCCACTTCAGAGAGGATCCGAGGAGCTCCTGGCTCGTGACGACTTCTCCCCGCCGCAGGGGTGTCGACGGGAGCCAGACTCCCTGGGCCTCCTCCGCTCGCTCTGGAGATGGTCACACATGAGCCGCCAGCAGCACTAGGACAAGCCTGGGTGCTGGCTCGCACCCCAGGCCCTGGGTTCAAGAGAAGGCCCCATGAGGCCACCTCCAGGCCCCTTTCCCCCGCTCACATCAGGTAGCGGGAGGACGGGGGTGAAGGTTTCCTGGAGAGCGCTGCGAGGGACCCTGCACCTCCTCCCCGGGGCCATGGAGGGGAGCAGGCCCCTGCTGGCTTGCTGCCTGCCCCATGCAACGTGCGGGCCGGGGGACAGCAGCGAGCCCCTCAGGGCTTCTTCCTGGAGCACATCCACCACAAAGGGACGCAGAAAAGCAGGGACGGGCACATTACCCGCAGCCACCGGCCCCGCAGTGGGTGCGGGACACATGTGGGAGGGTGGCTCTGGGAAACCCCCAGGGCCTCCACCAGCCCTTGTGGGCGCTGCATGCTCTGGGGCTGAGGTGAGGACGGGCCCTTCTACTCCAGGAGAGCGTCTCCAGGTGGTGTTGGTGGCCCCGTGCCCCACAGAGCAGAAGTATGGCCGGTGGGGCTCTGCCAGAGCGGGTCCTGCTGTGGGGCATGGTCCCTACGCTGTGGGCCGGAGAGAAAAGGAGGGGTCGTGCCACTAGACGGAGCTGGAGCCCTGGGGCTGGCTGTTGCTGTTGCTCTCGGAGGGGGTCTTGACAGTGGAGGAGGTGGCCATGGAGCCGCTGTTCCTGAAGATGCGGAGCAGCCTCCGCTTGTAGCCCCGGAAGGCGAAGAAGTAGATGATGGGGTCAATGCAGCAGTTGAGGTTCATGAAGGCCACGGTGACTTGCAGGGACATCTTGAAGGCTTGCTGCTCGCGGCAGGACGGCTGGTAGAGGATCTTCCTGACCATGAACTGGACGATGTTGAGATGGTAGGGGCTGAAGCAGAGCAGGACAGCCAGCAGCACCACCAGGATGACGGTGAAGGCCCGGCGGTGGTGCCCGTTCTTCACCGTCAGCGGGTTCTCCTTGGCAGTCTGGCAGAGCTTGAGGTTGATCCGCACGTAGCACACCAAGATGATGCCCACGGGCAGGAAGAAGCCGAGCACGCAGGCCACCAGCAGCAGGTAGGGCAGCTTGGGGATCTCCTCGAAGTTGAAGTACTCCATGCACGTCAGCTTCTCCCCCATCCTCCGCGTCATGGGCCGCAGGAGCAGCGGCACCGTCTGCAGGAACACCAAGAACCAGATGAGGACGCAGATGGCCCTGGCACGGCTCATCCTCCGGATCCTGCCGGGGTGCCTGGTGCGCACCACGGCGATGTAGCGGTCCACGCTCACGCAGGTCATGAAGTAGATGCCCACGTAGGTGTTCATGTAGAAAATGAAGGCGGTGGCCCGGCAGAACCAGTCCCCAAAGGGCCAGTTAAACTCCAGGACGTAGTAGGCGATCCTGCCCGGCAGCGCCAGTGTGAAGAGGGCGTCGGACAGGGCCAGGTTGACCAGGTAGAGGTCGGTGGAGTTGAGCTTCTTCTTCCTGCGCTGGAAGGTGATGCAGAGGGCCAGGATGTTCCCGCAGGCGCCAAACACCAGCAGGGCGGTGTAGAAGAGGGAGAAGGTGACTTTGGCCGAGAAGTGGTGGTTGTGCACGTTGCAGCCGCTCTGGTTGACGGAGGTGAGGTTGGCAGGGGGGAACGCAGTCTCCACAGCAGCCATTTCCAGCCAGTTCCTCTCCCCTGGGATGAGAAGAGAGGTGAAACCCGCAGCCTGGCGACAGCGGGACCGGCACCCCCAGGGCTGGCTCTTACCAGGAAGCCAAGGGCCTGTCCCCTCCCGCTCCCTGCCGCCCCCCCGGCAGCGCTCAGCCCCAGTCATTTGGAAAAACGCATCTCTGGTGATTTCGGTGCGAGCGGCGAAACAAAGGCTGTGACTCATTGTCTTCTTTCTGGTTCTTGTCACCAGCTCCTCTTATTTTTATTTTATTTTATTTTTTTTTTTGCACATCCAAGCAATACCAGAAAGGATGTGGAGGGAGGGGGGAGGAGAGGGGGAGATATAATTGCGTGTCACACAAACAAGGTCCCAAACTCATCTCGTGGCAGTGGTATAATTTATTCATCACTGCGGAGGTAATGGGGACATTCAATGAAAAAATGCCCAGACAGAGGCGGGGCTGGGGCAGGAGGGGGTCTGGAGGGCAGAAACAAAAATAAAAAAAAAATAAAGACAGGAAAAATCCCAGCTTTCCCTGTGCTGGTGATGCCTCCTGCCCCTTCAAAGAGGGGAGTGGGATGCATCCCACTACCAAATCTGTGTGCTCTGCTCCTCGATGTGCTTTGGGACGTGGGTTCTGTGCCTGCCCTGTCCCATCCAGCACCCTCCACCCATCCCATCATCCCATCCACCTCCATCCTATCCCTCCCCATCCCGTCCATCCCATCCTGTCCATCCCCATCCCATCCATCCCATCCTGTCCATCCCCGTCCTGTCCATCCCCATCCTGTCCATCTGTCCATCCCTATCCATCCTGGCCAGCCGCCCCTCACCGCACGCTCTGGCTGTGGGTTTGTGTCCCGCTGCTGTTCCCCGCTCTGCGGTCCCGCAGCCCCCGGCAGCTCAGGTGCACACGGACGCACCGACACAGGCGCTCTGACAGACGCACGGACACACACCCACCTCGCGGTTGCCTTCCTTTTCCTCCTCCTCTTCTCCTTTCTCCTCCTCCTCCTCCTCCTCCTCTTCTTCCTCCTCTTCCTCCCGCCCCAGCGCAGGACCCTCCAGCGCCGTGCTCCCGGCTGTGTGTCTGAGTGCCTCTCAGTATTGGCTCACGTTATAAAAGCACCGGGAGGTTTGGGCTTTTTTTTTTTTTTTCTCTCTTAGGTTTAGTAAAAACGTGTGTTCTCGCTGGGCTTTTTTTTTTTTTTCTTTCTCTTTTCTCGGTGTGTGAGAGGCATTTGTCAGCCGTGGGGTTGTTCTCAGTAGTGGCAGCGCCGGGGAAGACAAATGACTATACCTGCGCAGCAATCGCTCCTGACATCTCAGCCGACTTTGGGTTTTACTCTGAAAATTTCTACGAGAATGCAAAATGCACTAGATTAAAGACAACAGCTCCGACCCTGTTTCACGCTATCGCCCTGGGGCTCAGCCCCCTGCCAGGGCAGCCTGATGGGGTTGCTTCACTTTTTTCCCAAAAGTCCAGGAAAACACTTGGTGCAGCTTATCACACCCACACAGAGCCCACGTGTGCCATTAACTCTCCGTCCGAGGAGGGATGGAGAGCCCGGTGGGCGCTGCTCCGTGAGGTGCAGACCATTCTCCGTGGAGTCGGACAGTTTGCCCTCCTTGGAAGCCCATCTTCACGTGTAGGCTGCCGGGAGCTGCTGGGGGCAGCCAGCCCGCCCCGCGGCAGGGCTGAGTACTTTCCTCGAGCTTTTGGCACTTCCCAAAACGTTCGCAGAAGCGCGGCCTGCCCCACAGCTGGCAGGACGGCCTTCCCCACGGCCTCTGTTTCCTGGAGGCCGCGGGGGGCTTTCAGATCCCAGGAGGATTTCAGACTCTGCTCGGTGGTTGGGGTTTTTTTCTTTTTGGTGGTGATGATCTCGCTTGTTTTCTTTTTTTCTTTTATTTTTTTTTTTCTCCTTCCAAAAACTCCCAGTAAGCTAGGAAATTCCCAGCAGGGGACCTTTAGGGCAGTACTGGAAAACACTGAGGCTAAGAAATGTCAAGGTTAAGATTACAGTTAAGCTAAACTTAAATTTCCCTTTATGCTAGTAAAGCTCAACCAATTCTTTAATTGCATAATATTTATAATCGTTTTCAGCATAGTGGCATTAAACTCAGCACTAATCTGTGTACTCATGTGCAGTGAGTCATTTGTACAGAAATTACACAGTGAATGATATTGGCATGAACTTCTACAACTTAAAGACTAATAATGAAAATTTGCTCACAATCATCTGTTCATGGAGACACTTCTATTGCTCAGGGGTTTATATTGCCTGAGGGGAGAGGTCTGCTGATGGGACAATAGCTGCTGAGTAAATTACAGAAAATATTCCTTCGTGATGGGGATTTTCTACGTGCACAGCTGTCAATAGTTAAGCCACCCAAACTTGTGCAGGGCTCACATGTTCTTGAGCTGCTCCGTCACAATGGTGCCCGGAGGACATGACATTGCACGGGGTTATCCCTGCGGAAGGCCTGATCCTGAGCACACACCTGAGAGTGGGTTCAGGACCGTCCTTCACCTCACACTTTGCCAAAATGAGGTGAAGGCTCGGGCACCCACAGCTCGCAGCCGGGTGGTGGTCACTTCAGCACGGAGGGTGGCCGAGGGGTTGCCTTATCCCAGAGGTTCCCAGCCTTCCTCCCTCCCTGGCGCTCGTGGCAGGAGGGTTTCACAGGGAAAACCCAAAAGCATCACCCCCAGGTCCTTTCGTGTCCCGTCCCATCACCATGGGCACGGGAAGGCACCACAGTGCCAGGGAGGGCCACGTAGAGGGGCTCTGGGGGTCTCAACCCTGAGTAGAGGCCAAGGTGCCTCTGTGGGGCCGGGGAGACCAGAGGAGGGATGAGCCCCGTGAGGCAGCGCCAGCCTCAGCGGGAGGTGAAGGAGCCCACAGGTCCGGGTGTCAGCCGCACCTGGGAACAGCTTGGAAATAAGGAGGGAGGGAAGCAAAGCGCTCTCTGCCCAATTTAATTTTATTTTTATTTTTGCAAGGCAGAAGAAAGGAAGTGGGTTCTTCTTCTGTGCAAAACACGCTCCTGCCTTGCGTGCAGCAGGTGCTGCACTACGGGCGTGCAACCCAGCTCCACCCGTCGCACAGCCCCGCCACGCCGCAGCCACGGCTCCTTTCGGGCCAGGACCCTCCCTGGGTTCAGGTCTTCTGCTGCTGCACCCATGTTGGCACCAGGCCGCCTCTCCTCAGGGTGCTCCTGCTCCGTCCTGGTCACGTCCTTTCTGCTGCGGCCTGTGTTTTTCACAGCACCTTGGAGAAACTGCTCCCCCACCCCTCTTCTTTACTCGATGCTCTTCCAGCCCATTTCTGTCCCCACCCAAAAACAAAGACCTACAAACCCTCCCCACCCTTTCCTGCGAAGCCCTGGATGTCGCTCCCTGCCACCAGCTGGCCCAGGTATTTCCAGGACTCCCTGCAGCCCCCTTTGGTTTCTGGAGGCCTTTTCTCGCAGGCTTTGCCTTGCCCAGCAGAAGATCCCACCCGTGGCTCCTCTGGGGCTGGTCCTTCAGGCCAGCGTCGTGCCTGCCACTGTCCTTCAGCCCCTAGGAGCCGGTCTGCTCCTTCCCCTCAAATTTGGCTCTGTCATTCGGTGACTTCTTACACCAGAGCCACCGTGCTGGCCTACGAAGAGGCACCATTATCTGGACAGGCCGCGTCCTGGTGCCCTGCTGCCACAGGCCCTGCAATGGTCGCCTTTCCCTCCCGTCCTGCAGGCCGATGGGTCTCGCTCCCCCAGGCCCACGGTCCACAGGATCGATGGGGAAAGCTTGCGAAGGGTCTCCAGGAGCCTTGAACGTGCTGGCACCAGGCTTGCTCCAAGCAAGGTCTCCAGACCCAAATCTGGGCTGCTGCCCAAGCCCCAGTGGGGTGCCTCAGGTCCAGAGGTGATCTGGAGCCGGGCGCCGTGACGCGGAGGAGGCAGCATCCCCTCTGCGCCAGGGGCGGCAGGAAGCTTCTGCGCTTTCTTTCCATTGCCTCATCGCCTCTCCTGGCTTCCTCCCCCCTTTGGCTTCAGCTGCTGTTTCTGTCTTCAGGTGCAAAACATTTTCAGGAAGCTTCGGGTTCAGACGCAAAATCTCCGATCCAGGTGCTTTCGGTTTCAACACGACAGGCAGGGATTTTCCACAGCTCGGTCCTCTGATGTTCACCTGGTGGGGGAGCAGAACCAAAATTAGGAGGACAACTGGCTTCAGTGCCAGCTTGCCTTGCCCATTGATAGCAGCAGCTATGGGGGGGGGGGGGGGGGATGATGTCTGGGAAGCTTCAACTCAAGGTGATGGAAACTGCAGAAAGAGCAAAACCTGTGCTGAGATTCTTGCCAGTTGGTGACCAAAATCTCAAGAAAGTAATTACCGGGGTTTTGGAGCACTTGAAACTTAATCTGGCCCTAAATCTGCATCGGGAAAAACACTGAGTAATGATACAGTTGAACTGTGTTTCTGAGTGAAATGCCCTGGTTTGGTCTGGAGGTGATGTCTCAGAAGACAGGGGCTTGCTCTGACCTTGGCTGCGAAGATCCACACAGCTCTGAGGACCTCATGGTCAGGACCAAGGGGCAAGCATGGATCTCGGTGGGCTGCAGGGACTGCGGGGCTTCCAGGTGGCAATGGTCCGGGCCACCCAGCTGCAGGGGGATGCTGCAGGAGCTGGGGCAGTGCCTGGCCATGCAGGGCTGGGCACCCTGGCAGGAGAAATACCAGGGAAATTCGCGTTACGAGGCAACTTCCTCTGCTGAGTGCGATCATCACCGGTGCCCCGCCACCCTGCTGCCGAGAAGCTCCATTTTGATTCTGCAGGAATGAGATGAAAGTTGTCTGAGTATCTGATCTCTGTGGTTAAAAACAATGTTTAAACACTTGTTAAAAAAAAAAAAAAAAAAAGGCAATCAGAAGGCAGGTTTGGAGAACAGAGGTCCTATTTTTATCTGTTTTTTCTTACCGTGGGGCTGCACACGCTGCGTACGCCCGCAGGCTTGTAACGTGCAGCCGCGGCCCGGGCAGGAGCAGCGGGTGTGCAAGAGGTGCTGAGCTGAGTGTTTGAGGCATCAGAGGTGCCAAAAAGGCATCTCGATTCAGCCCGGGTCACCGCGAGCTTGCGCTACAGTTTATTCCGACGGGACGCCTCGTTTTGTAACTCGTGTGGTACAGCCCTCTCCTCGTTTGCAAGACGCCAAATGCAACCTTAACGTGGCTTCGTCGTGGTGCTGCTGCTCTCTGTGCCCCCTGAAGACAGGGGCACCGTGCTCGGCTCTTCCCAGAGCAGGCCGTGACACACTGGTGGCCGCCTCCACATACGCTCACCGCCCCATCAAGGCGTGATCCCTCGGGGGCCAGCGCCTCTCTGCAGGGCACCCACAGCATTATTGTTTTCATCTACGAAAACAGAATGTTTCTCGTGAATTTTACTGTCAGAAATTGCTAATCTGTTTTTAGGTGGAATTTTCCAGCAGCATTCGCCCTGAGGCAGTGTTTCCACAACAGCTCCAACCCAAACAGTACCTGCTGGGCAAGAACTGAAAGACGTCACGTAACAGAAAGTGCTGGGGAGATGTGACTTCACAGAGAGCTGCCAGCCCAGCCTCCTGCCCTGCTCCAAGCCAGAGGCTGCTCCTGCACGTGCACACAATGCTCCCGTGCATCTGTGTCCAGCCCTGGGCTCCCCGGTACTGGAGAGGACTGGAGCTACTGGAGGGAGTCCGGCAAAGGGCCGTGAGGGCGATGAAGGGACTGGGGCACGGGGAAAGGCTGAGACAGTTCAGCCTGCAGAAGAAGAGGCTCAGGGGGCTTCTTATTAATGATTTTTTATTAATTATAGTAACTGATATTAATTATTAACAATAATAATTTTTAATAATTAACACCTAAAGGGATGCTGCAGAGAGGACAGAGCCAGGCTCTTTGTGGTGGTGCCCGGTGCCAGGACCAGAGGCACTGGGCACAAACTGGCACCCAGGAGGCTCCCTCTGAGCACCAGGCAGCACTTCTGTGCTGTGCCGGTGACGGAGCACTGGCACAGGTTGTCCTGAGAGGCTGTGGGGCCTCCTTGGAGAGCTTCAAAAGACACATGGACATGGTCCTGGGCAGCCTGCTCTGGGTGGCCCTGCTGGAGCAGGGCTTGGACCAGATGGCCTCCAGAGGTGCCTTCCAGCCTCAGCCATCCTGTGATTCTGAGATCTCCAAGTAGCAGAAGATTTCACAAAGAGTTGGGAAACTGGGAACAGAGAAGAAACACTCTGGGAGCTGAACAATAAGTAGAGAGCAACATCTCCGGGTGCATCCTCAGCTTTGCTTTGCAGTTTCCCCATGGAGGACCATGTTCATGCAAGTAACATTTTGTTCAAGGCTGCAAGATAAATTAGTTGTTATTTCTCATGGGCTACAAGGGTTTTTGCAGGGTTGTCTCCCTTACCTGCACTACTGCATAACCTCAGAAAGGCTGAAGGTCACTGGGGGTAGGGAAGGGAGATGTTCTGGCACTCTTCAGTTGCATGGAGAAATGATGTGACGGTCTCAGAGTCCTACCCCAAGAAAATGGTAGCAAACCCTGTGTGGATCTTGCATTTCTCTGCAGCTCACTTTCCTGACTGGGCTTTAGACCTGAAGACCACGTCAGGTGGGCAATGTGCTTCATTGAACCTCCAGCACAACTTCTGTCCCTTCCTTTTAGTAAGGGTTGTCTCATGGCTCTGCACATCAGCTCAAGATAATGCCCCATTTGAACTACAGCGATTTAAAATTTGTACATTTCATCAGCCTGATTTTTGGTGATGCTTTAAATGTCTGGATTATATCCAGATTTATCCATATCCATAAGGATTTATTTTCCAGTTGGCAAATTTTTCTTTTTAGGGCTTTCTTGAAAGACCAGACAGATAGATCTTAAACCCTACCACCTTAAAGGACCACAGTTTTCTGGGCTTGTTGGCTAAATATTTTTTCAATACATTTGTTACATGCCTTTGCTTCTTGATGCTTGTCTCCTGACTCCAACGTGTGCCTGGTCTCCTCTCTGTGCTCCCAGGCAGGAGTGTGGTTACCAAATTTTTTTCTTCCTAGTGGAAATTTTGCTTCGTGGGGTTTCACTCACTACTGGCGTATTCAAGCCAAGGGCTTGCTCGAAGCCCCTTCCCTCTGTCGAGGCTTTGCACAGGTGGGAATGCCAGAAACCTCGGTGGCGTGGCTTACAGGGGTGGGGATGTGCCTCCCACTGCACCCACCCTCGCATCCGCACCCCTGTCACGAGATACCGAAGGAGATACCGAACGCTTTGCACCTCGCAGGTAGGGATCTGACTTCTCTACCAGTCAGGGTTTTACGGTTCAGCACCACGCAGCCGGAAGCCTCGAAGAGGGACCTTGCCCGTGAGCCACGCTGGAAATTTTCAGAGGTTCTTAAAATCGTGAATTTGCTTTCATGATTGTTATTCAGTGAATATTTTGTCTGTGACAAAGTACCGTGTGGCTTAGCATGTTGTGGAAGTTAGCTTCTTTTTTTTTTTTTTTTTTCTTTCTTCTTTTTTGGCTTGGCTGCCTGCCAGCGTTAGTTGTCTGCAGCAACCAATGCAGCCGTGAGCTGTTAAAATGCGTAATTTTGAAACGTTCGGTCGGAGGGGAGCATTTTGTTCTCCACAGCCCCGATCAAAGCCCGACCTCGGGGCTGTTTAAAATCACGATCGCTTTGAAAGAGCGTTCAAAATGCAAGGAACATGTCCCTGTCCTCAAACAGCTACCGTGCCTGCGCTTTTATAGCGTCCCACCAGTTCTTCGGTGCAATCCCCTGCAGTGCCCAGCCCTTGTCATGCAGCATCCTCGAGGATTTTGCTCTCTCGTCCCTGGACACATCTGGTGGCAGGCTCACCCCAAGTGTGTGCGTGCCTCGGGTCTGCTGAGCCACGGTGGGGTTGCTCTGACGGTCGGCGTCAGGGTGAGTCACGGCTTATCTGACAGAAAGTGGGAATAACGCTGAGTGTTTTTAAAAGGACAAGAAATGGAGGGTGGTATTTTATTTTATCTTTTTCTGCAGCTGAGGGACATTTGAGGGAGACAGTAGTTTCCCATCTCTCCACCATGACAGTCACCAGATTGCTTCAGTTGGCCTTGACCATTGATTACTAAACATAGAATTTCACATGAAATTACCTCTTTGCCATGGCCTTGTTACTTACTATATTACCCTTTTTTAAAAACAAAAAAAAAATACATTCAATCGGGCTGTGACAATAAAGTCATCATCCTAATCTGATTTAAGCACCAGCTCCTAAGAAGGGTAAAATTAGTATTTACTAGAAGTGAAGACTGTGTCATTTCAACAGCGAGGCTCGCTCTTCGGAAGGTGCAGATAAGGATGCGCACCGTCTCCCCACCCACACTGGGTTTACATATTAATGTAAATGGCCATGGCTGTCAGACTGAACGTCTCTCTGAAAAAGCTGTTTTTGTACTCATCTCCTTCTCGTAACAGGGAGCGAAAGATCTGGCTCCTCCGGGACACTCTGGCCACTGCCACCAGGGCGGGATGCCTGTGGGTCCCACCGCCCTCCCCAAGAGCTGGGCAGACCCTGTGGACCCCTAGGGCTGCAAATTTGTCCCCAGCTCCTGTGACCTTGCCATGCTTCACCATTTTGTAGCCTCGTTTCACTGCAGGGCTCCATGCACGTGATCAAGGACCAACACCAGACCCGCAGAGATGGGTGGGTGTTCATAGGGTGGCTACACGCTGCTGGGTCCAACTCCTGTGCCAAAAATGTTCCTAATTTCATGGTTTTTTTTTTTGCACAGAATTGTTCTCAACTCTTCATTTTGCACAACTGATGTATGAATCAAAAACCCTAAACACTTTTTTTCTGGTGCAATGCATGTTGACAGTGGGATTAGCATTTGTAATTGGGTGTAAGCTGGGATAGGGATGGGGGTGATGGTGATTTTATGTTCAGAAACACATTTTATTCTTGACTGAGATGCGAACATCTTCTTAATCTAGGTACAGAGTGTCTGGGGGTGGATTCCATATTGCTGGCTGGGTCTAGAAACTTTTGTGCACTCAGACAAGGCTGTTGTGAAAGGAGAAAGTCTTTGAAAAGCTACTAAGCTGAACAAGGAAAGGGTACTTCCACTGGGATGACCCCGTTGTTCATCAGAAGTCAGTCTGAGGTAAAAGAGAGGTACCGCACTGAGGTCCCTCAGCAAGGTCCACTGAGCAAACAGTGCCAAGGTTTAAATCAAGAGATGAATATCCCCAAGCAGAGACCACGCTTGCTGTCATGCCCGTGTGCAACGTGCAGCAGGGGCTGACCCCCCACAAACCCCCTTTTCAGCCCCGATTCAGCCTTCCCGACCGAGCTCCGTCCCGAGCGTGCACCTCCTCACCCGCTTAAACCAAAGGACCTCGTACAAGGCCCGCGACAGCGCTCGCCCTGTGTAGGCAAGGAGGGATGAGGAGTTAGTGGGGAAAAAAGAAGGGAAGAAAAGCAATCCTTGCCAGGAGAAAAAACAGCCGTCCCGCGCCACCTGTGGGCCTGAGACCAGCTGCCATGGCCCTGCTCCGTGAAGACCGAGCGTGGTGGAGGCGAGCTGAGGCTCTTCTCCGCACAGCATCTATCAGCCCTGGGACATCGAGGTGGCGGGGAGCTGGCCTGGGCAGCGGGAGGGCTCCCTGCACTGGGGAGGTGGTGGGACAGGGGCACACGGGGCTGGCTCCATGCCCCGGGATGCCCAGAAAGGGGATGGGCTGATGCGGCGGCGAACATCAGCCCCTGTTGGCTGAGGATTGGATCTGCCCTTGGGTCTGGTCTTGTGTGAGAGGGCCAGCAGGGTGCTGGAAGGAAGCAGGAAGAAGTGCAGGAGAAGGAGGAGACATCCTCCTCTTCCTCCTCTTCCTCCTCCTGAACACATCTGGAGCGTGGAGAGGGCACAGAGGGAGATGGGGGTGCTGGATCCCAAGACACATCTTCTCCAAAATCAGGGATGCTGAAGAAACGGTGATTTATAGCGAGGAGTTGGGAAAAGGGGAAGAGAGCAAAAATATTTCTTAATCGTCAAATGCTATTTTTAGGATTCCTAGAGGTTCAATCTGCAGTTTTCCGTGATCCCTGGAAAGCAGGCGTACTTTCCCATGAACACAAGAAACGTCATCTCGGGATTAAGCAGAAACTGTGAGTACGGGATTAAACTCCACTTACTGAAAGAATTACGTTTTTTTTTTAATGGGAAACACGGGAACATCCATGCCCCAAACCTCCACCCCAGAGGACAAGCACCCTGTGCCTGCTCACCGGCGCTTGGATGCCCACCTCGCTGCAACATCTCTTCTCTTCACTCTACCAGAGGCGCTGGCGAACCACAATTTCACTAGTTTTGGGGGTGTCAGGCTGGGAGAGGAGCAGCCCGGTGGGCAGAGCAGCTTCCCTGGTGCCACTAGAGGTCACCGTCTCAACGAATTACCCGGCTGGGATGCACGGCAAGGGCGGGAGCCACCGCAGATGCAGCCAGCACAAATCTCCTGCCTTTGAAACAGCTCCGGGAAAGGTTCCCGGGGTTGAAATTGCTGCTTAGTGCAAGCGAGGGGCGGAAAACTCAGAGGTCTGTCCTCAGAGAGCAACGACTTCTTGACTCGCTTTGTGGAGATCTTGATGTACCATCTCGTCATTTGTATAATAATTAAATGTGGTGATAAAATCTCAATCTACCTACTTGGATAGAGATTTTAAAAGCAGTCAGGCAGAAAATGCTTTTTTTTTTTTTTTTTTTTTGAGCTTCTGAAACCCAAGGCGGCTTTTGGAGGACACAGGACCCTTCTGTCCCATCCTATGCTGAATTTTTCATCAAGCTGAAGGTGCCACGGGCACCTTCGCACCCTCACCGCCACCCGGCAGCAAGGTGAGGGCACAAACAAGGTCTCAGCTCAGGAGCCGCCACACTGAAAGCCCCTCGCTGCTTCTCAACCTCTGCCCCTCCTCGTGCAGGAGTTAAAGACCTACGAGAGCTGCTAAACTTGCCCGAGGGAACCAGCCACAATCAGGAGGTAGTTTGTCTTCCCCCCAGGGCTTCCCCAACCTCCTCCGTTTGATGCTTTCACTTGCCCTCAAGTTCAGGCCTCAGCCTCTTTGGGGATGGAGGGCTCTCATTTGCATGCCTCAAATGTTTTTGGGTAGGGTGAAATTCAAAAGTAAGTCCCCACCGTGGTTTTAGCCAGGTTTCGCTTTGAATATCTGGGTTACCTCAAAGCAAAACTGAGAAAAAGCCCTGGGCTAACTCTCATGATCTCAGGCCTTGGACTGTCACGCGTCTTCACTTATTGCTAGAGCGAAATTATTCACAGCCCTTTCACCCAGCTATCGCTCCCATTAGAAACCAGATGAAACACCCTCGATCTCAGCGGTGAAACCGAGAGCAGGATTTGTTTTTAGTGGCTAGCTCCTTATTTAGCTGGCGGAAATGCTGGCGGCGATCACCGCCGACATCGAGCAAACCCACTCTCGCTTTCCACTCCAGCGCCTCCCGCAGCCCTCGCCACGCCGCTTTTCGGGGAGGAGGCAGACGTAGCACCCCGTGTAAGGCCGGGGGGTTTGGGGGGTCCTTGTGCTGCAGACCCCTGACTGGTTTCCAGCCGCTCTCATCTGCTGGGACCTGCTGGAGGAGGAGGAGGAGGAAGAAGCCCGGGGCCATGCAGCATGAGGAGATGCACCCAGGAGAGGACACCGCTCTACAGGGACCCTGATGCCCCCCTGCCCAACCCACCGCTCTTCCAGGGTCCAGAGGGCTCTTCCGTGTCCCCAGAGCATCACCCTCATGAGCTCTGCAGGCACATCTGAAGGACCTGGGTCTGTACAGGCGGCCGCAGGCACTTCCCCAGCTGCCTGGCACCCCGTTAGCTGTAGGGGCAGGTAGAAGGGGAGCGACTGCTGCTTTAAGGGCACCTGGTCAAGGGCCCTTTCCAAGGCAAGAAGGGATCAGAAGAAAGGGAGGCGGTGATGGGAACCAAGTCTGGCCAGTCACGCTGATTTAGGAACATGTGGGAATGCGGGAATGTTTATTCCAGCGGGGTTGTCTGATGGAGGACTTCTAAGCCGGGAGGCAATGACCAGAAACAGACCTCCCAGCCACACTAATTGGTGGGCTAATGAGCTGCAGGCGCCACTTCCAGGGAGGATGAACCTCGCAGCTGGTAAGATTGTCAGCTAGGGGACCTGGGCAGGGAGAGTGAAAAATAAACTGCAGAGCCCTGCAAACCCATGGGGGTGTGAGGGAGGAAGGAGGAGCAGGAGGAACAGGATGGGGGTAGGTAGAAAAGGGCATAGAAGGGCTGGTTGCGTGTAAAACAAGGCTGGTCGGTGTGCTTGTCTGGCTGAGCCCTGCGGCTGGTCAGCACAGTCTGTCCTATCTTATAATATTCTCCCATTAAATCTTTATTTAACTCTCTACTTGTGTGCGTACTTGTGGACACAGAGAGCGTGGTGCGTGTGCCTGCACTCGTCACTCTTTACCTCACTGAATGTTACTCATCGAGGGAGTGAACGTCGCTTCCTGGTAGGTAAAAAGGCACCGGTGCAGGTGGATTTATTGTCAGGGATAGTCCTCGTTACACAGGCGTGGGCACGGGCAGAAGGCAGGGGGAAAGGTGCCAAGAGGAGGAAGCCCATGCAGCACCTGAAAGCCCAAGACTCACAACCAGAGAAAATACTGATGACTTTCCCCTTGGCAGGTGGGGAACACGAAGCAGAGAGAGATGAAGGTCCGGAGCCAGAGCCTGTCCGTGTGTCCCTCTTGTCCAGCCGGGTGTGAACACAGCAGTCCCTCTTGCTCCTCAGGGCACTCAAGTGTGCCCTTGCAATCCAGTGTAGGGCTGGTTCCCACTGGTTCCCCCTGCCCCGCATGGGGCTGCAGGAGCTGGGAGGCACATTATTCCCCTCCCTGCACTTGTGGTGAGATCTCCTACAGCGGCTGTGGAGAACCAAGAGGAAAACCTTGATAATAAACGCTGCGAACCACAGGACTGAAGTTATCAAAAGTCAGTGCAGCTTTACTGCATTTCATGCCAATTTAATAAAATCTGCTTTCCATCTACCTCTGGAGGCACATGACCAGCGTGATTGAAAGCAGGCCAGGAGAAGCCCGAATGAAAAACCCACTGCAGGTATAGGACAAACTCCAGTACGGGGAGGTAGGTGCTGATTAGAGACCATAAACACCTGAAGTGAAATAATGGGGCGAGCCGAGGCGATGGAAAGCGCGTTGCTCTTAGGAACCATACGAGAAGGTGAATTGCAAGCTGATACAAGGCTGCTTCCAGCACCAGATGGCTACGGCAGGGCTGCTTGGCACACAGTGAGGTCTGGGGAGCAATTCTTAAGCCAATGTTCATGCAACGCAAGGGTCTTGATGCACTTCAGCTCTGCATCACTTCTGGCTGCTCTGTTGACAACCAGTGTGGCAAGATCAAAGCCATGAAAAGACAAAAAGATAGCACAGGTTCTCATCCTTGTTATTCAGGCATTAATGGCAATCTGGAATACACATTTCCATCCAGAAAATAGGTACTTTCAAGAAACTTTGAGATGAAAAAATAATTAAAGAAAATAGGTATGGTGAGATGATTTTGGACATCCAAGGGAAAAATTAGTTCCCATAAAGCTTTATCCATTACATGGATACCCAAGCAAACCCAAGAAATACAAGCAATCAGATACATATTCTTATTTAATTTGGTGATTAAATGTTTGGGCTTTACTGATATTATCAGTTGCATGTTGGAAAGGAGCTGCTGGTTAGATACATTACAGCCTCAGGTGACTTTTGATAAGAGTTTACAAACAATGTGGAAAGCATTCAATCAATTAGAGGTGGGTTTTAAGTATCACTGACTTCCCCTTAACAGGGAAGTTAGCTGAGTAAACACCTTAATCAATTGCAAAAATAAATCATCGGAAAGAAACACAAGCTCCTCCTAGAAATCCTCCAACCACCCTAAATTATTTTACTTGCAGAGATGTAAATGGCTTCAGCATTCAGGGCTTCTGTACCTACATTACCCAGGAAAATGAAATAGATGACATTTTGATAGACTG
This sequence comes from Anser anser, assembly GCF_964211835.1. Taxonomy (NCBI): domain Eukaryota; kingdom Metazoa; phylum Chordata; class Aves; order Anseriformes; family Anatidae; genus Anser; species Anser anser. The sequence continues at coordinate 155,584,692 of NC_139720.1, read as the reverse complement.
CTTTGAAATACAGAAGTACAGTATGATTGTTTCTTGAACGAAACCATTATATTTGTACAGTGAACCTTGATCTCCGGATTCACCCACCTACACTTCGTGTCTGCAAAGCAGGTGTCTTCATGTGAGAAACAAATTTAAACTGTAGTATTGTCTATGGAGACCCGAACAGGGGAGCTAGGACCTTCCAGAGTTTTGGCTGGAGAAAAAAGTAGGGAAAAGTGAATCAGAGACCGATACTGGTTACAATCTGGTAGCCTGGTCAGTGAATTTAAAAAGAGTGCAGCTCTGTTTGCTGTTATTTCTGAGATTTGGGACATAATCCTGCTCTGATTTAAGTCAACGGGAGTTTTGCTATTGACTTCAGAGGAACCAGAATCAGGCACTTTGTCTGCTTCAGGCCTGACTGTTTTATTTGGAAATATAACTTTTTAAAACACACACTTTTCTCTTAAAATGCTACAAAGTAGAGCAAGTAATTACATTAGGCTATACCTGAAGCTCCAGAGAATTAATACAAAGGCCGCTTGGCTCTTGCCAACTCTCACTATTACAGTTTTACTAGCACCATATGCAGCACTACCTTACCTGCTTGTTTCACTTAGTGAACTCATTGGGGGCTTTCGTTATTTTTATTTTTTTTTAAGGAGCTTGCAATATACACAAACAAAAGCTCCAGGGAGCGGGGACCAGCTCGGTGGCCCATATGGTGTCCGTATCAAAGAACTCGGAGGTGGAGCAGGTCTGTTTGCTCAGCAACCCCGTCCTTTCTGCAAATGTGTGAGAGTTGGCTCGGAAAAAGTTCTCTTTTGGGTGGTTTGCGTGGCTTGCTGTCAGGCAAGAACCCGTGAAGTGAGATTTACCGTGCTATTTGGAGCATACCAGTGGCCCCAAAGGCAGGGAGCTGGGAGGCTGGGACAGGACTGACTGTGTCAGCCCTGGGGCTAGGGGAAGGCTGGGGACACTTGTCTGAGGAAAGGGTTCGTGCAGAGGGGAGTTTTTGCTGGAAAAAGCAAATCCTGTGATTCTTGTGCTACTAATCCTGAGGAAGAAGAATGGAATGCAAATTTAGCACCAGCTGCAAATCATACAAAGAAGACTTCACATAAAAAACAAGGTAGGGATTATCCTCCAACAGACAGCTTTGCTAGGGCAGAGTAGAAGTTCCTGCACGTAGTCTGGCTCACTCTGACAGCCAGGAAGTAGAGGTGAGGTCTGAAGAAAAAAAAGGATGAGGGATTTGTCACCACGAGGCTTGAAAATGAGGCGAAGCCTCGCATGCACCACACCACACGGCAGCATGGAGGCAGTCACAGCCACGACAGCCCACTTGCCCCTGGAATTTTTGTTTCATCCAAGTGAAAATGCCTTGCGGCCAAGCCAATGATGAATTTGGCTCTGGCTGAGGGCAGGCCAGGAGCTCCTCTAGCCCTGAGGACTGTCAGCCATGATTTGGGCGCTGAGGGGGGTCTGGGAGTCCTGTGGGTGTCAGGAGGAAGCAGTGTGAGCTGGAGCAGGGATTTAGGGAAGAAAGGGGTGGAAAAGGAAGGGAAAGGTGGTAAACTCGAGGGAGGTGCAAGTTATTCCTCAGAAATGGGTTTGGTGTTTTACTAGTGTGTGGATAACTTCTGCCCACTAAAAAAAAAAAAAAAAAAGATGCACCTTGCTGAAGAGCTCCATCGTTGGAATCGAGCCGAGTTCAGGCTGTCCCAAAACTAGGTTTTGTTGTAAGAAGATGGCTTGCATTGGCTACTCCCGTAGTCAGAGAGAAAAACCAAATAGCTTGCCAGGAAAGGATAAAGGTTGGAAATTGAAGGTACAGCTTTCAGCCTCATGTAGATTCTTCTGTGCCTTTGTCCACAGCAAGTATATAGGTTTGGGGGGTTTACTGCTCTTACGCTACCTTGAGATGTTCAATTAGCTTGAGCTGTGAGCATTACAAGGCCCAGCCATGTGGAAGTCAGACACTGGTGGCTTTAGGACACAGACTGGAGAAGGGTGACGGGTTTTGTTGCGAACTCGTCTCTGAACCCCAGCATAACCCAACACACAAACGTGAGCAGGAACCAGACCGGGACCAGCCCTCAGGAGTGAGGAGCGGGCAGAGCTGCACTCCCTCAGAGGGGATGGACTGACAGGTGTTTTGGGACCTGCTTCTCCCTCACTCTGGGCGAAGGAGCACAGGATCCCAGAAGTGCTGGTGGGACAGGAGTGCTGGAGGTCACCTAGTCCAACCTGCACTCCAGTCACCCTTTGGGCTCCTCCTCACCACACGAAGCAAGGCCGGCTCCTCTCTCACACCGCACCAGGCCCCAGGCCATGGTGGCAGCCCTCAGCTGGACCCCTCCAGTTCTCCTCATCCCCCTTGAACTGGGGTCCCAAAAAACACACTGTACTCCAGCTGTGGACATGCCAGTGCCAGGGAAGGGAAAAGTACACGGTGAAAGTACACGGTGCCAGCTCTTTGAGCCTCAGCCTCATCTTGCAGGCCGATCCACGGTGCTCACCACCATGCCACCACCCACATCCCCACCGCTGGCTGTCAAAGCGGGTCTAAATGTCTGACAGGACTTCTAGGAGAAGCAGGGTAGCTTCAGTTACAGCTGAAGCTTGGGTGTCAAAGCACCACAGCGCTCCCTCCTAAGGATGTGCATACAATTAGCCGTACTTGCTCGGTAAATTCGAGCAGCGCCCGACTTACGTTCTCTTGTTTCTCGAGTTCACGTTACAGCCTAAGACGTACCAAAACACAGTTTTATATGCTAATTTCCTTACAGTAAAACCCTTACTATATGTCGTTCATCGATATCAAGCAGTGTACATGCAAGAAAAGGCTAATATTATGTATATATTACCAATTTTATGGGTTCAAGAATTACAATGTGCTTGCTTTATTTAGGTGGTAAACTTTTTTAATGAGTCTGGAGGGTCCTTTACATAAAAGTAGTGACTCTATCTTGGAATCTCTTTCCATGTTTATTAGAAATGTGTTTTACTTTACCATGAAAAAAGCCAAGGAAACATGCAGCCTTAAAGTCTAATGAAGTAGTTACTCATGCAGTCAAAGTTCATAAATTTTAAATACATTTAATTTATAAATTGAAAACATAGCTTGCGCTGGCTTTTTCAAGATTATTGCTTTCCACAGGGGTCTCAGGATAGTTGCCGAGCCATGCTTGTTGCCTCTTTTCTTTCAAGGCTGAGACTAGATCTTCACAATTCACACACATTCATTCTGATGCTTTTAGGGAAAAAAAAAAAAAAAGGCATTTTCAAAACAGCAGCTCTTTAAAATATTAAAAATTGTAACCCAGCCTGCAGCCTCTTTGTTCTCAACTCAGATAAGGTTTGCTTTTGAGCTGACACTTTAATAGAGAGCTCTTTCTCCTGGTGAGAAACCCTTTGTCCCCCTGGAGACCTCTTTTCCAAGCTAATTGCGGAGCGTGTTCCCTGCAGTGGCAGCCTGAGCCTGACTCCAGCCTCACACCAATAAAACCTCGGTACCAGCCTGGGTCATGAGCCCAGCCCCCGGGAAGAGGAAATTTAGGGAAGGGAGGAAACAAAGATACCAGCTCCCCACTTTTGTTCTCTGCCCTCTGCAGTCCTCTGGTTGCTCATCCATCCCTCGTGAGCCACTTTGCAGAAGCTCAGCCATAATCCATCCTGCTTGCTGAGCAGTCTTGGGTACAAAGCATGCCGTGGGGATGCCTGGCACTTGGCAGTCCCCTGCCTACACCAGAGGAGAGCTCCAGCCTTGCACGAGCTGGGGTTTCCACCAGGCATGCCATGGGATGCAGTGCAGCAACGAGGTGAGGCAGCAGCTCACTGGTGGCTGCAGGATGGCTGCTTGGTGTCTGGGAGACCGGAGTGGCAATTACTGGGGCTACGAATAATTTTAGGGGGATGTTACAAAAAACAGAATGTGCCTATGGTAAGGGGAAGTATCAAGCCCACCATAGCTGGAATCATGGGTTTAGTATTTAATTTTAGTTCCCTCTGACTGTATTGCTGTAAAATGAAGCTTGGGGGGGGTTCCATAGGAACCTAAGGGTACCCAAACAGGTCAGTCATATCCAAGCCGTTTCAGAAGGTTATTTCTCCCATTTGGCCTCCAGTGATAGGGGGGTCACACCACAACATCCCTCACCCGGGTACTCCAGTGAGTCACCCCCCTGTCAGCTACAAACACTTTTCCAACAGGTGGCTCATGGAGGGGCCGTGTTTGCATCATTCATCGAGGTCAGTCAATCCCCAGCCGTGAGGACAACTCCAAGGGCTGCTGCAGAAGACATCTGTGAGGTGAGACCACCTGGACACCTGGCACACATCCCCGCTCCGCACCCCCGTGCATCCCCTCTCCTCCATCCCTCGGTCCAAAAGCCCCCACGTAGCTGCAGAGCCAGCAGCACGCGGCAGGCCCAGCCGGCGCAGGGAGCAGGGCCGGTAATTGGAAAGGGGAATTGCAAAGCACCAAAGCTTATCAGCAGACAGCCGGGGAGAGCTTAGCAGCTCTCCTGGGGAGCCCGAGGTCCTGAGCGGGTTTGCAGCCTCTTGCTCGGCGGCACGGTGCACACGTGTGCGGCTGCTCCGCTCGGAGCAGCACGGGAGTGGGAAAACAGTGGTTTTGGGGTAGCCTGAGGCACGGCACGCAGCACTAGCTGCTATTTCCTGATGTATCTTTTACTCATTAATGCTATAGTCTAAATATAGCCCCGACAAGCGCTGGCAGACGTGGGTAAACTCAGGACTTCAAAGCCTGGCCCCTTTAGCAGGAGTCATTCAGTCACTGCCCAGGATGGGTCCCACTGGTTCCCAGCCAGCAGTCCCTCCCTCGCTCAGCAATTTATTCAAAATAGTGGGCAAACACAGAAGAGGGAAGGAACACGGCTTCACGGTGGGGATTTTTGCCTATATCCCATCCCAGCTTCTGCAGGAGTTTCACCTGTCCATCCCTCTTCCCAGTTACACAAGGGATGGAAAAGGTGGCCAAGGGAGAAAAATTAAATGCACATTTGCACTTACATGGTGCTGCATGAAGCTTAAAAAGGTTAAAAATAACAAGGTTATGGGTGTTTAAAGGTTTGCTGTCATACTCTACATAAATGAATATGGTTGTGATCTCTGGCATGTTGAAATACAACGTCACTCAGCTTATTACTGATTTCATTTTTTTGTCCATCCATAACAAAATAGGCTTTCCAGTGCAATGAAAGTCCAGGATAGTCTCCAGGACTCCCCAGAGGAGCAGCCTCCCATGTGAGATTGTAATCTCTACCCAGGAACTCCTCAGCTCATCTGCCTCAGTGTGGCTTCCTCAGAGCAAACATGAGACCACGCTTCCCTATGCCTCGAATTCCTGGCTGTCCTTCTATTATGGTACTTGAAGCAGCACAGCATTTTACAGAGACATAAGAGCTTGTACGGGGCACGATACCCTCATCAGAAGTAATCTGCCTTTTAGTGAATGGCCATACCTCCACACTCAGATAATTTGCCCCCAGATAATTTTTTTTTCTCCATAGCTGGAAATATAACACTCCATTTGTTCCCTTAGGAGAACGGTGTGAGAAAAAAAAAAAAGATATCAGTGAGCAAATATTTGGTGGCAAAGTCAAAGGAATGATGTTCTTTTGAGATAAATTCTCCTTGCTTACAGCTGAGTAGACAGAGATTAAGATATACGAATCCGGGCTCCTTGCCAATTCCCCCCCATCTGCTGTCAAGAACAAATGCTTCGTTATTTGGCTCGGTGCGGTAGCAAAGAGCAGCGGAGAGGGCAGTGGGCCATGGCCATGCCCTCTCGTTGGTGTTTCCCCACCCACAGGAGCTGCTTTTTCCTGAAACTTCCAGCCCTAATGCTCCGTGTTAGTGACAGAGAGAGGGCCAGGGCTGGCTTGCCAGCAGCGGTGCATAATGAGAGCACCATTCAGGGAAGAACATGTGGATAGAAGAGAAATGAAGGAAGACGGATACGTGAGGCTTGTGAAAAACAAAGGTGGGTGTGGGAAATCAAGAGAGAAAGAAGAACAGAGATTTCTGGTGTCCCTGGGAGATCAAGGCATGTACTATCAAGAGATACAGGCTTAGGGATTACTGGGGGCTGTGAGCAATTGGAAGACTTGGTAGGTCCTGGAGCTATGTTACAATGTCACCAAAACCCTGCGAAAAAATATGAAAAATTACAAAAAGAGCAAGCCCATGAACCACATACCCTTACAGCAGGGGTCTCTGTCAGGAGGAGCAATGTCAGGAGGCTGGTGCCCAGCAGACTGACCTGGATTTCTGCATGGCACTGGTGCATCTGCAGCTGGAGTTCGGCATCCTTTGGTGGGACCCCACTTCAAGGGGGATGTGGAAAACCGGAGGGGTCCAGCTGAGGGCTGCTGCCATGGTCTGGGGCATGGAGCACAGATGAGGTGTGAGAGAGGGGGAAGGAGCTGGGCTCGGTCCATGTGGTGAAGAGGAGCCCAAAGGTTGATCAAACAGATAAGCAGCTGCCTGAGGGGCAGTTACAAAGGTGACAGAGCCATGATCTTCTTGGTGGTGCCAGAGGACGTAACAAGGGGCAACAGCCACACATGGTGGGTGGGGGGATTCAGGCTGTATATTGGGAAAACCTTCTCCACCTGGTGCCCCAGAGAGGTGACAGAGGCTCCTTCCTTGGAGGTCCTTGGCTAAAGTCCCAGTGGGGTTGTTCAGCGTGGAGAAGAGAAGGCTCCGGGGAGACCTTATAGCGGCCTTCCAGTGCCTAAAGGGGGCTGCAGGAAAGCTGGGGAGGGACTCTGTGTCAGGGAGTGGAGTGATAGGAGAAGGGGCAATGGCTTTGAACTAAAAGAGGGGAGATTTACGTTAGCTATAAGGAAGAAGTTCTTCACTGTAAGGATGGTGAGGCACTGGCACACATCGCCCAGAGAAGCTGCGGCTGCCCCATCCCTGGAGGTGTTCAAGGCCAGGCTGGATGGGGCTTTGGGCAACCTGGTCTGGTGGGAGGTGTCCCTGCCCATGGCAGGGGGTTGGAACTGGGTGGGCTTTAAGGGCCCTTCCAACCCAAGCCATCCAGTTTTTCTGTGATTAGTGGTAGTCCTGCTTTGAGTGGGGTCATCGCCAGGGTTCCATCCAAACAACATTTCTGTGATTCTATAATCTTATTTCTTTCCATAAAACTTGACAATTTACATACTGGCCTACTTTGCTAGCACAGACGATATCTGAGAGAAGCCACAAACAATCAACGCAACGGCAGCCACCAGCACAAGATACAGACAGGACTTGCTGCAATCCAAATACATCACACAACTCAGAGCAATGAATGCATGGGCTGCGTATTCAGCCGCATGCATTTTTCATTCATCCAGATCACACAAATGTAAAGATGTCCTTTACTGAGTCTTTCCCACCGTATCAGAGTTGCTGAGGCACTAGCGGACTCATCTGTGGATTGTCTGTAATCGCTTCCAGATTCCCAGTTCTTGGCAGGCCGAGCTACCAGGGATTGCTCTTCTTTTGGCTTGCAAAGCTCTCGGAGCATACAATGTGCTCCAGTCACAAATACAGCGCTAACGGGCACTGTGGACCATGTGAACCCGTGGACTGGGTGCACTGTCAGCCTATCAGACTACCCTTCTGCGCTCACTCATCTACATGAAGAGGGAACAGTATAAATACTCATCCATGATGAAAAAGCATTCTCAAACATACCATAGAGTATCCATATATATCCAGTTTTGGTATCTCCGAATACAGCACGGCAGGTGCCAGCATTGTATAACATCAGAAGAGTAACCACTCCTTCCACACTTAAATTTTCTACTATTTTAATTCTATTTTCAATTCAAGTATTCTGCACATTACAAAGCCACACTAGTAAGAGACTGCTTAATCTGAAAAAAAAAAAAAAAAAAAAGCAGCTGATTTGTGAGAAACTTGACCCTGGCAGATTTGGGGTTGTGTTACCTTCTTCATGGTGGCATTGCACTGTATTTCTTCATGTTGAAATCTAAAACTGGAAAACAAAATGCCTCATCCTGAGCAGTCCAAAGTAAGCTTTACTTACCCGCCACGTGGGAGTGTTTACAGACGATTTTCATTGTAAGAATCCTGAGATTTGCCTCGTTAGCAAACTAACACATCAAGTGAGATTCTTTTCTCGACAGCCTCTATTTTCTGCTCCTACACGTCTGCATGGTGATCGTGTGAAAGCAATGTACTGCGATTTCCAGAGAAAAGGTCACTGAGAACACCTTTAACTTTTCGCCAAAACTTTCTGAACATTTGTGTCTCTTCTCTATGTAAATTACACGCTCTGATATTTTCACATCTGATCAACCTTCCTCCCACCAGTCTTAAACCAAAGCAGCAATTTTGTGTTTATCTGTAATCCACATAACCTTACTAGTTTTGGTGGGTATGGAAGATATAAATCAGGATGTAATTTGAAATTTCCAGATTCCTCTGAATTGTGGTGTATTTGTTACAAACAATTACAGAGATGATAACTCCCCTGGCTGATGTTTTACATAAATTTTTGTCATCCTAATCCCACCGTTGTTATTTTAATTAAGTTTTAAAGTAATCTCCATTTTGTTACTGATTGGGACATATTGATAAAGATATTAAATGCATGTGAAGCAATGCCTGCACCAAGTTCTGAAAGGAGATCTTACACAAAAGCCAATAGGAAGACCACCCACTCCTGGTGCTCTCCTTCCCCTGAGTCATCTCAGCGCTCCCAGCAAACCGCTTTGCAAAGGGCAACGGCGGCACCTATGAAAGAGGTTTGATTGCAAACGAGGGCAAATAACATTATTAAAACCGTTTGTGGGTGGGAGCTGACAAAACTACATATTGCAGAATCCCTACAGCCTACCCATTATAAAATTGCACCTCGTGATTTTTTTCATCATTCAAATTTCGGTACTCAGATGCCCTTTAGAATGTAAAAGAACTTTGTCGGAGCAGTTGCAATGGTTTTACTTGCTTTTCTCCCTCGTTTGAGAAAACAAAGAGCTTCTTGCGAAGGATCTTAATCTTTTCATTAGCACAGGTCGTGTTTGTATTTATCGATATTGCAAATCCTTTTCCATTTACAATCACACACCATTGCTGTGAAGACAAAGGAGTTTGCATGAAATTACAACACCGGATGTGTAATCTTATATGGTTTTTAAATTTGGACCATTTTGATATTCTCAGAGTTAAAAAAAAAAAAAAAAAAAAAGTACTCTGTTTTGTGCTGTCTTCCCTCTCCACCCCTCTTTCTTCCTCTTCTGTCTTCCACAGGCTTGCCCGATCCCTTGCTTCCTCTTTCCGACCTTTTAGTAGTTTAATGAAGAACGCATCTCCCTAGTGTGCCCATAAGAGCGTCACGTGGGACAGTATTAAAGCTTTACTTGTATTGCCTGCCTGCAAAAATGAAGCCACCTTTTGCACCATCTTTTTTTATCAGCAGGTCATTAAAGACCTTCTTTTGCGGCCAAAGTGGTCTCTTCCCCGTTCTCGCTGTGAGTCTCCTGCATCGGGGCAGTTTTTCATCGGATCTTCAGCGCCTCTTTTAGGAACCGGCAGTCCTCCAGGGTCCCTTTTCCCATTAAAATTCCTTTCCACAAGACTGCATTTACCAATTCTTTGAGTGGGTTGAAGTCTTCTGTTTTAAGTTCATTATGCCATTGCTTCCACTCCAGTCTCTCCTGAAGCTCGAGAGCTGTGCTGATTTGTGATCATTTCCACCCAGGTCGCCCTCCTTTCAGGCAGTTTTCCCACCTTAGCCAGCAGCAAAGCTAAAGCAGGCAGGTACAGCCTCCTGCCACTGGGCAGGCACTGAAACAAAAAGCCACTCTTTAACCCCAGGACTTCAGGAACAGGCTGCATGGAGCAGTTACCCCCCAGACACATATTTCTGACCGAATTTCTGATGCTGTCAGATGTATCCTGCAGGAGGTGATGTGCATCACTTCCCCAAGCCGCGGAGTGCAAGGCTGCTGCGCGCCGGCATCTGGTTCAGGGAATCAGCTCACTGCAGCTGAAGCGATGGGCTTGCGGCTCTGCAGTGAGCTCCAAGCAGAAAACTCCCATAGGAGCTGGAAGCCAGCTCAAACGCTTCAGCTCTGAGCTGTCCCTTGTTCCTGTAAGCTGTAGGATGTAACTGACTGGAAACAGACTTGTTTGTGAACTTCAAGGCTGCACTGACGTCCCTGTCCGGGGACTCTTTCCCCAGTTACCAGCAGTCAAACGTTCAGATGTGGTTACCAATTTTACTTGGTTCTGATCTTGGATGCTGAACTTCTCTCTCAAGTCAAGGGAAGTGGAACCAGCCAAGGCTGAAAGTCACACATGTTTTCTTAAGAAAGGGCAACAACAATAAAAAAAAAAAAATCAAGGCATACAAATTCTGAAATGCAGAATTTAGAAAAACAGGATTTTTTTTTTCCTGGATTTCTCCTAGAAACAGAGACCGTATGTCTCTGTTAGGGTGAAGGCTGAGAAAATTATCTTTTAGTTTTACCATCATCTTACATGGTATTTAAAACATGGCAATATAAAATTGACCATTATTTTCACTTCAAGCCAGAAAGCTCTTTCTCTGCTCTTATTTCGAAGTGTAAACTTTAAAGCAGCTAAGTAAAGCTCTTTCAAGTGTCGGATTCCACCAGAATTAGGGGGTTAGGCGCACCGAATTGCCGCTTCCATTTAACACGCATTCTGCTTCTTGCCGCTCTCTGTCCTGTTTTTGCTTTTCTCCGGCTATTTATTGCCTCCTTTCCTTTCCCCACTTTCTATTTGAGGCTGCCAAGGGGAGAGCAAAGTCCGACCCCCGCAATGAAAGGCTTCACCTGCGGAGCCTGCTGAGAGTGAAATTGATAAAGTGCAGCACCAGCCCAGGCAATTTCACTCACAGCGGGCACTTGGAGGTGAAGCACTGCCATAAAATGGAGCAAGGTTACTCGCTTGCCACCTTCCAGCACAAATCACCAGCTGATACCTCCTTCTTTCGCAATCTTTTCACCCATTTCCTGCCAGGCCCTGGTTGTTCTGACCCCAGAGCAAGAGGCACGAACCAGCAACATGCCATAGCCCTCTGCAGGCCACCTCCCAACGTCATCCTGGGGAGGACGCCCGCGGTCCTATGGCCTCTCTGGGTGCCACAAGAGTGCCGCAGAGCACTTCGATGGGATAAGGATGACTTGTGGCTATTTCTGTAGCATCTGATGAGGGTGTCAGCCTGGTGCCCCGTGTAATTTAGGACAACCTACATATCATTTTAGCTGGTGGCTCCCAAAGTGCTATTTCAGCACAGCTCAGGTCCCAAGGGGTAGGTAGGGACAACACAACATGCTCAGGCATCACTTTGCCAAATCCCACTTCCTCTGCTGCTTGAAAATCCAGCGTATTAGAGAACGACTTTTCACCAGTTTGGGATTTTTTTTATTTTGATGGGAATATTTCTCACAATCAGGGTCTATGAGCTTGACTGGCACTGGGGTTGAGACTTTTCCCTCAGACTGGTTAGTGTAAGTAGTCACGAGAGAAACGTGGCAATGCAGAGAAGGGAAACTGCACTCTGACATCTCCTCCTGTTTCCAATACTGAGAGCAGAGGATGAAAATTAAAAGCTCCATATTTAAAATAAATAATCAGATATTTTTTTTCAAACAATTCATATCCGACACCAAAGTATTTTGAAATCGAGGAAGGCTTAATCCTTTATGGTAAACAGTCACGGTTGAAATTAGATCACATTGATAAGGCAGGATAAAAAACTAACACGAGTTAAGTTTTCTCATACTTCAGAGCACAAAATTCCAGAAGTGAAGGGATTCCTGAGAAACTCCCTTTCTAAGCAGCACTTCCTGTGGAGCTTGATTGGAGACTGAAGACTGGACAGTGTCAGACATCTGGTAGAGCAATCCCTATAGTACTAGCTGGGGGAATTTTTATTTCTATGAGCCAAGAAATACCCATTTACAAAATTCAAGGACTGAAATTAAGAACTAAGAAGCACAATGCACACTCAATATATCTGAATGCTTCGCTCCTAATTTGGCACATAATTCCCAATTTAAATCCAGGGAAAAATTGAAGTCTCAAAAGTATTTAACTGCCTCAATTCCTTCACAGATCTTGTCTAGATTTCCACCAGCCACATCCCAAATTGGCTCTACAGCTTTTACAGCATTGTTCCAGAAGGCTCCCCATAATCTGAATTTCATAAACATGATTTGTTTTACAATGGCACAAAATTCACCATCAGGAACTAGACTTGGGTAAATCTTTGTCCATGAATGCAGATTTCTGCATGAGTTGCTATAGGATATTGGGCAAGAATACTTGAGAAATTTGACCACAGATTAACTGGTAGTAACCAAATGGTGCCAGTTGTCTGTGTGTTTCCACTTACAGAATAGAATCAGTTTAATATAGATTATTAATATATATATATTCCAGCTTTTTTTTTTTTTCAAAACTCTAGTTTAACTCTTATCTAAGATCCAAGAAAAGACTGTTCAGGACAAAATATAGATAGATAGATAGATAGATAGATAGATTCTTCTTTGGCCAGTTCATAGATACCCTCTGGACAGAACTAAACTTCCTCTACTGACTGATTTAAATCTACTCCAGGATGCATCTAGCATAGGTCAGTACCCAGATTAGCTTGATCTGAAAGCTCTCAAAAAACAGTGACCACCAAGAGTGGCACTTAAGCTTGGAACTACAGTGAAGCTACTAATTACTAACCATGCTGACAGCTGAACTAGTAACCAGCTTAATTGATTTGGGGGTCATAGAGCTATGAAAAAAAGAAAAAAAAAGAAAAAAGAAAAAAAAAGAAGAAGAAAAAAAAAGAAAGCACTCCCCTTTGTTTCATCCACAAACATATTCCACTTTTTCCTAATATAAAGGTTTGTTTCTTTCTAAGTCCTGTAATTGGTACTAATGATAACAACAATCGCATTATTACGCCCCGAGGGCTGAGCAGACTAATTGGTGCGGCCTGAACCAGGCCTGCTCCAAACATGGCAGACGTGGGCCAGGCAGGCAGCAACCCTCCCACGCTTTCTCTTGTGCTGGTTTAAAATTCACCAGGGACCCCACAGAAACCTTACCTATAGCAACTGCTGAAAACGGTCATAAATTCAGCTGCTCCCAAGGCCATTACTGCTTGGTCTGTGCTAGCCGGTGCCACGTGCCCCCTCTTCCTCCTAGAGGAGCCTGTTTTATGTTTGCTGTGAGGCATTGCCACATCTCCCTTGGCACACTTCCCTCTCTGAAGGCTCTGCTCTACTGCCTAGGCTAAGGGGTAAATTTAAGCCCGATTTAGCCTTATATACACTGTGACAGCTGTATAATCTTTTCAGCATTTTCTTTGTAGATTTAGTATTAGTCTTCACCTGACAGATCTCTTTTTATGTCATTCAGCCATTCCCTTTTAATTTGGTGAGTCAGCTATCGGACTTCTCGCACGTTTCTAGCACCACCTGAAATAGTGTGAAAAAGCACATAGGTCTCTTGGTAGCGTACCAAAAGCCTGAATGGAATTGTGTTAAATGTTAACGTGAGGCCGTTCATAAAGTGACGGGAGGTACTGAAGCTAGTTCCTGAGAAAAGATTAAAAAAAAAAAAAAAAAAAAAAGCAACCAACAGATGTGCAAGTAATAAAACCAAGTAAGCACAGTGATGGCAGAACCAGCTAAGTTTCTGCGTGCTGTGTGGTTAGTCCGAATACTGCACCGACTGTTTACTTAGGAGGTGAATTGGCTTCTGTTCAAGAGGATAGGCTCTTCCTGGAACAGCTGCCATGCTTTGACCTGGAGGGGAAGCACACGTCACATGCCACCGTGCCCCACGGTGTATTTGCAGGTTGCAGCACAGCTGCTGCAATGATCCTGAGCCGCATCTACCCACAGGAGAACTGTGCCTCGGCAAAGAGGGCACAAAGCCAGCAGGACCTCTGCCCTGGCACCTTGCTGGCACTGCTGCCATCCATCACCACGGGCTGAGGGAAGCTCACGCCATGCCTCCGCTCCCACCAGTCCCACAGGTAACATGGTCAATGACATGTCCCTGTTGCCAAGAAAGTTTTAGATCTACAGAAGGAGGAAGGCACTCGATGTGCTCACCTTCCCCTTCAGCTGTAATCCTGTTCTGCTGTCATCCTACTGAGGAGGCACACAGCACCCTCCATTGTTAGGATCAGAGCTCTCTAAAAACTGGCCTCCAGTCATTTGCAGAAGTACCTTACGTTCAGCAGTACTGCATTGCTCAGATCTCCTCAAGGCAAGGTAGCATCAGCCGTCACAAACCATAATCCCTTACCTGTTTTATCTCCAAGAAGTGCTCAGGCAGAGTTAATATACCTGCTGGGAGCAGGGGGTAAATTGTTACCAGTGGTCATTATAGAATCAGCGAATCATTAATGTTGGAAAAGACCTCCAAGCTCATCTGGTCCAACCATCCCCCCCACACCAGTGTCACCCACTAAGCCATGTTCCTAAGCACCACGTCCAACCTCTCCTTGAACACCCCCAGGGACGGTGACTCCACCACCTCCCTGGGCAACCTGTCCCAGTGCCTGACTGCTCTTTCTGAGAAGAAATGTCTCCTCATTTCCAACCTGAACCTCCCCTGGCGCAACTTGAGGCCATTCCCTCTAGTCCTATCACTAGTTACCTGTGAGAAGAGGCTGACCCCCAGCTCCCCACACCTTCCTTTCAGGTAGTTGCAGAGAGCAATGAGGTCTCCCCTGAGCCTCCTCTTCTCCAGACCAAACAACCCCAGCTCCCTCAGCTGCTCCTCACAGGACTTGTGCTCCAGGCCCTTCACCAGCTTCGTAGCCCTTCTCTGGACACGCTCCAGGGCCTCGATGTCCTTCTTGTAGTGAGGGGCCCAAAGCTGAACACAGCACTCGAGGTGCGGCCTCACCAGAGCAAAGTACAAGGGTACGATCACCTGCCTAGTCCTGCTCATCTGGAAAACTTTTAATCAGTTTCTGCCTCTACCTGATGAGGTCCTCATGCATACCTCTCTGTTCTAGAAAAAGACCAAACTACCAGTCTAAGGGTATATATATAAAATACTTATCAGCATGGTATTTTTCCCCAAAATGAAATTCACCATGAAGTTACTAGAGCAGATTCTTTCAAGAGAAAAATAAATAAATAAATAAATAGAGCATTCATTTACAACGCACTTTCTACGTTTCATGTATTTCTATATAGGAGAACTCATCTGCAGGAAGGTAGATTTGGGTTTCTGCTGCAAATTCTGCTGTTTGCCTATGCTGTATTAAGAAGTATTTAAAAAAAAAAAAAAGTTAAAACGATTATTAGCACTAAAATGTATGTTACGTCCAGTTAGTGCCCTAAACATTATGCAGGAGAGTAATCCTTAACTGTGTGCTTGCACTCTCCACAGCAAGTAATATTTATCTGTTCCACACAAAGTGGAATAGCCTCCCTACAGCTTGGCATCTAAGGCACCACTGTGAGAAAAGCAGGTTTCAGTACCCCCAAGCAAAGGAAGAAACATAATGGGAGAATGTATAAGCCACTAACATGTAGCATATAAAGGCCTTTTAAAAGTTTGTTTCCAAAATTATCAACTAAACTATAGTAGTTGTGAATCCCTGAATAGAGGCAATTCCCCCAGCCCAGACATTAGCAGCAAAAGTTGAGAACAACCACAACAATAACAAAACGTATTCTGAAGAGTTTCTGATAAAAAAGGGATAATATTTTTCAGTGAGTGACACATTTTCCCAGCAGTTTGTGACAACTCTGCATGCTTTTCTTTGTATTTTCTTATCACAAGAAATTCTCAGTAAAAAAGCCACAGGCTGTTCTTTTGCTTTAGCTTCTGTTGATTCACTGATCTCTGAAACAGTCATGTTTCCGGTGTCTTGCATAATCTTGGAATTTCTGCTGATAAAACCTGTGATACTTGTTCTTCTGGTACTAAAAACACACCCAATGCTTTGTTTCCTATGGCTGTGAAACCTGCAGCAAGGGAATCCAAGAAGTGAAATTCTCAACCAAATTCCCACCGGAGTTGTCATTAAATTAGATAAAGGTAGGTTTCACCCAGGCCCATATTGGATCTCACAGACCATGGCCATTCCTGGGTTATAATCCATGGTTATAGCTGCTCCAAAAAAGCCACTGTAGTGAATGAATTATGCAGCCCGCAAACTGTTTTTACATGTCACCTTTGAGCCAGAAAATAGGGAGCATCACAGAATACAGCATCATACACACCGAAATGTTCTTGGGACAAAGTGGCAGGCAGAGCACCTGCTAAAATTCCTCTGAATCAGCAGGTTTTGCAGTCCCGAAGGCAGAGTAAGACGAGGGATTTATACAGATCACAAAGCACACCATGACTCCTACTCATCGTGTAGCTTTTGGAGTGTTCTCAAGGAAGATGAGGATTAAATGGGCAAAGGCTTTTAAATATTCTCTCATGCAAAGGAATGGAATTAGGCCCACAAAAGTAATTTGCTTGGAATATTAACCTGGGAAATGGGAGATATGTTTGAACTCCCTTGTGGCAGAAAAGAAACTGAACCCGGGTCATTTACAACCTGATTACCCTAACCATGAGTAATTTTAAATAAAAAGAGCGAACTGGGATTTCTTCTCCAGCTGTGCTTGTCACAAGCCTTGATCTTATAATTGTGCTCTTAGGATATCTACGGGATGAGACAAGTAGGAATTAGACTTTGGAATAAGAAAGACAGATGAACAACTTAAATTTTAAATATATAGAGATCATAAATATCTAATATGTAGTATTTTTGCCATAAATTAACATATATTTATATAAAGCTGGAACTGTCTTACATAATGTAGAAACTATATAAAAATGAATTAAAATAGCCCTACCTAAGGATTACGTTATGTGGCCTAAGTGCTCAGCGCTGCATTTGGTAGGTGCTGGGTGAAGTCACCCACCTGCTGGCCCATCCTGCTGGGTGTCCATCCTTGACGGCTGCCCCAGGTGCCCACGCATCGTGTGGCAGAGTGTGGATCAGACCGCCCTTCAGCCAGCCCTGTCCCTTCCCTACCCGCTCTATGAGCTCGACCAGCAATCCCTTACCTGCCTAAGGACCGAGGCTGTGTGGTGGGTTGCGAACCACAGGGGCACCCCCTCCTCCCCTCAAGCCCTTCAAGAAATAGGAGCTCAAAGATACCCTAAGAATCAAGGAAATGAGCAGAAACACCCCAACATTTACAGATGCAAGCTTTCCCTGGAGGCCATTGCTTGGGGTTTCCAGAGCTGCACAAATAAACTGAACTGGTGGAGCGCTGCAGGACGGCAGGAAAGGTCAAACAAGGATCTGAGCCGTGTCCCTTCTCTGTTATCAAAGCATATCTGTAATGTTTTTGTATAAATAGCCTGTATGGCTGCTATAGGGGGCACACAGAGTGTGTGTGTTTCACTTGTTTATTTTCAGGGGCAAACAGCCTGTGTGTGTTTGCCTGCCCATTCTATTAGGGGACATACAGACCGTCTGTGTTTCCATACCTGCCCCTTCTATAGGGGGCATGCAGACCGTGTGTATTTCACTTGTTTGTTTTCGGGGGCAAACAGGCTGTGTGTGTTTCTTGTTTGTTTTCGGGGGCAAACAGGCTGTGTGTGTGTTTCTACGCCTGCCCCTTCTATAGGGTTTCTGTGTGTGTTTCTCCTGTTTTGGGGGGCATACAGACTGTGTTTCTATAACTGCTCGTTCTATAGAGGGCATACAGACTGTGTGTTTCTATACCTGCCCGTTCCATAGGGGACATACAGACTGTTTCTACGCCTGCCCCTTCTATGGGGTTTCTGTGCGTGTTTCTTGTTTACTTTTAGTGGCCTGTCCCACACGAAGGCAGGCAGGGGCACCGGGGTGGGAAGGGGGCATGGCTCCTGTGCATCCTGCAGCACCCAGCGCCACTTCGCGCCTTCGGTTCAAAAACTGGGTCATCCACTGAAAAAAAAAATAAATTTAAAAAAATAAATAACTAAAATAAAATAAAAAATAAAAATAAATAGTTAAAAATAAAAATAATTAAATAAAAAAATAAATTAAAATTAAATCAAAATAAAATCAAGATAAAATCAAGAAACAAAATAAGAATTAAAAAGAAAATAAAAGTAAAAAGTGAAAATGAAATAAAAATGAGAATAAAAATAAAATAAAAATAAAATAAAATAAAATAAATAAAATAAAAATAAAATAAAATAAGATAAAATAAAATAAGGTAAAATAAAATAAGGTAAATACATAGATAAAAAGTAAGAAATAAACCAGAAGTGAGCTAAGAGGCACCCCGTGCCGCCCCCCCATGACCAAGGCAGGCGGAAGCCCCGCCCCGGGCCTGGCGTTGCCATGGCCACGGTGGCGGGCGGGGCCTCGGCCGCCCGGAAGCCGCGAGGCGCTGTGGGGGTGACGTGTCGCGGGCGCGAGGAAGCCGGAAGCCGGCGGCCGCGGAGGGCGGGGGGCGACGCTCGAGCCGCTGCCGCCGCCCGTTGGTGCCGCGGGAAGCGCCCCGCCTCGCGCGCCCCCCCCCCCCCCAACCGCCACCCCCTCCCCTAACGGCCGCCCCCCCCCCCGCCCCCTCACCCTAACGGCCGCCGCCCCGCCATGGCCCTGCGGCCGCTCCTCGTCGCCTTGGCGCTGTCGGCCGCCGTGCCGCCGCCGCCCCTCGCGGTCGCCTTCTACCTGCCGGGCCTGGCGCCCGTCAACTTCTGCGAGGCCGACAGGGAGACGGCGGAGTGCAAGGTGAGCGGGGGGGGGGGCGGCGTGGGACCGGGGAGAGGCGGGGGGGGGTTACAGCTCCTGTCACGCCGGCGTCGCGCGGTTAGGTGGCAGTGAGGGGGCTGGGGGACGGGGCTCGGTGCGGAAAACCCTCTTTGCCCCCCTGTTTCAGACGTTTCCTCTGCCCTGATGGAAATTACACCTGGCCGTTCCTTCAGGAAGGTTCAAGACCGCTGGCTTTTATGGCGTACGCTGTCTTGTTGCTGCTGGAAATGGCCACGGGCTTTCTGCTCGCTCAGCTTCTGTACCACATGGAACAGTGTTCCCCAGTTCCTCGGGATGAAAGTCTCTTTAAATCACGTGCTGGTGGTAGATGCCTTCCTCTGACTTTATCAGCTGCTAGGGCCTTCGTGCTATAGTTTCCCTTTTTTTCTCGACTGTGTCGTTCGATTCAGACCACCCAAATCCTTACTAAACGCGTAACCGTGGGTTTCCTCGCTTGCTTCCATGCTGTTTCTGCGGTAGTATCGAAACACTCTGGGGATGTTCTTTTATAGGATTCCAGAAACAGTTAGGAAGTGAGCTCAGGAGGTCCCATAAGCCAGCTTCACACTTGAAGCAGGGCTGTTGCCAGCACTAGACCAGATCAGCTCTGCTTTTGTTTAGCAAACCTTGAAAACTTACATGGATGGAACATCCACCATCTCTGTGCATGACTTGTTACAGTGCTGTACTACCTTCCTGGGGAAACTTTTCTTTAAATACAGGCTAAGACTTCCCAGCTGCAGTTTGTTGCTCTTCAGAGCATCCCTCAGAAACGTTGCTGTGTTTGAATTATTCCTGTTTCAAGCTAGGATTACATCAGAAGATTTTTAAGTAAAATAAAACATGCTGCCTGCTGCCTTTTTCATCCAGCCTGAGACATCTATGCGATGGTCTCTCTTAGACATGTTTACTTTTTTTTTCTTTTATGCATTGTCTGCAGAATATTTGAATCCATGTCCTGAGAATTTATCACTTTGTAAATGTGAAATGAGACAGTCGATGTGAATCTACCACCGTTGGCCAGCTGAACGTTTTAGGATAACCTCAACAGGCATGTTATTGTGACAGCCTGTTTCTGAGATAAGCCACCTCTTGTTATTCCTCTGCCTCGTGCCAGCCAATTTATGTACTAAGTGAGGCATAGGCATACAGATAAGTCTAAATTGCTCCTCAGATATAATTCTCTCCATTTAGTCCAGTGACTGGTGAGGAATAGATAATAAGCGATCAGATCATTGCTATAGCATAATATCCGTGTAAGTGGGTGAAATTAAGCTTCCTCGAGTGGCTTTATTTTTTCCCATGTTCCAGCTGAGTTCTTAGGATTGTCATTTCAGTGATAACACGGAATTCTCCCTTACTTGAGGATTTAGGTCCCCAGACCAGATTTGCAGATGGTCCCATTTGTCTGTCACCTTCTGTAAGGATCCCCTGCTCTCTCTAGGTGAGGTGGGATGTGGTGCTGGTAGTGGGGCAGCTAGCTAGCAACACAAGGGTGACAAGACTTGTGACTTTTCCACCTTCCCCTAAGCTGTCAACTAACCTGCTTGGCCAAACTCAATTTGGCTGCTTTTTCCTATTTCTGCTTGGAATGTTGTCAGAAATGGAAGGTGATCTGTGCAGGCTTAATGAGTAACTCCTGCGGGGGCTGCCCGCAGGCAGCAGCTCTTCGAGAACTGCTCCCACACGGCTCCGTACCACGGGGTCCATCCCCCAGGAGCAAACTGCTCCAGCACGGGTCCCCCACGGGTGGGCGGCAGCTCCCCCCAGACCCCTGCTCCTGCGTGGGCTCCTCTCCACGGGCTGCAGCTCCGGCCCGGGGCCTGCTCCTGCGGGGGCTCTCCATGGGCCGCAGCCTCCTCCAGGCCACATCCACCTGCTCCTGGCCAGCGGTGGCTCCCTTTGGAGCCGTCTGGAGCCAGCTCTGATCTGACATGGGGCAGCTGCTGGGTTCTGCTCGCAGAGGATGCAGTCTGTCTGCTACCAAAACCTTGCCATTTAAAACCAATGCAACTTCTTATGGAAAATTGGAGCGTTCAAGTAATTTTTCTCTGGCAATTTCAAGTAGGTAATCTAAGGCCACGGTTCTGTGAGCAGCAGAGGCAGTCTAATTCCTTGCTGCTGCAAGTGAAATTTCATTTCTGTCTTTCTCAGCGTAATGTGGTGTTTTTGTTTGTGTTGTTCTAGCTGTGTTTCTTGTTAAATCCTTACGTGAGCTTATTAACGTGCCAGGAGACTATCCAACTTTTTACCAGGCTAGTTTTCTGCAGTGTTAGTGACTTGCAGCAGCTTACAGAGGTATGACAAGAGAGCATGAGCCACGGGTAAGCAGCAGGTCGGCATGGCTTAGGGCAGGGAAAAGAGGAGCAGTAACATGTGTTTACTTAGTGAGTCAACATAAGAGCTCTTGGCTGCCTCCCTCTCCTGGAACCGCATCCTGACTTGCACGTGGACAGGTGCAGTGTACCTGACTGAAGCGTCTGAGCTACAGAGACGTGTGATCAATTCCACGTTATTTCTCCAGAATTTCTTGTTCTGGCTAAATGCGAGTGACTTTTCAAAAGGAGGAAAGGCTCTCCTGTTGATTCAGGTGAGAAAATAGATGGCTTGCTGTTGAAAGAGAGAGGTCTTGCTCCCTTTCAGACTGACAAACTGTAGTCTGAAACCACAGCATTTCAGGTTCGTGCTCGGAATTTCTTGGAGTTATTGATAAACTTTTATGAGCAGGTAAATGTGGATATCCTTGCTTTCTCTTTGGAAAGAGTTTCTATTTAAACTTAAGATAACGCATTAGTTTGAATACGTTGTTTGAATCCCCCTCGTTCAGTTTTCAGTTGCCACATAAAGAAAATTGTGCACCAGTCCGCTTACTGGAGAAGTACTGATCTCATCCATACTTTTATCCATGCCCTTTTAAGACTTATTACACAAAAGTTATGATGATGACTAATACAGCTTGAGCTTACTATGTTAAACTTAAACTCTGGCAACTGTGATAAACTTTCTATCTTGTGATTTGAATTCTTATGTTAGCCTCACAGTGTTTTTGTCATATGGTCTGGTTTTTTGATGCTTAGATAGTTTAACTTACGGTCTCAGCAGATATTATTCGTTGTACAAGATTCTGCATTTCAAGACGTACAGTTGCACAAATGTTACGTGTTCAGCTTGTGGCTTTTGTTTGCCTTACTTTTACACGTTGTGCATAAACACATGTGTATGTATGTCAGAACTGTTGAAATATAACCACTGGTTATCTTGATTCTTGCAGTCTGGAATCGAACTGTTTGTGAACAGGCTTGACTCTGTAGAGTCTGTCCTTCCCTATGAATATACTGCGTAAGTATATCATGCTCTTTAGACCATTTTAGGTGTCAGTTCTTCCAGTAAGATTAATTTATTTTATCTTCAAGTGTTATCAGTGTCTTGATATGGTAGTTTCCCAGTGAGGAATGTCCATTTGTTTATCTTTCCTAGAATTTCCAACAAGGGGATGAATGTGTTGTTTGTTTGTTTGTTTTGCTTCCTTTTTCTCAGTTTTCTTTGCAGGTTCTCTAGAAGTAGTGCATGGATTCATAGGCTCTCATGTAGGTCGAAAAACACTCCTTAGAGTAACTTAATGTTACGTACTTATTTACATCCATATTTACTCTTCTGCATTAGTTGTCACTTTATAGATCAAAGTATTACTGCTGTCTTTAGGAGCTTATAGCCAAACGAATGAAGTGGTAACGAGGTGTGAACTTCCCATCAGTTGTCTTAATGAGTGTTAGGTACACATAGATACACATCATAGGAGTGCACAAAACATGTCAGTGCCTGGTACAACTGTGTAAAGTTGTTGCTTCGAAAAATACTTTGATTGTTAGTATTGAAGAGATCAAGCACTAGTTATATCTGTGATTTAATGAACACAAATGTGGTATATTTGCAATTAGATTGGAAAAAAACTTGGAGGACATGCTATCAAAAGGTTTGATGAATGAACGTGTAATGACCTGTTTATTTAATGGCACTTACTGTAAAGCAGCTGTCTACTTTTTTTTTTCCCCCCAAGAATCTGGCTTATGTCCTTTTCTTTCACGACTGTCATGAAACTCTATGTGAAGACTTAATTCCTGGCTAAAATTCCTGTACAAATTGGAAACTTGTAACTCAAAGAAACTTTTGTGTTACCCTGTTTATACAGAGTTCTGAAATATCTGATGAAGAGATGTGATTGTTTTGTTGTCCTGTCCTGTAACAACCCCCCATGCCCCAAAGGGGCCTGTGGTTTTTACGCTTTGTATATTCAAGTAAGAAACCGTTGTCTGGAAGGAAAACTGTATAGTTCCTTTTGATGAGCGTGTTGATTTGGGGGCACTGTATGGGGTTTAACACTTGCATCTGCAAACACTTTATTTCCTATCTTTTTTTCTAACTCAGGTTTGATTTCTGTCAAGCAGAAGGAAAGAAGCGTCCCTCTGAAAACCTTGGTCAAGTGTTGTTTGGAGAGAGGATAGAACCGTCTCCTTACAGGGTTTGTTCTCTGCCAAGGGGCTTGTAGTAATACTTATGTTCTAATGTAACCAAAGGAGATCAGAAACTTGAAGATCCTCTTCACGAGGGCTCAAAGTTCTCAAAGAACTTCAACATCTGAAATTCCACATAATGAAGTATGTCAGTTTAACCTAGTTGTAGCTTTATACCTCGCATCATGAAGCTTTGGCCTGCTATGTTGTGGAGGTCTGAATGTTTTGCAGCTGTATAGCAGAAGAATCATCAATGGCGATAGCCAGCCTGTCTGAAACTCTCACTTTCTCCAGCACATGTTGTAAGAGGGAAAGTTCTCCATTGAATCTGCCTGGGACAGTGTTGCTGCTGTGAGGTCAAATGATTTGTCTGCCGAACTGTTGCAGAAAAAAAGATTTTAACTGATAACAAGTACTCTTAGTGCAGGGATCTAACAATGTACTTCTGTAAAAACCCTCCTCTGATCTTGTACGTGCCAATATGAAATCCTCCTCTGGAATGCTAATATACGTTGTCTTGATAATTTGTTTTTTATTTATATTATTGTGTAGACAGTTATAAATGTATGTGGGAAAACTTGTTATGTTCTGAAATTATACAACCGTTTTAATAATTTGTTTGCTGACATGTATTTCATTTTCTTAGTTCACATTCAACAAGAAGGAGACATGTAAATCTGTTTGTACAAAGACATATGATACCAAAAAGCCAGAAGATAAGCAGAAATTAGACTTCTTGAAAAAAAGCATGCTACTGAATTATCAACATCATTGGTAAGTTGATATCGATTCATAAAGTGGTTAGGCTGTGTTGGTGATAATTAATCTAGTTTATCGCTTCGTATTTGCATATTAATGCAGATTCAACAGTAGGTATTTGCACTAAATCCATTACCCTGCTGATTTTGCAAAAGTTGTTTTGTTTGTTGTCTTAATTTCTTTCTTGCTTGAAGAGAGCAAGCGCCAGGAAAGAGTGCTTATCTCATGGAAGCAAATCTGTTCCCAAATATAGCGTGTGATTTTTGTGCTGCCTGTCTGCTTACTGTAAAATACTGCTGTTTCTTTGTACCTGTAAATGTAGAAGTTAATCCTGCCTGAGTTTGAGAAAATTCTTGAGACACCTCCATTCTATTGCTTTGTTGCCTCTGTTCTCCTCAAGAGCCTTTGCACTCTCCTTGGAGTGTTGTGTCTGGGAGATGGGATCAACAGTTCTGAGGAATTCTTTTAGGCAAAGTGTGTTTTTCTTATAGGATGTGCAAATGAATGGTGGCCAATGATGATGATTTGATAAAATTGAGGAACACAAACTTTTAGTCCTTTTCTATTCCCTCAGTCCCTCTGCAACGAATGTTTTTATACCATCTGGGTTACCTTGGAACATGCTGCGAGTCTTTTTCTTGGATGTTGAGGTTCTTTTCTGATAGGCGTTAGGGGGTGGGGCAGGGCATTCGTGGTGTATGATGAATCTGGTGCTCGTTTTCAGTTGGGATTTACCTCTGCTCTGCACTGGTATGCAAGAGCTGGGAAACGCTTATCTATCTACAGGTTCTGTCTTGACGTTAGGAACATCCATCCATGCTATCTGTATTTGTATAGTGGTGTTCTGTGCTCATAGCAGCCTTTGGGTACCAGCGTAGAAGGAGCAACTTAAGCATTAAATTGTCAGAGTTGTTTACTTTGTCATGTCTTCAGAAGTAGTACATGAACATAACTAATATTGCCCAGACATTATAGCCAGAATGTTTTCATGTATTAGTAAAAATGCAGGTGAGATGGTGAATGTTGCCTCCATCGTTAAATGTTTCTCAAATTCCACGCTGTTTCTTTGTATTTAATGCAGCCCCCATAGTGGCTAGGCAGTGAGTGCTTTTCCTGCTGTTTTTGGAAGCTGATGTGGCATGTTTAGGGATAGATGATGGCTCACTGAATTAAATCTTTTTCGAAACTTCTTGAAAATTATCGAAGTTGGAAGTTGATAGATTAGGTGAGAGTGGTTTGCAGATAATAGCTGTGTGTTTACGTGAGTGAACCAGGGAGTAAATAAAAGCTCTGAAAGGTGCACCTACTTCTGCATTGATTTGGAGTGTATATGTCTAGTGCTGAAATAAGTGAAGCTTCAAAGATGTTTCATTTGGTTATACTCCTTTTAAATATTGCATGTGCTTATAATATTTGCATCACTTTGAATTTCACTGATACATGTTGATGTGGCCTAAGGCTTAACCTTTAAAGTTTGTGTATGTTTTAGCGTATAAATGAAAATTCATGTAAACGAAAAATTTCCCAGGGCTGTGACCCTTTCACTCTTTGAAACTTTTTTTTTTTTTACAGAACTGTGAAAGCTAATCACACAAAATTGTTGTAGAATGTTTTCTTCCCCCTCTGATTACATTGGTTTACAAATATACTTAGTGGTACGGGCTAAAAAGTGTATGTAAACACACTAGCTGTTTTGATTCAAGCAAGATGTAGTTCCATTTTTAGTGGGAAAACTTCCCTTTAAATTTAGAGTACTCGCTGTTCTTAGATTCTTGGTTCTTTTAATAGCAAAAAATAAAGGGGGGAAGTGCTAGGTCTCTGCCCTGGAACTTTAGAACCAGTGGCATGAAGAATCCCTGTTTATGTCTGTTACGGTAATGATAGTACCCCCCCGCCCCCCACCCTCAGCCACAGCTCCGCGAAGTGGAAGTGGCTGGATTTTGTGATGAATGGTAGCACAGTCCAGGGGCGTGGTATAGGGTTATGATGTACGGGGATTGGCAAGGTAGCACAAGTGAGGATTTAGTAGAGGTTTTATTACCGGGCTTCCATGTGTCATAAAATTCCTGGGGAACACAGATGGTGCAAAGTACTTCTAAGGTTTTAACAGCCACTTAATAAGATTAGTAACTGACATGCTGAATTGGACTCAACAGCTCGATTGATATCTTGGCTGACAATGTTCATCACCAGATGTTCTTGAGAGACGTGTAAGAACTGTTGTAGAGCATATTTGCTCCTCGTGTATAATCTCTTCACGTCATTTTAAATTTGAAGATTAACTGTGAAAAATGATTTGCTTCTTAAATTATCAATTTGTTCCAGCACTGCAGCTTGAAGGCAGCTTAGGACGTCTTTGCAGAAGATGCAAGGGAAAACCTTTATCCCAACCAAAGTTGTTTGCAATAGGTTAATGCTTTACCTGGTTTTTGATTTATGAAATGAAGGTGCTAGCAAAACCAAGAACCACCTCTGGCATACACTAGGGAAGTAAGAGTCCAAATAAGAACCAAATGGAATGAATCTGCACCTGGAATAGCTCCTAATCAGCATCTTTATTGTGCCCCATAGTAGCGTGGTGAAGTCAGATTTGGTTGTTGCTGCTGCTGTTTACAGCTCTGCGAGAGACTGGAATCTGAGAACCTTCAAATTGTGTTTTTGGAAGGACTTTTCTTAACTTTCTTCCGTTGTGTCAATACGAGTCAGTATTGCTGCTTATTTCTGTATGTTGGCTAACGGTAGAGATGATGCAGACTTCCTGATGCTAAGTAGTCCCTTAAGTAGGTCTTTGTTGTTGTCTGAAGTAATAATGCTGTGGTTTATTAGGTATTAAGAAGTACCTGTGAGGCTTTATCAGGTATTTAACATTAGTAGCCTAGTGGTTGTAATTGTGAGATATTTAATTGTAAAGAATAACAGCTTGATAAAGTTTACAAAAACTTGTAGTGTTAAGTTTCAGTGGGATGTCTTTTTTTTTGGTTTAGCAATGCACAAAAAGCTGTTCTCCCATGTCTTCATGTGTGTCCTTTAGTAACAGACCTGTAAAAACATATCTTGGAGCAATTAACGATGCTCTAAGGGAAGCTGTTGAATTTTAAATCTTCTCTGATTTTCTTTTTGGGTTTATCTTTCAGCTGGTTAAAACACTTCATAACAAACACATTTTTACTACTTTTTTTTCTACAAAGGGAGATGTAAGCATGATGAGTGTCTTTCTCTGTTTAAAAGTATTATCTTTGTTTTTTGACATTTGTACTATTTGTAGCATGTTGGGTTATATTTGTTTCTTACTGTCTTACAATTTATTGTGTAATGGTCCCATGCAACATCCTTGTCTGGATGGATGGATGTTTGGAATTTGATTTGATGTTCAGTGGATAAGGAGCATTGCATTCAGGTCTGGGGCCACCAACATAAGAAGGGCATGGACCTATTAGAACAAGTCCAGAGAAGAGTCACAAGGATGATTAGAGGGCTGGAGCACCTCTCCTGTGAGGAAAGGCTGAGAGAGCTGGGGTTGTTTAGTCTAGAGAAGAGAAGACACGGAGGTGACCTTATTGTGGCCTTCCAGTACCTAAAGGGGGCTACAGGAAAGCTGGGGAGGGACTCTTCATTGCAGAGTTGAAGTGATAGCACAAGGGGTAATGGCTTTAAACTTAAAAAAAAAAAAAAAAAAAAAAAAAAAATAGATCTAGATTAGACATTAGGAAGAAGAGGTTGTGGATGCCCCATCCCTGGAGGTGTTCAAGGCCAGGTTGGATGTGATCTTCCTTGAGCAACCTGGTCTGGTGAGAGGTGTCCTTGCCCATGGCAGAAGGGTTGGAACTGGGTAATCTTTAAGGCTCCTTCCAACCTAAACCATTCTGTGAATTTCTGTGAGTCCTCACAGAGGTTTGGAGTTCTACAAATTTTCCATTGAAACTGAACTGTAAACCTACTGGACTCAGGACTTCTAGATAATGTAAATCTTAGGAGATGATAATAAATGCAGCAGATAAACATTGCACCACGCAGTGGTGTGGTGGCTTACAATTCTTTGCTTGTGTAAACCATCTAGTTTAAATATTACATGCTCTCGGGGAACAGCAATTGAGGTCAGTGGTCAGAAATTCACATGTAACAAAACCCCAAAACTTATATTTTAATGCAAAATAAAACTTTAAACAATCAAAATAAAGGTATGTTTTGTAATTAAAGAGCAACGATAAAGATGGAGAATTAATAGTGTGAGCACATTTTTGTGTGTTTTGTCTTGAAGAAACTTGAAATTATCTGGTTCATTTTAGCTGCTTTAATATATGATATGGGCTATTTTTCCAGGAAAAAACAAACAAACAAACAAAAAAAAAACCAGTTAATTCTTGTATCTTCAGTGTAAGAACTTTATGTTTTGGGCTATATATGTAAGGGGGCTTGAGAATCTAATCCAGTAAATGGAATGTTTTTCGAGTAAGCTACCTATTTTCTACCCACCTTGTGCAGAAATTCTTTTCTGAAAGAAAAAAAAGGTTGAACAGTGACATGCTTATATCTAATTTGGAAATTAGAGTGGCAGTCTGTGGTATGATTCTGGATTCCGTGGCTTAAAATCTGGAAGAAATGTTATTCTTATCGTTAGTCTTCCAATAATGAATATTGCAATGTTAGATGAATTTGTTTTTATTTGCATTACACTGTGTATGTTAAAAGATTGTGAAATGTCATTGTGTAATTTACAGGATTGTGGACAACATGCCTGTGACCTGGTGCTATGATGTTGAAGATGGCCAGCGGTTCTGCAATCCTGGTTTTCCCATTGGCTGTTATATTACAGAAGATGGCCGTCCAAAAGATGCCTGTGTTATTAACGTATGTTTATGAGTTTGTTTTTTCAGTATCCTCTCTTTGCTAATTTAAAAACTTGCATTTCTTCTATATCATATTTCTGTGGTGAGTCTTCACTATCTTAAAAGAACGCTTGTTCCCTAAATCTAGGCAAGTGCTTTGATACCTCTGCACATACTGCAATTTGTAACTCTCATCCAGGTTTGTCTAGGAATTGTTTCCTCTGTTGTGTAATACAGGAGGGCTCAAAAAGATAGAGGGAAGAGATGAAGGTGCATGGCACTTAGTATATATGAAGGGTGTAGGAGGAGAAAAATGTGTTGTCCTTTGTTGGCTATGAAGTGCAAACATTTGAAGGCTTGGACTTCATGTTTTTGTGGGATAGAAGTGTTTTCATAGACATGTTTGTATCTCTGCATGGAAATTAATACTTCTTGAAGGATTGTTTTCCCTAAAACCATATGGGCTAATAAAAGAAGGCAAAATACAAGAATCGTGAGTGAATGAAGCCTCTCGTGGGAGAGACAGGTCTTTTGGATTAACTGGTTGAGGTTCAGATAAATGCACTGTAAGCATTATGGAAATAAGAATGCATTAGGAAACCTAGACGGTCTCTTCAGATTTCCCCAGACCTCTTCCATGGAGAGTTGACCGAGAACCTGAAACAGGTTTTTGGTTTTACCTACCACTTCATGGAACTTACCAAAGATGACGGTTCCTGTCAGTTTCTATTTTTGTTTCCTTTCCTGCTTAATGAATTGTTTTCAAATACTCTTTATAAATATATTTCTCGAAACACAATTATGATCTAAAAAGTAAGCTGGCAATATTTTTCACCTTGTTTAAATATTTGTTTTTTAGTAAAAAGGAAAATAGTCTCTGAAGGAGTAATTGAAGGACTGTAGAAGAACACTATCTATAAAAGCAACCTTATAGTTAGGGCCTTTTGTAGAAAGGGGGGTAGGGACAGAACCTTGGAGAAGTGCTTGGAGAACTTCAGTAGACGTAGAGCTTTTGGTTTAATAACTTGTTTAATGGACTAGTTTTCAAACTGATATGTCCCATCACCTGAAATGTCTATTCAGAGTTTTTGGCTGCTGCTTGCAGTGCATCTTTGCACATTTTTCAAACGTGGAAGCGGTTCTGTCACAGACAGCAATTATTTGCATTGTCTTTCTTGAGAGGTTTGGTTTAATCTGTGAAAAATACACGCTGTTTTAAAATAGCTATTTGTTTATGAAACACTTCTGGTTATGAAAGTTGCTGCATAGCTATCTATTCAGTTTGCTACTTCAGCTGAATAAAATGTAACATCCTCGATTCCTCAGTCATCCAAAGTGAAGTTCTGCTCTTAAAATGTAGTTCTTAGCGTTAATTTTTCTGTCTGTTTTCCTAGAATTGTGCATTCATCTTATAAAGAACTTCATGACAAGAAATCTGAATGCAGTCTAA
This sequence comes from Anser anser, assembly GCF_964211835.1. Classification (NCBI taxonomy): domain Eukaryota; kingdom Metazoa; phylum Chordata; class Aves; order Anseriformes; family Anatidae; genus Anser; species Anser anser. The sequence continues at coordinate 155,554,371 of NC_139720.1, read as the reverse complement.
AATTACTTTTTGTAAGTTTCTGTGTAAAGCTTTTGTATGTCTTATTGATGTTTTTTAATCATTCCAGTCAGAATTTCATGAAAAAGATACTTTTTATATCTTCAATCATGTTGACATAAAAATATATTACCATGTTGTGGAAAATGAAGCTCTGGGAGCAAGACTTGTTGCTGCTAAACTTGAACCAAAAAGGTTAGTATTCAGAACTAAGTTGTCCTCAAACAGTGGTCCATCCTGAGATACGTGATTTGTTTTGGAGTTGTGTTGCTAGTCAGAAATGTTTTCAGGTATGTGGCGTGTGGGTTAGCTTTCCCGTTGATTGATGGAGTCTAATGTAGGAGAGTCTAATGTAGGACAGTCTAATGTCATCTTGTTCTGAATTCCATAGATCTTTGTGCACAATTTCCTATTTGGATGGAAAAAGATAAAATGAAAGCTGGAAACAGTGTGCGTTGAGTAAAGCAGCCCTCCCTTCCCTACTGGAGAACATTCTGTCTTGTGACAGAATAAGCCTTCAGTGCCTGAGGCAGGAGTAATTAGAGTGCGACATTTGATGTCTTCAGCAGTTGGGATTTGAATGCGATGTTTTCTCAAGTACACTAGTCAGTTGTTCTCGTGTCTCTGTGGCCTTTCCACAACTGATGTCTGTTTTTATTATTTCTTGTCATCTTGATATAACTGAGCTTGTTGCATTGTTGGTCCAGCTTCATGATGAAAGTACTTTTTTTTTCCTGATACCTATTTGGCAGAAGTTAGTAATTCTGTTGTAACTTTTTGTGTTGTGGAGGTTCTTGGCAGTATTCACACTTCTTTAATTGATAGCATTCTGTTTTAGAGAGTGAATTATTCTATAGTTCTCTTTTTAGAAGAGAATGTTTGTTTAAAAAGTTCAGGTGTCAAAAAGTTCTCCGCTTGTGACGCATTCCTTATGAACTGACAGTTATGAGGCATTAAGAACAACGATATATATTGTATATTATGATATGTAAGAGAAAAGTTGTGTAGGAAACCGATACTTGTGTAAGATGAATGAAGGATATCTTTAATAGTGTTGTTAGTGAAGGAGCATTCTTTCTGTGTTTTTTTCTTCGCGCAGTTACAAGCATACTCATCCAGACAACCCTGACTGTTCAGGAGTTCCTATGGATATAAGTAATAAGGCTAATGGAGAAGTCAAAATTGCTTACACATACTCAGTTTCTTTTCAAGTGAGTGGAAAATTTTTTGTGGTAGTTGCCTCTTAAGATAAACTTGTATTAATAATAACAGTTTTAAAGCCGGACAGCTAAAATGATTTCAGAATAGTAAACCTGTATTTTAGAAACTATTTGAACTAGAATATTGGCAGTGTCTTGGGACCTAAGCATATATTTTGCATACTTCCCCACAAACCCTGTAAAAGATATATGTGGCTTTTAAAAGAATCACTCTTTCCATGTCTGTCTAGATAGTCTGGAAAAAAAAATTTACTGGAAAGTGCTTTTGCTCTTGTTTGTTGTAAAATACTGAAATAGCATCCTGTCAGAAAAACAGCTGGCCATCTTTATTCATTGACACTGGTGTTTATGGTTTATTTAATAGTAATTTTCAGGTTGATTGGCACTATTTTTTTCATGTTTACTCTGGAAGAAAATAAAGAAACGCAGTCTTTGAGGTATTCTGATCAATGCAACATTTTTTTTTTTTAATTAATCATGGTATTTAAGATTGCTTTGTATGATAATCAACTTTAAATTTTAGTTGGGCGCTGGTTAGGTCTGAAACTGATGTGTTTTTTCTTTAAGGAAGAAAAAAATATAAGGTGGGCATCAAGATGGGATTATATTTTGGAATCCATGCCTCACACTCACATTCAGTGGTTTAGGTGAGAAGGAAGTCTATCTTCAGTTGTACTGTAATGAACTGTTTTTACCTTGCAATTTGAGTAATGACTTACTGTCATTTTTCAACCGATGCAGCATTATGAATTCCTTGGTGATTGTCCTTTTTCTGTCTGGAATGGTAGCTATGATTATGCTGAGGACGCTGCATAAAGACATTGCAAGATACAATCAGATGGATTCTACCGTAAGTCTGAAACGTGCATCCTAAAATGCATTTGGATTATGTATTATTTTCAGCTGAAAGTATTTTTGTGACAATCTTTGCTATTTTGAAGCAATCTAGCATCTTAAAATAGGTGTGTTTCCCTAACAGGAGGATGCTCAGGAAGAATTTGGCTGGAAGCTGGTTCATGGTGATATTTTCAGGCCCCCAAGAAAAGGAATGCTGTTGTCTGTTTTTCTTGGCTCTGGCACACAGATCTTAATAATGACTTTTGTTACGCTGTGTAAGTAATCAAGTTGTGGGGAATTAGCTTAGTAGAGAGCTTTTCACTGCTGGTTGCATGGTACTATTAAAATAACAGTATGGTTTTGTCTAGAAATCTCTTAAAAGTCAAAGATTAAAAACGGCTGAGCTGATAGCGGATGTACAACTTTTTATCTTAAAGTCCATGTACACTGAGTGTTGTACTGGCTTTAAGTCAAACGTGTAATTAATTTCTGAAATTGTGCGTCTCTGCTTTGTAGTTTTTGCTTGCCTGGGATTTTTGTCACCTGCTAACCGGGGAGCTCTTATGACCTGTGCTGTAGTTTTGTGGGTGCTGCTTGGAACTCCAGCAGGTTATGTTGCTGCCAGATTCTACAAATGTAAGTAAAAGTTATTTAAAATGACAGAGCTGAAGTTCATTAAAGTAAATTATCATCATAGAACCGATTCTTTTGTTTGTTTTATGTTATGGTTTGTAATTTACCTCAGGGAAGATGGAGAAATATACTTACCGTAACAGAAAATACATATAGAATATTGACGTAGTTAAAGCAGTTCTGATGTATCATGCCTGGAGGCCTTGGATTGCTCTTGCTGCTATGTATTTATGGAATTAGGAACAAATTCAGTTTTACTAATACTAATTACTGCTGATAGTTTAGTAGTTATGTTTTCCTATGGATGGAGGAATGGGGACCCTTAACTTCCTTTTAGCTGTAGCTGTCAATGTTGTTTGGTAACACTTTTTTTTTCCAAATGGTGAACCTCTGTTCTTGCATGCCTTAAATTTTTTGCCACCTCTTTTTTGTTAGTGCCATTTCTGGGAGAATGGTGCTTATCGGTCTGGAGGTGGGAATGAATTATTAGATATTCTGTAGCTGTGGCAACCCAGTGGTGTTTGGGCACCTGCCAGTAGTTGGTTGATACTGTTTTCCTCAACTCATTTCAGCTAGCCATCATTTCAAGGCCTGCCCACTAACCTTAAATAGTTTGTTCCTGTACCCTCTGGTTTATTTTAGGGTTTACATGCCATTCTGTATCTTGTCTTAGTTACCTTACTTAAAGTACAAGACTGTTCATGACTGAGCAAGCTGGAACTTTTGGACTATTTTAGTACTGAACATACAGTGCTAGAGAGAATTTATATCAATTTGAATCTGGCAACAGGCATTGGAGTTCTTTACTTTCTTCTGGTGCTTTTACAATTCTCATATGCGAACAACCACTGGGGAAAGAGGGTTTTCATTTTGTAGGGAATTTTTTCAACAAAGATAGTGAAGTAGTGGTGAACTTCTCTTCAAGCTGATTAGACTTAAATGGAAGGAGACGTTAGAACCAAAATCATTGTTGAAAGTAGTAGTATTCTGTATATCATGCTGGGTATTTTGTATTTTGAAGTTTGTTAATGGTGAACTGAGTCCTGTTTCTTTGTGAGGATGTTGTTAACAATAGCTATATCTCCTATTATATTTATTGTGACGTTAGTTGATACTTGACATTTAGTTTAACTAGTAAGATATTAAATGACTACTCCAGACATGCTCTTGTTACAACAAATGGTGGCCTGTACAGAGGGCCATGCTCTATGGCCCCGTATAGAGCAATGCCAACACAAATGTTTTTCCTTACAGTATGCAAATAAAGTGCTGAAAGACATGTAAAGCAAAAATGCAGCTGGAATACATATATGGTTTTAAACCTTTTTTCAACATTGCAGTTATAAAGTGGAGCCTGAGTTGAAAATAACTGGTTAATATTAATTACCAGTGCTGTGTTCTACCAAGATTTTAGGAAGGAATAGAAACTTAATTAAAATCATTCTAGCCGTAATCATTTCTGATTCCCGAAATAAAAAAGCATGTCATTGTGGCATTGCTCAGATGAAATTGTCAGCTTCCCTGAATTCCAGTGGGTTATTTTCATTTTAAAGTACTCTGACTAGAATTTTTATCAGTGTACTACAAGCTCATAAGGATTTTTAATAAAGCTGTCCTTGGTCTTTTGGTATCACCAGTGCATAATGCTGTTAAGACTTAAGAGAACATCGTTGCTTCCTGTAAGCATTAGTCCTAACTTTCTCCTAAGATTCTTGGATGAGAATTATTTCAAGAAAATAGTTAAGCTTGCTTTTCACTTTTTTCTAATAAAACCTGCAGTCAAATGCTAGAAAACTTAAGCCTGAAATGATTAAGAACTTTGAATGTTTTTTTAAAAGACTTAAATGTACTGCAAATCTGTTTCTTCCTTTTATGATAAAGTGCTCAGAGGCCCGGTTTATTTACTTGAATCCTTCTCCTGTCGTTGGTCTGAGTGTTTTCTTTGCTTTGAAGCTCTGTGATTAAAATGTAAGATGCGGGAATTTAGTTTTATTACTAGTAAAGATTTAGTTTATATTTGAAATTTGAGCATGATAGCACATTATTTGAGTACTTGTAAGCTAAATAACATCTAAATGGACTGGAAAATTAATAGTTGTGAGCTTAATGCATGTTTTGATTAATGTCAAATGTTTTAATATAGCATTTGGAGGTGAGAAATGGAAAACAAATGTCCTGCTGACATCATTCCTTTGTCCTGGGTAAGTTGAGAATATAACCACGATTAAAAGAATTAAATTGCTTCTCTGACATGTATAGATAATTTTCAAGCTTCAGCTGTATAAGCAAATCTTATTATGTTGTCCCTTTGTTCCAGAAGGTATAACAATATCAAGGCACATTTGACAAGGATGACTATGTTAATGACGTATCATACTTAATTTTTTTCAGTGTAAGCTTTTTATTTACTCTCACCATGTGAAAAGGTTGATTTTAAAAAAGAGCAGTGTAATACTACTAAGTTTTAGACAGGCATACTTTTTCATTGTTATCTTTCACTCTGTAGGTTATCTTTCTGACCACACTGTAGTTGGTCTCATATGGTGTCATATACTGTATAACCACTGCGTTAAGTCTTTCTACTTAATCACAGCAAGCAGTCTTACCCTGAAGTGTAGTTAAGACAAGCATATATTTGAAACTGCTTAGTTGGAACGTCAGCTCCTGCTGGAGTTCAGTCCCTCTAAATTATGAAAGAATTGCTAGCTTGACCTCTTCATTTTGTTTTTTTTTTTGTCTACTGATTTTAACAGATTTACACTAAAATCGTAATACGGTGCTATTGTTTTGTTAATGCCTTTAAATAACGAGTATTTCTGTGCCTTGTGTGTGTTATGTATTTTTCAGAATTGTATTTGCAGATTTTTTTATCATGAACCTCATTCTCTGGGGAGAAGGCTCTTCAGCAGCTATTCCGTTTGGTACTCTGGTTGCTATTTTGGCACTCTGGTTTTGCATATCTGTACCATTGACGTTTATTGGTGCCTATTTTGGCTTTAAGAAAAATGTAAGTGTTTTTCTTGATATACATATATATAAAAAAAATCACTGTAAGTTCTATAACTAAGGTAGAACCTAAGCTAGTTGGTATTGTTAGCTCCAGTTCTGGTCTGTTGCTTTAGAACTGTGTTACGTACTTGATCTTATTCCAAGACTTTGATATTCAGCTGGTGAGTGTTTCTCTGCAGTGATTAGAGTTATCATTGTAATTGATCATGAACAGCTGCTCCAGATAAAACAATAATCTGGGCATTCTTTATTTTAATTAGTATTTCTTTCATTACCAGAAAATTTTGTTGACCAGCCAAGCATAAAGAAAAGCAACTTGTGTGGTTTTGGTTTTTTCCCCTGTGTTTTTTTTGTTCCTGTCCCCTGTCTACGCCGAGACTTCAGAAGGATATTTTCTGATCAAGTTGCTAGACTTGTGAAATCCTGTTCATCTAAGTGTTCTGTAAATGATTATCACTTCTTGGCAGACACTAACTGAATTAATTTAGATTTCCTCCTAAACTGAACAATTTTTTTTTACTTAGATGAGGGTTCTTCGTGACATGGGTGACCAAACCTTAAATGTTAAAATGGGTGGTTCCCTTTTTGCTTAAAAGGTGGCTTGCTGTGCCACACAAACGTATAGGTCTTTTAAGTTCAGCCATGTCTGTGGGTTTCTTTCCTATACAGGAAGCCAGAGTTCCATCTCTCTGTAGTTCTCATGCAATGCCTTCAGAGAATATTTAAGTATGCTAGGAGGCTTTTTAAGTCAGTTGTACTTAGCCCATTTTTCTTAACCACAGTCAGTGTTGTTTTTCCCCTGATAACCAGGTTAAAATTCCAGAGAAAAACAACTGCATTGTACAGAGACAGTTCCTTGAACAAAGGAGGATTTGATGAGCTGTAAGGCAATGTGAAATGTGTCACAAGTCTGTTAAAATAAAAGCAAGAAAGCAAGTACTGAGCTAAAATTGTTGATGCTTTTGATGGTAATCTTTAAGAAAATGGAAAGATAGCAAAGTATGCATCTGTCTGCCTTCAGGTTTTTTTTTCCTGCCATGTTGACTTATGCAAGTAGCTTAAATTAGGACTTAATTGTCAGATTGAATTCTGTCACCTTGTAAGTTTACCCTAATGTGATTCTTGGAGTAAATCCTGAAAACCATCTTACAGAGATTTTTAGGGGAAACCAGAAGTCTGCACTGCCACCACTCCCAAGTTGAAAAGTGAGAAATGAGCTCCAGCTATGTCACAGGTCACAGACAATCATAAAAAGGGAAGCCCAAAACATCTGTTGCAATGTTCTCAGTAAGAACTCTTCTAGCTGTTTTGCCTTGCAAATGTTGTTTGCTAGACTGGTAGAAAATGCAAACATAGTGGTAGGTGGGCCTGTGCATACTCAAAATAAAAAGACTTCCGCCAGCACTCATTTCAAAAGAAAGCAAAAAGGTGGTGCTGTAGTTTGGCTTGTTATTTATTCAGCAATCTCTTATTTTCATTTGAAGGCTATTGAACACCCCGTTCGCACGAATCAAATTCCTCGTCAGATTCCTGAGCAATCATTCTATACAAAACCATTACCTGGAATTATCATGGGAGGGATTCTGCCTTTTGGGTGTATCTTTATACAGTTGTTCTTCATTCTGAACAGTATTTGGTAAGTTAGCTACAACCTACGTGAACCTTCTCAGTCATCAAAGGTGGTAATTTCTCTGTGAAAGCTTATTTTCTTCAAGAGGTGTTGACTGATTTTAAGGCATACAGACTTACTGGAATACTGTTTCAATAAAAATTAAATGTTAAAATATTTTTAGCGTTTTGTGGTTTAGAAGAAGTTCAGTGCCTGTGTTGTTTGTCGAGGGGTGTAGAGAAGGGGCTGTGATATGCTTAGCAGCTTACAGCTGACCTACAATATTCAGATAGCTAGGTTTCTCACGCCTTTCCTCTGGCTTGATGTGGATGTGGCTCTGAAGCTGACATATGGCGTATAACTCGAGAGGAGTAAGCATATTAAAATTGACTTGAGGGTGTTGGGTGTTTTTTTATTGTTGTTGGGCTAGAAAGCATTATTATTCCTGGGAGAAAAAAACCCAAAGATTTCACAAAATTTGTTGTTTCAAAGGCATCAGTGAGTAAATTTATTAAATATTAAAAATAAAGCACCAAGAACTAGTCCAGGGTAAGTGAATTTTGCAGTGAGCTTATAGCACACTGAAAAACTAATCTACTGTGAGGAGTTTGTCTTCCTTCTGGCACAATTTAGTTATTGGATATCTTTAAACTGTTTCTGAACCTTGAATAGGTGCCTCTACTCAGCATACACAGCTAAAGCATTTGACATCTCGTTATTTTGCAGCTCTGCCCCTTTGATTGAAATGTGAGGTGAAATCCAAGTTCTGTTGGAGTCAGCTGAAGAGGTCAAGCTGACTTCACTGGAACTCATTATGTCCAGTCAGTTCTTTCCCTAAAATCCCAAACACCAGGAGGACGCTTTGGGCTTGTTTTCTCACTGTTTTCAGACTGAGCTGGTGGCTCTTGTTCTTCAGTTAGAAAACAAATCAGTCAATTGTAGGGCCACACAACTAAGTACCTCGATAAGAAAGGGAACACGTGAGATGAAGGTGATATTACTGCATAGGAAGAAATAATATTAGCATGGAGTTGATCACAAATTTTTGGTTTTTTTTTTTTTGGAAACTCTTTTATAGGTCTCACCAGATGTATTACATGTTTGGCTTCCTGTTTCTGGTATTCATTATTTTGGTTATTACATGTTCTGAGGCCACAATACTGCTCTGCTACTTCCATCTATGTGCAGAGGTAAGAAGTATTCATCAGTACTCATACTTAATACTGCTTTAAGGATGCTTCAAAAAGTTTAAGGCTTCTGTAATTTGAAAATAAGTATTACAGAAATCAGCATAAATACGGTTACTAAATGTCTTTAAACCATGACTTTAGAAAGTGAAGCAAGCTATTTTTAGCGAAGCTTGTAAATAAATAAATAGAACCCTGCACTGAGTACCATTAAGTCAGATATATCGTCAGAGTCTTAACTTCCTGTATTCTGAAGATCGATCCATCCATTAACTCTCCTCAGTCAAAGTGTTTTTGCATGTGCCCAACCGGAAGGGGGAAAAAAAATTCCTGGCTCACAGTGGTAGATTGGGCTTATTTGGGTGTTAAGTTTTCTACCTAGTTGATACTGATGTTTATGTTTCTTATCTCTAGTTGTGAATGATGTAGTTAGAGCAGTGTTGATTTTATGTATAGCATTTTCTGTAGATTAAAAACTGCTCGCTTTTGGATAAAGTAATAATAGAAAACAGTTCACTTCTAGCTTTGCATTTAGTAACAGAGTCAATGTACTACAGGCATATGAAATATTACTCGCTTTTTTTTCTCCCCACCACTTCTAGGACTATCACTGGCAGTGGCGTTCATTTCTCACGAGTGGTTTCACTGCAGTTTATTTCCTAATATATGCAATACATTATTTTTTCTCAAAACTGCAAATTACAGGAACAGCTAGCACCATTTTGTATTTTGGTTATACCATGATTATGGTTTTGATCTTCTTCCTTTTCACAGGTAAGTATATTGAACCTTGATTTTAAATGTTGACTCTGCCTTTAGCTTTGTGTAGGAGAAGCCTTGGCAAAACTTATCTTGATACAGAATCAAATTTATATATAGTCTTTGATTTTTGCCAAGCTAGTTTTGTTTCATTCTCCAACTCTGTCATCACAAATTCTAATGAAAGATGAAATAAGGTTGAGGCAAAACTGGACTGCTAAGTTGAGGTGTGGCCTACATTTAGATTTTGAAATATAAAAGCTTTAAACTTGATAAATATTTCTCCAGTTTTCATTCGTATGTTAGTTGTGTGTTTAAACTTTGATATTTTTTAAATTAATTGTTTTTGAAGATGCACTTCAAGCACATCAAGTCTGAAGCTGCAGTGGCACTTAAGCAAAAAATGCAGCTTTTGTGGAGTAGGAGGAAGGAAGAAAGGAATAAAGATTGACAATACTTTTTTTTTTTTTCCTATTTGCTCTCTTCTGCAACTTTTTACCTTGTTTCCCCTGTTGCATTTAAGAAGTGGCAGGGGAAGGAGATCTTAACCATTTTTTGATACAGTTTTATTAGAACCTTGTCATCTTTACTGTGAGTTTCTGGGAAAGCACCTGTCTTAAGTATTGCGCTTCAATTTCCTCTTCAGTATGTCAGCTGAGGTGACAAAACCTTCCCTTTGTCATCTTCAGTACTAAAAGGGAATCTTCAGTCAGATAGGCTTATCCCTTGTTTGGGGTTGGAGGATGCAAGAAGTCTCCTTCCAAGGTCATGCAAAAAGGTAGCACCTGCCAATTCCTAAAAGTATTTTAAAATACTAAATTCTGTTCCAGCATACCCTACAGAACAATATTTTTGAGATTTTTGAACTGAGCTATGTTTTAAAATGATTCAGGCTCCACATTTATGAAGAACTCTAATGATTCCAAAGGCTTTGATTTGGATTTATATATACAGCTGTAAAGGCTGTGTTTTGAGGCCTCCTGGAACACAAATGGCTTGCAATCAGAGCTTTTAATACAGATCTCACTATAATTGTAAGTAGAATGTTCCACATAGCACAGAGGAGAAGGAAAAAGAAGTCCAATAGGAAAAGAGAACTGACACTTGTGAATTACGCTTATTTTAAGAGTAACCAAATAGTAATTTCAAAGACCTCGCTACTTCAACTTAGGAAATATGAAAGCAGTTTCTGGTCCACAACCGAACGCAGATGATGAAAAGGAACAAACTACATGTTTGTTGGGTTATTGCTTGTTAAAAAGTAGGGAATGCAACGTTATGAAACCCTTCTGAACAGCTGTGTTGCAAATGTGGTTTTACATCCATGCATCTTTTAAAAAGCTACACTAACATATTTTGGCCTTGCTTGCATAAGTTTTGCAAACTGTACATCATCTTTATTTTTATTTATTTTGTGTGTTGATTAGTAAGCTGTTTTGAATACCTAGATCAGAGATTCCGCCTTCCTTTCTCACTCTGATTTCTTGCTCTGACTTTCTCTTAACCTTTATTTCTGATCTGGGTTTTCTAGAAGTCTTACCAACGTTTAGAATTTAAGAATGTATGGTTGTTCAATTAGGAATAAATGTGTACTGCTGTATGCTGATGCTCCTGGCCCGCATCAGAAATGGAATGGCCAGCAGGACTAGAGAAATGATTGCCCCTTGTATGTAGTACTGGTGAGGCTGCACCTCAACTATTGTGCTCAGTTTTGGGTCCCTCGCTCCAAGAAGGATGCAACAAGAAGGACGTGGAGTTGCTTGAGCATGTGCAGAGAAGAGCAGTGAGGCTGGTGAAGGGACTGGAAAGCAAGACCTGTGAGGAGTGGCTGAGGGAATTGGGGTGATTTAGTCTGGAAAAGAGGAGGCTGAGTGGAAACCTCATTACTCTACAACTACCTGAAAGGAGGTTGCAGTGAGGAGGGCGTTGGTCTGTCATCTTAGGTGAAAAGGATGATAAAGTGATCGGACAGAAGTGATAGGATGCGAGGAAATGGTCTCGAGTTGCACCAGGGGAGGATTAGATTGGATATCAGGAAGAATTTCTTCACAGAGAGGGTCATCAAGCTTTGGAAGTGGCTGCCCAGGGATTTGGTAGAGTCCCCATCCCTGGACATATTTAAGAGACGTGCAAATGTGACACCAAGGGATGTGGCTCAGTGCTGGGACTAAGCAGGTCAGGTTGATGGTTGAACCTGACGATCTGGAAGGTTTTTTCTAACTTAAATGATTTTATGATTCTATGTAGATAATTTTAAATGTGATGCAAAGGCAAAGCAACGTGAAAAAATAAGCAGGCTTTGTGTAAGGGTAAGATCAGTTAATTCAGTTTCACTAGCTTTCCTAGCAGATACTTGGTATGTCTGCCATAATAGTGAACAGCTTGGGTTAAAACCAGAATTGCATTTACCCTGCATGCTTTGTTCAGTCTGTTCTACTTCGGATGCATGCACTAATTGTGGAGTGTGCGCATACAAGGTAGAGGGGACTGTACAGTGAATTTTCTGTGCTGAGACCTGCTTTAGGTTTAGCTGCCTTTCTGCACCTCACATGTGTAATTTCCATGTTTCACTGCACTTGTTCTGTCAAGCCAGTCATGTTGCACGACATCTTCTAGAGGCTTTAAGATGTGTCCGGTGTGCTCCCTCTTCCTTTGCTCACACATTCACTTTCAATTGACTCTTAACGATGGGCTGTGCAGTGCCTGCCAGTCAATTTGGGGAATCCTTTTTGGGATAGGCTCACAAAGATGCAAAGAAGAGGTGGTTTGCTCTCCAACCTCAGATGATTCCTGTAGTAGCAATTTGTATGTAATTGGGACAGTGGAGATGCAAGTCATGATGTCTAACTCAAGCTAAACTTCTGTATTTTGTATGTTTAAGCTCTTAGAAATTTTCAATTTTTGTATTGAAACTGGGGGAGAACATGCAAAGTTAACCATAGGGTTAGAACTTTGAAGCATTATATGCTTAATGATTTTTTTTATTGACCTCCCATGAGATTAAGAGCAAATTACCCCATAATTCGAGAGAACAGCCCTATTTCTTAACATCCAAAAATATTTTTGTCCATTTAGCTTGGCATGCTAATTGCATTCAAAGGTGAATATTTTCAGTTCTCTGAGATTCATTGAAATGCTTTGAGATAAGGTTTCATAGCAAAAGTTAGAGGCAGGTTAAAGGGGTAGGCAGTTCTTCTCCAGATTATTATATGAAAAACCGTACTAGCAATTTAGCAAAAACTGCTCCTAAAGGCAACTGACTTCCTGTGTCAGGATGATAAAGAAGCTAAAAAGAGAAAATCGTAATTGTTGTATCAAATCTATTCTGCTGCTGCTTACTCATCTGTTAAAAATTGTCAGTATCAGGAAGGGTTTTGATGGTGCCCTGCTGCTATGTCAGTGTAACACATGCTTCAGGCACTTGCTTCCATACTGCATTCCAGGTCATTGATCAGACTCAGCAGGCAAAATACCGGGAGCTACATGACAAATCTTTGATTCACAGCTGGGACCACAACTACGTATCATAGTAAATGAGTCAGTTAAACATCAGTAGTTTAGCAAGCGTGAAAGAAAAAAAAAAATCACTGTGATATCATTCATGGTTCCTTACAAGCTTGTATGCTGAATAAGTTAGTACACAACTTCTGTTGTGCCTCTTAGCAAATATTAAATACAGGTGATTTTTTGGAAGATGACATTATAAAAGGTAGTCAGGCAAAAATCAGATAATCCTCAGTGCTTTTTTCCTGTCCTAGTTTTTGTGGGAAGTGAAGGTTCCTGTAACAGCTGTTCTGAGCTGCTTTTAAGTTCAGTATCATTCTGACTGAGGCTGCATTTTGAAGCAATACAGTTAGATTAATGAAGTCCAACAGCATTACCTATTTTGCGTTCAAAAAAAATATTTTTGTTAAAAGCTTCTATCTGTTGGAACTTCAGAACGAGTTCTCCTTCAGCTAAAATTATCAGGGAAACAGTCTTTGTCCGTAAATTTCAGTTCAGGTTTGCTTATGCATTAGGCAGTGAAAATGTATTTCAGAAAGTGTTTGTTTTTAAGGTATGTAACATGTTTTCAATAGAACATACAAGTTGCCTAGGAACTGCTCCATGTTTTTAATTTTTTATTAACTTGATTTATGCAGAAATAAATGTGGTGCTCTAATTCTCCAAGACCTTAAAATACACCTAAGATACGTGAACTTCTTTTGATGCTGTCAGTCTAGTTGGTTTGTTAAATTTACAACAATATTCCAACCAGCTGAGCAGATCAGGTAAAGTGTTCGTGGTTAGTCACTGAAGAAGGGTGAAATGGAGCAATATGCAGGGGTTGGACTGGGGAATAATGAGAACAGCAAAGAACAAATATGTAGAAAGAGAAATGACACAACCTAAAATGAGTCTTTCAGATTATACATTTCTGATTGTGAAAATTAAATACTTTATTATAGTAGTTGATGCCTATGAAGACCAGGTTCTGTCTATCACTTTATTTGATAGATGGTACTGAAGACTACAGATAGTAGATTGCATATAAGTCCTGATTCATAAACTATAGATAAAAATTCATCTGTTGTGTAAGGTTTCCTAAAATGTATGTTTTTTTTTTTCTAGGGACAATTGGATTCTTTGCATGCTTTTGGTTTGTAACCAAAATCTACAGTGTGGTGAAAGTTGACTGAAGAAACCAATGTAAAGAATTAACACAGAAGAGGTTTAATCTTCATTAACGTAACTTAAAGACCTGGTCTAGTCGATGAACTTGAGCTTTATCAGAAGTATTGGCTTCCTATTCTTTTGAGAATGATACTGAATATGCAGCTACCCCAAACACTTTTTTCCACTAACACGTTTGTATTGTGACTTAACAACCTGTTTTCATTCAGATCTTAATGAAGATCAGAGTTACAATATTTATGCATTTGTAAATACAACTATACTTCAAAAGAAATGTTAAATTCTAATGGCAGAATAGAAGTGGCTGTATTACACAACTTAATGATACTTCTGATTAAAGTACGACTGTAAATAGGATTTTCTAGCTTGGTAGGTGGGATGAATTATTTTTCTTTGAGGGAAATGAGAACTTTTTATTATGCTAACTTTGAAGGATGACTCTTAAGAAGTGTTGCTTTTAGTTTGGATGTGATTTTTATTTTTTACTGGTATTATGTCCATAAATATTCTGATTTCTGTGACTTCATTAGTTTCAGTGTTCTTGGCCTTTTAAACTACGTGCCTCTGAGTCCTTGAATTTATAAATTCATAATCTAATAAATATTGTAAAAATGTCTTCAGTGGGTCATTACCTATTATAAATTCATAAAAATCTGTAAATACAATTATATTGAAGAGGGATGCTTAAAGATTGCATAGAGTATTTTATGGCATTTTCTGCAGTTTTATGTGTATTGACACACCTTTAGGTCTGCAAGACATGTTATTTGTGTTACATGGCTATAACGCTACAATGTGATTGTGGCACGTGAGAACGAAATTATACACACACATGGCCAAAAACCTCTACAGCATTATTTCAGTCCTTAACCCAGGTACTTAACCCAGTCCAGAGACTGCTGTGGAATTGTCAATATGTTGAGAAGATCTTAATGCATGAGTCAGCATCCTCTGCTGGTCATGCTTTCAAGAGATCTTGATGATGCATATTCTATATGGCAACTATTGCCGATTGTACTTGATGTAGGTTAAAAAAAATAAAAGCAAATTACTATTTTTGCCTTATATTAAGAGACTAAAGTCAATTTCAGGTGACTATCATTAAACCTATATTTGCTTTTTTTGAAAATGGAATATTTTATTCATACTTTGTTCAGTAATTTAGATTCAAAACACAATTTGGCTTTTGGCATTTTTTCACAAGCCTGATAAAATTTTATTTAAAATTAATCATCATGTATCACTTGTCATTCATAAGGTTGCTTTCTTCATCCTTACTGGTTTGCTTTTCTAAAAGACCTTAACCTAATGATGGTTGAATACTAAACCCAATAAAAATATCTTTGGTTAAGGTAACTTGTCATTATTAACCTCCTAGAAGTTGGCATGTAAGTACTTCAGGTAATGTTTCCTCAATTGTTGTGCTCCACAACCCCTCCTGGATGAACCACACTTCTCTCATGTTTTGCCTATCCCCATCCCCAGCTGTGTTCAGATCTTATGGACATGATTCAGAATTGTTTTCATGCCCCTCCCTCCCTACATACACTCATTGTGTAATGCTGATTTCAGATAAATCCTCCATGTTTTATATTCAAAACAAGAAAGGGTTGAGTGGTTGTTCTTTAATGCAGTGAGCTGTAGTGTGGCTTGATTTAAAATTTTCGAAAGTATATAATTGAATAACCTTAGTATCCTTGTTTTTGTCATTACCTACTGTGTGGATATCCATTGCTCAAAATCATCAGTAGTTGCACAAATGCTAACATCTAGTTTGAGAAACATGAATCAGTTGTCTGTTATTGAAATATAAATGCAATAGGTGCTCAAGAATTTCAGTGTGGTGTTAAGAAAACAGGTTTTTGAGACTTCTAACTGCTGTTTAAGAGTCAGATTGCTAGAAGTAAGATGTAGCCATTCTGGTACATATATGGGTTTGAAACAGGTATATTTCCCTTTGTTTCCCTCAAAACTAGTTTGACAAATCATGGCAGATTCTTAAGTATCTAATTTCTACCTTTAAGTGGACTGTGGTGTTTCATTATCTTCTGGAATGTTATCTTCTGGAATGCAAACCTACTGCAAACAAGTTTTTCCAAGCAGCCCTGCATTTTCGTAATTGTAGCTGGTGTGGAATTTGGAATGGTTGAGTTTCAGTGTGCAGTAGTTGAGAAGGTCCAGAAAGATTTAACAGAAGGGCTTTTCTGAAGTTGTCACCTCTCTTGGAATCCATCTATGCCTCAGATTGTTAGAAGTTCTTGTAGTATTTTGGCTTCTGGTGCATGTTAGGGCAACAATATATTCTGCTGTGTACTATATCTGTACCTTACGTCTGTTGGGAGGCCTGGGCTTGTCTAAACATTGAAAAATACCAGCCTCTTCCAAAACATTTCTGTATTATCCAACACTTTCTGAAAATGCATTCATGGCACAGATATCTAAGAAAACGTGAATGAATAAGAAGATGAGGAGGTAGGAGCAAAGTGCTGAGCAGCATGAAGACAGAGCAAATTTAGACAAAGAATAATGCTTCAGATCAGTGTCAATTTTTTGGTGGTTGGTAAATTATTCAAAAGCTGGTTCTTCGGAGTTTGAACCAACTGGTCATCATTGCCAAATTCAGTCCTAAAGTAATCGTCCACGTCTGGTTTTGAAATGGGCTAATCACAACTACTGGTTGAGTGTGAGCTAGTCATGGGCAACGTGCTAGCAGGCTTTGTACCGTGTTCAGGTAAAAGACAGTGAGGGGGAAAGGCTGTGGCCACTCCTGCTGTCTCCTGTTTTCTTCTTCCTTTCTCCCATTTTGCAGCTTTGCCCAGGGTAGCTGTGAACCAGGCTTCCCCGTGTTTCATCCCGCTGTCTCGCATGAAAGCAAAGAGCAGTGATTACCCTAACTAGCTCTTGCAAATAGCACCGTGTTTTTGTGTTTGAAAAAGCAGCTGCCCAGAACGTGTGACGCAGATGTAGCGACTAGCACGGAGAGGAGGCACGTAGGCAGCATCGTGGGAGCTGTAGGTGCATTTCCATGTTTCTGTGATGCCACTTACTGTCCCTTTGGGACTTGGGAAGAGCGATGGTTTCGCACAGATGTCCGTTAATATTTGTGGATGGAGGAGAAAGCCTAGCCTATGTGGGATTAGAGGCAGATGAGCTGTCTGGTTGTTGGACATCGAGGTAGAAGGGAGGCCCTGGAGTTTCTCTGTTTGCTTGAAAAATGCTTTAAGTGGGTACTTTAGTCTTGTCGTAGGTGGTTCCCACATTTCCTTCAGGAAAAGTGAGTGTTGGAGAGAAGCGAGGAGAAGGCAGAATAGGATGAAATTCAGGCAGGTATCTGAGGCTCAGAATTATGATCATCTGAATAACATGTTAGAAGGGACAGGAGACACAAATCGGGTTCTCTCTGTCAGAACTGATGTGATACAAAGCAAATGTGGATGAGAAACACCATATTACTAACATTAAAGGGCAAAAATGGCAACCCCTAAATTAAGAAAAATGGGCTGGACAACATCTGTACTTCAGGTAAGGCCGGGGAGGAGTGAGGATGGGAGGACTTTGAAAAGGAGTGGTGGGGATTTAGAGGATGTGGCTTTGGTCAGTAGTTTGAAATTGTGGCCAAGTACTTCTGCAGAGCTTTGTGGGGTTGCTGGGGAGGGGTTGCTGTAACCAATCCTGGCTACACCAAAAGTGCACAATAAATAAAAATGGGTTGCTCAGTGAATTGTTATTACTCATTAAATTGTTGTTAGCTGATAGAGATCTTGACTTTTACAGGTAAGGAGTAAGTTGTGTGTAATCCTACAATAAAAGTCTGGTAAATTCTACAAGCTGGTAGAAATTCTGTATTTGATAAATATTGTCCTGAGCTTTTTTTATAATTTGTAATTGAATATTGCAGTGATGTTGGGTTTAGTTTTTCTGCTGCAGCTACCTCAACTGTCATATTGTATGAGCTAGAGCTTTGATAAGCGTAGCTGGTGTGGGACGCATGCAACCATGACTTTATGGAGTTGTACCCGGTCCTCTTTCTGTGCCTTACCAGTTTGGGCAACAGCTTCATTCCTGGGGACAGCTCTATGCTCTTCATAACTTTTCTTAATGTTTCTCAAGTGATCTGTTCATCCAAGTTAGTACTTTCTGAAATCTCTGCTTGTCCCCTTGGGTTAATTATTAGTCATCGTTAGAGAATGATGCGTATTCTCAAGTTGAGCAATTTCATCTCTGCTTTTACATCCTTTTCCTCCTTTCAGTTACTGCTCCTCCAAAAGTAGCTTTTGTTTTTATTTCCAACCCTTGTTCTTGGAGCACATCACAACTGAGTATTTTCCCACAGGACAGATTACTTGTGCAGAAGCGTTCTAGTCTTCACCCCAGTAGTTTCGTAAAATTCACCTCCAATTTCACCTTTATTCTCAGTGTCTGGCTGTTTCTCCTTATACCGGATGGTTAACAGCAATCTGCTCGTTTATGTAGCTACATAAAGCTGACTCCTGAAATGCTTCTCCAATTACCTTGTACATTGTCTTCGGGTACGTGTGTGTACGCGAGTGCACGACACTTCAGTTTTCAGGCACTTACAGCATAAATCTGCGGGGTCTACAGGAAAACTTAATTTATCAGTTGATTATCGCATAGCTGCCACCACGGGTTTTCTTTCCTTTTATCTGAAACATCTGGAGCTCGCTGTTGGTGAGATGGGAGTAGTTAACTGCTTGTAAATCAAACGTGCCAGAAGATTGCAAATGCCACCTGTCGTGTTTGGATGACAGCACATTCCTGCAGCCTTACGGGATTCCTGCGCTTCCCATGAAAACGCAGCTTAAGCTCCCTTCCCTCGGAGGTATTTTAGCATCACCTGCTGGCCACCGCACGTATAAACTCTCCGAGCGTAGGAGCAGAGTTAAGGGGATGGTAAGATGATTTTTTCCACAGCACACTATTGGAGGGGCGGGGAGGGCTTGTCCTTGCTGCAATATATTTAATTATGCATGCTAATTCCAAGTTTCTGGATGATCGAGGATAAAGAAAAATAATCTTAATCATTCAAATAAGTTATCTGTGAAGATGTCTCACGTACCTACTGTGGGCATATTTCTGGAAAGAATCCCTCAGAATGAATTGTTTCAGACACACAGCCTTTCTTTGTGAGGATTAGGCCTCCCACCCAGATACCTTTGATACCTTCAAGCAGTTGTTTCTAAGCCCACTAAAAAGGGGATGCCTCGGAGGGGGCCTTGCACAGGTGTCCTGACAGGCTTACCTGCTGTGAGGCCGGTTGGTTGCTGTTTCCTGGCTTCATGCTTTCAATAGTGTCAAGTCATCACTTTTGAACAGTTCAGCACAAGTATAGTTGTGCTACTGCTGGCCAAAGGTTTACTCTGTCTTGCTTTCTTTTTTTTCCGCTTTCTCTGATCATATAGGATCAGATGAGGATGATTTAATTTTCTCTTAACTTTGGAAAAATAATTGCTAGAGGAAACATTTTCTCTATTTTTCCCATCTTTCAATGACTATCTTTTGATTCGTTCGAAATTAACTATGGAACTGAGGTACTTGCAACCACAGAGCAACCTGGCTCAGCAAGACCGGAGGGAAGAAGCGGACGCGGTGACCTCCCAAGGCACTTGCACTGCCCAGCCTCTGCCTACCCCTGCTGTAGCCGAAGCGGCAGAGCGAGAGGGAAGCTCGCCCATCACTGGCGTGCTATGAGGTGGGACACCCTCCGCTCCTGCCTGTTGTGCCCAAAAGGTCAGACCTCTTTTCTACATTTTTTCCATTTTTTTTTTCTGCAGGATCTCACAAGGAGTCCTGAAGGCTCCTCCCCTGGAAGCCGCTTGTCTCTGCTCGCTGCAGCAAGGCTAGCGAGACAGCAGAGAAGAAATGGATGCTTTCTGTCACCCTTTTCCTGCTGTCCCCAGGCTGCAGTGACAGCAGCGGGGCTAAATTACACAGTCACGCGTGCTCTCCTGCTGCATGATGTCAGATCAGCGCAGTGCCGAGGCAGGTGGAGCGCAAGGCAAAGGGAAGCAGCAGGGGGCCTTAAATTGACTGCTTATCCCGGGAGGCTGGGTGATGGCAGTAGCTCTGGACAAAAACTGCAGAGAGGAAGAAAGGTGTTTCCTTCCCTTCAAGAGGGGCAATGTCCAAACCCGGGGGGCAAAGCCCAAACAAAGAATTGCTCGATGTTACCAGGACAATGCTGCTTTATCAAAACCAAGTGTTTTTCTGTCGGACTGCTACCAGTTTCAAGCAGGGATATTTTTTGGTGGTGGAGCCTTCTTACATCCAGAACTGAATTTCTGAAGAGAGCAAGATGAACAGACAAATTTAGGGAGATTAGGAAAGTGAGCCTAAATCCCCAGAGAATTCCTTGACCACTGGATTATTTTGGGGTTAATGGGTCTCTCTTTCTGTCTCTGAAACAGCTTTGTAGACTGAGGTTTTTGAAGACAATTCCCATACAGAATAGGGTAGAACTTGAATCTCAGAGTTTTGTTGGACAGGAAGCCATTTCCAGGGCAATTTCATCACTGCTACTTACGTGTTTTTTTTGCTTGTTTGTTTTTTAACCAGCACTCCTCCTGTGTAAGCCATCCACTGGGTCGTTTGATGCAGAAATATACTTCAGCATGCTGTAAGATGAGTCCCAGTGCTCAACATTCAGACAAATATCCAGTAGAAGCCCCTACAGACAGACATCGACCATCGCTGTGTGACCATCGCTAGGGAGGGAAAATTGTAGCCCTGGACTCCTTCATGAAAACGCTGCCGAAGGAAAAGGGGAGAAATAGAAAATGGAAATGGCAATAAAAACATCAGAGTTCTAAGGCTGCAAGTAGGTGATAGCAAAGAAAAATATTCCCTCTTCAATTCCTGATCACCTTTGCATCTCACAGCCTGAGTAAATACAGAGAAGGCTGTGACACAGCTAGGTCCTATACAGTGGGTTGCAGAAATTTATAGCGCTGAAAGATAGTTGGGGAAGAACAAATAAATGTGCGCTTAGAAAGTCTACAGAAGAGCTTAATTTACGGAAGTCAAGCTCTAACAAAGTCTGAGCTGGCTGGAATGAAGGAAAAAGAATTTGAAAAAAAAAATGGGAAAAAATTGAAAGTGTAAAGTAATACAAAGCTTCAATTGTATTTAAAATCATTTTGGTGCAAAGAATTCATTGAAAGCTTCTGGTAAATATTAGGAATATCAAGGAATTGGGTGTTTTCAAAAAGTCGCAATGCAGAAACTGATACTAAAGAAGTTTGTTCTTGTTAATGGGATCAAAACCACGGCAGGGTATAAGAAGAAAAGGAAAACTGCTGCCGTAACCCAGTTTGGGCAAGGCCACCTTCCAGTGCAGAGCTGACCCTCCAGCACCTCCAGTCGCAGGCATGCTGTTACACGGCGATTGCTTCCTTGAATTACGGATCCTAGAAGACAGTGGGAAGCCGGAAATCATCCCCTTGGCCCCACCAAGCTCTGCGTTTCTGTGAGCCTGTGATCTGATAACGTCTCAGGTTTTCACGATCCCTTTGGCCTTCTCTCCTTCAGTGCCTCCTTGGGTGCGATGCCAGCTGTTTTCCTGCTCTCACCGTCCCCTCCAGCACTAAAACTCGGGGGCTCCCTCCCAGCAGGCTTGGTGCGCCTACCAGGCGTCACAGGGAGAGACACCGTTTTCGGTTCAGGGGCTGAACTAGAATTTTTGTGTCATCAGCTGTGTTTATGTGGGTAGCTGTCACAACAGCCTTCACTCACAGCAGCACTAAATATAAACCAGTGTTAAAATTTTTAAAAATATATTTAAAAAAAAAAAAAGGAAAGCTGTGCTGCTGAAGGATTATCCAGGGCCCTGTCCATGCTGAAAGCACCGCATGACCTCCTTCACAAAGTGGTAGTCAGAGAAAACCACGCTGGCTGCGTAGCAGTGCGCACCCCCCTGGTGACGCTGGACGGCAGCCTCTTCCCAAAAATGCTGCTGCTGGGTGTTCCTCTTGGAGCCTGCATGGGTGTGTCTCTAGATTATCCTATTTTTTGAGGAATGCTTGCTGCCCCTATCGATGATAACGGCTTGCCATGTGATGTATGGTGTACATCTATCTGCCGGCAAAATTATTTGTAATTTTTACTTTCAGTTTAACATAGGTTTAATTGTCTCGATTTAAGCCTCTTGCACTAACACTAAGCTGCTTTTGTTTTTACTTTGGATCCAATAATTTTAATGTTTCCTCCATATGGCAGTGGGTTTTCAAAGGAAAAAAAACAACGTTTGAGGCAGAGTTGCTTGAATGGATTGAAATTAGGAAAGTGAAACTAAAATTAGGACTGAAACTAAAATAGGAGTGAAACTAAAATAGGACTTCAGGCTAATGTGACGTATAGAGGGAACTCTTGAGCGATAGATACTATATCAAACATTTGACAAGCATGTTTGTGTCTTACGCTCAGCCTTTCTGTGTTTGCAGTGGGTTCTCTGGCTTCGGCAGCAGCTGGATAGGCAGCAATAGCTGCCACTAGGATGAATGCCAGAGACTAACAGTTATAAAACACATTTCAGTGATTTTAAACAATGCATTACACCTCCTTGTCAGAAGTATTTTTGTCAAGCGTAACTGGTCTGTGGGCTTAATCTGCAAGTGTAATGAATGTTGTTAGCTGGGTTGCCGTTATATTCAGCTGGATTATTAGCACAGACAGAAATATGGATCAGTGATCCAGTTTTTTTTTAGTCCAGTTGGTATATTGGTAAATATTCTCCCTTTGAGCATGTTTAACCATTTGTTATGTTGGTAAAACCAGAGCTTTACCTGGAGCGTGAAATCTCGGTCCTCTTCCCGTTTTGGCTGTGAGGAGGTAACCACCCAGGCTGTGGAGCAGCACTGCCAAGGACGGCATCTCGGAGGTTATTTTCCTGGCAGATCTGCTACTGAAATGTTTGTAAGGCCATCCCAAACTCACTGCGGTTCAAACATACCGGGTTAGCCAGGATCTCGTGCTCAAACCAGCTGAATTTCACTGGAGAGCTGTGGGGTCAATTGTGTGATCCTTTTTCTCAAGTCACTCGGCAGTTCAGCAGGTTCTCGACTAGCAGTAGGTCATTTATAGGCGTGAACCCACCTGAAACTGAGTCTCTGCGTTGCTTTAGTTAAAGCACAAGTCTGTTTTCACTGTAAAGAAGCCCTGTGGTGTAGGAGGATGGCTAGCTGGCATGTTTCTGCACCCGATAGCATTCCGCTACTTGCATTTATGTTGTTGGTCACTCCACGGCTGGGCTCTAAGGTAGGACGTTTTTCTATCCTTGGATAACCCAAAATAGCCGGAATTGTAGTGAACAGATTCCCTTCACATCAAAACTGTTCATGAAATCTTATCACACTTGCCAAATCCTTTTCTTCTCTTTATAAAAAGGAGAAAATGACCTCATTAAAGTGAGATGTTAGCCTTTGGATGTTTAATGGCCTTTGAAAAACTGTTTTATTTTGAAATATGCTGCTTTCTGACATGATGGAAGTCAACAGCATCTAAGTGATGTTTCAGATATTATATTCAGGATATGAACTATACTCACAATGTTTATTCCTACCTCTTGATCCTGGCAAATTTACTGGCTGAGAAAATCTTAGTAAAAATCAGGCGAAGCTCTATTTCCTGTTTTTTTCTTTTCTTTGTTTTTGTTTGTTTTGTTTGTTTTCCCCTTTGGCATTGGAAGCATGATATACTGCAGCTTTTACATGAGGATTTCAGAAATGTGAAAATTATGGAAAGTCTGTGAGAATTGTGGGTAGGCTAGATTGAACTTATCCGAGACTTGTTTCTTTCATTTATTATTACAACAAAGTGGAGTATAACTTCTGAAACGGGCAGTAAGTTAATTCAAACTGCTAGTACCACAGGGCTAAATTATAAAGGACTTTAATAAAATTAATGAGAAGTAACAGCTGCATTGTACAGACCTTTCAGATTCGGATTAGATAAACATTGGATGCTCCTTGAACGTTGTCTCTCAGAGAGTAGCGTGGGGAAGTTGGTTCATCAAAGCACACCAGCTTTTTTCTGTGTGTTTTTACCCCTGGTTCTTTGAACACAACTGCAGCAGCTCTCAGAGCTGTGCTGAAAGGCTGCCGAAGGTCTGTCATTTCATCCACGTGGCTTCAGGTGCCGCTTCCTGGAACACGAAGGTTTTCAGTCCCCCTCTGGGCACAACCATCGTTGCGTCTTCCTTACATGCAACTCGCGCTTGCTCCCAAAGTGATGCCTTTGTGGATGCCTTGTGCCAGCTCCATTCACTGTGCCCTTCTGCGTGGGGTTTCATAAGCTTCTTACAAACCATCTCCTCGTATGTCCAGGGGCTGCAAAGATGCAGAAAGTGGACCCAAAACCAGATACGACCTGCTGAGACGTCCGTGGAAGGGAGATCTCCAGCACAGGCACAATGGCAGACAGAGTCTTAGTTCCTTGATGTGGAAGTGTCTGCACGTCCCTTCAGAAATACCCAAACTATGCTGTTATGTACAATAGGGACCTGAGCCATCAACAATGGGATGTTCAAAAAAAAATCCTAAAACTGGAATTAGAAACAATTTTTTAAATCTGATACTCAGTATAACTGAAATTGGGTGCTAATGCTTTCCACCTCAGGAAAAGATGTGCTGTTCTACTTACCAGCCAGTGAATACCGTATGTTTTAGAGACATTTTTTTCATCTCAACACTTCAATGCTGAAATTTTACTTTTCCTGGTGGTTCACTTGAAACAAGTGTCAACCAGAGTTCAGCTCTCCATTATACAGAGGGAGCTTTAAAGACAATGATCCGTGGCAGACACGTAAACAAAACCAAGGGACTCTGCCTTTTAAACCCACCCCGTTTCCCTCCCCCCTTCCACCCAGTAAACAGCTTCTGGCTGCAGATTTGGTCCTTTATAGAAGAGATTTTTAAGATCCCAGCTGACCTGTCCAGCAGCCTGGTAATCCTCAAATCATCTGCTTGCCATCCTAATGTGGAGATGTCACTGAAAAGGCTTGTTGACAACCTTCTGTTGCGTTAGAGGTAGGTCTGTAAAACTGCGGCCGTCGTAGTCAGTTAAACTTTAACACATGGCTGGATAAAACTTCCCTTTCTGACAAATTCAGAAAGACTGCTGACAGGAGAAAATTGCACGGAAAAATACACGTTTTCCAGTTCGCTTTGGGTTAGATTAAGTTGATGGTGATTCACGTAACATCTTGTGAACTCTAAAAATATTTTTTTAAGTTAGTATTTCACAAGTCTGAATGTCCTTTCCATGCATTCTCATACCATGTGCTTTAAAGCATGTAAGCATTGTATTTTATATTAGCATGAAGTAAAAATATTTTAATACATAATAGATTTACTCCAGTTATTTAGTTTTTTACATTTTCACTAAAAGTTACTATTTTATTCTCAGGCCTTAACAAGGACTCGTATGGCAAAAAAAAAACACAACAATAATCAAATACATTAATGTCTGCCAGGCTGTGATATTATCAGCGTCTACGAATGCTTCAATCAATTTTTCTGTCCAGTAATAAATACTAATCTCAGCTAAACTGTTTTGTTACATATACAGCAGGGTCTGATCCCAAACAACTCCTTAATCCACTATTTTAATAATAGTCTATGGATTAAAGGATCTATACTGTACACTGACACAATGTATTGCATTGAGGATCTATAGATGGACACTTCTGGGCCATTTTAATGGCATACAAACCATCACCGTATTACGGTGCCAACAGCCGGCAGATTATCTACTGGGTTGCAAACTGCGGCAAATCAAGTTTAATGAACCTCCTTCAAGGTGAAAATGCTATTAAATGAAATAAAACCGCAGGGCATATAAATACCAACAAGCATTTACATCTGATCTGCTGCGAGATAACACAGAATGTGTTGAGTTTTGAAATGCGTCAAAATAACGACGTTAAAAAGGGGAGTCTGCTTTCTTGTCCCCCTCCTCATCTGCACGTGCGTCGCACTTCCCTCCTCGCGTCCTGGAGCATGGGGATGTGCAGGGCATGAAAAAGGAAACGGGCACTGAAACCACGTCACTTCTTGAAAGGCAAGTACACCCCCCCACGCAAACTCTTAGGAGCTGTTTTCCACTTGTTTCCCCTTCCCTCCCACCAGTTTCTCCCAGAGAGCACACAGAGCACAGGGTGTGTGCCACTTCCCAGCATGAAACCATTTGACTTTTCTGAATTTGAGTGGTTCCAGGCAGACACATTTCGGTAACCTTCCCCCAAAGCTGCGCAGTACACAGCGTTATCCGAACCGCATGGCAACACGCATTCGGTGTGATATCCTCCTGATGTCTGAAGGTAGCCCTCCCACACTCGATACCTTTTATCTAGCATTTTCTTTAATTTATCGCTGGGCCTGCTCTAGTAGCCTCTGCTCCCCGTAGCTTCACCTCAGCTACTGGCCCTTCGTTCTTTCCAGATGCTTCTCCCTTTTTTAACTTTCCTCTCCCCACTGTTGGTGGTGTCACGCACCGATTCCATCCCTTGCGTCTCCAAGAGCTTCTTCATCCCACAGCCGTTCAAAATGGTGGTGAATAGACGTGCCCTGTGGCGAGAGGTTCCCCAGCTGCCAGTGCCCGTACACATTTTGGAGCCGGTGGGCGGCATCACTCTCTGGGTGCTGTGGCCCTGAGAGGGGACAGGTCCCAGCCAGCCAGGCAGGCAGGGAGCAGCCTTCGTGGCTGTGCCCGCGGTGCTACTGAGATTTCTTCTCAGAAAGAGCAGCCAGGCACTGGGACGGGCTGCCCAGGGGGGCGGTGGAGTCGCCATCCCTGGGGGTGTTCAAGGAGAGGTAGGGACGGGATAAGAGTAGGGAGTATTTACCTTTTCTTCGGGGTTTCCTGTGAGCTGGGGAGGATCCGCAGGCACGAGGCTGCGGATTTCCCCTGGGTCCCCAGGCTGGCAGCAGCTGGCTCTGGATGACATGCTGTATGTGGTTTCGTGGTGGATTGAGACTCTGGGCGCTGCAGGGATGTGGCACACGCTGCAACTCTGTCAACCTAACGGCGCAAAGAAGAGACCTGGGAAAATTCAATTTTCACCCATGAAAACTAGTCGGCGTTTGTTGGCTTCTTTCTCTTCTTACATCAGTAAAGTTCTGGGGGGGCCTGGCTCAATATCCTTTCTCTCCCTTCCCTTGCCCTTGCATAGCCACAATATCGTTACCACCTTTTCTGCTATCACCTCCTGTTACCACCCGGGCAGAAGAAGCTGCCCAGGCCAAGCCAACCCCATAATTCCTCCAGAAAACCAGTGAGGCCCCACCAGGAGGGACAAGGGCCAGCACTCCCACCAACGCTCCCGGCTAGGGCCGCAGCCGTGTTCTCACCGCAGAGATGCCCTGACCGGGCCGGCCACCAAAACGTCCTCCTGTCGGAGCGAGGCACGGGCACCTCTGCGAGATTGGCACTGACAGGTATTCGTTTCCCACTTGTCCACAATGAGCTGAGGAGGAGAGGACGCCCCTTTGTGTTCACAACACCAAGAAGAAGGCACACCATTCCTCGACGGTTACATTGCTCTTTTCTCTCCTGAAAATCAGAGTAAATGAGTGTCAAGAGGACACTGACGTGCAATAGCTTCAGGCAGCACGGGTCTTTTTTCTACTTGGACTCCACACAGGCTCCAATAAAAGATTATTTATTTGTATCAGTGGGGCTCATTAATAGTTCTACGGTGCTTCTGTTCTACAATGCTTCTTTTTCCCTTTTTTTTTTTTTGCAAAAAAACCTGCTTCAGTCACTAATCATACCATTACTTTATCACCAATAAATTAGAAAATGGGTGTAGAATAATGACAATCATCTCTTCTTCTGGAACATTTCTGTTTTGCTCTTTCATAGCTACTTCATGCTTTCAACATCTCAGAAGATACTAGGACCACCATTACAAAAAGGTGTAGGACATACAGTGTCATGGTTTTGGCTGGGACAGTGGTGGTTTTATTTTATTTTTATTTATTATTATTATTTTTTTTCATAGAGGCTCACAAAATGCTATATTTTGAATTTTTGATGAAAAATGCTAAAGAACTTTCAGCAGTGCATTCTATGAGCCGTCCTATACGCATAACTGTTTTCTCTTGGAGAAGCTGCAGGATTGCCCTCTCTGGTTAATTTCTCTCTGTAGTTACCGCACGTTCAGCTGAAACACTTGTGCAGAAGAGGTTTGGGAAGGAGATACAAAACCACTGGCACTGGCAGAAGTACCCTAATACCGACTGCCAGTCTCAGCTGCGCTCAGGGACACTTTATTTCATGTACTCTTCATGTACTTACAGCCCCAGGGTCTTTCCTAAACTTGCCTCCAGAGGTACTACTTCTGTCGGGCCCACATCCCCATAAGAACTTGGATGCCCAACTCTGGAGGATGTTGGTGGGGGTAGGCTCACAAATACGTTCTGAGCATCTTGGACAACGTTGCAATCCACTCCCTATTCCAGTTCATGGAAAAGAGCATCTTTAAGAGGCTTCCAACTTCTAAAGGGCAAGGTGAATAGTACTGTTTGCAGAATACTGAATGAAAAAGGATATAATGAGATTTAACTGTTTCTGTGATCATTCACAAGTCTGACGGGCATGTCAATTGGAAATGAGCAGGCCAGGCTTCTCCAGGCCTTCTGACACTGGTTTATGCAAAAACCACACACTGATGCTGGAAAGAGGGTGCTGGGACTTCTGATGAAAGCTGCTGGCTTGTACACCTGGGAGGCCTAGAGCCGGAAAGGGAAAAGAGGAGAGAAGGGAAGGGCATCCCCTGCCCATCCCCGTGGCGGTAAGACAGGCTCTCCTCCAGCACCTCGTGCCGTATCTCCCATCGAGAGGAAAGCTTCCCCAGGGAGATGAGATCGGCTGGAGGAGAGGGAGCAGTGGGGGAGGCGTTAGCTATGGATGGAGAAGGAAGAGCCTCTGCCACGCACAGCTTGCTGGGCCTCCACTGACCTGACACCGAAAAGGGTTAACGCTGTCGTGTAACTGGTGGCACCAGGAAATGTTTTGCTGTTGTCACCTTGTGTCGGATCCGAGTGGTATCACCCCTGACTAGCACAGGAGGTGACAGAGGGGATGGAAGTTGAGTGCAGGTCGCTTTCATGCTTCAGCACAGCTCTTGAAAACAGCACATTGCATTTGGCTAGGAGGGGAAATTCACACTTGCTGGCATTGCTTCCCCAGCAAGGTGATGTTAAGCCAGATGGGAAAATCTCTGCACAGATAAAAAAAAAAAAAAAGCAATTTGGGTGTCAGGGAAAGAACCAAGCTGTATGGCAAAACTGAATAACGCTGGAAAATAAGAAGGCTGCTCCATGAGTTCAAGAAGCATTTGGACAATGCTCTCAGACACATGGTCTGATTTTCTGGGTGGTCCTTTGGGGGACCCAGAAGTTGGACTTGATGATCCTTGTGGGTCCCTTCCAACTCGGGATAGTCTTATGATTCTATGAGTCTGTGAGCTGGGTGACAGACTGGGTGACTACTGACTGGGTGACTGACTGGGTGACTGGGTGACTGACTGGGTGACTGACTGACTAGGTGACTGACTGACTGACTGAGTGACAGACTGGGTGACCAGGTGACTGATTGGGAAACTGGGTGACTGACTGACTGACTGGGTGACTGACTAGGTGACCGACTGGGTGACCGGGTGACTGACTGGGTGACTGACAGACTGGATAACTGACTGACTGACCGATTGACTGAGTGACTGACTGGGTGACGGACTGACTGACTGGGTGACTGTGCAACAGACTGGGTGACGGACTGAGCAACGGACTGACTGATTGGGTAACTGTGTGACTGACTGACTGACTGGGCCAGCGAAGCTCGGCCCCTGCTCAGCCCCCTCCTGCTCCCAGGCACTGCCCCGGTCGTTGAAGGGCGGTAGCAGCCGGAGCCTCCCTCCCAACGGCCACTAACAGCCACTAACGGCCACTAACGGCCAGTAACGGCCGCGCGGCGCGCCCCGCCCCCACCACGACGCCCGCCCCCCGCCCCGCCCCGCCCCTCCCCTCCCCTCCGTCCCCGGCACGTGGGGGGCGTCCCCCCGCCCCCACGTGGCGCTGGCCGCGCCCCCTCCCGCCTCCTCCCCCTCCTCCCGACCAATCACCGCGCCGCGGCGGCGCTCGGCGGCCAATGGGCGGCGGCGGGGCGGGGCGAGGCGGCGATGGCGGCGGTTGCGGCGGTGGCGGCGGCGAGGCGGGCGGTGCGGCGGCGGCTGTGAGTGAGGCGGGGCCGGGCCGGGGGGGGGCCGGCGTGTGCCGCCGGTAAGCGGGGGGCAGCAGCGCGGGGTGGGGGCTCTGCTCGGAGCCTGGCGGAGGGAGGGGAGGTCTAGGTTAGAGGTTAGGAGGGAATCCTGCTCCGCGGGGGCGGTGAGGCCCTGGCACAGGCTGCCCACAGAAGCTGTGGGTGCCCCATCCCTGGAGGTGCTCGAGGCCCGGCCGGGTGGGGCTTTGGGCAGCCTGGGCTGGTGGCTGCTGGAGCACACGGGCTTCAGGCAGGATGATGAGCGGGGTTGTGCTGTCAGCAGCCGGTCCCTGCACAGGTCAGTTTGCAGAACCAGGCCCTGAGTGGCGCACGCTTCGTAAGGTGAGGCCTCCGTCACGCCTTTTTGCTGGGGATCGGCGTGGTTTTGGTGCCAGGCTTCCCACTTGGCAGGTGTTACCCACAAGGTGGGGAACAACTTGTGCCACGGTGGTTGATGGTTGTGTCTGTGCTGATTTCGGTGGGGTTTTCAACAGCGCTTCCAGAGGGAAAGCTGATTTTCAGTACTCGCGTTAGGCAGGCATTCAAGTGTTAGTTCAGCTTAATGTTAAAAGCTCTAAATCCTTGCAGTTCTTGCTGAGACCATAATACTGTAAATGTTTTATAGCTGACTAACAGAAGAGCATGCAGCCTAATAACTGTAGTGTAAATGTTGCTGTGAACGTGCACTGTTGATGCTGGTGTTCCTGGGGAGCTCAGGGGCAGTTGGGCTGTCTGTGCTGTGCCTGAGCCCATAAAATCCTGGTGTCAGGCTTTCTTGCCCACAGTGACACTGTCCCACAGGGCACCCAGGGTCATTTGCCAGCCTCCTGCCTTCAGCTTATTTTTAGAGCCTGCTTCTGGAGGAGATGCATACATGCAAATGCCTTTCCTCCTCCCCCCTCCGCCGTGCTGGTGCAGGATCATAAATGCCAAGCTTTGCTCGCTATTTCTGGTCGTGTGGAATTGTGAGTATTTACTTGTGGGGAGATGAGGAGTCCACAGTGTGCGTAGACGAGGCGGGCGCGTGCATCAGGCACGTGTTGGTTGGATTTAATTAGCAGCTCCCTGGTCGTTGGCAGGTGCCACCGGGTCCGGACCCCGCTGCGCTTGTTGCCACACCGTCGGGCCCGGGCCCTTGCTACAGCAGGTACCACCGGCCTGGGGTGGCTGCCTTTCCAGCTGCCACCTCCCTCCCTTCACGAGGATGTTACCGTCCCTGCGAAGCCACTGCCCTGAGTTGCCTGAGGATGTGGTCAGAGTGTGTGTGCTGCTAGCAGGGAGATGAAACCTGCGGTACCCAGAGCTGGTGCGATCTGGCTTTGCTCACCTGTGACGTTCCAGAGCCTTTTGAGCTTCCCTGCCTTTGAAAGATTCTTTTCTTCTCGGGGAAAACTTCAAAAAACCCTCCTTCCAGCTGTTCTGGAATAACAAACGCAGCTGTTCTCCTTTTCCTAAAGACGTTAAATGTGCTTTTACAGACAATGCTGCAGTAAAGCGTCGAATATGAAAACTTTCTTCACCACAGACCTGTATGAAGGGTTCTCTCTGTGCTAGGTACTCGTGATGTGAAAGAAGGACATCGCACACGTAAGCACGATCACCTGGTTGCCCTCAGCTACCTGACTGCATCTTTCACCCGTGTACGAGAGGTGTTTTTACGTGTATTTCTTTACATGGCATACTCAGGCAGGATTATATCCACGTGCCTGCGCCAGGTCAAGTGAAGGCGGCATCGCTGAGCTTGCGTCTTGGTGGAGAACTGCAGAGCGTGGAGTATACTGCGTGGACGCATACAGGGTGTCGTCTGAAGGTGCAGGCACGAGCACGGCTGTTACCAACACAGGAGCCTCAGGAGTGCCGCTGGCGGAGCGCTGCTCCAGTCGCTGCGTCACTAAAGTGGGTGTAACGGATCTCCGTGGTGTGGTGAGGCGTACCGGACGTCTGCACGGGGATAATACAGGATTAGTAATAAGGCCGCATCGCTTCTTGTTCTGGGATTGTACGTTGGTCACCTACAATGCCTACCCTCGGAATAAAAAGTGTTTACAGCACGGGGAGTTCCTTCTCACCTTCCCTCCCAGGAGCCCACTGCTGCTTCGTGCCGGGTTTCGCAAGACAAGTTTGTGACTGCTTGGCAAATGAGTAGTGATGATGCTTTTCATGGATTGGACACTGGAGGGTGCTAATGCAATGGGAGCTGAAATTGTTCTAGCAAATTAAAGGGTTCCCCTTTGTTACTTGTGAAATAATTTTATTCTTTGTTGCAACATTTAAATGGAAAGACACGAATCACGGTCCTTGCCGGCAGCTGGTGGCATGGTGCGTGTGTAGAGCTATAACCAAGAATATCAATAAAGTGTTAAGTCTGCGAGGGATTTCTTTCCTGAACCTTTATCCAAAAAAAAAAAAAAAAATCACTTCACGTTCTACACGTTTTTAAGTGTATCTTTCAAGATGATGGCCTTGAGGTGAATTTTATTTGAAAGCATGACTTTCTAGTGATAAAAACACTTTGTCAGGCAGAAACATCTGCAGCATCTGCTTTACTACAAGGTCACTTTGGTTCACCTAAAGCGGCGTTGTCTCGTTGCTGCCCAGGCAGAACCTGATCGTGCCTCACATCGGGGAGGGGAGGGATGCTTCCAACACCACTTATCGAGTCCCTGGTGGTGTGATCCTCTTCTCTAAGGACAGACCCGATGGAGCTCTCTAACATCGAGGCTTAGGGAGGCTATACATGGTGTGTATGTCGCACCTAGAGGTGTCTGCGCTGCTCTGAGTTTACGCTGAGCCAGTCTCTGCTCTCCTCCGCAGCTGGCAGAAAGACATGGGGCTGACATAAACGCCCCGGTGTGCACCTTGGCAATTCCTTATTCAGTATCAAGGGCTGTGAAACTACTGCCTGAGCCAGTTCTCCTCCTGGCAGCAGCAGAGGTATGATGCTGGCTAATTAATGCTAATGAGAAGCAGGGTGCAAAGCCAAGCGTATCCAGCTAATCACCACTGGCACCCCAACTAGGCCGCGTAAAGCTAGTGCAGTCCTCAGAGGTCCTGCCTGGCCCTCTACCCGCCTCTGGGGATGTGTTAGCGAGACGGAAGCCATCAGTCATAAAGTGTCTGAGCACAACGGAATTAGTTACAGGTACACTTCTTCGTCTCTCTCATCAGGTGTGAGTGGCAAATGAGCTACTCCTCTGTCTTGTTCCTCTTTCCAAGTGAGTTGTGCTGTCCCCTCCTGGAGAACGTCACCTGGCTGTAACGTGTTGGTCGGTTTGTTCTCTCCCAGCTGCTGCTGCCTGCTTGCAAACAGGCA
Organism: Anser anser; assembly: GCF_964211835.1. Lineage (NCBI taxonomy): Eukaryota > Metazoa > Chordata > Aves > Anseriformes > Anatidae > Anser > Anser anser. The sequence goes on along the minus strand of NC_139720.1, from coordinate 155,520,861 downwards.
GGTTTCATTTTTCTTTCTTTTAAAAACGCACATCGCTTCTCTCTGAATTCCCCCTTGAACAGAGGTGCAGCTGAGCACGGAGAAAGACCCTGTTTATGAGGGACCTGGGATCTGTCTTGTTCTGGCACCGTTCATGACACGCTTGCCCACCTCACGCAGGTACACAGCTGGCGTCACACAGAAGTTGCTTGGCTGCTGACTGGAAGCAGCAGAAACATGGCCAGCTGAAAGTTCACGCTTCCTTTGCAAAGAGCTCTAATAGCTTCCCAGAATAGGCTCGTAAGGGGATGCAAGAAGTAAAGCTCTGAAAATCGTTGTAATAACTAGTGTTACTGAGGACAGTACGCTTGAGAGGAAATAAGTTAGTCTAAGCACACGTAAAGGGTCTGGTTCACAGCTTATTCATCTTGCTTACCAGCCTTTAGACGAAGACAGTTTCTTCCCTCACATCCTTCCGCTCCATCCTTCGGAGCGGGGCCGAGCTCGGCTACGCCGCTTGGCATAACGTCGGGAAATGATGCGCTAGTTGCGGTGCCAGAAGGGCCTGCAGCTGTGCATTTCACATAGGCTGTGTCCTGATTTATCCCGAGAGACCTCTGGCTAGGAGAGAGGGCTAACAGGCCTTTGGCCGTACACACCTGGTCGCCCCTCACTTCTCCCTGTGCCCTGCAACTCTCCCGGTGCCGTTGGCGTAAATAGGATTCACCTGTCCCCATGAAATGGGCACCGCTGAGGCCTTGCCTTCCCCCTTTTGCGGGCCCGGGTTGACCTGCTGTCGTGGCTGAGCAGCCAAACCTGCTTTCTTCTCTGCCATTTTAATTAAAAATGGTTGGCATGAGGGGCTCTGCAGCGATGAAAGGGAAATGATGAAACTTTGAAGAATTTGGAGCATAAAGCTGATCTCTAAATTTTAATGTACTCGTTGCATTTAAACAGTTAATAGATACATTTTATTATTGAGCTTTCAGGTGACCTAATTTCCCTTAGTACTGTACATTTAGCTTTATACATCTGCACCTAATTTGTAAAAAAGGACTTAATGAGAAACTTCAAACAGTTTAAATGTCAATTACAAAGAAAGCGAGGTTTTAAAGTTCCAGTAATCTGTCCATATTGGTCATCGAAACATGATCCCAGGTGGATGTTAATTCAAGACAGATGGCATTCCAAAGGCACAATTACAAAGAGCTTATATATTTTCAACACTAACAAGCTGTCACGCTATGTTGTAGCTACACTTCCAATACTGTATAACTACAATTACTGCTTTATCTGCTGCGGGCTCGGTAATAAAGGGGTTTCATTCCCCGCTCTTGAAATTGTCAACGGGATTTTTGGGGGTGAACTGGAGAGTGGCGTTGGGTAGTGTGAATATCTCCCATTTGCTCAGTCTGTTGGGTGGGGGTGGCTTTTCTGTGTTTTTTGTTTTGTTTTGTTTTGTTTTTCTTTTTAAGTTGGTGAATGCTATTTGGAGAAGGAGGGGAAATACTGAATATATGCATAACAAGACTAGCTCATCACAGAAAGCTTTCTATTTCCTGGCGATAATAATTAACTTTCGTCTTATCAGCTGCTAGGAAATAGCTATGCTGATGTGTTCAAACCCACAACATCCTGGATGTTTTCACTTAAAAAGTCATCGGAAAGCCTTTGGAGTAGTGCATGTGTTACTTGGAAGGCTGAAGTCAAAGGGATTGATTGTGACTTTACTTGCAGTGGTGTCAATAGGGAGCAGTTCCTCCGCAGCCGGGCAGGAATGGTACGCCCAGTGCGAAATCAGGTTTGAATTATCTGTAGGTTTCTGAAAGGGTGATTAGGCCCGTGGGCAGAGATAGAGGGGCTGAACAAAGCCGGCTAAAGACAGCACTTCCACTAGACCAAAGCGCCAACGTGTGGTGGATGGCACCATTTGGTGGGGAATGCCCATGTTGGATATATATTTCCTACCGTAGGTGGACAGGGGTCTGTATACTGACCGCTGAAACATAATTGGGTATAATTTCCATCGACTTTTTATTTGTTTCTTGAAACCAGGTCACGAAAAAGCAAGGCTTGCACTGGTATGACTAGATAATGTTTTAATAGGCTTTAAATATACTAACGCTGTTAGGAGCAAGATTAATAATGCTCTCCAGGAAGGTGTTTAAGCTCCCATGGGCACGTCTATTCTCTGAAGAGGTACTGAGAGTGAAGAGCTTACGTTTCTGCTAATTTATCTACTTTTCGCTGGAAAGTGGAGAGGGAGGCAGAAAGGCTAAGATCCTTCATCCTTGGAACGCTGGAATTAAATGGTGAGGTTTTGCTCTTTAATTTTTGCTTTTAATTAAAGAGTGTTGTGGATGTGTTCTTTGAAAAGCATCTTACCCTGCTTCTTTTTTGGAGGAGATGCAAGAGCTGTTTGTAAGATGCAGCTCGCCAACAAGCGAATTGGACTCCTGAGCCACGCTTGAAACAAAATGCCAATTTTACCTACAGTTTTACTAGGTTTCCTGGTTTATGCAGTGGCATTTGAATGGCCTCTAGTAATTGTTTTTAGCAAGAAAAAAAAATTCAAACAAAAATGAAAAACACAACCCAAAACTCATTAGCACTGAATTTGGCATGCCATGAATCGTTAAATCTTTATATAAATGCAGAAGTAATTTGTAGCAAACAAAGTCCTTTATTTTTTTGGAAAGTCTTTCTTTTGAATTTTCAGTCTGACTGCTGAGGTCCAGCATGTTTTCCAAACGTCGGGTGTTAATTCAAGAACAGGGAAGGAACCAATTCAAGATTTAATTAAATATTACAATTCTTGAGCATCAAATACACTAAATGGCAACGAGTGAATAAAATTATGTGGAAAGCAAAAGATTGTAAGTAAATGCTTAAATAGTTTTTGGAGGAACAGATTACATTTTACATTCACGTCTTTAACCTAAATTTGATGCTAGCGTGTGTCACACTCAAGTGCCTTCCCCTCATATCCTCCGGTGCTTTTTGGGGTAACAGACTTTAGGCTTTTTATTTAGATCAGGCTACGCTTTGAGAGTTAACTGATTGCTAAAGCCTGAGAGGGGAGCTTTCCTGCACCTGGAAAATTAGGGGAGCAAAAGCAAGAGACACGTCCGCATCCTTTCCCTGGTGGTTCTTCACCTGTGAATTTGAACTGCAGTGGTAATAAAAGTTTTGTGGACCTCATTTTATGTGAGATCATTAAGCGACAGGAGAATTCAGGACTAGCTGCCCTTCATAATTCAGGACACTGAAAGGTGCCATTTATAAGCTCAAAGCGCCTGCAGGAAGGCAAAACAGGCTTGTAAAACTTATACTCCACACTCTGAAAGGTAACCCGTTCGTACTGCCGGCTGCAGTGTCAAAATTGCAAAGGTGGTTGGTATTGGTTTTAAAAAACTGAAAAACACCTGCCTCTAAGTTGGTACAGTAGCCTGAATTTTTGTACTTCTTGGGTTCGTACGTCTTTTGCCCCAAAATATAATGGGGAACGATTGTAGTAAAAACCCCATTGGTTGTTGTGCATAGCTCTTGGGCTTATTGGCCTTCCCATTATAGCCAACCATTTGCTGAGCTGCTAATTTGGCCATAAAATACGTTTCCCTTGACTTTTCAATAATATTTTGCAACTTTGTAGGGCGGTCAACTTTGCCCATGATGTGGGCCAGGCACTTTGTAGGAAGAGCTCTCACCTCCTTATTGTCCGAGGAGCAGCAGCGGCAGCGTGCCCAACACTTGGAATGAAAGGAGGTCTTCACCAACGTGGTTGATAACGCCAGCGCATCAAATCTGCACGAAATGAATCGCTACAGTGCCCAGCAGGCAATGAATGCCTTCTGCAGGATAAGGAACACGCCGCAGTCGTATGGATGTAGAAACCCCGAAAGGTGCTAGCGCGGCAGCCCAAGGAAACTGTGAAGCCCAGTCCTCTTGGTCCTCACAACAGGCGCTGCTTTCCCAGCGTGCTCCCCTGGTATGCTTCAAGTGTGCGTGACAAAAGCAGAGCAATTAATGCCTGGGATGTCGGTTGTGGTGGCGGAGGACTTTGGTTGGTTCGTTTTGTCGTTCGCTCAGTTAGGGTCAAGGCTGAAAACTTCCCAAGTGTATGCTATGGAACTAGCCATCCATATCTATAACCCTAAATTGCTGGGGCTGAACTCTTCTCCTTCAGCCAATGCAAGCTGAACTACTCACAGCCTCATTAAAGTTCCTTGACTGCAATTACGTGGGTGCCAATTTGCACAATCAGAACATAAATTCCAACGAAGACAAGAGCTGACTGCGCGTCACGGCTGCCGGCAGCACCTTTGTTTTGCTAATCGGCACAAATTCAGCATCTACGCGTTCACGTGCGTTGTTTTCAGCAGCAAGGGGCGATACGGCATAGTGTCCAAGCTGCCACCCCTCTGTACCTAGTTTTTAGGATCCAGAGAAGCAGCCGATATTTGGAGGTGTGTTTGTATTACTCTGTTTTCTTACGCTGCTTTTGTTGCCTCTATTGACGTGCTTGGGGCCCCAGATACTGCACGGAGTTTAGTATGACCCCGGGGCCTTCGCAGAGTTGATTGCAGGACTCAAACCTTTATATCCACTATTAAAAGGCAGTTATGTGACTGTTTATGTTAGAGCCAGGTGCTTTGTTGGCTGTGGACATGCTGTTACTTGACAAAATTTAGTTGTTGTTTTTTTTTCTTTGTCATCAAAATATGATAAACCTACTTAGGATCGGACCTTACTTTTCACAAAGGGACTGGCTGCCTTCAGCGGACCACTTTGATTCCTGCAGGACTCGAGTCAGGGTTCTCCAGCTGTCTGTAAGGACGTGCCTGTAACAGCACTCCTGCAACTCTGCTACTTCTGTATTTTCTTTGAGAAAAACATATTTCTAGGTGGCGTTTTGACGGTGGTATTATTTTTGTGGTATTTTTAATTTAAGCTCTCTGATCCGTAGCGTATTTATTTCCAGTTTTTGTGGGTTCTTTTTTATTCAGGCTTTAAACACAAATACTTTGTGGGTTTATTGTATTAAGCATCAGCTTATTTATTGTTGAATCTATACCATACTGAAGCACTCTGAGGCACTTTGGGTTGAGCCAATACAAAATGCTCACTTCAGCTACTAGAAGTATAAAATCTGTCTTACCGATTCCTTGAGAAGTTGATAGATGTGAAAAACATTTAACAGTGTTTTTGTTTTTTTTTCCTTTCCTGTTAAACTAAGCTACCGAGGAAATCTTCCTCCCGCTACATGCTGCAATATGTCAGAAACACCGTTATGCTATAGTTGCATCATTATCTAAAGGAAAAATTGAGTGTGGGTTTGAAGTCGACAAGTGATGAAAGTAGCCCTGAGGTTGTCAATTAGAAAGCCAAGGCCTGGAATTGATAAGTTAATGGCCAGTTCGCTTCTCACCCCCTCACTTTGCTGCCTGCTCCCTCCTCACCCCGCAGCAGCTTTATTGCCCAGAACATAAAGGAAAGGCTCGTGTTGGTTTGTGTCCTGAGATTTATCTCACTAATATGATGCACTTATATTCTCGTCTGGTCGCAGTGTTCTTAGTATAGACAGGTCGTTAAACATGGAGAAATGAAATGTAGCTGGCAAAAAAATCATTCTCACAATGGTGCCCCCTTTTTGTCTTTTGTTAGTTTTCTTTTGTTTAAAAGTTGAACTGTTGAGACTGTTTTTTCAGCCCATCCTCCTGGAATACACGCAGCAAGTTCAGAAGTACCGTGTAATTCGGCTTCTACCATATGTCTGCTTGCAGGTTTTAAGATGTGAAATTTAATGGCAGCCAGTTGGAACCCATGTGTTCCCTTTAACGGTGGGGGGCGACGTGCATTTTTTTTCCTGAAAGGAAGACACTAGGTACCAAAGTTTGTGATATAATGCGATACAATCCATCGTATTTCGCTTGGGCAGGAAGGTTCTGACATGTTGGCGTTTCTCCTTGCTAGAGGAACATATCATTTCAGATAAATAGGGAAATTATGGAACTTTACAAGGTTTATTCAGATTCTAATCATTCTAGGTGTGCTTTGCCATGAGAAGAGGAATAAGCTCATATAAGCAGCTTTAAAGTAGTCTTAGAAGTAGAATATATCTCAAACAGGAATTGGGCAAAGTAAAACATATAATTCATCTTCATTTTTTTTAGTTTATGTACAGTGTGAGGTTTTTAGGGCTTGTAAAAGATGGGCACCCCAAAGGCTGATGTTTTTTGCTCGTGGCACAGCTGCTACAGTGACAATGGAAATTCAGTGTTTTTCCACATAACCCTGCCTCAACTCTCAACCGGATGAGTAATAATCAAGGGTATAAGAAGGCAGTTTAATTTGTAAGCACATTGAGGTTTTTGACCTTTCTGGTGATTTCAGTGACCAGCAAACATCTGTTGAATGGTAAAAAATCACAGTTGCTGCTTACCTGCAACAATCAAATGAAACAGGGAGCCCAGACTATGGGCTGGTGACCTGGAGCTCCTCTCTCCTCCAGCAGATTTCAAAACACGGAGTAAATTTTACTCTAGCTTAACTGACAGGAAAAGACACGTGGCATCACACTTTATCAGTGTTGGGTAGTGAGCTCCCAGCCTCATCAACCAGATCTTTCCAGGACCCAAGCTGCTGGGCTTTTCCAGTGCTTCACCAGAGGTTTCGTACTGAAGAGGTCATATGGCATGGTTTTCCATAACCGCTTGTTCCTTCTGTGCCGTACCTTGACTTATTGCTGAGATAGATACATCTCATCACACCCATAAATAGTGAAAATACCTAATGACGTTTATGATGAGAGGTTTTGTTATGTTTTGTGGCTCTGGTGTTTCTAGCACTACAGGAATAAGCTCCTGCGGTGGCCTCTTGCAGGACACATTATCTCAGGATGAAGTAAGGAAACTGCAGCTAGTTTAGCCTGGTCAGCGTAATTCTGTTTCCCTCCAGAGCTGGTCCTTTCCTAGGAGTACAGTTTTGTCTTTGCAAGAGACTTCCGCAGTTATTTCTTTTCATTTTTCTGAAAGTTAATGATGTTGGATCAGCAAACCTTTTCTTCAGCAAAAATCATCTCTTTCGGGACTCTTTTTCCCTTAAGCTCTTTCACTCACTCTTATATCCATCATCCCATCGGGGCTGTTGTGCAGGTGCATTCACGTGCCATTTGGAAGCTGGTCAGCCAAATTTTGGTGGTTCCAGTCACTGCTCTGCAAAACTCAGACTGATGGCAAAAATCTCCTAGCATCTCTTTCTCTGTGTTGCAGCAGCGTGTTGGTCTCTGCTCTTGTTTTTTTTTTCCCCCTCCTCTTTGGTTTTTGCTGTTGGTTAACTGCATTTTCTCACCCGTGGTACTCGTTTAATCTGAGAACCCCTCTCATACTATGTGTTTGTTTACTTTTGTCATGCCTTAAGTACATCAACATGTTTCAGCATCAATGAGAATTTGCCTTTTCTGTTGTCAGCTCACCAGTTTACACTAATTATTTTCGTAACTTCTGTAGCACATCAAGTTCTGCTTGGGAGCACAGGGGTACTAAACAGTGCCCGTCACACGGTGAAGGCTGTGGCTCTCCTCTGAAAAGTTACCACTGGAATTGGTCTTCTTCCCCCATCTCCATACTGACAGAAGAAGAATCTCATTTTCAGAGGAAAAGTTTCTTTCTTCCCAGCAAGGCTGAGTCCACGTAAACTCTTCAGCTCTCTAGAAGTTCGGTTGCAATGGATCGCATCTGTCTGAAATTACAAAACCCTATGCAGAGCTTTTGACACTGTAGAGCTTTCTAGGGCTAAAAATTAAAGGCATTCCTTTCCACCCACATACTTTACCTCTTCTGACAAATACATAGGAGCATGCGTAGTGCTTCTTCCTTCCCATCTGAACATTCTCAAGCCTGGAGCTCCTGCCCTGCTTCATGATAACCCATATTCACAGGACTGCTGGAAAGAAACGAAAATTATGTATCAAAACATGGTGTGGAAATTCCTAATTTCCTTGTTTTGATATGGAGTCTTAAAATAGAGAAAAGCTTGTCCAGATTTAGTGATTTAAAACATTTGGAATGGATAAAAAAGCCTGTTCCACATACTAAAAATCAAAAAGTGCTTGCAAAAAGGCATACTAGGAGTGGGGAAGGTGACTTGGCATTTCCAGATTTTGAATTCCAAAACCGAAATTGAAGTTACTGTTGTACTTACACAAGCAAGAAAGATTCCCTTTGAGTATGTCTGAAATGATAAAGAGTTCAGTTAAGTCAACTTGTCTTTAAGGTCAGTATTGTGTCTAACATGCATGCTATTAGCAGGTGATTGTCCTGCAGGAGCTCAGCACTGACGTTTCTGAACAAGATAAACCAGAAAACAAATATGATACCGTATAGGTTGCATTTCTTGGGGCAGCTGTGGGGTTTAGTCACTTATTCATTAGGGAATACTAATGGCAAAATTAAATAGTTTCAAACCAAATGCAAACTTCTGGGGATGGCTAGCAGCAGTTTGGGCCTCTGTGGTACTGTAGGTCTCAAAGATGTTTGGAGGCCTTGGCTTCAGAGGCTGAAACATTCACCACCTTCCTGATACACCCGTTGCAAAGCATGGGGAGGGCAGGCTGCAGAATGTCTTCACTCTACAGCCATGAAGGAAGATTAGGGCAGAAGAGAAGGATGTAAAAGATTTTTAAAACTTTAGACAGCGCCAGTTGCTGTTTCAGACCACTTTCTGCCAGCTCCACAACTGATAAAAATATGTATTATCTGGCACTTTTCCATAAAATATTTCTGATTAGTTTTTGCTGCTTTCTACTGCTAGCAGTGGTGATGCTGGCACCTTTTTCCATTAAAAAAAATAAAAATCTTGAACTAAATGATAAGCAGAGAGCTGAACCCGGAGTCAATGAGATGGGTAAAACTCAACGATCAAGTAATAAATAACAAGAACAGTTTTCAAAATTATTCTTTTCTTCTTAAAACTGTATCTATTAAAATGGTGGCAAGGCCTAAGCTTACTGTAATCTGCTTAAATCATAAAAAAATAAACAAAATGGAAACAGTACATTCTTGCTTCCAAGCTGCAAGTCAGGCCATTGAACTGCTGAAGGTCACTGCCTAAACTCTGGATACTTGAGTTGTTTGAAGTACTGAGGTGGCTTTTGAGATCCACTGTCTCTTGGGTAAGTACCAAGAGAATATTTTCTTCAGTATATTCAATTAGCTCAATTAAATGATTAATTCATTCAAACTTGACCAATTGGGAGTTGAAAGAAGCAGAAAAGCTTGTTCTTCTCTACCAATCTGTGAATAAAAGGTAATTATGAGAGGATTAGATTTTGTAATACTACAGAATTGAAGGATGTTATGACCAATTTCTAGATTGTGCTAATTCCAGCTAATGCTGAGTTATTTTAATAGCTCAATTGAAAAATCAAACCACAATATATATTTTTCCTCATTAAGGCTAACCTGTTTACAACAGTGCAATGCAACTGATAAACCATGTCTCTACATTTTAAGTTGCATTCCAGTTTGCATTCAAACGTAAATCATACATGAGCACAAAGGGATCAGCTAATAAATAGGAATCGTGCTATCCATGATTTTCTAACAAACAAAAAAAAATCTGAAAAAATGTATAATGAGGTATAGAAAAGCTTAAATAGATATCAGTAGAGCTACTCTGTCCTTCTGGCAAGCAATAAGAAGTGCCAAATTTAGTGTAAAAGCTATATTTAGTTACAAAGCAACATACTTTGGTGGTTACAAACTGAGAATTAACCTTTCTTCAAGAAAATAACTAAAATGTATAAACGGGAAAACAAGATTCAAGTTAATTATTTAACTCAAGGTTTCCTGCTTGGTAGTTTAACTCGTCATTTTGAAGTAAGTGGCCTAAAAGACTTCATCCTTCTGCAAATCATCAATAACTGAGGTACCGATGACTGAAAATGAACCTAAGTGCACGTTTGACATAAGGATCCGGACATTCAGCCAACGATGTGAACTCAGGGATGTGGGGAAAACAACATTTTCAGTCCTGGCCTGGTACCACCACCGCGCGTCCTCCTGCCTCCCGGTCTCGGCTGGCGCTGCTCCTGTGGAGGCCGATCCTTCCCTTCTCATCGAGGCGCTCCCACAGCACGTTGTTGCTTTCTGTTGCTGACTGGCCAGGATTAAGGACCGATTAAGGACCAGGCAGTGGGGACGAGTTTGGCCCAGTGCCGCCAGACAAGAAGTAGTAGTGTGGGTGCTCCGGTGCCGTGCAGTTGAGACACTCGCTGCTCGCTGCCCACTAGGCCGTGCGGGGTAGCTTTGCTGAGTCTCAGCTTCTAAAAAACAGGTCCTTCATCTTTGGCAGATGTCAGTAAGCCAGCTTTGTATGTGAGAAAACAAACTGAAAATACGGCTGGAAATCTTGCTGGATGTGACATTTCCCCATTCCCCGTTCTACCCCGCAGTCCTTCTCCAAGACAACTCTGTGTCTTCCTGTATGTCCTCAGCCTCCTCACGGTCACTCCCCCCCTGCTGGGGCACGCAGCAGAGGGTTTTCGTGGCGGGGAGCCTCTGCCCGCTGCTGCAGGCACAGCAATGTCGGGGCAAAGGGCACGTAAGAAGGAAGAAGCCCAGTGACAGGCTCTTGCCTCAATACCGCAATCAATACGAAAATGCTCTGGGTGCGGCCTGGCCTCCGTTCCCTTTGGCGGTCGTCTGCCTCCCTTGTCTTTCACCGTGAGAGCAGAGAGACTTGCGGTGTTGACTGAACAGTAACAGGCAGTGCAAACAGGGCTGGTGTAAAGGCTGCGTGGTACCTGCCCCATCCGTCTGCCTGGATTCCAGATTTTTGGGGGTGCTACCTCTTCGGAGTCTTTTTCAAGTGAAACCCAGGTTTTGCCATCTCTCCCCCGCGTCCATCTACTGTGAAAGACGAGCACCGTGTATAGGTTTTTCCAGACCAATTTTCTGGACAACTTGGACCATTTTTTGTGATGTTTCTAAAACTGGCAGACTAAGAAGTGGTTTTTTTTTTTTGTTATTTTTTTTTTAACGCCTGCGTACACTGCAAGGATATTTTAAAATAAAGATTTTTTTTTTTAAATCTTTAAGCGAGTTTAATGCTTGTATAAGGTGCCAGATTTTAATTACAGTTGGCATTTATAAGTGTGGTGCTGGCAATGGCAACCATATTGCTGAAAAAAGGCATAAATTTTGACACTGGCAATATGGGAACCCAGCGTAAGAGACTGTAAACCCAGTTGCATTCTCTTTTAATATACTGGTTTAAGGGAAGAACTTCTAATGGTTAATGTTTAAGTAGACTGTTTAGGGTTAGATACAAAGTTGTTTTAATTTCAAACTATTTTGTAATTTAGGTCCTATCAAAGATCAGCTTCGGCAATAAGTTTCTATTAAACAGCCTCTAAATAAGCATGCTTAAAGTAGGGAAAATAAGATGCTTCATTACAAGAAATGAGGTTGGCATCTACCAGGTTTTCCATTAAGTTCCAGGTCACAGACAAATAAAGGAAGTATGTTAGGAAAAAAAACCTTTTTAAAAATAATTAGGGAGATGTCTGTTTTGTTCACCAGATGGAAAATCAGTAGTTGTGGGTGGTCTGTGCTGGATGGGGCATCTCACAATTGGCAGAACTATGCCTTTAACTTTTAAAGTCCTGGGACAAAATGTGAAAGTAATTGACTGTTCAGAATGCGCTCTCTCTGGATACCTATCATTGCTTTTAAAACCAGGATTTGGTGAGTTTCTGACTTTTTTTTTTTATAAGAATGCTCAAGCTGTTGTGTCTAGTATTAGGCCAACGGGGTATATTTTTGGTAGCTGTTTATTGGGGCTGTTGTCTTTTGTGATTACGCCTGCGTGCGCCTGTGCTTGCATGCGCACAACTGAAATGCCACAGCTTTGCAATTCTCCATTAGCACGCTGTGCACATGTTTTTCATAATATTGTCCGCATTTGCCACGTCCAGAGTGTACCTAAACTGTGGGCTAACATCATTTGTTTCTTTCCTGTAGTTCATTCCTTTTTAAGATTCAAATCGGAAATGTCTATCTATTTCCTAACATAAAGAAAAAAGTTGCAGCCTTGTTTTTGCAAGCAAGAAGAAAATTCCTATTTTAAAATAATTCAGGGTGTTGCACAAGTATTGTAAATCAGTAACATTATTTTTTTAAAGAAGAAAACAAATGTGCATGTGTGAAAAATGTGTATACATACGCGTGTTAAATATGGTCATTTAAGAAGGTGTTAGGATTTTCTTGGTGGAGTTTGCAACTTTGCTCACCGTTTCAGTACTGGTGTGTTCTAATTTGCAGATTCATTTGAGAAAATAGTATAAATAGTATAATAGAAAATAGTATAATGGCATATATAAGATGTGGAAAAAAGGGTTAGGAAATCTTTGTATTCGTGTTAAGAAAAAGATTTTATTATCTGTACTGCGATAAGAATGCGTGCTGTTCAGTGGTGACCTCGAAAAGAATGAGACAGAACTCATTTATGGCATAGGAGGCGATTGCTTTTTATTTCCCTTACTTTAAAGACAATTTTTTGCAGTTATCCCTCTGAATGGTCACAGAAAATTGAATGTATGTTATATGTATATTGTAGCTTGTGTTAAACCGATCCCCACACTTACTATGGACAAGCATTCTCGAAGATAAGTGAGGCACTCAACTTAGTAGCTTCTTTGTAAAATCCCTTTTGCTATGCATGACATGTACTCTGTGTTTTTTTTCCTTGCAGTAAATTATAAAGCTTTTTTCTTTCCATGAATCTCCTTCCAAGAAAACACATACAGCCTAATAACACTCGCCTTGAGAACGGTGCATTGCCTCCACTACAAAGCCGTGTTTTCATTGAAGAGATAATTATAATATGGTTTAATGTTCTTGTCAACCCTGAAACACTGTCCCTAAAGAGTGCTATTCTGGAGGATGTCTTTTTGAAGAGAGCTGAATGTAGCTCGGAAAACATGCATATAGCCACACGCTTTTCTGGTAGACTAAGACGGATTTTTAATACAGGATGTGCTCTCTGAAAAGAATTACACGTTTTATACATAAGGTGATAATTTAAAGCTGCTCCTTCCTCCAGATTTCGCTGTTGAAAATACGGAAAATTTGCTTGGATTTATTTGTTTTGCCCCCCCGTAATGTTTATAGACTTTAAATCTATACAAGGACATAAACTCATAACAACAATTAAAATGCTTTTAATGTGCTTTGGAGGCACAGACTTCAAATGAGTAAAAAGCCCGAACTGGAACACAAATGGTTCTTCCCAGGCAACAAACAGGCTTGGCTGTTGATATGCTGTAATTTTCTGCTTTACTTAGTAAAAACAGCAATTACTTATTTGTTCCACGGCCCCCCCAGCACAGATGCTACTCAGTCTGTCCATCTTCTGAGCGCAGAGCAGGCTGTGTGTGCGCGCGCGCGTGTGCATGTGTTGCAAAGCAACCCAAGTCAAGTTTCCCCATTGCACACCGTACTCTTAACAGCATTTTATTTGACACTCCTGCCAGTTTGCCACCAGCTCCAGACAATGGCGTGCCGGCGCTGACTGTGCCTGTGAAAGTCGTGCTTCGCGGTCTCGGCGGCCGGCTGCAAGCGCTTGCTTCCAGGTGCAGGTTTGTAAAGCATCGAGCCGAGCTTACAAATGGGCGCAAGTGCAGAGAAAAGCTGGACGGTCACACCAGTTAAGGCTGCAGCCTGGTTGAACAAATCTCGAACATGGTTTTCGCTGTCTTGGCTTTTGTGACGGTCTGGTGGTCGTGAACTGTGGCCGGTGCTACCAGGAGCTGCGTATGCTGAAGCAAAAAGCCTTGGAGGGAAACCGTGGGCTGGCTGAAGGCAATGCAGAATTCCCATTGCCTTCAGCAGCCCCGGCATTTTCCCCTTCGGTTTCAAAGCCCAGTTACGGCTGCTAAGTTTGCGGCCACACCACGAAAACCTACTTCTAACAACACCACCGAAATAATAATCCCCTGAAAAGACATGGACGGCAGCACTGCGCATGCAGTCAGCGTGCGCCTGTCAGCGTACACAAGGAAACGCGTGCTCCAGCCCGGCTTCTGAATCTGGTGTTTGTGGTCTCGAATTTAATACCTAATTATTTTTAAGGGCTAATCTTAAACGAGGAATATGAGCTAATTAATTGAAAGTAGGCATTTTATTAAGTACGCAATTAGTGTAATTCTGTAGAGGTAGTTTAATAGGAGCACAATGGATGGAAAAAGTGTATCATTTGAATCTGCATCCCAGCCGTCTCATCATTAGCAATCCATGTGCTTGCTCTGAAGTCAATGGGATTTTTATTTTTCTTTGAGGAGGAGGAGGAAGAACCACAAAACAGGACCTTAAATTAGTACAGTAAATAATCTCTCCAGAGAAACTTTTCACTGTGAAAACCTCCCCACCAGGCAAATGTTGTCGTCTGTTGTGGATGTGTTGTTTGTCGTCTGAGCGTGGATGTTGCTGCACAGTTTAAAAATAGCCTCAAGATTTTTCCCCTCGGGTTTATTTATTCAAGCTAGAAAGCTACCCTTCAAAGAATAAGTGCATGTTTCAGGCAGATCCAACATTTTATAGTCATGCCAAGTATCTTTTGGTTCCCCCACCATTTGCTTTTGTTTTGTAGTGGAAGGAAGAAGTAGACACTAAAAATATAAAATCTCCATTAATGAATTTAGATCCTCAGTGGCTGAGAAATGAAAAAGTTTCCTGTTGTCCCTTCTTTTCATATCTTTGTTACTACAAACTTTATTTTTAGAGTTTGTTTGTATCAAGACAAGTTGTGATCTACCCTAGTCCTTTTTTAAGCAACTCAACACCTAACATTTTGATGGATTTTTTTTTTTATTTTTTCCCCTAAACTATCTCTTTTAATTTTTGAACAAATAGCTTATCATGATATTAAATTTCGGATGAAAAGTATACAGGACTTTGCGAGTAGTTGAATACACATTACTTTTTTAGCCATTTTTTTTTTTTTAGGCTGTATGTTTGATTTATTTAAAAATGCTTTTTTATTTTAACTACGAAGGTGTTACATATTAATCTACGGCCACTTTGGATGCTGCTACAGTCACCAAAACGGCTTGGTGATGCCTGTCTGTGCTGACAGGCAGGTAGCTTTGCTGCTGGGTCTCCTCATGAGTTGCCCTCTCTGAGGAAGGCTGCTGGAGGGATGCTGCCAGGCGGCCCCTTTCGTGCCGTCCTCCCATGCTCGCCGAGGCAAATGTTCCTGCTCTGCTCTTAACACATCCTTGATATTCCACTCTCCTTCTCCGCGAAATTTTTCAAATGAGGAATTGTTAAGCTCTGAATATTCTGGGTGTTTGTTTAAAACCAAGTGGAGCACCTTGTGTTTCCTAAGGCACTGGATTTCCAGCTTTCACATCCAGACGTTGTGATGGAGAGAGCAATTGAGCTGAAGGCTGTGTTGTCCTGTGTTGATGATCGCATCTTGTTTAAGTGGGTAAATACACTCGTTGACCCCACTTCCCCTGAAAATTCCCATCAGTTGCATATTATTGCATATTAATAATGCAGATCCACAACTATTTTCTTGCCCTGTCAAGAACTGGAGCAAAATTTTGCTCCGGTTCTCTTTTAATTTATTTATTTTGATTATTAACCTTGCTTTCTTTTATGATAACGACGTTCATTCAGCCTATAGATCTCCATACACGCTGCATTCTTATAATTCTTTTCTCATAATGGGAGACTGCAAAGACATGCAGCTGCTTACTAAGCAGCCTTACTAAGGCCAAAATGCTCAGGTTAGGAAATGTCAGAATTAAGATAGCTGATGCAATCCAAGTTCAGCCCCCTTACACGTTCACATGAGAGCATCGTCTTTAATTTCAGGATCATACACAGTTTTTTTCACAGGACCCCTGCCTCAGTTACTGAACAGGATGGACGATGCTGAGTTAATGAGCAGTTATTCAATATTTTGTTTTCTCCTAATTTTTCAATGTGTAGCCCTAGGCCTTATTTACTGCACACTATTGAAACCCTGCTGTGAAGACAGAATTGTTAATTTCCTCATGAGCTTTTCTATGGCACTTATTGCTATAAATATCTGAATGCTTAACAAACATTAATTAATTTATCTACAGAAAGCCCTCATGATGAAAAGGGCTGGTATTGCTGCTGTTTTACGAACAGGGAGCTGAGGCATAGCGAGCTGAGGATCACGAATGTCCCATAAAT
Source organism: Anser anser (assembly GCF_964211835.1). Lineage (NCBI taxonomy): Eukaryota > Metazoa > Chordata > Aves > Anseriformes > Anatidae > Anser > Anser anser. Next base: position 155,504,653 of record NC_139720.1, on the reverse strand, counting down.
CCGGGTGCTCAGTTGTCAGCTTACGGTTAAAGAAGTAGAGATCTGTGCTTCAGCATGCAACTGTGAGGCACCTGGCCATCAGAGCAGAAAAACAGTGCTAGGTTAGATAAATAGGCTTCCTCTGCTATTATTAGAAGTGCTAGGGAGTTGAGCAGTGTAAGGAATAATAATACCATTTATTTCACTTATTGCTTTTATGTGGGGAAGAAAATACCACCACCAAAACCAAACCAAACCAAACCAGAAGCTTTGAGCATGCAAGTCCTTTTCACCTGCACTCTTTTACTTTTGTATGTCCAAGTAATTTTAATTCTGTGCCAAGTATAAACTCCTAGAGTCCCATAGAGCATCAGGGCTGCAGCTCCACTCGAGGAAAGCTGGAAGTACTTGAAAGATGCAGGGAGGAGGGAGCCACCTAAGCTCAAACCAGGAGTAATACTGCAGAAATACCATGCCTTAAATCACAGGCTTTTCTTAGATTTAGGAACCTTACTTGGGGTTTCAGGAAAGTGCTCGAGATTCAGAGCTCTTAGCCCTTTATTACAGTCACATATCTTAAGCTCTTCCAAAGGCATTTGGGGATTTGATTTAATTATGTAGGACCCTAGCAGAAGGGGGTAGATACAAAAACGTTGATGGCAGCGCCCTCTTACTTACAAAAAAGGCCTCCCAGGTTCCTACAGACAGTACTCTTCCTTATCCAGTCGTGATTCAGGTCTGTGCTATGAAACATCTCTGCGAGTACGTTACTGAAGACGCTTTCATAAGCTGTGTGCCCCACGGGCTGAATTTGGATTACACCGAAACGCGAATTTGCCTGTTTCCTAGTTTTTTGTTAGTTTGTCCTGCAACCTTAGCGGTTGTATCTTAGGGTGGTTTTGCTAGGTTGCCCAGAGGGTGTTTTAGCGTGAGATGGCACTGAACCCCTTGGTGTCACCGGCATGGCAGCTGGAGAGCACGCAGGCAGGCTGAGCAGCACACAGGTATTACATCGAGGTGCGTGGTGCTACCGGCGTCTTCTGGGTTGGTGCAGCAGGTGGGAGCCTCGTGCTCACAGCGGAAGAGATGGGAGAACAGCTCTGTCCTGTCCTCGCTGCCTTGTTCCAGTCCCATTATCCCCCAAGGGCTTCTCATTAGCGTCTGTTTTGGGGGAATGTTTGCAGGAACGCACAAGAGACCCCCCTGTTCCCACGCTTCCCCAGAGTTGCTGGGAGCCACAGTCAGAGGCAGGTTTGGGGGCTGTGCCGGAGCTGTGCCCACGCAGCTCCCTCGAGGGGCTGCGATACTGCACAGCCTGGTCTGAACAAGGGCTGCGAGGGGAAGCAGCACGGCAAAACATCTAGATTAGTACCATCGTAGATGAAACAAATCTTCCCTGCCTGTGTTGCACTGCAGCTTTTCAGAGTTTTTGAACTTGTCCAAATTTGGGTGACTTCAATGAGCACGGCAAAGACATAATACAAAAGACTCACGGTCTTCTATGCTAAGTTTAAAGAAATTTGAAGAGGAACATAATGTAAACGTCCTGGTAGTTTTAGTCTGGAGGAGAGCCTTGTTCTTTGAAATCACCTGTTACTACTGAACATTCCCAGGACTTCAGCCTGAAGCAGACGTGCAGCGCAGACATCCCTCTCCGGTGCTCGGGTGCAGATCGAACTAAATGTGAAGGTTTGAGGTTTTCGTTAACAAAAAGACCAACGTTGCTAATGCAGACCCCCTGCTATTGGAACACCAGAAGTGTTGGACTAACAAATTAGCACAGAGGAAATCTGCAATTGCAAAAAAACTCAGGTCTCATGATTCTAGCAATTGTTTACATCTTTCTACGGCAAAAAAGGCTGTTTAATCATGTTACATTACAACCTTGTGTTCAGATAGTGGGCGCTCACATTATTGTCGTTGTGAAGATGAGTTGTCACTTCTCTGATCTAGGTTGCTCGCACAACAAAGAGGCATTAAAGCTTTCTGTTTGAAATAGAATAAATGGAGTAATTTCTTCTGGTGCTAGGCTGCGCAACAGTTTCCCTTGTACGAGCCCTAAAGTTTAGCCTTCACTAATTGGTTCTGAAATGAAAATTAATCAGTGCAAGGGAAGGGAATTCACGGCTGAATTCTAATTACAGAGTAAGTACACAAAACGTGGCTGGGCAATGCAAAAGTACGGCACGGGAGCGCGATGCGTGGCTCCCGCCTGTTGACTGGAAGTGCTGTCCCGAAACAGCTCTGCGCGCTAGCTCTTGCCAGCAGTGAGTAGCTGGAGGAAGGTCGTAGATGTGCATTTTGGAACCAGCTGTGCTGGTTGACAGTGGCACTGCTCCCGTCTCACTGCCACTCCGGGAGAGGCAATTGCTCCTAGAGGTCTGCCTCAGAGAAGCTCGATAGGCGCTAATGGGGCTCATTTTGCCTGGAACAGGGCTGGGGGCACTCGTGCAACCCCTTCCCACCAGAAGGGCTGTGGAGACGATTGCATCTGGCTGCTGGGTGATCCCAGGCACCCCAGGTTGGTACCAGCACAGGTTGCGTTCAGAAGAGGACATCTGCCTGCAGCCTGAAATCACTGGGAGCAGCACGTGTCCTGCTGGCACAGGCGTCACGGCTGCTGCTTAGCACAGCGCCCTAGAAGGCATTTCATGTTCCTGTGCTCCCTCGCTAAACTACAAAGGCTTTCTTCCCACACTGGTACTCAGTCAACGGCAACATATGCCTAATCATTTTAGTAAAAGTGTTGTTTTTTGTTTTTTGTTTTGTTTGTTTGTTTTTAATTTTCTGTCTTCTCTGTGAAGAGTAAATTCCTCCATTGCTTGATGGGCTACATCTCTACTAAGCTTCTGCTCAGGTTAATATAGAGCTGGTTGCAAGATGTAAAGGCAAATATCCAGAGTTTTGGAAAACAATATTTTTTCACACTTGATATTTCTTGTTTAAAGACAAATGAACAAAGTTTTATTTTGTTTTGCTTCTGTTCCTCACTTTCTCTTCATTTTTTCTTTTTGCTTTTGCAAAAATAGAGGGACAGTAAAATGAAAACCATAGACCAGGCTATGCCATATTCCCTGCCTTCCAATTTTGACTGAAATAATGAAATGTCAAAGCTTTGACTATGATTTGTTTATTCACTCTTTAATACAAAACACCAACCAGCTCTAGTGAGTGCCATCTTCACAGTGCTCTTTGTGGTTGCCCGTGAGCAGCAGCAGTAAGTCAAGATGAAATTCTGTAGCTGCAGAATGAAGACTTGTGTCTTGGTGGTTTGCAGACAGAGGTCGTGTGAGAACATGGTGCTGAACCATGCCCTGTGCAATTGCTGGTGTTGCCAGCTTCTGGTGTTTCTCTAAGGAGCAAAAGCAACGGCAACTGAAGCTGTACGGAGCAAGGAAAGATTAGACTTTTTGCAATTTCTTTTCTGCTAGGCTTGCAAGGGTTTGATTTGAATTGGCAAACGATGCTAAATGCTGTTTGTGGTTTTTTGTTGTTTTTTGTTTTTTTTTTTAATTTAAGGGGTGTATAAGATCTTGAACATTGCAAAAACGCAGGTGTGTATCTGATCCTCCAGTGCACGCTCTTTTCCTCTCTCTTTCCGCTGTGGACCCGCAGCACCATCTTTGCCCTGCACATTTAGAGGGACTTAGGCAGGAGAAGAATAAAAAAGAGGCTGAACTTGACAAAAGCTGTTCTCGGCAATTATCTTTGGCAAAGCTAGTCTGTTAACTGTTGATTATTTTTCAATTAGAAGTAGAAATTAAATCCAACTATGCCCACTGGAGACTTTTTCCAGCGGAAGAGCTCCCAAACTGGGGAGCTATTCTTCCGTGACGGCGCCGGCTTCTCCAATAGCAGCATCGCCATGTGTTTTTCTCAAGGAGACTGCAGTTAGCGTAGCACGCTTTGGGGGCTTTCTGCTGCTGCCGAAGCCAATTTAACACCCGTTAAAGCACTGAGCAAGCCGCATCCGAAGCCTTGTGGGGCTTGAGCGCGGCTCCATAAAGCGTGCATATCCGAGCCGGCCGGGGCGGCCTGAAGGAGGCCGAGGCCGTCTTTCCAGGCCCTTGCCCGGCTCGGCCCGGCCCTGCCCTGCGGGCCCGGCTCCGTGTCGGCCGCCAGGTGGCAGCGCTGCCCCGGCGGAGCGGGCAGGGCCCGGGGCGGCCCGGTCAACCCAGTCCCGGCCGCCTGGTCAACCCGGCCCCCGGCCGCCTGGTCAACCCGGCCCCCGGCCCGGCCTGCGCGGCGGGCCGCAAGGCCGAGGCCCCGCCGGGTCCCCGGGTCTCCGTGCTGTCGGCATCCTGCCCAGCGCCTCGCCCTGCCCCTGCTTTGGCCCTCTCGGGCACGGCGGGCCTTCCGCCGGGCACACGAGGCGGGTGGCATTTCATATAGCTGCTGCAGGTACTGCGCTTCTAAAGAGCCCTTACACACGGACGAGTCGGTCGCAGATGACAGTCATGCCAATAGCAGCAACTAGCCTCAGTGCCTCTGTCACGATACCTGCACTTTTGCAGCCAGCTGTGAAAACATGAAAGACTGTCTGCCTGATGAGGAAAGAAACAGGAAGACAAAATGTAAAATAACGCTGTCTAAAAGCTGCTGGCCTAAGTCTCTCGTGCTGTAAATTGAACCAGAGCCATTTAATCCAAAGGAATTACACCAGTTTGTTACAGCAGAGAATGGGAGTGGAGAATTTGCAGCGTGGCAGTGGCCACATACCATTCAGGAAACGTGTGTTTTGTGCTGTGAAGGAAGGAAGAAACGAGTCTATTTCAGCCCTAGTCTCCGTGAAATGACGGCTTGTTGTCTGATGCAGCTCTGCTTTTGCTTCTTGGTGAGATATTCAGAGCATACATGCAAGGGTGATTCATCTCCGCACTTCTCTGTTGAGATAATGGCATCGCAGACCCTACTGCTAAGGTTAACCTGTACGTTGCATAAGGACAACAGATGGAAATTCTGGTTTAGAGCCACTGCAAAAAATAAAAACATGTTCCAAAGGGAAAAGGATCTTGTATTTCTGTGTTTGAACCTTTGATCTTCATTCACATCTGAAGGGAAGAGTAGACCTTTTGCTGAAGACACATGGTTTTGCATCTGTGAAAACACAGCTGTATATAGCAAAACAAAACTGGCGAAACACAATGGTTTTGCTGTGTCAGTTTAGCTGTTAGCGTTAAAATTCTTTAGAAATACTGTTTTCTGAAGAGCCTTTCAGAAGCTTGCTCTCTTTACACTGTTGTTTGTTGAGATTTTATTCTGTGGGCTTTAAAGTTCATCAGTGATCAAGAGACATCTGCTACCTACATATTTAAAGTGAACTCCTGGGAAAGTCTGGCACTCCGTCAGCAGTCCTATTTTAACAGTTTTCTAAAAAACATGAATGAAAGCATCAAAACGTACGGGCAAATCCACGCTGGCAGAATAACCTTAAAAAACAGACTCGATTCAGAGAAAAAATAATCCCTGTCATTAGTGCTCTAATGTAACTCTTAGTGGTGTGTGTGTAATACACAGCTATTTCATAACAAGACGCGGTCTTTCCCAAGTTGTCCCAAAGCACCCCCTGAAAGCAAGAGGCCACAGTCTGGTGCCTCTGGCCACATCGCTTTGCACCTGAGCAGGATGGCAGACCGGCTCCCAGGTGCCTGCCTGCTGTCCCCAGCCTCCCAGCGTATGCAGCCGCACATCCATCGCCGTCCCAGCAGCGTCACCGGACAGCTCCACTGGCTCGCGTCGTGCTCCAGCACCTACCCGTCCACCGGCAGCACTGCGACTCGCTCAGGTGGGTCAGGAGTCCTGCTGGGGTATCCTTTTTACATGAACTGGTTTATTACGAAAGACGAGGAGAGGAGATGGAAACAAGGAGGGCTCAATGTGCAAACCCCAGAAGGCAAATGCAAAATTGTTTCTTTGAACGTCACTGGGTAACCAACTCCTTTTTGGGCAGGGAAGGAACTGCACTCCGTTTTGTAATTCCTGACATTGGCACGACAGTGCTTTGCTCTTAAAATTTATTTGCCCTGGAGACTTACAATAAATTTTCAAATGTGTTTAGGTTCCTAAACATGCAGCTGGCACTTAATTGGATTTTCAAAAGAGCATAAGCAGGTTAGACATCCCAGCATCCACTGAAATCGGAGGGATTTAGGTACCTATCTTGCTCTTGAAAATCCTGCCAGGTGCCTGTCTGTATCTTCAGTTGCCCTGGAAAATCTGGTCCCCATCCATCGCCGTGATCCCTGCTCTCACATAAATATTTGTCTCCCGTCTCTGCCTCCTGCACTCTGGCCTGCATTGATGCCGGAGCCTCGTCCTTTGTAGTTCCTAACTCCAGGGACATCCCTCTTCTTTCTGTCTACCAAACTGGCTCTTCATCTGTTCAAAGGCTTGGTCGAGCAGCTCTGAGCCTGCCCATATTTTTCACATTAGTTTCCCTCTCTACTATTTTTTAATTTGTTCTTTGTCTTGTTTTGACTCTGTAAAGCGTCTGGGGATAGGAGACTGTACCAACAGGTATGCATGTGAATGCAAGGAGGGCACAGTGCTACGTGCCTTTGTGTGGGTGTATGTATCTCTGGGCTGAATGCGAGGCGATAGGGAATTAATTTTGCGATCAGCCCGCCTCTGTCGGTGTGGTGGCACAGGGAAGTGATCGATGGGTTTTGTATTTAAAGCATGGGAACTCAGAGTCAGAAAATTAATATTTTTTAATTCCTGGCTCACCCGCCGGTGGGGGTGACTCGCCCGGCCTCCTCGTACAAGCAGGTCCCCATCTGTAAAATGGATCCCCGCGTCTCCGTTTGCATGCGTGCGGAGCACGGGTAATTAATTAGAGCTCGTGCAGCCCTTTGAAATCCTCCGACAGAAGGTGCTAGAAGGTGCTGCGGGCTGGCCTGGGGCTGGGCAGCCTCAGGAACCCACAGGGCGAGGACGCGGACGGGGAAAGCTGCTCCCCAATTCCTCCGCCAGGGATATTTTCCCGTTTTCTTCGGGGGAAAACAAATTGGGAAGGGAGTTATCCCTCGCCGCGCATCGCCTCCTCGTTTCCCCAGCAGCAGCAACAGCTTCATTAGCAGGCTGACAAAAAAAAAGGAAAAAAAAAAGACGCAGAGCGCTGAAGTATTAATAACAGCCCCAGCGCGGAGGGACGGCATCTTGCGTCCCTCCCTCACGCGGGACGTTTCCTCACGGCAGCCGCCCCCGGCGGGGAACGGGGCGACGGGCGAGGCCCCAAGCCTGAGGGGAGCAAGGCCTTCCCGCCGGCCCCATCCCGCACCCTGACGGCCCCAAAAGCCCTGCTGGCCCCAAAGCCCCCGCTGCCCGTGTCCCTGCCTGTCCCTGCCCGTGTCCCTGCCTGTCCCCCTGCCCGTCCCCCTGCGCGGCCCTGCCCGCCGGCGGGTGTCGCTGCCGCCCGCCGCTGGGCTCGGCGGGGCCCGGGGGCGTCGCGCTCGGGAGCGGGCCGCCGGGGGCTCCTCGCCTCGGGGAGGGAACAGCGGGTTTGTTTGGGTTGGGGTTGGGTTCGTTTGGGTTGGGTTCGGTGCATTTTTTTATTTTTTTTTTATTTTTTTTTTCCCCGCGGCGGGAGGAGAGGCCCCCGGCCTGGCGCTGCGGGGCGGGAGGGCGGCGATCCCCTTGCGATCGAAATGCCGCCGGTAAAAGCGAAAAAGCAGGGTTTTTGGTTTAGTTTTTTATTTCCTGCTTCTTCTTCTTTTCCCCCTTTTCACTGCCATTATATGCATGTAGGTGTCTTCGTGCTGTCCACCGTGAAGAAATAGATATTTACGTGTAGCGGGATGGCGTTTGGCCGAATATCATCAGTGAACATCAGCGGCAGGAGTACTTCCCTGGCTATAAGTGGATTTATTCTCTTTAAAAGCACACGCTCCAGCCACTTCTCTTGAGAAGTTTCTCGCGTGGGTCACCAGCCCTGTGCCTTCCCCGCTCAGGACCGTTTGCCTGCTAGGATCGTGATTTCTCCCCGATCTTTTCCTCAAGAAAAAAAAAAAAAAAAAGATAAATACTTTTTTAACATCTTCCAATGTTACGGGCTGTCCGTGTCCCCGTTTTGTCCTTTTGCGATGTATTTGCAGTAATTTGCAACTTTTGAAAGCCACTCATTGTTTCTCTGAACTTATTGAAATGCACAGATATGTTAAATAGGAAAAAAAAAAAAAACACCCAATGACTTCTGTTTCACTGCATATGCAAAGGGAGTGCAGCTTGACTCTTCCCTCGGCATTCGTTAGTCACATCCTGTTGTCCATTGTTTTGCTGTTTGTGGTGCGAATCCAATTTATTTAATGGTAAAGAGACAGTTCTTGCTTTTTTTCTTTTTTTTTTTTTTTTCCAGCGATGGTGAGATGATCTGAGAAAGCACACTGGAAACAGAAATAGCAGAGATGCCGATGTGCAGCCACCGCATATTGCTGCACTAGCCTCCCGTAAGGGACGAGGCTGTCCAGAGTGGCTGCACACAAATAGGTAGCATCTAGTTTTTGGTTGCGTTTAATTTGGAGCATACTCAAGCACGCCGGCTGCTCCCAGATGCTTTGCAAGTGAATACGTGGAGCAAACTTTGCCGTGCTTCACACAAGGGGCTGCACGCACAGCGCTTTGCTCCTTTTCGCAAGCCTTAGGAGGTGGTCCGCTGACTGCTTTAGGTTGCCTGTTTCTTTAAAATCCTCTCCAAAATCCTCAGGAAAAGCTGTTTATAGCAACAGGCCTATTTCCTATGCCAAGAAGGAGCGGGGGGACACGCCGTTTTCAAATCATGAGATTTTTAGGGAAACAGAAACAAATAGGGTCCTTGTGAAAGGTGTGAGCTGCCTAAATGGAGGAACTGTACCGGCTTTGAAAGCGCCGCAGTTCCAAAATGATTTTATTAAAGAAGGACATCGAAGACCAAATTTATGATGTTGTTATGGCAACAGAAATAGTCGGGTTGCGATGTGTGTATCCAGAGCGTAAGATTGTAAGAAAGCAGCAAAATAAGCACGGTGTTGTAGTTGGAAAAACAAACTGAGCAGTGCTAGCCACATATTCCACTTTTCTCATTCGCTGCCTGCAATTAGTACGGCAGTCCCTGTGCTCATATGTCCAGTGCTGACGATGGTGCTATAATGAAGGTGTGAGTAAGGCACTGCAATATTTATTGCCCTTCCACGCAACCTGAGGTTTAAGTTTGTCGTTTTTGCCATTGCCACATTGCCACGGTGATGTTTTGCACTATTTTATATTTACTCCTTTTTTGGAACCTGTAACTTTGCTGCGTGGACACGTGCTCCGATCCCTTTTTGTCTCTGAACTCTCCACCTTCCCTCCTGCAGGACTGTCAGCAGCAAAAATAGCTGAATGTGCTCCTCTTAACTCTTTGCAATGGTAAAATTTCGCCGCTGCTTTCAGTTCGGTCATTAAACTGCAGACTGTACTCCCAACCCGCGCTGTTTTAGAAACAGCAGAAATATTTGGTAACGTGCGCGGGGCTGTACTGTAACACGCTTCGGGAACCTTTTGTCCCACATCCGAACTGGATGAATTTGCCAAGTCTCAAATTTCAGGGGCAAGGCAGTACATTTGTAAGTTGGTGTTTTTGTTATTCTGGAAAAGTTATTTGACTTGCAGGCTTTCTTAACTTACCTTTAATAAAAAGGAGATGGAGTGTGACATTAAGCAATTTTACAGCATTAGCAGCTTTTGGCTGTAAACAAAGACAAACGAATCGTGATTACTTTCAGTCTCAGAAGTTTGCTGTCATTTGTTCATAAACTGTGGACTTGATCCTACAGGACGTTATTCAAGCAAAACACGGCTTGAAGCCTCTGACAGTTGTGCCTGAGTAAGTACTCCGGGACGAGAGCCTCTGCCTGGTGAAAAATACACGTACTTGCTATCTAGCGTGAAATATTTCCTGAAGTTGCACACTTCATCGTAGCACTTTTGATTCTCTTTGGGATTGCCTTGCTAAGACGGTGGTCAGGATGTGAAGGCTGGAGAGAAGAAGGGAAATCGAGGTTTTGGAGTGAAGTTAGTTTTTCTCGTTGCCTTTTTTTTTTTCTACTAACCCTCCTCCTTAACACAAAACAAGGCAAAAAAGCTTTTCTTGAAGCATCTGATTTTAATTTGATGTAATTTTTTTAGAGGTTCCTGAAAAATTAAAGCACGTTTCCCCAACGTTCTGAGCTTCAATTTTCAGTATTTTACAATGTAAAATTACTTGACATTATTTAATTGGACGTGAGGGTGTAATACAGGAATTTCCGTTATGTGATGGATTAATTGTTTTCCTAATACTTTAAAGGCTGGGATCCAAACATTTTTCCATTCTATTGCGAAATTAACTGCAATAAATCTGTCAGACCCAATTATTCATTTAAAACATTCCTGACTGATTAAATCTGCACATTTGCCGGTGCGTGTGCACGGGTGCGAGCGGGCGAGAGGGAGAGGTGTGCGGCGGGGGGGCGGCTGCACTTCGCTTCCTCTTAACAGCGGCGGGCAGGGCTGGAAACGGGCACTTTCGGGTTGAACCTGGAAAATGTCATTCTCCAGATAGTGCCGTGTGAGGAGTTCAGCGGGCGTCCATCCGTCCGTCCGTCCGTCGGCCGCCCGCTCTGTCCGTCCCTCTCCTCGGTGCCAGCTCCGAGCAGGCAGAGGCGTAGCGCGAAGGTGTTTGATGCCGTTTGACTCGATCGTGTTTTGCTTCTGCCGTGTGGCGGTGGTTTTGTGTTTTTGTTGTGTGGTGTTTTTTTTTTTTAATAGTTTGTTGATGTTTTCAAAGTCTCTAAACAAAGTCAGATGTGTTAACAGTCTTATTAACAATGTTAAAATGGAATTAACAGCTTGTGGATACCTCGGGAGCACAATAGCATGTCAGCCTACCCTGCCCCCTTATAAATCGTGTCCCGCTGTCTTTCTTTTGTTTCGGTCCCAATCAGCAAACCAAAGTTTTGTCCAGGCAGAAGGGCAGCCCGGGCGTTTGTGCGGGGCCGCTGCGGCGGGCTGGCCGGCCGGCCCGAGGGGAGGGCGACTCCAACGCGGCAAGAAGGGCTCCGCTGACCTGCCGGGCTCCCTGACCTCTGCCTCGCTGTTTTGGCGGTTTAAAAGGCTTTTCCTAGGATGTAGTTTACTTTTATGGTCCTTTCAGTGCCACTACAAAAGCTTTTGTTTACTTAAGATGTATTTCGGGTTAGGTTTCTCTTCATCTTCATAACGCCGGTGGCTGCGCTGCTTCTGGGAAGGTTCATCTGCGGAACGACGTCGTGGTGAATTTTACACAGCTACCGTCAGCCAGATCGCTACAGCCAGGTTTTGATATTTCTGAAATTATTTGCCCCTGAGAGGGGAAGCTAACACCAGCACGTGCTGCTCTTTAATGCGATTTTACCGTGATGGGGTTCTGTGCAAAGGGAAGACTTTTATTTCACGTTCTTGTCTCCCAAGTTTACTTCTTGCAGCCTTGCTGAAATCTTTAGAAACGTCACCCGTCACATCTCAGTGTTAAATGTAAAAAGAACATTTAATGAGGTCTAATTTTTTTCATGTGGCTAGAGTAACGCTGGGTTAATTTGCATATAAAATTTATGTGAAATGAGAAGCATTCCCCATAAGAAAAACATTTATGTGCTTTGCTTTAGCTGTGGTAATTGCGTTTTTACTCCTTTCATCCAACAGTCTCAAAGTATTTACAATTCCTCCTAGAGCTGCATAACACCACAAGGCGGGCAGGCATTTCATCCCCGTTTGTAAGTCAGAAAACTGCAAGTCGCAGGCAGGCTGCAGTTTGCCCAAGGACTGCAAAACAGTGGCAAGCCAAGAATGGCAAAAGGAGTGAGTCCCTTTCGTAGCCACCGCATCGGATTTGTTGAAGTGACACACAGGGAAAGCACAAAACAAATTCTTCCTGGGCACCGATGCGATCAGTAGCAGTGCTGCCTGCATTCAGGACGCTGATTTTTACCTGCCGCTAGTGCCATGAAATTGAGGTAAATATCCTCGAGTGATGCTGCAAGGTGTGGGTGTGCAGGAAGGTGTTTGTAGGGGTGGGAGGCAGGAGCACAGGGATGAAATAACAGTGCCTCCAGTGCCCCAAACTGCTTCCCACATGTCTTTGGCATCTCTCGGACATGCGGGAGCCCCCCGGAGCTCCCCACCCCCACAGCATCCCGCCCTGCTCCGGCTGTGCCCCACCAGCAGCAGAAATCAGGAGGGACAGGGTGCCCCAAAAGCACCTGCTGGAGGAGACCCACCCGCTGGAGACCTACCTGCTGGAGGAGACCCGCCTGGCTACCCCAGCGCTCAGAAACGGGCACGCTCCTGCTCCGGAGGTCACTACACAGAGCAGCGCTTTGGCCAAAATCGCCTGCCCCGCCACAGTGGGGTCATGGCGCTTCGAAGCATCATCTCAGGCGCTGAGTGCACATCTCTCAAGCAGCATCATAAGCGCATGCTGTTGTCCCTGCCTTCCACCTGTATCCACTCGTTAGCTCGTCGTCTGAAAAGGCAGCTTCCACTGCTTGCTGAACAGCTTTCGTTCCCCTGCACTTTTTTATCCGCTGATATTTGTTTGCGTCTTCCACTCATTTGCATTCGGGGTCATCTGTAGACTTAATTCCACTCTTTCGTTAGTCTTCAGAAGTAAGTCTCAATACCACTAGTTACTGTTTTTAAACTTCAGTTTACACAGCTATTCTGAAAACCTAGAAGATAATATTCCAAATGCACATTAAAAAAAAAAAAAAAAGAAGTGCAAGCTAATCAAGGATGCCTGTAGGCCATTTGGCTTCCTTCTGGTGACCGCTGAGCACTGCTCGCCCTCACTGCAGTGACAGAAGTTGGAAACATTTCACCTTTCTGAGGATCACGTCCTGAAGACGGTGTGCAGTGAGTAGGATTAGGTCGAAAATATTATTTTCTCACCCAACGGGTACAAAAGCCCTCTCAAAAGGAAACCTGTGCCGGTTTTACGACTATAAAATCAGTATCTAGTCTGCATTTCTTAATAATGAAAGAACCAGGCTGATAAAGACTAAATTATAGAGGGATCAACGGTGTGTTAGTTATAGTACAGATCACTTTACTGTGTTGTGAAAATGTTGTGCTTAATAGGCGATCCAGTAATTTTCCGCAATTCAGCTTGTTTTAAAAGCTTTGTGCCTATTTTTACAGTGCAGAGTTTTTACATCACTGAGAAATTCTATGCATAAAAAGAGATATTTTCATCTTACTTTAAAGTCCATGAAAGTGAGGAAGAAAGAAAAATTGTTAACTAGGTGCTGTTTTATTTATAGATAAAAAATTGAATGCCCGGTGTGGGGAAGTGCGTTCATTTTTATGCAACATCTGCTGAGATAATAAAGAGACCTTTAGTCTAATCACTACGGATTTCACAATTAGGTGTAGCGCTTGCTAAGAAAATAATTTTGATGGTGGAAATACAGCCGTCACGCTAGTACTTCTCCTTCGTTGTCGTCCTGCAGAAGCCGGGTGTGCCTCGGACGAGCAGCCCTTCTCCCCGAGGTCCGGCACTCCAGCATCACTCCTCGAGCCTTGTTTGCTTTAGCAGCTCATCAGCCGGGATGGAGAAGCCCATGTGCGGCATTCAAGGAGGGCAGAGGAGGAGGCAGTCCTCACCAGCTTTGCTTTGCAGGGCCCCAGAGCCCGACCATCGGAGCTGCTGAGACCTTCCTGGGCCAGCGTCCAGCCCTTAGGTGGTTTTATGTTGTACACGCTCGCTCTAGCACGCGAGTTTTCCAGGTTCCTTCACCTCTACTGTCATTGCCATCGTTACGCAGAGTTCACATCCCTGCTAAACCCCTACCGAAAGATTTAAGAATAATCACCTTTTCCCCTTTTTTATTTCTATTACTTATACTATGTAAGGAAAATCCTTTATAAAACTTATATTTAGTGGAAAACGGCACGGTCCGTTCCCTTTTAACCAACGGCAGTTTTGTATGCTGAGCTATGTGGATGCTCATTAAATGCATCTTCTCAGTGAACTCTCAATAATACGTGCAAGAGCCATGTGAATTTTCTGAAGGGAGAGCCCCTCAAACTACGCAACAAGATTTTTAAAGGGTGAAAATAAGCAGGCTTGGAGACACTGGTTTAAAAGCAATTTTAAGTGAGAGGTTATATATATGTTATGAACCCGAAAAAAATGTCCAAACACGTTTGATATTGTGAATGCAAAGAGTTATCTCGAAGGCAAAATCAAGATACTGCAAAAAGTCTTTACAGGATTAGGCCTCGACAGAGGTGTCTCTGTACAAAAGAAACTCTGGTATGATGCGGTTATTTAAGTCTAAAACTAGTGCTTTTTGGATGAGCAGCTCTCCACAGCGTTTCCTGCTGATACTTGGGTGGTGCCGCGTCAGCTGGTGGAGGTGGGCGTCACGGGAAGGAGGGTTCGGTTTTAGTTAAAGGTGGCTACGCGAGAGGGTTGCCCCCCCGTCTTCCCTGCAGGCTGGAGCAGGGATGGGACACATTCAAACCACATGGAAGGGACTTACCTGAGACCTTAGGAAAGGCCCGCAGGTGCCCGTGGTTGTCTTTCCTTTGCCTTCACCTGCAGGAGAAGCAAGTGCATGGCTTCGGGGCAGGACGGGAGAGCAGGGGACTTGGACAGGAGCTGAGCTGTGGTCTTCTGCTCCTTTGGGTGAGCCGCATGTGGAGCAGGGAAGGGCGAGAGTGGGAGTACGTGCCACGGGCAGAAGTGTCCGAGGATGGAAAATCCTTCTTTCCCATAGAGCAAAACCTTGACCTTTCCAGGCACCTTGACCTGGAAAGCACTGTCCTGAAGGGGCACGAAGTCATTTCAGGCATCGTCTGCACAAGCAGGGTGCGCAGGCTGCTGCCCACCTGAGGCGTGGTTGGGCTGTGGGAGCTCCAGGGACTTGGCCGGAGTATTCCTGAGGTTCACCCCTAAACTTAGCACTCACCTGGCTTACCTTTTCAGAGGCCTTAGTTGTATTCATATGCTACTTGGCGTTCGTCTTGCAAGATTTACTTGTTCACCTGTTCTGTGCCGAATAAGTGTTACTGAAGATATCCTGAGGGTTAACCAGTTGCAGGGGACTTTTTTTTTACGGACTTCTGGCCTCAGAGGGAGGCAAAGTGAGGTGTCTGGGTGGAGGTCTGTCCAAACACAAGGAACTTCATCCCTGGCGCAGATAAGTGGTGGTTTGGGGAAGGAACTGAAGGAGACTGGGTGCCAGAAAGGGGTTTGGACTTCCCCAAATCGTACCAGTCAGCTGACGAGTCCTATCACATCAATTCTATACTAACACTGTATTTTATGAATGCACACTCTTACTAGGAAATGCCATCTCAAGGTGTTCTATCTATATAGATGTATCCATATACATTTTTTTTTCCGTAGAAGCATAATGCAGTAATAATTTATGTGATAGAGAAAGACGCAAGAAGTGTTTTGAAGATGTAGCACATTTAATTACGTATGCTTTCCCATGGCAAGTTGATTTTTAAATTGGGAAACTTGGGAAAACCTTGTAAATGAGGATGCTGGTTTATTTATTTATTTGTTTCGTTTCAGCTAAGACAGATGGGATTCTCGGATCATGCACTGTTAAGCCTTCCTTTGGAATTCGCGCCACTGTGACCACAGAGCCCAGATGGTGCTTAAATCTGTCATTTTTTAACAACCCTACTTTCTTAATTTTATATCCAAACACATTGAGCATTCTAAGTGATTAATTACTGTCCAGATATGTCTGTGCTGCCGCAATTTACTTGCATGTGCCAAAGATCATTTCGTTTGGAGAAGTTAGATTGGTGAGGGCTAAGCAGGCGCTGAGAGACTCCCCAGCAGATACCTTGTAGTGGAGGTGTCTGTGCAGAGCAGTTTGTGCCTTCCTTCTCTGACTGCAGTGGATTAGCAAAAAGTTTCTCTCAGTAAAACAGAATTTTGGTGCACACTGATACTGTAAAGCTTCTGTGCAGGATTTGCAGTATTGCCGCGTAAGTTTCAGTCTCACCAAATCTTCCGTATGCTGGGAGTAACAGCAAAAGGAAGGTTTTGATGCCTGACAATGGCAACGTTTTCATTTAAATCTGGACTTTAGTGGCATGTCCAAGATTGTAATGGCCAGCTATTTAGGAAGAGAAAACTGACAGGTTTTCTTCAAGAAGCAGAGCTTGTCCCAGAGGTTTCAGGAAAGAAACGATCAAATTACTATATTTAGATTCAGTTGTTTCTCTGGTGGTTACTTTTCAATTTTTATTTTCAAGTGATCATTCCTTTCAAAGAGTTTAAATATAATTATTATTTTGCCCAGAGATCTTGTGGATGCCCCACCCCTGGAAGTGTTCAAGGCCAGGCTGGATGGGGCTTTGGCCAACCTGATCGAGTAGGTGGCATCCCTGCCGATGACAGGGGGGTTGGAACTGGATGGTCTTTAAGGTCCCTTCCGACCCAAACCATTCTGTGATTCTATGATTATCTATCTATGTGTCTGACGCTTGCTTTAATTTGCATGTTGGCAGCAGGCTGTTATCAATTCCTCGATTTTTGGAAATAAGGGGAGAAGGGATGCTGTGTGGTGCATGCTGTAGCACAGGTTTACTGCAGATATCATATAGCCCAACAAAATCCTTGAACTTGTGCTGCTCTTCCCTTTGGCTGCGCACTGATTGCCAGCCACCTGGGGGTTATTTTTGGCCGTCACCACATATTGTCTGCTTGGTCACCTCAGTTTTGTGCAGGTAGAGCTCCTGCTCCCAAAAACTCCCAACAAGTGGGAGCTTCCCCTGTGGTGCCTGAGGTCAGGCAGGGTTCCTAGGGCTTTTTTTTCACTTTGCGAAGGAATTGTAATGCTCATGCACTGTTAAACACTGGCAAAGCAAACATCTAACCCATTTTCTATTACTGGGGAATGCTGGGCAGCATCAGGCTGTGTCTCCTTCGTGCGGTCTTTGTGCCTTGTACAGCCCTAGCTGTTAGCACCACGAATAAAAAAGCCCGCTATGTTAAACGTAGCGGCGTATGCCGTCTCAACGGAAGGATATTGCTTTTTGCAAGGGAGATATTATTCCTATCCAAGGCTGAAATTGCCTTCCCTTCTGTGCAGTAGGAAGCTGAGGAGTCTCTAGTGGCAAAGGAAATCTGTCTCTCTTACGCAGAAAGTTTGCGAGGAGGTGTTTGTCCTGGGAGGTTTTAAACGAGCTCAGCCAGCATTAAATACTGGAGAATTGTGGTAGCTGCTGCTGCTGAGACTCAAAGTGATGAAGCGATGCATAATATTTATCTAACCAGACAAGCCTGCCTCTCTGTAGGTCCCTCAATGGACATGAACGCTTACCTTAGAATAGTTTGCCTTATCCCCCATCCGCACCACCGCTGAGGACCAGTTCACGGGAAATAAACAACGCGGGTTGTTCGGTTCAAGACTGATCTGCAGTTATCTGAGGAGCACAAGTTTGGCAGTGCTGAATTTCGGTTATACTGAAAAACCTCGAGAACCATTCCTCACCGTGTTAACACACTTCAAAGGAAACTTCAGTTCTAGAAAAGCAAAAGGAGTTTTTTTTTCTCCCTAGTTTCCCTGTATCTGCATGGAATCGGATAAGTGATAACTAATCAGATAATCAGACACCGCTGGCCAAATGCGTGGTGTAAGGTGTTAAGGGGTACC
The DNA here is from genome assembly GCF_964211835.1 of Anser anser. Classification (NCBI taxonomy): domain Eukaryota; kingdom Metazoa; phylum Chordata; class Aves; order Anseriformes; family Anatidae; genus Anser; species Anser anser. The sequence continues at coordinate 155,487,020 of NC_139720.1, read as the reverse complement.
TTCGACTAAAATGAAAGTGCACTGACTGTGAAACTGGGGCAGTATTCAAGGACCAAACAGTCGAAGTACAGCGTTCAGAGCAATGCATGCTACAGGGGTAAGGCTTACAGAGATTTTGTCGTTTCCTCAAAAGTAAGTGTCTTGCTAGCTCCAGCATAGCACACGCTTGGAAATTGTGCTGATGCACAGAAGTATTAAAAACTGGATTTAGACAGACACGTATAAAGCAAATTTGTGTCTAATATAAAGAGAATGTGCTCTATTCCTATTAATAAATGTGTGTATTACCTGTCTAAATGATCCCATTTTGTTGTATACTGTAGTTTTCAGTGCAGCACATCACTGTCAAAGGCATTTATTCTGAGGGTGCTCCGTCTTGGTATAGGCATTTCCCTTGTTACATTTCAGTTGCATTTAATTACTGTTAGTAATTACTGACTGGTGCTGGTGGTGGCCAAACGGATAATTAATATTAAGCAGCTAACACGCAGGAGTTCTCAACACCATCCTACTGTCCTTCCGTCCACCACGCAGTGGATGCGACCACCATCACCTCCACGTTTCCCTTCCTGCTTGTAACACAGCTGAGGAGGTCCTACAGCCACTCGGAAAAGTCGTGGCACTGCTTTGACATTTGATTTCGGTTTATGATTTAATAAGGCAGGAGCAGGTTCTGGTTTTTAGGAGGGGGGTTTATTGGCTTTCTGGGACAGGGAGCTTGAGGTAGTTATTGTTTTGTTTCGTCACTCTTTCTGGTGATGTTTGTGTCTGTTCGTGACAGTTTTTTGGACGTGCTGAGAGAGCTGTAGTTAGGAAGGGACTTTCTGTCTTTCCTGGGTGCTTGCACCGCCAGGTTCTGTAGCACTGAGTTGTTTGGTTAATTTTTATGTAAGTTGTAAACATGAAGTTTGTCCAAAAAGAACTGATAAGACCTTAACCCAAGTTTCACCATGAAAAACAACCACTGCCAGTTTTCTAGTAATAGCCCAGAATTATCCTGGTTAGTATTTCAATTTTTATTTTTGCTTTTCCTCTGGTAAATAATTCTGCTTGGTAGCAGCTGTGTCAGCAGTCAGTAACAAGCGCCATACGCCTCCATTAAGTGGATCACAATGGTGCAGTGGGTCTACCCCTACTCTGAGGAGGGTCACTTCTCACCTTGCTCCGGGGTCCACAAACGCCTAAGTTTTGCTAACCCAGTCGAGGACTGATGAGTAACATCAAGAGTTACTTCTGCACCTCCAAGGTCCCCCTGAAATGAGAATTTCTTAGACGATGGACGTGATGGCTTGGGTTTTTTTAATCTCCTTTATATTAATTAAGGTATGATTTACATCTGTATCTCCAACTCTGTTTTGTCCTTCGTATATAAAGCAAAATGCCTTGTATTCATTCCACTGGAAGCTCCCAGTTCAGAGTCCCTTTGTTTCCAGGTGGACACAGAACATGACGCTGCCCTGTTTTCCCTTTGCTCAAGACTTCAGGGCAGTTTCACCCAGGAGGAGATTACCGCTGTTGGCACCTTGATATCCTGTGTTTGGTGTTGGCACTTAGATTACTTGGAATATCTCTATGCGATCTTCCTTAAATCTTGTTAGCAGCAGAACGACCTGATGCTCTTCACGCTTATAACATCCGAGGGTGTCTTGTGTCATGGCATCCAGGTGTCTGGCCTGGCTGGGCACAACACATATATCTTTTTGGTGAGTAGAAGTTAAACCAGGTTACCTAATGAAAAATGAAAAAACATGTAATCAAAAGGATTAAACTCCCAAAATGTCAGTTCCTGCCGACCTTTGAAAAAGATCCCACTTCATCTAAGTCACCGTCCCTGGAGGTCTTCAAGAAACACATAGATGTATAACTTGGTAGCATGGTTTAGTCATGGACTTAAGTGCTAGGTTAAAGGTTGGACTAGATGGTCTTAGAGGTCTTTTCATACCCAAATGATTCTATGATTTGAAATACATCAGCTTTTAGCCTAATTGTTTCTAGCACAGAAGGACCATCTTAGAAAAAAAAAATCACATGGCTAGGCTAGGATTCCCATTTTCACCGGCCCTCTGTCACGCGTTATGTGAAACTTTAATGCTACCAAAGGAGTTGCTTTATTTCTACAGCTTACCTTTGTCACGTAGTCAAAACTCGATGAGGAAAGACGGGTGGTGACCATTGCAGGATCCTCCATCGCCCTGGAGCACGTCTTCCTCACCCCCCAGTGCTGGACTCCTCGGGATGTTGCTGTGATCAGAAAGAAGCTGTCCTTCGCAAAGGAGCCTTTTTAACCTCCTCATAATGAGTTCCCAAGTGCTGTTTGGCCCGAGATATTAAAGCTTGCATGTTTGCAATTTCTCTGGCAAACTGCCTCTCGCAAAGAGGATATAGTGTTTTCTTGGTCCTTTGCCCAAAGTAATTTTGCAAGAAACTGTAACTGCATTTAGTACATGTCGTTCATTTGAGACAAGTCATTGTAATTGCATTTGATCACAATCAGTTTATGGCTGTTTTATCATGTTTTCATGCTGCATATCTACTCAAACATCATAGCAAAACTTAATGGCTACTGTTTTACTTCTGCATAAAACATTTTATAGCCTTTTTGTGCAGTAGACATCAGGTTTCAATCACCATTGCCCCATAGAGAGAGAAAAAAGTTGGCCAAAGAACTATCAAAAGTCCTTAACTACATAAAATTTTATTTCAGGTCAACTTCCCATAAAAGATATTAAATGTATTTTGTGGTTTATTCTGCACATTAACAATTTTAGAGGAGCTGCAATATTTGGGGGGAAGCAGTATGGAAGGGGGAGGTTAATTCACAGAAGATGTTTCACATTTGGGGTAGTTTTCCATTGTAAAAGTGTGTATTCGGGTTGAGATCAGCGGCTGGAGACTGCCACAGTCAGATGCTCAGCGCCGCTTTAAAAGCTTACTGTTGCCTTTACAAAAATCAAATTTCTGACCTTGTGTTGATGCTTTTTAATCATAGCTTTACATTTTTGATGTGCCATTCATAAAATCCAGCACAATTCGTGCTCCTTAAATAATACGTTTTGCTCTCTGAGCACTGCTGAAGTTCCCAGCTGAAAAGTTTAATTAAAAGGGAAACTTTGACACGCTGCTGAGAAGATTAGTTCGCATTAGAATGGCAAGATAAAAGAAAATTTAGTTCTAATCTAATTAACACCAATTAAAAGATGTAAAAGAATTTGCATCAGCCAATTGTTAATTATGCATCAATTTGCCTTTCCTGTGTCAAAAAAAAAAAAAAAGCAAAATGCGACCTGTTTTGTTTTCGGACACCTATCGCGTGATGATACTGCCACAGTCACTCTTCATGCGATTTGGCTAAGATGGTAACACTTACTTAGCGTCATCGACGCTGGGGCCTTTAGTGAGAGGCTGACTTGTTCAGTAACTTGGCAAGAGTATGCAGGCATGATGGAAAGGCAAATAAAAATTTGGTGCTTAAAAAAATTTGGCGTTTCTGTGTATCTATATGCCTCTTCTGCTTCTTAAATGTATGCATGAGTCGGAGGGGTATGCCCATCCATTTTTAGGTGTGTATGTGTATTTGCACTTGCTTATAGAGTACTTATTTTGATTCACAGTTTCTTTGAGATTGTATCTGATATTATCTAGTAGAAGATACGGTTTTATTCCATGTGCCTTGACTGTTCTTTTATGTGGGATGTAACATTTTGGGAGAACTGGTGTGGCTAGTGAGCTTCACAGTTTGCTTTCAGGCAAAGTCTGAAGGTGTTTATTTGCAGTATGGCACGCACTTGCTGCAAGTTTAAAATGTTCTTTTTTATGTGCATTTGCTTTTTTCTAATTTGGCTTTTGTAGACTTAAATTTAAATGTGAGATGTCAGGTTCAGCATAAAGGAAGGTTCCTTGATAGATTATGCTGGTTATATTCTTTAAAGCATTTTATTTTTATTAAGGTTATCATATTACTAGATTATTTTATAGTAATACCGCCAAATGAACAATTAGTTTATGACGTTGGCAGCTGCTTGTGCCCTCAACAACCCAAATATAAATTTAATACAAAGTTCCTGTTCATGTTTATCATTAATTCATCTCTTCATCATCTCTTTCAATTCTTTTGCTCGTAGTGTGTATAGTGGATAGCGTAGGGGCAAGACTAATGGGGTTATGAAGATGTCAGAGCTCTGAGAGGCACAAAGGTTGCACATTGCTGGTAGCCAGCTACAGAGGAAAGGAGATGGCTGCTTGCATCCGGGAGAGCAGTTACGCCAACCAACTTTGGGGAAATCATGTGAAAACAGAATTTTAAGGACAGGTTTTATGTTATGGGGACCAAAGGGGTCAGGGAGCATGTCAAATGGAGTAGAAATATTTGTGCCACAGAATTGCTTGTAATTAAATGGTATAGTTGGAGTTGTTGTCTTAATGTCTTAATTAAAAATTGCCCTGAATTTGCTCACAATATTAAAAAAAAAAAAAGTAATTCTTTACTGCTATGAACATGCATCAGGTAGCTTGTCTGTGTGTCCTCTTGTTCATGCTATGCCTTGCTGTGCTGTTCTTTACGCTTATATTGCCTTTTGTGGAAAGCATCACAAAGGTTTTTTATAAAGAAAACAAACCAGGAGCTAGAACATTAAGAGTACATTATATATTTGACCAATCACTTTTATAAAGTCTGATGCAAGTCTTTAATCTGAGATCCTTGGAGAATGCTTTAGTTTTTAATATTTCTATGACCTTCTCCAGGGGACTGAAAAATTACTTTGAAGTATCGAAGTGGTACATGGAGTTTTAGCTGTGTGATTCCCATTAAAGTCAGTAGGAGCCAGGTAGCTAAAACTCAACACAACTATGAAAACACTCTCCTTGTGCAGTGTTAAGTAGTAAAGCAATTCTGTGACATGGCAGTGACATTTTACTGCATTTGCTGGCTTTATAGATCCATTCAGGGCTTGTATTTTTACTGGAGTTTCACTGTTCGGTGAAAATAGTAAAGGAATATTTAAAAGCAGGTGTAGGCTGGTCTAGTAACAGGCACAGCTGTTGGGAAAACCTGGTGCCTTCCATATATTTTTAATGGAAAAATGGCAAAACCGCTTTTGCGAAGCCCGAGCTCGTTGCCCGCATGTTGGTCATGCTGCAGGCGTTTGTTGGAGGCACCTGAAGACACTTTGCATGCTCTCTCAGTCCGGGGACAAAATCAGCCCTGGGTCACCACCGGTGCTGGCAGAGGATGGGGACGTGCCCCCGTCTGCGGAGAAAGATGACCCAGCACATCCTAGGTAGACTGACAGGCTACAGCGATTCAGGAGAGATCCTGATCTGATGAAGACAGTTTATTGCAGTCTGAAATGTCTCGACATTTGGCAGCTGTATCTACAGAACAGGCATGAAGTCTTTGAACCTTCCCCCAGCCAAGGCAGAGGGGTTGTGGGCACCTCCAGGAGGGCAAAGTGCCTCTGGTGGTGGTGGTGCACCTAGGGGCCGAGAAGACAGGACTTTCCGGGGGAACTCCAGCCCTTTGCATTTAGGGGATTTCCCTGAGGATTTGTGCTGGGTAGGTCTCAAAGAAGCCTGTCGCCACATCTTAGTCAAATATCATCACCAGTTTTCTGCAGCATGCCTCCAATTCCAGTTCAGGACAGTAAGATTTTGAGTTCTGGCTGTCAAAGATCTCTGTATATTGTATGCGAGCTTCTGATTGTACTCCACACCGCGCTGCAGAAGGTTTTGCCCCGCACAAGAGCTGTATCACATTCTTTTGTGTGGACCGTGATAATCTGCCCTTTGTCTTTTGTAGCAAAGGCAACCCATAAAATCAGAGGCACTGGTCGTCCTCATTAACGACCTTTCAGCTCTTCTAGATTTGTTGCCCGTGATACTTTGTGGCTGTAGTGCCCATCTGAGTGGGGGCAGATGTTTTTTACAGAAAACCTCTGGTCCAGCCAAATTTATACCAAATAAGTAGCCTGGAATGTGAAAAGATAGCGTCTTCTGCAGACATCTAATAAATTTCTTTCTGGATGACAGAAATGTTTGTGTATTGGGTTTCCTGAAAGAATATAGGAAGTCTGATTTACATGATACCGAGGGAGGAGAAAATGCAATGGTATCAACATCCAGTCATGTCCTAAGATTCACTTAAGTGCACAGAGGCTTGATCCTAAACTGTAATTGCCCTTTTGCACGCGAAAAGCCCATGCTTTTTGTCTGTGAGCTCTGTGCAGAAATCTGTAGGGTTGTCATACACCAGGGACCAGTTAGAAATCATTGCCAATATCCTGGAGTATCGACGGCATTTGAGAAACTGGAGAGCAATGCCATTATAATCTTTAAGCAGAAGTCAATTGCAGATTTTCCCGACAAAGTCATCTTTCCTTTGTTCACTACTTAAGGAGAAGAGCAAGTGTTCAGAGGAGCCTGCAATCAAAGCTCCATTCATCTCCTTCAAGTTGTGCTTTGTCCACCCTGGCCTTTGTCCAATTCAAAGTACCTTTGGAGCCAGCACGTCTCCTTTGCATCCTTCTGCCCCAAACCAAAACATCCTCTGAAAAAGTCACAACAAAATCAAGTTGTTAAAGTGTCTGTGAAGTTTTATTTACACCGATGTAAAATAAAAAGTCAGGTGTTCTATTCACCCTGCCTAAAATCAGAAAGGAGGATTTAAAGCTTCCAGGTCTTGCATTTCACAAGGACGTCCCGGAGCCACCTGCTGAACTGGCCAGTCTCCACCAGGGCTGTCCACCAGGGTGCTCCTCGGGCAGGGGTGGGCTGGATGCCTGATGAGGAGCCCTGCCGCGAAAGGTCCTTGGGGAAATAAACTTAAAGCTATCCCATCTGTTTCATTGGTGTCACTGAAAAACAGAAAATAATTACTCCAGAATTTGGGGCCTGAGCTCGTCTCTAACTGACACAACACGCTAAGAAGCCTGCAATGCTCAGAAGATAAATCCAGCAATTAATATCTGACACAGCTTCTCGATATGGCCGGTGATATGCAGACATTAAATATTTTCACCAAAGATAAGTGGCAGGCACGTAACGTGCCACGTTACCTCAGTAATGCTGCAACCTTCAGGCAGCTAGGCAAGCGTATTTAGAATTCAGATAATAGTGTATCGAGTTTTACAGCATCAAGTGTTTCGTCATTAGTTTGATCATTTCCATTTTTCTCAAACTGACTGAAAATGGATTGAAAACTTTCCAGGATTAAATAACGTGGAAAAAAAGCAGGTAGTGTGCCCGGCCTGATCTTACCCTTAATCCCCAAATTTTGCTCGTGTGAGTCTCCGCAGCTAACCAGGAGCTCAAGCGCTACTCAGGGTTTTCAGAGACAAGCAGTGGTAATTCATCTTTAATATTTCAGCACATGAAATGCTCCTCCGTGACCCAAAGCGCAGACTGCAGGGAGGGTAGGTCCGTATCAGAGAGGTGTTTGGCTGCATCTCCGTTTCAAAGCAGCGACCTGCATTCGGAAGTTATAGGCCGTAGTCGTAGCCTTCGTAGCCATATGAAGTCATACAGAAGTCATAGCCATAGGCATAGGCCAGAAGTCATAGCAGTGCCTTCCTTGGGGCCGTGATTTCTCTGAATTAGATTTCCCGAGCTGCCTTGACTCCTGTGAGTGCTGTTTTCAAGCCCTTCAAAAAGGCCGTATTTATGAAACACCGACCTGTCCTGCAGGGTTCAGGGACAAGGCCAAGCACTTGCTCGGTTTTCTCCTCAGCTTCCCCATGCGTGTTTATACCGACCTGTTGGAAAATGGATCGGGATCTGTATCGCCATACAGCAATAGAGCACCTTTTCTCATACGGTTATCCACTGTGGTGCTTCTGTCATTTTAACAACGCAGTGTATGTGTGTTTGTATTTGTGTATTGAATTCAATTACTAGAAAACTCTTGCACTTGATATGGGATGCCTAGTGAACCACGTCTGAACAAGCAAAGAAATAATAGTATCATTACATTAGCTTTGTTAGACTTTTCAGATTTAAAGATGTAAATAGCTTACGATTTCGTTGAATCGGTTATGATTTTATTATTTGTTTCTCTTTAACTGAGAAATATTTTGAAGTGTGCAGAGACTGAAACAAATGTTCATTATGTACCTGCTCAGGGACCGGACTAAATGATTCTTTAAGCAGTTTGGAAAAAAATGCTCATTGAAGACTTGTTAAGTCGTGTGAGAATATGCATTAAATGCTTATCTCTCCTGTGGGTATGTAGGTATCAGATACTTGGTTTACTGTGTGAGGTTTAATGCTTTTCTTCTAATTTCTAATGAACTTTACCACCAGACTACTTGATCATGACTAAGCCTATGAACAATGCAAATGGAATTGCCCCCTGATGGTGAGGAATGGGGCCCAGATGGCCCTTAAAAGGTGATAATGAGGAAATATAGCATATCTGAGTAGCTAGAAAGAGAGAAATTTGTTGAAGACAGTCAATCTGTTTGAAGCAATGGTCTTTTCCTTAATTATATAGATTTTCATTTAGGGCTGCTTTAAAGTAAATTTTCCCAGAAAATTTTATTTGCAACTGGAAACCAGAAACCACTGGTTCTGCTGCTCCCTGTTTTAAATTATCTGTGGAATCTTCTCTCATGTTGTCTTCAAAATACGAATGACAGGCTGCCTGTGAACATTGTGGCAGCATTTTGGGTTGTGTGGATCCTTGTGCTGCAAAATAGCAGCAAAATGAGAAGTACTGGAGATAGATATTGGTATGTTGTAAAACGTGTGCATTACCAGAAGTCTGTTGTAAACTCCAGTAGATGAGGATTTGCTTGCTTCTGGAACGATTCGTCCCTGTTTCAAGCATTTCATTGCTTTTGGGGGGTTTCATAAAGCTCAGATTTTTATTCCTCCATTTAACTTTATAACTTTATTAAAACACTGTGATTTGGAAATATATTGTTGCTTTATATTGTAGCTCAGCTGCTAATGAAATAGTACCACGGGTCATTTAAGGCTTTCCATTGTAGCTCTCCTTTCACAGCTGCCTTATGAAACGATGTTTTATGTTGATTGCATTTGCTGTGTTTGTTGTGAGAAAAATGCCGGTGGGAAAGGGACATCCACATTGCTAGGTCCTGGCAGGATATTGTGTGGAAAAAAGAAAACTTACCGGTAAATCTGCTGCTGTTGATTTTGTGAGTTTGTTTAACTCTGTTCCTGGGAGTGATGTGACTCAAGCACGCACCATAATTTCACAGAACGGGTAGTTACATATAAAGGTAGATACAAATAACAGGTAAACGATTATCAAGTGTTAATTTTTTGGATGTGAGATCTAACCTTGAGTTTAAGTGTCAATTTGCAAGCATGCAACAAGTATTTAACAGTAAAATATGTTGGCATGCCTTGTTTGCCTCACGATGTGCCATATCTGAAATAATTCTGAATATCTGAATTCACGCCATATCAGAAATAATTCTCCAAAACAAACCCAAATCTTGCAGACTTTGTTTTGCTGCTGTGGGAGAGGATGGGCTTGCTGACAAAATAGGGAAGGTCTTCCAGAAGGACTTTTTTTTTCGTCCCCTAAAATACCTGGTTCTGTACCATGTTCTGTCACGTAGGAAGTGGTGCCAGAGCAGGTTCTCTCCCACACTCCGACCCTGACACATTTGAAAGGCAAATACAGGGCTCAGTGGTCACAGCATTGCCGGGGCCCAAAAGTGCTCTGATTGTCATAGGCCGTGTTAACTTCTACCTCATGTTATGTCTTGTCCTCTCCTAAATGCCCTTTCCTCAGCTTATCATTGGTTGAACTGGGATCAGCAAGAGGTCAAGTTCCTGTATGGTTAAATATCGGAAGACGCTGCTGGTGTCTCTTCTGGTAGAGCATTCTCTTCTGAGGGGAACCACAAAGCAGTGCTAAGGGAAAGCTAACCTACAGAGAGGTAAACTACAGGAAAAGGAATTCTTCCATGATTTCTTTTGATTTTCTTTCTTCCAAGTGTAAGGCACTCCAATGCATAGAATGGTGTCTGTATTGAGTTACCACTTCTGTGCCCAGAAGTTACTTCTTGCAGTAAGTAAAAACATTCCCAAGGCTTCAAACGCTGTGGCACGAATCAGAATATGCTGGGGACAGGACTGTAACTGCAGCAAGGCCTGTGGGATTCACAAAGGAGTGTAACTGCAGCAAGGTCCCAGAGCTAGGAGTGCTCGGGGTGCAGGTGTCCGCAGCCAGATCCCGTCATATGAATGAGCGATCAGCATGAGAATTGCCTCTGGTCCTCACGCCAGTTAGGTTATTTTGTGAACGCTGGAATAGCGTTGTGTGTGGATAAAAAAGCATGAGCACTGGTATCCCCAGAGCAACGGAGATAGGTGGCTGATGCCTGCACGTGAGAAGCTGCTTGCATGCTTCTCTTTTTCAGAAGTGACTTTCTGCTCAATGAGCCATGCACGTGTCTGCCAGGAGCTGCCTGTACGTCTGTCTGTCCTGTCCTAGGCATGCTCCGTCTGTGCCCCGTGTGCTGCCCAGGGGGAAGGCTCTGTTGTCACATCCTGCAATCTCAGAAGGCTCTGGGGGCTGCATTTCTTGTGCTTCCAGCTGTTGTAAGCCAAATAAGCAGATCTTTTCTGCTACTTACAAATGTGCAGCTTCCCATAATTTATGTGGGATAAATATTTTGGGTTCCCTTCAGCTTTGAATGGAGCATTTTAGTTTATTCCCCTGCTCTTCTGCAGACGGTTAAAAAAGGAAAATTCTCTTCATGTCATTGTTTAAAGAAAGTGTTTTTAGTATCTCTGTCCATCCCAGCCTATCTAAAATAACCCAGAACGAAGATCCCGTATTCCATATTCTGCCATTTTACAAGTAATTTATTCTACACTTAGATTTATATGGCATGAAGGAGAAGACAAAGGTGGAAGGGTACTTCGCTGGGCTCTGATGCGATTCAGCGTGCTAGTCCTGTTTATTATAATTGATTGGGAATGGTTAAAGTACCTAACAGCTGCCCCCTATATTGTGCTGATATTTATATGGTACTTTTATACTCTGTCTGAAACCATAAGCACAAAGGGTTTCTAAAGAATTAATATAAAACTTGCTTGTAAAACTCCAAGGTTTATGGCATGATTTCTTCTGCACAGACCCGCTTGTTTTATGTGGGTGGATGCTACTTAACTTTGCACGTTTCCTTTCTGGGCTTCTTTCTCGCAGAAAAACTCCGGGTTTTGAAAAGTTTAAAAACCTTTTATCTTACTGAGACAGGCTTACCGCCTTTTTGTCAAGGAAGTTACTTGGAAAGTAGGTGGCATGTATACATGAAAGATCAACGTGTCATAGATATCCTGAAGTACTTTAAATCACTTGGGTAACCAGTGGCCACTTTCCCCTAGCACTTGGAACCTTTCCGTTTAGGATTAACTCTTTAATAGCTTATTTTTTCTTTCCCCTTTCAAACAGACACAGCCTAAGGCTTGATCCAGGAGAGGTTGCCAGTGCAAACTGGCTCAGGACCATCTCTTCTCTTTTATCCTGTGACCAAGCTTGCCTTGAGCCAGGCTTCCTCTGATATTTTCTCCAAAGCTGAATTTATGGTCCGTGGGTTTTACACCAGTTGCCAGCTGTGCTAATACAATCCCATCCCTGCTTGGTAGCCACAGGCTGCTTATTTCCTTGCGAGCCTGGGGCCATTGCAAGGCTTCACAGCACCTCTGTCCAGATGCCTTGCCCTGTCGTCACAGGGGCAAAACAAGCTGGGGGGAAACCTGCAGCTCTTTTTAAATGTTGACAAACTTGGGCATCTCAGACAAATCTTTGGAGCTTCTGCACAAGTCTCCTACTAATGCCGTGCTCAAAATTTCAGTGACTTCCCATGAGCTGCTGTATTTCGGTCCCACAAATACCATTATCCACATGCTGCCTTCTGCTCCACACATACATTGATTGCAGCACGCAAAAGCTGAGCAAAGTTTGTTTGGGGCCGAGCTGTGCGTGGCACTGACCGCTAGCCCTAGCGGGTGCTATAACCACGCTTAGTTGTCCCGTGCCAGTCCTGTGCCTGCTGGAGCATCTGGGTCTGTAAACTGCTTTTTGGAGGAGCTGTTAATGAATCCCCACCTGAAACATTAAAAAACACGGGGCTTTAACATTTATAATAACAATAATACTAGTGGTATTCTGGTTTTCAACTGTGGGCTTCCCGGATTTCCACACTTCTCTCTGCAATCAGCCCACCGTGAGTTTTACTCTCTTTTAAAAACTGCCAAGGAGTTCCAGGACTCTCAGAAACGAAGCTCGAACGACAGACAGCCTACCGCATTTTATAAATCTGATAAATCCCGAGGGCACAGTTAGCTTACGGAGTGTTGACAAAACTAGAGGAGGCAAATGCCCCTGTGGGTACGGTTATCAGTGCCCATTTTCTTTTGATGGGATGGATTTAGCTTTAATGAAGGAGTTGGCGTGCCAGGAGCATCAGAAGCACTCCCTGTCTCTTCCCACCCCCGTCTGGATGTTATTATATGAATTTAAGCGTATTCTTTCCTGGACATTTACAAAAGAATAGGAAGAATACTTTATTGTAATGTCTGTAGCCTGCATCCCAAGTAACTTGTTCCCTGTTCGAAGTACTCCTGCTTGAAAATAAGTCTCTGGATAACCTGCACCCACAGAAAACCTATATTAAATAAGGAGGCAGGGTGGGATTAGAGAGAGGAAGAACTAATTGGTCCCACAGAAGGAGCTCTTGGCTGAGTGGAAAAAGAGTAAGCTCACTGTCACATGCAGCCTGCATTCTGCTTGTTTTGGTTTGTTTTGTATTTTATCAGCTAGCCCATGGTTCATGTGCATGCAAATAGGGGGAATAACAGTTCACACTTCAGGAAAGGAGCAAACCTCACCTCCCTGCTTTAACGCGGTGCTCCGTCGTGACATAAGGATTGTCTTCACTTGGCAGAGCAGTTCTGAATTCGGGAAGCTAATACGCATCTGCTGCGCTCAGGTGAAAACCCAGCGAAGCCAAGGCACTTTGGTTGTGCTCCGAGGCCATACCCCAACTCTGCGTGGCGTTAACCTCCTGATAAAAAATGAAGTACTTCGGTTCCACCGCCTTCCTACCTGCCGATGTCTGCCATGCACAAGTTATCCCAGTGGGGGAAAAAAAAAAAAAAGCTGCTTTTTTATCCGAGAGAGAAGCCTGAGGCTGTGGAATCCTTAGCCTTATAAAAATATAAATGACCAGGCTTTGATTCATGCAGAAGGTTTAAGGCTGATTATTTTAAGAACCCTTGAAACCTGAAGCCTCAGCCCTCTGATTACAGTCCTAGTCAGTATTTGACATCGTGCAGTAATGATTTTGAACATCTATTTTAGTTTGGATTTAGAGAGAGAGCCAACCTACATTGAAGTATATTACCATGCTCCGACTTGTGAGCATTGTGTAGGAGGTTTAAGTCAGATTATTTTAAGAACTCAACAAGCCTGAAACAGCATTTTTATGATTATAGCTTTTTTTTCCCCCCATCCTTTCCACACAGAGCAGTAGTGAATTCTAACATCTCTTTTAGCTGGCTTTAGAGCCGGAGCCAGCCTACACTGAATTGGCCTCTTTTGATGCTACAGTATTGACTGAGGGGAGGGACAGATGGAACAAAAATCCTAATTGCCCAAACTTACAATAGGTTCCCAGCAGCAGCCATCACAAAAGAAATGTTAATGCAGTAAAAGGTAAATGGAAGGAAGCTAAACCCAACTTGTGGACAATTCAAAACCTACATCAATTTATTTTAAACTGCTTCCTGCAGCTTGTGAACACCTTCCTTGTCATAGTGGAATTATATTTGTTTTAACATTAGTCACCGCTCTGCAGAAGTCTTACCATGCTTCTGCAATTTGTAAAGTAAACTGCAAACTGTAGTCCAGCATGGGGAACAAATGACTTCCTATGGTCCAGGGCCAGTGTTCCTGAAGGTATTTGTTGCAAATGGTCAACTTCCCCTGCGTATTCTTCACAACTGCAGCTGAACACTCTCTTTTCTATTCAGCGAGACGTGAGGGTATCTGCAAGTACAACAGATGGCGGTAGTATTTTGATGCTTCAGCCATGAAACGAGGGGGCAAAATGTCATTCTTCATCCATCCATTCATCCGTCTCGCCATTTATGTATGCTTTTTCTTCTATTTCCATTTTTTGATGCCCTTACCTGTATCTCTGCCTTTTAAACTGCAACTTCCATGACGTGGAATGATGCTGTAAATAATTACAAGCAGGCTGTAAACTGAAAATTGCTTTGCAGGAAGCCTGTACCCCTACTCCATGCCGCGAAAAGCTCCCTCTCATTAAACAGATTTTAGGAGTTGGTTTCCTTGGCTGACCATCATTACCTTTTCTGATAACGAGTGCACCTGAGAATTGTTTTTAGCCCATTCCTAGACTTTCATGCTAGGCATTAATTCAGGATATGACTTCAGTGTGTTTGGAGACTACAGCTGGCCCAGCACCTCGACGAATCTGGCAGCCTGGTGCCTCCCCTGGCCCTCAGGTGGACACCCACCTCACACCAGGGCAATCCCTCATGTGGACCAGAGCTGCTCAGGACGAAGCCCTCAGCCAAGGAAGGTGAGAGCAATTTACGCCTGGTAACGAGCCGTGCAACCCACAGACTGCAGCCCCAGCTGCAGGGCCGTCCCCTGGTGCTCCCTGCTGCTGCGCACCCAGCCGGAGGCATCGGGCTCTGAGGTAAAGCAGGTCATCAGTGCCAGCACAGGCACACGTGTGGAACCGTCTGTGGTGCTTTTATGACACAAAAAAGCCTGAGTTGGCTATATGGCTTAACATAATTCCATGTAACTACGTTGCCTGGCATTTTTGGAAGAGAAGCCCGGAGTGCCAAAGCCTGGCGGAGGGCTGTTCTCCAGGGCTCACCTGGTAGCATGGCTGGAGGCGGCCACCAGCTGCGCTTCTCACTCCCTCATCCCATTGTGTCACAGGGTTTACCCTGAATTATGAAATGCTACAAGTTTAGCCTTAGATATAAAGTGCTTTGGCCCACCTCTGCCCAATGATTATCTTCTTTGCCAGCCACGGGGCTGGGCTTTGCACCAGGGGAGCATGGGTGGAAACAGCGACGAAATGCAGGACAGCCCCTTTTGCTTTTTTTTTTCCTTATTTTCTTTCTTTCTTTTTTTTTTTTTTTCACACAAGCTCTGTGTAGAAACTTTGGTTCTCGCAAACCAAAGGCTTTCCTTCCCGTAGCCCTCAGCTGCTGCCTTGGCGTCAGCGCTCAGAGCTGTGTCGCTCGCCGGTCCCCGCCAAGGTAGCAATTCAGGGTCTGCATGTTTAGTTATAAAAGTCAAAGGTTAAGTGATTTGGGAATAAAATGTCATTTAACGTGACAGAAATGTGACAGAAATGAACCTGCTGATGCTCGCATTACTCCTGGGGTTTTCTTTTCACGTGCAGGCTTGGTGTTAAGTAATTTTATTAACTGAGGAGGGGGAAACATGTTATTTGCTAACGTTTTTATCCTCGTGGCAAAATTTATTGTGTGTTGCTTTGTAAGTATTTTAAAGCGGCGAGATCGGGAAGGCAATGAAAGTAAAAATGGAACATGTTTTTCTCTCAGAGGTGTTATTTAAAACATTGTACGATTAGTCAAAAAGATTAATTGTTGCTGGTGGCTAAACAGATGATAAATTTTAAAATGATATTATTACAGTGTGTCAGCATAAAAGCTCTGTGTCCCAAGTGTGTCGCCTTTTTATGTTTCTGTTGACAAGGTTCACGTTTTATAGCACGCTACCAGAAAGTGTTGACACATATTCAGATCACTGATTAAATGTTTTAAAAACGTGCCACTCAGAAACTAACCCTGATGGTCTTTGAGACAGGCATTTTAGGAGCCGGAACGCATTTCTCTTCATCAGTAAGGCTGTAGCACAGTTAGCAGTAGTAATTAACAATTTTATTTATTTATTTTTTAATTTTGGTACTTTACTATTTTAAGACCAGAACTATTTATAATGTATTTTCAGGCACATATTTTTATGGTCGCCTTCAATATGGATTAAGAATTGAATGCTAAATAATTCCTCACAAAGCTACTGAAGCAGTGAAATGTAAAAATAAAATCATCTTTCTCGTGTAGGATTTTGCCAAGGGATTTTTCATGTTCGCTTTTTTTTTTTCCCTCATTATTCACGTTTTGATGTGTCCATCTTGAGAGCATTGGATGATGTTAAAAAGTACAAGCCTTTGTAATTTCAGTTGTTCAAGTTGGAGATGCCACTCGGTAGTAAGACCTCACTCATCATTTTGTTCCACGTCCTGCGATCTGCTCTGACACTATCTCTGTCCTAGAGTCACCTCCTGCACCTGAGGCTTGTCCTACAGCTTCTTCCAGCCCGATCACACAGGTTGCTGGACAGTTTCCCTTCCCTCTGCTTTCACAGAAGGGTCATTTCTTCCCTGAAAAGGAGTCATAGGATAAAAAGCAAAAGCAATCCCAAAAGTGCAGGGTGTGACCCAGGTGTTTCCTCTCCAAGCCCTGCTCATGTTCACAAATGCAGGCCACTTTGCCACTTTGTAGTTTCTGTTCCGAGCAGAGCTGTAGTATTTTTGGAGTGAAAAGTTTAGTCAAGAAAGAATATCTGGCTGACAAATTGCCTTGATATTCCCCATGGTGGAAATGCATAGAACACAATGAAAACACCTTTCTGTTTTCTGATCACACAATTATTTCATCTCTTGGTTCACCAGTAGTTTTTATTGCGCTTATTATTGTCCATCAAACTCTATTCATATTATGAGTTTTCTGTTTGTTTGTCTTGCAGCCCAACTGTTCAGAGATTTCTTTTTATTGTAGAAAACTACTAAAATTTTATGTAAAAGAGGAGGTTGACTAGCTGAATGTGGAGGGAATTTTTAATTGCACTAATTAAAGCTTTTCACAGGCTTTGCTTCTGTAAGATCACTCATCTTGAAGAAAAGGTGTTTCTTCATTTTCTTGTTCTTTGTGAAAACTTCCTATAAACACTTTTAAATTAAAAAAATAAAATAGAGGAGACTTCCTTCCATCTTTAAGAATTGAAATAGCCTGTTGTGGGGGAGATAAGATCAGTTCCCATGTCTGTAAGACTTGGGAAGCACTGAATATATGTTCAAGTAGAGCAGATCGAAGAAGCGTAGCATCTCCCTTCTGTTCCTGTGGCGATGCTGACCTACCTCTGGTTTTCCTGCCCCATTACACCACTGAAGAGCGCTCCTCAGGTGTCAGGAGTGTGAAACAAGCCCATCCCTGGGGTCGTGGTGCATCCGCATGTGGTGCAGAAGGTCCCTCCGGTTGCTACCCCATCCAGGAGCCATCTCTCTCATTTTTCTCCTGCCCTCTTGGGGCTGCCACCCTTCTGTTTGTCCTCTCTGCAAGCGGAAGAGGTGATACAGCTCACATGATACAAAGTGGTAATTATTTATTAAAAAGAGAGAAATTTTTATTTTCCTTGACAAAGTAGTTCAGCCCATCCCTAAAACAGGGATCCTAGACAGCTGTGATGAATTGTCCCACAGGAAGCTGCCTCTGCTCTGACTGCTTAAAGGAATCAGATTACTTGCATGGGCTCAAGACTTGAATTTTAGGCAACTCAAGTTTAACAAAGTGCACCCAGTGTGGACTGTAGATATTAAAAAAAAATTTAAACATGGCCCCTATGTTCTGTCAATGATACTTAAACAATGGAAATTACCACCCCAGTAAAAGATACCCATATTTATCCTGGGCAAGGGACATCTTCAGAGATGTTGCACTAGAAGGGGGTAGGCCGTAAGCCTTAATGAAACACAAAGAAAGGTGTCAGAGCTGAGGACATACCAGGTTGTACTTTGCAGCACAAAACTCCCAGCCTTGGTTGAAACCAAATCCGGTGGAAGCATTGCCATTGGCTTCAATGGGAGCAGAATTTATAACGGCAGACGGTGAAATCCTGGCTGTGTTAAGCCAGCAACATTTTTTTTCACCAAGTGGAGTTGTGGTGAGGTAATTCACCCCAAGTGCTCTTAAACACAGCTCTGTGACCATTGGGTACGTGGCCGAGCATGGGCACCTGGAGCTCAACCTCTGGTGGAGCAACGCCGACAGTGAGAGTGCAGGCACCCTGCATCGGTGGCCTGAGGGTAGGGTTTTCCAAGATAAACAAGGAAACATCCCCTCAGCACCTTTTTAATTTGTATTTTTGAAAAATGTAGTGCATTCCGAGCAATAACAAATGGAGCCATCATGGTGCTAACAGACATGAAAATTCATCCGCTGCTCCACTTAAACTACAAAAAAGCCTTCACCAAAACTCCCAGTTGGGCATTATTTTCTGGATTTACTACAAAAAGAACAATGCATGTTTATTAAAAACAGAGTGGCTTTTAGCGGCAGCAGTAGCACCGCACACAATACACCAAAGCACAACAGGGGCCTTCTCATAGCAATTGATGTGGAGAAGACCTTTGGCAGAGCAATATGGAAATTCACATTCAGTGGCTTGATTAATTTGGAGTTTGGAAGCCACCTTCCAGAGATGGATGACAGTGGCTTATTAAATAAATAAATAATAATAAAAAAAAGCGAGCTGAAGCAGCGCCGGCACTACGGCACCAGATTTATGTCATCGGCGGGGACAGAAAAGGCCTTTGTGGCCGCTATTGTTCCGCCTGTCAGCCGAGCCCTCGGCAGCAGCCTTTTGTAGGAACTTGTGCCGGGGTAATAGCAGGGAGACGACGGCGGTTGGTCTGTTTGATGTAACCCGGTTTTATGTATCCCGGAGCTGGCATCTAGGCACGCACGCGGAAGAAAATAAGCGTGCCGGAGCGCCGGGGCGGGCGTCCCGCATCCCCGCCGGGGCGGCAGATCCCGGCTCTGCTGGCCGTGGGTCCCCAGCACCGGCACGGGGGAGATGCTGGCGAGGGTCTCTGGGGTCTGGCGGTGCCAGGATCGGGGGTGATGTGTGGAGGGGAGGCTCCTTGCCAGCCTCTCGCAGCCCACAGCGGCCCGGCATGGCTGCAGGCCTCGGGCCCTGGGCCGGCCCTGCAGCACAGGGCTCGGGGAGTGCCTGCCCCAAACTGCTTGGAAATTGTTAGGAAGCACCCGGTACAAATGAGGGTATAAGGTCATAATCTGGTATGTTTGGGGTAGAAAAAGTTAGAAACGGTAGGAAAAAAAAATATCACTCCTGAACCACAAGGTTGTATGTGACATATTCAGAGGGGTGGAGAGACGCTAATTTCACATCTTTTTAGAGGAAACAGTCTGCGACCCTTGTGCTTTTTAGTAAAATCTTTGCATTTCTTTTCAACTTGATATTTTTATGTCTTATCCAAAAAGGCAGAAGAATTTAAAAAGCACAATTTTATTTGGAGTGCTATGTGGTTCGTTTTCTCTACAGAAACATAAGAAAGGTTTCTGTTGCTCATGTGACAGTCACTTAGCTCTTCCATATTAATTATGACAGGTAGATAGATGACCACAAGTCATCAAAAAATGTGAGCACGCTGTCCTGAAGATACAAGATTAAAAAAAAAAAATACTAACTTGCTATTGACTGTAAGAGCAATCGACTGTATGTCTCAAAGCCAGTATCACTGAGTGGAAATTAAGAAGTATATGGCACTCACCGAGAATAATACCCATCCGATCTCACCCTCTGACGGCAGGAAAGTTTGAATGAGGACTGAACAGTTGCCTTGCACCCTGGAAGCTTGGATTTTTGATTTGCAAGCAAAATATGAAAACCGTTTTAACTCCACTTACAAAGAATTGAATCATAACAGGATATTATTATTAAGCCTTCTTGAACTCTTTTTCGTCTTTGGCATTTCTTCAGAGGCAAAAGTGAATTGAGTTTGACAAACGTGAATTAAGTAACACAGTGAGAAAAACTCTTCTAGAAGCATTTTGGGGGGCAGATAGAACAAAGTCATCAAGTTTCCTAGTTGCTTGTTTTGGGAAAAAACTTTATACAGATATAAATCTTATAGAACAAAAGTAAAAGGCCCACAGCGTGTTAAAAATAAACAAACCACAAACCAAACAAAAACAACTCTGGACAAGATTCTTAACTTAGTGCATCTGATGTCGATACTGAGTACACAGTAAAGAGATTTGTCAGGATAAAATTATAACATCTGAGTTTGCTATAAGTTCCACTGGGCAGAATGTCATCTTATCTGTATAATAAAAAATCCATGAAAATACTGGTCATTATTCTGTATTGTGTCCAAATTTTTAGTGTTTTTGGAAACTGGTGTATTAATTCTTTGTGTGTGTATGTACTGGAGAAAAGTTTTTCATGAACCAAACTGTATAGTGTGAAATTGGTGGTTGAGCTGAAGGTAAAGAAGGAATGTTTTACTGGTTTCGGAAAACTTCATTTTGTCTCGTTAGCTAGATTTGTACTGTAGCTGGGCTACTTTGCCCGAGGGTGCAAGAGCAATGCTTGATAAGGTCAGTGATGTTATTAGGATTACGTGGTACATGGTAAAAACTGAGATCTGTAAAAAAGTGATTTTATTTAAGAAACCGTGCATTGTGTTCACCGTTATGTGAATGACTGATTTCTGTGTTAGCAGTGTTTGGTGTTGCTGAGCTGTGTAGATCGGTAAGCTAGAACTGCTGCAGTAAGCTCAGTGGTTATGGCTCATGCTACCTGAAACATTTAAATTTGCAAAGGATAAACATTGTGGTTAGCCATACACCTCAGTTTAGCTTATTAGCTAAACTTATTAGCTAATCTTATTAGCTTAGTCTCATAAATTCAGGTTATATATACTTCTTCAGAATGTATTTTCTTAATATCATGTAGAAAAGATCCCTGTACAACTTTGGATTAACTAACGAACATGCTATCAATTTCTTAAACTGGCTGATGGTTTCCTTGGTGCAGTGAAGGTTTTGTTGGCAACTTCAGCAGGGGCAAGATTTCATCCACAGCAATCTTGTAGAAACAGAAAATCCTGCTTCCAAAAGGTCATCTTCATTTCTGCTTGACTTCAGTTGGTGAATGGAGAGCTTTGGATGTTTCAAAAGAAGCAGAACTCATTTTGCAGGGTTTACCTACCCTAATTTACCTACCCCAAATTTAAAAAAATATAATAAAATGAAATCGTTTGTGAAGCATCCTACTGCTGGAAGTGCCTGTAAATGGATGACTTGTCATTATCTCTGGAGCTATTCTTTCGTGTCATCAGTTGTCTGTGTGAATTAATGTTAGACAACATCTTTAGGTAATATTCAGTGTTTTAAAGAAATTACAGTATATATCAAATGTCATGCAAGCTATTAAGTTTTGGATTGACAGAAAATAATACACTCAAAAGTGCTTCTTGGGGTGAAACGAAGCATATATTTTTGCCTTGCAAAAAGTAAATCAAGAAAACTTTCTAATCTACTCTAATTGGCGATAGGACAGCCAGACTCTCTGCTTGCCAAAATAGCTGATCAACTCATGCACACCTTAGAGATTTTTTCTGGTTTTAGCAGGCTTTAGATATACCATTACCTTAAAGCCTTGCAGTTATCACTGATTTTGCCGTGTATTATCATAGGAGGAAAATTTGTTCAAATAAGATGCTTCTCTTTAAATAGGTACTAAAAGTTAGCTGATGGCATTTATACATTTATTTATTTTGCAGCCCTTAGAGTGGGGTAAACTGTGTATTCCACGAGACTGAATTTGCCCCAGTAGTTGGATGCACAAAGGGAGCAAGGCTGTAGTTACATTGCTGTTTCTTTTGTAGTTCCTTGCACCCCTCTCATCTGGGCCAATTGGACTGAATTTTATTAGGAAGAAGAATTTAGCACCTCCTAAGTTGTATTAATGTTTTTGGTAAAACTACAGGTCCGTGATGCTAGGGGACTGAAAGAAAAACAAAACTTGTATTTGACCCATACATCGAGATACCTGATGACCTGAACAACCAAAAATTAATGAAGAGCAATGTCCGAGGAAGTAATGACCATTGTACATGGGTATGCTGACTAGTAAAATATAACTCTGAATCAGAAAACTTGGTTAAAACAAGAGGCTGAGAGATCCTGCTGCCATGGCAGACTGTTTTGTAACACACCAAAGTAAATTTTTCTTATTTCTGAGATAAGATTCTGGATTCAGACCAGATCTTCCAAAAGACAGTGAAAAAGAGAGAAATCTTTATGGAGCTTGCCCTGACCTATAAAGCCACCACTCTGCAGGAGTCACAAATGGCTTTTTGGCTAAGTTCAGCAGCTGAAAAGGCAGATACTTGTTTTGTCTCCAACTCAGACAATAGCTGTGGAGAAGAATGTCTTCTTTAAAAGTTCTGGGGATCAAGCTGAACGTTCAGCTGCTAGAGCTTCGGCTCTTCTGGTCCCTCAAAAAAAAAAAAACAGCTAAAGGGCCTAATCCTGCTGCCATTGAAATTGATGCAACTTTGTCTCTTTTCAAATTTTTTTTTTGGTAGGCTTCTCTTTTGGGCTGCTGGAAGTATGTTTTATGTTTTCAGGTTAAAAACAGGTTTTGCAGTACAATATAAAAACATCTAAGGGAAGGAGAAGATATTTCGTTTCTGAAAAAATGTTCTGGTTTGATAATAAGCAGTAGGAAGTTGCTGTTTTCTACACAGCTGCAGATAGTGTGGGCTCCCCCATTTGTGTTTGCAAGCTTCTGTACCGGGGCTGTTGGCAGGTCTCCCCCAGCCAGCAGGCTCTCTGAAGACAGGTAGGTAAAACTATTATTCCAGGGAATAAATGGACTGTCAGCATGTCCCCTTGTTTATTTTTTACAGTAGGAGTGCTTTGGTGCCCACCAACGTTTTGATGTTCTAGTGCTACCCCACTTGCCCAGCAAGTGAGAGCAGGGCTGAGTCCCACCATCAGCCTGAGCAGGATCAAATACACGACTCCAAAAATGCCCTATCCATACACCCATTTGCTCTGTTTGTGGTGGGAGATCCCCTGTTCAAGCTGAGCAAGACAGAAATGTCCATGGCTATTGATAAGGCCGAAAGATCTAGGCAGTGTTCTGCAAGGAGGTGGGGTCCCATCAGAGCACACTTTGTTTCTCCGTCCCCTGGACCACAAAAATTGCTGCTGAGGACAGAGGATTTCCCAGGGGTGGAAGGGAAAGCAGGTATATAAGGAAAGATTTCTGTGAATCTCTGCTGAAAAGCAAATATTACAGTGCAGTTGATCCTTTGTAGAAACCAAGTGATGTTTGTGATGCTTTTGCAAGGGAAAAAAATATAATCTCTTAATTTGGCCCATGCAATACAATAGGAAGGCCTCCTTAAAAGCCTCCTTAATTGCAATTACCTTAAATTGTTTGGACATAGTTCTTGCGTTGTAGCTGTATCTTTTACAGTATATATTGCTTGAGTAACTTCTAGAGTCAGCCAAGGGAGAGAGACACATCTGGAGGGCAGGTCCTCCAACCCAAAGACACTGAGCTTGCTTGCTAGATGACCTGTTCTTTGGAAGCATCTGTTTCTCTTGTTCGGCAGTAGATATCAACTACACAAGTAATGTTTTAGGTTACCAGTGTGAGGTGGGATGAAATCTGCTTCTGAATAGATCACCTGGAAGTTACTTAAACTGAACAAGTGGTGATGCCACTGAAAAGGCAGTGGTATCTGCCAATGGCAGCTGTCGCAAGGCAGCTGGGGAACAGAAAAATCATTCTGCAGCCAAAAGAAATCTCATGGTTAGCTAATGGAAAAGAAGATTGAATGATCCCAGAAGATGTGGACTTCCAGAGGACTGTATCTCTGAATATCCACGAGCATATAGAACTGCAATAAAAGTACAGCGTGTTTTGCAGAGGAATGTAGGACAAGCATCACATTGACAAAATCTAATTAAAGACAAGCTGGAGAGAATTACTACAAGCTAGCGATGCCATTCTTGCATTTCATGATTTGTATTTTCCATATGGAAGGGACAAGCAGGTATCTTCAGTGTAACAGCTTTTGTTTTTCGGAGTAAAGGAGGAAAAGGACATAGGGAGACTTACAAGAGATTTACCCTGTACCAACAACCACTTTCATCGGAGGCAGTGTTTGCTGGAGACAATGCAATGTCATGTAGAAATACTTGAATTACTTTTAAGTGAGCTGGCTCAGGAAGTAGGAGCAGCGTAATTGCATTAAGTGCTCTGCTCAAGCTAATGTTTCCTTCTGCTTGCACCGGGGCAGCTCTGATACGTCTGATGGTCTCACGTCAGGTGTGTCGATTTGCCTAATGCACAGAGCGATGCGCAATGCCTACACAACCGGGAGACCAGCACAGGTGCCGCAAAAAGTCGTGTTTTATTGCTTCCTAGCCTGCTTTGCTAAACTTGTCTTCCTACAGTGGAGAAACGTCCCCTGGGCGCACACCTTAGTGCGTTTGCCTAGTTCGTGTAACACTAGGTGGGATTAAACCAGAACGGGGAATGACCGGGAGTGGGGCCATTTGGCCTCCCGAGGCCCTTCAGGGAAAGGAAGGCGGGTTGAGCAGAGCGATGGGCACCTCCGCAGGATGCTGCCCCGCGTGGGGCCATGCCGGGGCTGCCCCAGATCCATGCATGGCTCTCCCGTGGGCCTTGGGACCGACTTCGGCTCCCGGGCGCACCGGGGAGCAGCGGGTTTCCCTAGGGGCACAATGGAGCCATTTAACTGCCTTGCCTGGCTTGATGTATGAAGGTGGCTTCATGAGTAGTTCCCATAACATTTTGCTGGTGGTTTAATCATTACCAAGAGAAAAGGCTAAAGAATGCGGAGAACAGGACACTGCGCTTGTTCTTTTTTTTCGGGGGTGGTGTTTTCTTCTGTTTTTAAGAAATGCATGTCTTTGATGAGATATTGCTGCAGGCTATCGTTTTACATTTTATGTCGGCTACCTTTTGTCAGCGGCTCGTTATTGATGCTGTATTCTGTTTTAATTCACACTTCTCTGCTAATCAATTACAGCGTTTATCCATTAATCAGGTATTCTGACAGGGTCAATAACTGCTTTTCGGTTTTGTGGGTTGTTGCGTGTTACCAAGCAAGGAGCAACAGTCGGCACATCGCTTCAGCACGGTGTTATTTTTGCGGGCCAGTGGATGTTCAGGACAGCAAACACCTAATGAGGCTTCTGGCAATTGCTCTGGTTTTCAGATTCATTGTCAAAACCCTGATCTGTTGGCAAAATTCACGTGCGTGAATTCGAGAGCGCGTGGGTGAATGCGTGCACTCACGCGTGTGAGCCCACGTACGTGCTCGTGGCCGTGCCTGCCCCCATCTGCGCGCGTGCAAATTCACGTTGGTACCTTGGGAAATGCGCCGGTTCAGCTGTGAGGCTTGTAAGAGATATAGCGGTGGTAAACCCTCGCAGGAATTAAAGTCTTTTTTTTTTCATTTTAGCAAGTGGTGTAGATAACAGAGGGGGCAACATTTAATTGGACAGTTACAGTTTTGGTAGTTAAGTTACCGTCTATAATGATGGTAACAGGTTTCAATTATCTTTTTTATGACAGATGTACCAACATTTAATTGTTTCTCGTCAAGTGTGGAAAGAAAAGACACTTCTGTAGATTTTTCAATTCTTCTACATGTCACTTAGCTGTCTGCACCATTGTTTGAGCGCCTTTCTCTCATCCTCTTTGCAGCAATGAGTTGTGTCATTCCCTCATGATCAGCACTTTTGTTGTCTTTGTTTTTTGCTGTACCTCAGAAGTCCATCTTTTCTTTCATCTCCTTCCCATTCATGCATGAGGGAACAGTTGTGCTCTGTTGTGGGGATGTTCCGCTGGATTTCAAACAGTAGGGTTTCTTTTTATTCTCTTCTAAGTAGTACAATGGGGCTGAATGTCTGTTGCAGAATGCACACACTAATATGCCAGGTTATTTGGTTTCTAAGAAGTCAATAAAAATGCTACATTTAGGTTCAGTACTTGGCTTGCTTTTTTTTGCTGTTTGCCTTTCAGTCTTCAGTTATAAATCTGTTTGTTTGTTTCTGGTTATAAAATATAATCCTCTATATTAAATCCAAGCGTGGAATCAACAAACACTTAGGAAAAAATGTTACTGGCGGTGGAGTATTTTCACACTAGCAGATTTGGCAGACTGTGTCTTCCCTGATAAGGAAGGGAAAACTGCCGCCAAATCTAATTAATGGGGTCTATAACAGGGAAGGAGAAAGGGAATGGGGAGGGGGGAGATGCGATCATGAGTTGGTCTTGGCAAAACTTTCCCATTTCTTGGAGACTCAGCAAGTCTTTGCATTTAAGAGAAGGTAGCTTTAGTAGATTTGATTTTTAAGTTGTTTTTTTTTTTTTCTTTTTGCTTGTGCGTGTACTTAGTTTAAAAACACCCATTCAGAAGCCAGCAAAAGGCTAAAGACCTAAAAAGCTAGAGATATCTCCAGACACTTTGTTCTCATATTCAGGAACAATCTTCAAAATCCTTCTTAATGAGGTCATAAAAGAAAAAAAATCGAACAAGTGGTACTTGTGTACCTCTCTAGGATGTGTCATCGGGGTCACTTGCCACTAGGTTATCCTATTTAAAAAGGGATTGGGATAGTTCAATCAAGCATTGCATTAAGAGAGAGACTTTGATTAATTCCTTCTCTTCTCTATTGTGCTATAGATAATTTCAGTAAATTTGTGATACTTTCTTCTTAGTCGGTGTTGAGGCTTAACGTTCTTGATGCGTCATGCTGAGTATTAGCATTTATTGGGCCTATTTGGCTCTAGTAAAGAGGAGTGTAGGCTGCAGACAGCCCTCTAATCTTTGACAAGTGAGGCCATTCTTTCAACATTACCGTTATCTCAGGTCATAGAGAGAAAGTGTTCTCTTACAGGTTTGCTGCAGGAACAAATATTGCGTGTAAAGGAAGGGGAAGAATAAAAAAGTAAGTAGGCTGATGATTTATTGCAGATTTGTTTTTGGAAAATAGAGTTGGCTTTTACGTGGAAAATCACTGGCTTGACTAACTCGTTCCTTTTGTGGCGCAATGGGATAGAGGTAAAGAAATGCAAAAAGCCAAGCTGTATTGCCAACTTATGCTGTTGCTGGAGATTTGAAATGCGGTAGAGCTGCAACTTAGAAGCCAGCTGTGATTTTTCTTATTTCTGTACTGCATGAAACCTGACTTTTATTTAAAGCGCTGATTAGCTGTTGTGGGAAATTTCGTTTTTTCTTTAATTCTCATTAAAAAAAAAAAAAAAGGATCTATGCTGACAATGAAGAAATTGCCTTATGTCCAATTTCTCAACTAACCATGCAGGTTTTTTTTCCCTTTAAGTACAGGTCTTTAGAATTTGCGTGGTATGTCACTTATTCGTTGTAAAACTTACTATCTTCACGTTGTTTGGTGTAATCTTCTTTCTCTTTCCTGGCTCATTTTGAAAACGTGTGTGATAGTCGCTCCAGAGACTCCAGGCCCTGTTGGGTATACACATACTTAGGCGCTCTTTAAAAAGTGGATTTTTGACCTGATAGACCGTAACGGCTCCCAGGGAGCCACTATGGTCATTGTGTAAATCCTTCTTAGTTTTCGGTTTACTCACTTGATATACCGTAACGGCTCTTAGGGCCGTTATGGTCTATTGTGGTAATCCAGCTGCTGCACATGCGCATGAAGCTTTTGTGCCTAAAAATCCCGGGGAAGTTTTGTTGGGAGCGCAGTGGGCACGGACAGAACCGCTGCCGTCCTAACAGGGGGTGAGGTGGCTGGAGGAGGAAGCCATGGCTCTTCTGCCTTTCCTCCTGGATGCAGCCAAAAACGCGGGGCGCATCAAAGGCCATCGGCCTGCCAAAGAGGATGGTAAAAGGAAAAAAGCCCGCCGCCCGGCTTAGGTGCCCAACATAGCATCTGGAACGATGGGTTTAAATCAAAACGCTCATAAGTATGAAACAGCCCGTTTTTATTTGTGCATTTGTTTAACGTGTGTCTGAAATGCGTGTCAGGCTCCTGCCCAGTGGGATTTTTGACAACTGAGTTATTGACCCTTGAAAACAGGGAGTTGTAACTGAAAGGCTGATATAGTCGTAACTATAGCAACACTGTCAGTGTTCCTGCAATTATTAACTTTTTTTTTTTTAATAAAAAAATTAAGAAGCTGTTTCCATTCCTAAAGAAACCCTAATTGCAAACCGATGGTGCCACCGCGGAGACGCGACGCGTTGAGGCAACGCGTGCCAGTTGCTCACATAATTGAGGTACCGGCAACGTAGGGAAGAAGAGCTCGGCGTTGCTTGCTGGTAGGAGGAAAGACGATTTGTTGGGTCCAACTGCTCCTCAGATCCTGGGATGGCAGGCACTTCCAGCCATCGCTTTGTGCTGCCTGCAGCTGGCCAGAGGATACATTTTTGTTCCCCAAAACACTGTCTTGGGAGAGCCGGGGGCAGAGGTGTGGACATTACTTTGAAGCCTGTGCCTCGGTTTGGCCACCAGGCAATGGGACCGCGAGCCACCGGAGGACGCAGACACATCTCCCCTGTGCCTCTTGGGCTCCTTCCCGCTTCCAAGCCCTGCTCTGTGGCCGAGGTGGCACATGTTGGGTCACTCCAGAAAGCGCTGCCAATGACAGCTGTTATTGCTGGTCTGGAGTTGGCTTGCGTTTTTTAGCCCACCTCCCAACAGGGGTAGTAAATGCCCATAATGTGTAAGATACGTGGCCCTCGCTATTTAACATGAGCAGAGCGAGTACTTGCTACTGCCACAAATGGCGGCAAGCCCTCCGTTTTCTTATTCATTGGAATTCAAACTATTGATATTACAACATTTAATGGAGTATCCTTAATTGCTTCTGTTAAACAATCAGTTGCTAAGCTTTCCTTAGCCAGGTTTTCAGATAATGGCTTTTGTTTTTGCGTAGCCATCTGTCCCTGTATTAATTGTCCTTTTCCCCTATCATCCACCCGTAATTTTGGCAAACTGATTCCTGAGGACGGTCTAAATTCCTTTTGCCTCATTGTCTATTGTTGGACACTGTTACCTTTAGCATTTCACACATTTAATGGATGTAGTTCTGGCTACTGAAGGGAAGTTCAGTCACTTGCGCTGCATCATGGGGAGATGAAGTTACTTCATTTCTATGCAACGTTAAGTGCTGGCAGAACAACGCAGAGGCCTCAATTGAAATGATCTCTCGTTTGCAGGAGATCAGCGTGCATGGCAAGTAAAAATGTTTTTCTGCTTTCTCTGTGAAGTGAGGTGACAGCTCACAGCTAGAGGATTTCAGAGCTTCCTCTGGGCTCAGCGCTGAAGTCCCCATTTTGTTTCCACTCTCCGTGCCGAACCGCCATTTGTTCTGCCTGGTTTGCGCAGCTTCGTCCCTGGTCTTTGACTGGAAAGGTGCTTGGTCAAGTGATGTTACTGAAGTGCTCAGGCCCTTCATATTGTGCTCTGCTACTTGGCCGAACCAAGATCATGCTGTCTTCTTTCTGCTTTATCCTCCTCCCTTATAGTCTCTGTCCTATCCTCCCCCTTCTGCTGCTTCATCCTCAAAGACTTACGCCAGGCTACCCACGTCTTCCGTAAGTGATACAGCTGGCTGCCCTGAGTTCATTCATTTTCTCTTGTCTCTGGTGGTCTTAAGAGGTTCCTCAGTACCTGCTTTTCATTGTTGCTCCCCTTACCAAAATCTCCACTGACCTTGTTGTCTTTTTTTTTTTTTTTTTAAATTTTGTCCTCACCTCACTCCTTTAAGTAAGCTTTTGACCTTGTTTTCTTCTGGCTTTCTAAGTGCGTGCCCACCCTGGCTCCCTCTCTGCATCCCCGTTTGATGGTTTGGTTTCTGCATTTCACAGTCACATCTACAGTCCTGCTGCGTCTCTCCTGCAGGTCTCCACAGGCCCCCCAGGTTTTCTCCCCTGGTGGCTCGGTTAGGACCTCACCGCTTGCGCAAAGCCCATCCCTCCCCTTGGGGCCACCTCCCAGGGACCCAGTTTACATTATGACCGCCTTGGTCAGGAACAGAGGCAACATATCTTTAATAAACCCAAAGACAGCCATATTTGTTGAAAAGAAAAGCAGTGTTTCAGGCCAGACTGCACCAGATTTATTTTTTTCTTTGAGTGTGCTGGGCCTTATCTTATAAGGCATGAAGAATGTCTAGCAACCGAACATTTCTTCTGAGGAAGTAATGGTTGTAGGAGGTAGTGAAATAAATGATTTAAATACAGCACTAGCACCGGCAGTGGCGGTGATTACCTTTCAGCTACACAAAACACATATCTCTTCAGGTTCAGGTAACTAAGAGGGGTATGTGAGACCTTCCTGTGGAAGTCTTCCCAGGGACCTGCCTCTCCTCACTGTTTCTTCAGGGGACTTGAGTCTGGTTTGGTGTCCCACAAAGTACTCTGTCCGGTGGACAGGGAGATGCTGACACCATGGGGAGGGGGACAGCTTGCCAGGAGGGCTTCCCAAACATCGAGCATGAACTTAGCCAGCAAAAATTCCCCATTCCCTTGGCCCGAGCACTATCGTCTGGCTATTTTAGCCAAAAAGTTATATTTCTTCCCACCTATTAACATACAGTGGTAAAGTATTGGGCAAACAGGCCCTGAATTCCTTCCTTGCCTTCCAAAATGATCTGAGCAGGGATATAAGGTCATCTTCTTACTTTTTTTATGTCTGAAAATGTTGAGCTCTAAGAGATGGAAACGAAGAAGGGTCACGTGTGAAGTATCTGGTTGCTCGCTTTCTTCTGGCGGGGATTTTGGAGAGACGGAAAGCAGTAACCTTAAGGGCAGAGCTGCTTCAGCTCCGTGAGATACGTCCTCAGCCCACAGCAGCTGTAAATCTGCAGGGCCACACCTGTATTTGCAAGGTAGGTTGGATGCCTGCAGCGTGTGGATGCACAGCGTGCAGAAGCACTGCGAAAGCAAGCCATTGGCATCGGTAACTAGTGATGGGACAGCCTTCCACCTAGGGTGTGGGGGCCTGGTGGGACTGAATATTTCGTTGGAGAATTCCCAGACTAATGACATCGCCTGAGATGTGGGGAAAAGCAGCTTATTCCAGCAAAGTGTCAGGAGTATTTGAGGCTAAAATCTGTGGGGAAGATCACTTTTCTTATGTCTTTGCTTTATGGAAGATGAATTCTTTTTGCCGCTTTCCATTGATACATGCTACTGTTGTACTGTGTCATATTTGGTATATATATGTGTGTGTACTTATGTGCAGATTTATACGTGCATAAATAAGTAAATTGTACATATGTATATATATATATTTATACAGGGACACATATATATAAGCGTAAGCATGCATACATGTAAATAAATACTCACCGCTGACTGTCATGGTTACAAGCCAGAAGACAACCTTATTTTTAAGACAGGATATCATACTGTATTTCCAGTTTCTCATATTGTCAGGAATACAGTTTGTAGGTTTATTGTTAATTACATCTTTATACTTTTTTTAGAAGACTCTTAAGAAGTAGTGTTTTTTTTCTTGCTTGCACCCAGAGCAAGTGAGATTATTATTTTGCATTTTTTCCTTTAAAATTAAATGACCCAAAAAGGAGGAAATCCTTTGCTTTCTGGAAGTGTTCTGTAGAAGTGAGTGGATATGCAACAATTTTTTTGCAGTTCATCAGATGCTAATCTCTGACAACAAACCTTGCTGTTACTGAGACATTAGCTCTACTAAAATGTTATTCAGGAAGATAAAAATTGAAACTCCATGACATTCCTCCTATCAGCAAGGAAACAGGTGATGACAAACAAGGGGTGATGTGAGACTAAAACTGGTGTTTCAAAGCATCCAAATTACATATATATAATATCAATTTTGAGAGACATATTTAGCAAGAACATTTCAATTTGATCCACAGCACATTTCAGTACTCGTAGGACTGCCTCCTTTACAATTCTTTGTTTCTTAATATTAGTACAGATTAACTGACATACTCTGCAGAATTAAAATGTATCTCAAGATAATTTCAATATAAAAACTTTTGTACTAAAGTATATCTCAGATGATGCCCAATCAAAAAAAGCCAACAAATTTGGGAATGGAATTTTTTTTTCCTTTTTTTCCAGTACAGGATAGAAGGCATATGTTACATAATTATCTAATTTCCGTAAGTCTGAGCCTGTATTCATGACAGAGGTCATTAAAGAGGACCTTTGAAGGAAAACACCGTGATGCCCCTACATGTTTTCACAGGGAGTTTTTTCCATGAGGTTATATATCAGTGAGTTCAAAGAGTCTGTATGTTGTTCAGTCTTTATACAGATGTTCAGTGCTATAATATTTACTTAGAGAAACAGAGCTGCTCGTTTAAAACATCATAAAAACAGCTAAATGCAAGTAGGCCTAATCCTGTTTCTCCTTATAGGTTTTATTTCCATGTAATCCAGGACTTTTGCTCCTCCATTATATATCAACGTTAGGAACCAAAAGCAATTTCCTTTATTTGTGCAGGCTGCAAGGCAGGCAGTATGGTTTTCTTCTTTGCTTATCACTAAATAAATACCAATCAGCCTGCATCATGAATTTGGGGAGCGAAATCCTCGCTGCTGTGGCGGTGACCCCTCCACCTTTCCATCCCATCCTTTTTCTTGCAGCCAGGCCCTGCTCTGCCCCCCCGCAGCCAGCAGCGTGGGACAGGGCTGTTCTCTGAAGTTTGGGGTTCAGGCGGGGGGGCTGCTGGTAGTGGTGTGTAATGTGTAGGGAATCCACACAGAACGAAGCCACGGTGTTTTGTAGGAAGGGTCATCCGGTGAAGCAAGGCCGTCGGGGAGGAGAGCGGCTTTGACTCCTGAGCATTACCAAAGTTTCAGCTGGCTTTTTCTTGCGTTTTCTGACCCCAGTAAATATCTACTGTGGCAACTGCGGCCTCGCGAGCAATGTCACCTGTGAAATACAGATAAGAAGCCCCCACAGAGCCTGTAATGTCAGCGCTCATGCTTGCACTTGCGCGGAGCCAGGCCCACCAGGTGCTTCCAGTGCCCCGTCAGCGGCTTCTAGCTGCTCACTGGACTTCTCTTTTGTGAAGATAAAACCATGGTGCTCTGCAGAATACTTGATTTTTCACCTCATCTCTATTCCACTCTTGATGATGATGATTTGTTAAACTCCAGCCTGTGGCCAGTGACTGACTGACCATCAGATGGGATGGGGCTTCCGTGTGGGGGATCTGCAGTGGGGGCCGGGGTCATGGTTTTATGACCGGTTTAAGTCTCCCAAGGTGTGGCAAAGCCAATCTGAAGAGTTCTGTGAGAATATTTAGAGATAATTAAATCAAAGTAGCTTAGAAATATATTTTTTTTTCTAGAGCAGGTTTCTGCATTTAGTTTCTTTGTCCCTATTTCCGCCCTCACACATTCATGTTATCCACCCTGTTAGGTCTGGCACTTTCACAGCCTTCGAGCTTACCTACACAGCAATGTTCATCCTTGGTAAGACAGGCCGTGGTGATATGACCAACACATTATTTCAGACCAGTTCCTTGCTGTCGGCAGCCCCCGGTGGGGTCCATCTCATCCCAGTGTGGTCACCTCCTTCGAGGCTTTCAGTGACCCGCATGTGGGTGAGGAGGGGGTTTGTGGCTCAATCCCCCTGTGGAGGGTGAACCTAGGGCTCTGAGCGCATACCTCAAATACACGTCCCTGGGGACAGCAGGATCTGACTCCCCAGCTCAGTAGAGCGAGGGGGCTTCGTTCCTTTCTGGGAGGCATTGGTGCTCTCTCTGCATAAGCTTGCCACTTGAGAAAGAGGGCTCGGTGGCTGGAGGGGACTGAGCCCAAAGAGACTGGTGAGCACTACATTTCGTATCTCCAGTGTCCTGACCTTACCAAGGAGACAGTTTTGGAGGTGTGCTTCTGAGTTAGGTGTCGTTGTGCCTGTTCCCATGTTATAAAAATATCCTTCAGCTGGCTATGGGGAAGATCAAGTTAAATTGATGGCTGCCAACTTTTTATCATTAGTTTCACAATATTTGGTATTCCTTCAAGACCAACTTCTTAAAATGTCAGCTTTTTTTTTTTCTTTTTTTTTTTCTACTTTTAAAGAACATAGCTGGGTTTAACTTTTGTAATGAAAAGCTTGAAAATACAAAGCCAAGTACACAAGAACCAGAAAATAATACTTCATCGTGCATTTTAAATGTGTTGAGTTTTTTAATCCAGTCTCACAATGTGACATCACTTTGTTCTTGATTTTTTAAATTCTTGATGTTGTTAGCAAATATAGAATGAATGGCTTTTTCTAGAGGCACACATTAATGGGCAGATGTGGGATAAATAGTGAAGAAAATGTATGTGTTGGTTTTTCATTGTAATCTGTACAAAAACAGTAATGATTTTAATTCTTGTAGCATACAAAAATACACAGAAGAACAGGGAAAGACATTGGATAATAAGGCTTTGCCAGGTGTTTATTTACTGGAGATCGAGGAAGTTTTGCAATCTCCATAAGGTTACTTAGTCCCACTGCTGCTACTAATTTTGTGCGTTTTAACTTTAGCTAATCGAACAGAGACATAGTTAAAGGCATGAAAACCTAGAAGTCAGAATTTTTGGGCCACCTCTGCTATCTTTTGAAATTAATAAAATAAGATCTGTTTTTCAGCTGGTTTCGTTCTCAAAGGCAATAGGGCTGGGCTTATTATTACTGCTACCATAACTGTCATAGAAAGATTCCCACATTTTGTTTAAATTTAATAGTGATAGAGGCATAGAAAATTCATTTGATCTTATATAATGTTTTCATGGTTAATAAGATTTACATATGACATTTTTGTATAATTAAAAGTACTGGAATTTCATTGCAGTAGACTTTAACTCCCGTGATTGAAGTTAAGCGAGATTTTTTTTTTTTTTTTATAGCTAATCAAGAGTTTAACTGCCTCTGGGGCATTTTAAGAAAATGTTATACTGTACTTAACGAACATTATACTACAAATAAGAGTGATATTTCGGTAATTAAAACAGTCTGGATATTGCTTAATGAATGTTTTTCTTATCTTAATGTATAGGCCATAAGGATTCATGTAGTTGCCTTTATTAACTTGTGGAGTTAGTTAAAAAGCTGGTTAAAACAGTAAGTCCATATCAGGTCAATATAAAATGCTTATGTAGGGATTTCATTGCTCTTATAAATCTGACTAGTTAAAAAATAAACACAGATGCTTGTTTGTGCCATCCTGAGCCGTACTGCAGTGTCGTATTTCTGCCTGTAGACATTTCTAAAGTATTGCCTGGAACACTGCAATATTTGCAGGTGTTCTTCTTTATCGTCTGTTTTGGAAATATTTTAAAATTTGCACCATACTGATATCCAAAAGCAGACAGTGATTGTTTTCCAATTAGCATAGCTACATTTGCTGTTGAACTAACAGCAGTGTGTTTTCGTTCTTTCTCCTGTCATACTACACCAGCTTTGATGTAATTACCTTTTTCTTTTGGATGTAATTGCGATGTGGTTTAGAATTATGGTTACACAGACTGTTCTTCAGCAATTTCATATTTACTAATTGCTTGCTGAATTTTTCTTCACTGCTCAGCTCTTTGGCACAGAAATCATTCTAAATAAGTTCACTTTAATAGAAAATAGTTCTTCAATCTGCAATGCTTGGCTAAACATAAATCATATTTTTGCTTCTCATAGTACTCTGAAAATAATATGCAGTTTATTTCCCCATTTGAAAACAAGTGCCTTAAAAAGATGTTCACCAGCTGGATTGCATGTGCAAGCTTCTGAGTCTCAATTTTGCAAAGTCTCTGTGCCAAAAAAAAACGAAAATAGGAGGCTGGTCTATGTGTAGCCTAAGAACACAGGGAAATGGAAGAGTTTCAGAATCCCGAATTAATCCCCAGTCCTGCAGGCACTTAAGCACATGGTTAATTGTAGGTGTTTGCCTAGTCCTTTTGATTTCTCTGGGTGAAGCACATGCTTGAGCAGGTTTTCAGGAGCGATCTCAAAGTGCAAAGACCGCAATATTGTTTTGTTTTCCCTAAGTAGTAAAAATGTCTGCGCTTTATTTAGTAGCGTAATTTGCATACACTTCTAAGTAACTGTACAGGAATCACTGAGCTGTTGGTGTTTGGCAAGTGTGGAATGCCGTAAATTGCAAGCCAACATAAAATATGGCCCATTTAGCAAAAAAATCTCAGAAGTACAAAGGAAACCTCATTTTGCAAAATCTCCCCACCACAACTGAAATTAGAATAAAACTGGTAATAAAACATCAGAAATCCTGAAAGACACAAAGCGAGGGGAAATTTTCTTCCTTCCTATGGCTTCCTCCGCACCAGTATATCGATACTCATTTTTCTTTATTCCTTTACTTCACTTAAATATTAGCAGGCACATCTTCAGCATAGTTTTACTGTAACTACATCATGAATCAGAACTAACTTTAGGGCTGGTCAGATTTTCCTTTTATCTCACACTGTGCATATACGCATTTCTGACCTGCACAGGCTTTGGTGTGAGCAGCTGCACCATCACTCACCAGGCAGGAGCTGGGCTTCGTTGAGGTTGATTTTGTCAAGCACATATTTCTTATTTTACATGGAATTCGTTAGCAAGTCCTTTACTGTTTGGAGGCTTTAGCTGTTTGGGCCTCAGACAGTAATCAGAGTAATTAGCACTTTATTCTTGTATCCTGATCTTGCTCTTGGCCACGCAGCACTTTCCACACATGCACACGGTTGGGTCAGCGGCGGCACGGGGGAAGAGAGGGAAACAGTGGAGAAAAGTGGGGAGAAGCATATCCAGGGAGAAACAAATTCTGTCCAAATGTTTTTATCAATTTGTGTGTGTGTGTGTGTGTGTGTGTATAGGGACGCGGCTGGGTGCACAACGTGTACATGTGGAAGTGTTGTGACAGAACTAGTGACAAAAAAGTGGCCTAGGATGGGCTGGAGTGGAGAGTTCAGATTGTTTCCCTTAGAGGCAAAAGAGTTTTGGTGGTGACTGTACAAAGTGAGCACCTCCTCAAGATTCAACTTTTCTGCAGAGGCTACCTGTCTGATTCTATAAAGGTGCCACCGTTATTGATTTGCACTTTGTTTTGTATTTACTTCCCAAGGAAAAATTCTACATCGTGTGCCCTGTTACAGCTTGTTGGTGATTGTCCTAAACTGGAGGATGCTCGGCCTCAGAAGACATGCATTTTCCTTGGTGTTGCACAGCCCTGAGCACACTTGGTGCATTTTGCTTTGTACACAACAGTGATAAACCAAAACAAATCATAAATCAACGCCATGCATCCGAAGTAATCTCTTTCTACTTTGCAACGCACATGTTCAAAAGAGCAATTCTGTGTGCACTCCTTTCTGAGCCTCTTGACGTAGTACTGAATCTTCGGTTTTATTGTGGGATCTTTTTGTTATTTAAAAATTGCTGTAATGTTATTTTGCAGCTGGTAGCTGCAACTCTGTAAAAAATACATAATACACGAGCTTCTGTCAGGACATCATATGGCTAAACAAAATTTTCAAAAATCTCTTTAGAGTGTTGCGGTTTATTAAAAATGTGGATTAAAAAGAGAGAGAGAAGTAACATTAATTAAATATATGAAACCACTTAAAATGTACCTATAGAAATTAAAACTTCAAAATGTCTCTATCTGTAGGAAAACAGGGAAGCGAATTGTTATCTTGGTTACACCTTCCTTCGGTGAGCGAGGCCTGGTGAATGTGTTGCGGACAAACACGTAATTTTTCCATGGTCTGTCCGAGGTTTGGGTCTGGCGGGGCAGCGATAGGTGTCCCCCGGAGCCAGGAACTTGGCTGATGCCCAGAGCGAAGCGGGGCCGGCGGCGTGGCCCAGCCGTGCCATGTTGGCGTGACAGGCCGCCGCGAGGCTGCCACGCCGTGAGGAGGGGAGCAGGCCGTGCACAGGGCATCATCACGTGTGTTCGAGCTCCCCAAGACAGGACACCAGTTAACCTTGGGTGATGGCAAACGCGCGCAGGCACGGACGGGCTTTCCGCTACGAGCAGCCTGTTGCCACGAGGAGCAAGCAGTCCTCGTGGCCCTGACCCATTATTTAAATCTCTTTCTTAAATTTCCCTATTAAATCGAAGAACGGTCACACTCGCATCTTCCTTAAGCCCAAACTATTTTTGCTGCTGTGAAAATGCCAGACTCTAGTAATCGGAGAAGCCGATAAAGGTCCTCCCCGTCCCCCCCCCCCCCCCCCAGTTCGGCTATTCTGAACTGAAAAGAAAAGCCCCATCTCCAGTCACAGCGATTCAAGCCATGGTGGAGCTCTGAGTGAACCAAAACAACGGGGTCAAATGTGGTTGAAAGAACACGGTGGGGTAAATAAAAGGTCATTTTTTATTTTTTTTTTAATGTTTAGTGCTGGTGGGAGGAGAAAGTTTGGTTAACTATTTAACCTGTGATAGCCTTTCATCATTTTATGGCTTAGGGGTCCGTGATTTTAAGCCTTTGTCAGTAA
The DNA here is from genome assembly GCF_964211835.1 of Anser anser. NCBI lineage: Eukaryota > Metazoa > Chordata > Aves > Anseriformes > Anatidae > Anser > Anser anser. The sequence goes on along the minus strand of NC_139720.1, from coordinate 155,448,650 downwards.
GTTACTGGTTTGCGCTCGATCTGTGCCCCAGAAAGGCTCTGGTTTCCAGTTACAGGGCTTACATTGGTTTACTGGAGATAGGAAAAATTATAAGTAGCAGCTGAAGACACACATTTTCCCTAAAACGACTCGCCGGCAACTTTTGCAGCGGTACTCAGTGTTCGTTTAAGCACTGCGCTGCTTTCCTCTACTGACTCTTCTCCGTGTCACAGTTGTTGTGTTCTTTTTTTTATCAGAGGGGCTCTCCCTCCCCGTGTCATTTGTCTCTGGTTTTGGGGTATAAGGCTGTGTCCTGCCCGCTGGAGTGAGCGCTGACCCGGGGTCCCTGGGAAGCCCCCTCTGCCCTGCTCCCTGCTCTGGGCTCTCCAGCAGCAGCCACTCCCCGACCCAGTCGGCCCCTTCGGAGAGCTGGAGCACGCATTGCGGAGGGTACGACTTGTCCTTTGCTGAGGCTTTCTCCGCGCTTCTCTGCCCCCCGTCCCCGTCACTGGATCCCTCGTGACTTTGTACAAATGCCCAGGTTTATTCTCTCACTTTCTCGAGACCTGAGAGAGGGGATCCCGCTCCCGTCTTGGCTCCTGGCATCTCACACCTGTATAACTCCATCAGCTTCAGGGGCATTAATCTCGGCGGTACATCGCTGTGAGATCATATCGGCCTTGTTGGGGACTTTAAAAGCAGACAATGCCTCTTTCAAGGCGCTTTGACTCATCAGCAAAGCTGCTTTTCAAAAGCCCTAAACCACGAGACCTGCTTGCCCCTGTCTGCCTGAGCAAGGGGCTGCTGCCTTGCCGTTAAGGAGGGAGAAAGTGGATATTTAGGTTTGAAGGATTTCTCAATTTTCTTTCTTTCTTTTTTTTTTTTTTTTCTTTGGAGCATCAGGGAGATGACCTTAGTGGTTTTGGAACAAAGGAAGAAATCAAAATGTAAAGCAGAGTGTTTGATATGTTGAAAAGCCACAGTTTTTATTTTAGCATAATTGGATCACTGTTAGTGGCAGTTGTTGGGTAAAGCACCTTAGCGAAGTTCTGGCTTTATACACAAGTAAATATCATATGTCTTCTCTTTTAACATAAGCCTTTTTTTTTTTCCCCCAAAAAAAGCAGAACTTACCAGTTTACCTTGAATTTCTTTCCCCTAGGAAAGCGCTAGGCTTTCGGAGCCCCGTATTCTGGCCGCAAAGCTGGTGAAACCATCTTTTGTTTTCCGCCCGAGAAAACGTTAGCATTTTTTCACATGTTAACTTTTCAACACTTGCGGGGAATTTGTTTTTCTTTAAAAGTGCGGTCCTTTTCTTTTTCCTCCCCTTTTCTCTCTTCTTGATATTTTTATTTCCCTTTTATATGGAGACTTGTAGATTTTGTCACTTCAAACGTTAGCTGTTCCTCCTCTTTTCTTCTGCTTTACAATACACACTAGGAGATTTTTTTTTTGCATATTCCTCCCCTTTCTCTGTGAGATATTGTCGTTGACCAAATTTAAAACACTACAGTATTTAGAATCCCCGCGGTGCCATTTGAAGTATTTGGACCTGGAAAATGCCCCAAGCAATAACTACCTGAATTGCTTTTAATTACACAATATAGCTGCATCATTTTACTTCAGATTCTTTTTGATTGATGCTGTAAGGCAATTGTAACCATGGATGATGGGATTAAGTGCCTCTTGAAGTGACTTTAGCTTCTTGTGGGAACAAAGGGAAAGAAGAGAACACTTAGTCCCTTTTGGAGTGAACAGCCTTTTTTCACTTGCTATATAAAGAAATACAATTAACAAACATTATCCCCAGAGGTGAATTGAAATGTACATGCAGACAATAACTGCTCTTGACTGCAATTAGACATATATGATCCGAGGTATTTTGGCCATTCATTAGTGCTAATTGTTTGAGAAACAAGCCCACAGAACAAATGATTAAAATGTTAGTGCCATAACCAGGATTATTAGCATGTGTGATAAAATGCATGCGCTGCAGCTGTACCAATAAAACTCTCGGGAAAGTCGCTTTGATTTGACGAATGCTTAGCTCGGTTGTGAGCTGGTCGTATTTGCACAAGGCCTGCTGATGTTTATAACAAACAACTTCTAGCTTCTTTCCTTAATTAGAAAGAATTACTATGCAAATTGGGGTGCTTTGTAATTTCCCGCAACTTGCCTTTGTCTTTGGTCAATTATTTGTGCATGTTTGGGAGCTACTCCCTAGTAAATCAGACATAGTAAAGCCGTTATATTTAATTTCTTATCTTTATTTTTATTTTTTCACACAGCAGACAATTAGCTTGGAGGAGATTTTGAAACATTAACCGTGTTGTGTTCAGTGGGGTCTTAGATTTTGGGTCACTTCTGTCCTTCTGCCACGCTACCCTGCTGGTTATCTGGGATTGTGGTTACGTACCAGTTACAGCTCAAAAATCACAGTGTGGAATTTTTCCTGCTTTTTTCACGGTTTTCTTTAAATGCCTAAGTATGATCTTTAGAAACTTTTTGCCAGCACTGTGCCTAGAGTGGTAGAAGTAGAGATTTGGACTGTCAAGCGATGGATATTTTCCCATGTGTTGGGCACGTGATGGTGTAGGGTCTCTTCTAGGATGACTCGATCTAGCAAACAAACATAGAGCAGAGGCTCAAGTTAAAGTGCTGATCCTGAAAATAACTGATGGGAGTACTTTACTTCCTGAGCTATAAGTTGTTGGCTCCAACGAGACGGCACAGGTGCGTACAGTTCAGTAAATGTGTGAGCACGAGCAATGCTGGAATGTGAAAATGCAGTATGCATCAGGGAAATCTGTAATTTTCAGTAGTTTCGTTGGTTGCTGTCCCACTGTATGGCTGCCATTGCAAAGTGCAATGCCTCTTAGTAATCAGAACAGTTTTGTTTTCTCCTTCCTGAGGATGAGCTGTTTGCTTTTAGGTGAAACTGTTCTCAGAGGATCAAGAGTAACTTTAATTTGCTAGCTACTTTTACATATTTGATGAAGACTTTAGTGGAGCGCTCTGTTTGCTGAAGAAATTTACTTTCATTTCCAAGACCCACAAACATGCAGCATGCTGCTGGATGCTGTGAATGAAAAGCTGCAGTAAAACAATTTAATGAGCATTACCCAATAGCCTAGTCCTCATTTTAACTTGCAGTGCTTAGAGGAAGAAACGTTGTCTTAGCAAATTCACTTGGCTTATGTCCATGTGTTTAGTTTTAGGCACAGTCAAGCTTAGTTTGAATCATTAAAATACTTGCAGTCAGGAAACATATGCAAGATTTTCTTCCTCTTTACAGCATGGGGTTAATGATATAACTGAGATTGCAGTGCCCTTCCCCGACCCACACCCCCCCCAAAAAAAAAAAAAAGTAACCACACTGGGGATGTTTTCAGTCTTTCAAAATAACAGAAGAAGTCGAGATAATCCTGATAGTGTTTGCTACCAGAATAGCTAACTGTTAGTATGTTGGGTTTTGCCACTCTCAGTTTCCAAAAGGTCCATGGGCAAATAGACTTCTTAATACAGGTGCTTCTTACTCTGCAATTCACTCATTGTAGAACACAAAATATGACTATATGTGTGCAGCGAGAACAGGGTTTTAAAAGCATACTTGGCAAAATAATAGCACCTGAAAATATTTATTGCAGTCACAACTACATATCCTTGATGAAGAGCCTTGTTTTACACTCGCATTTCTAGAGCTCTTTGTTTCGAAAGAAGATGCTGTGTTGGACAGCTGACAGCAATTCCTCCCGTACTCTTCATTTTTGGCCACACCTCTTGAAAAAATTAGTACTTCTTTGACTTGCTAAAATGTTTCCTAAGACTAATAATTTGACAAAATGGCATATGTTTATAATAATCTGTGTCCTGAGAATCCTGCATTTTGGGCCCATGGGGCTACAAAGCTGAGAAGGAGATACCTGCAGTCACCAGGTGGTAGCATCGTGGATTAAATCTACCACTTCTTGAGGGGAGGCCACGCTGCTGCCCCACCTAAACAGAAGATCGCAGACCTTAAAGGTGACACCTGACTGAACCTGCTCTGTGGGCACCGAGGATTTCATGTACGTGACGCTCTACGCTGCTGTGTGTGGTGCTCAAATCAGAGTGGCCTTCGCACGGCTTGCAGCGGTGAAGGGGAAACTGGCTTCAGCCCTTGAAGAAACCCTGGGACATGTGTGTGTGACAGGAGATAAGTCCCCTTGGTGTGCTCTGAGATGATGGTTTTAGCCACTTCCATCAAGTCTGTGCGGGTTGAGGGGCTGGTGGGAGGCAGACAGTAAGGGTGCTCCGGGGGCTGCTTGTCTGTAGGCCGGAGTTAACTATTAATGGACTGAGCTCTTTGGCTCCTTTGTGCTTCCAGCACTACAGGGTTGAAGCCATCAGAGAAGAAGAATGGAAACTAATCACTTTTGTCCCCTCATATATGTTTAGTGAAGGACTGTGGACTTCTTTACTGACCTCTGTGTCACACTGAAGAAAGACCCTCCTCTTTCCATTTGAGATAAACCGCTCTTCCACCTCCTCCTTGCTCTCCCAAAGAGTGCTGCTACAAGAAAATGGGATTAAGTGGATTTAACTAGCAGCCACTTGAGTTGCTTCAAGTTGTGTTATCGTCCCCACTTCAACACAAGGCAGGGGACGTGAAGTGCTTTGTGGGAGAGGGGCAAGGATAGTGCTTAGGAGAGACTCAGCGCAGGGCTCCTGGTATTGAGTGTCAGGACCTCCGCTGCCCAAGTCTTGGAGCTGCTGCAGTTGGAGATGAGGATTTATTAGCAAGGTTAGCACTGCTCTTTGTAATAAATAGTGCGTCGTTTCTCTTTATCAGCAAAGCTGCCCCATTGCTTAGGCTGAATTAAGAATTACCAGACATACTACAAAAAGAAGTTGGTGTTTGGTTTTTTGTGGGCTCATAAAATGGTTCCACACAGGACATGCAGGGACCTGGCAGAGGAGACGGTTGAATAACTGTCCTTTTCTGCTTAGTTTACCAAGATAAAATGTGATAAAAACTGCCTTCAAATTTTTAACCCAAGACCGATATTCAGCTTTCAGAGTGCCAGGCCTAAGGATGCTTTGGCGGGGTTAGCTTGGAAAAGCAAGTATCATAGCGGTCTGTCAGCAGTGCCTCACGTTGGCTCCGATTTCGATTGACTGAACTCGTTTCCAGGCGTCTGAGAGGGTTAGTCGTGTTCACTTTGAAGGAAAGCCATGCGCGCATGGAGCCTTGTGTCATCCAAATGTAGCAACTTGGGAAATATTATTAAGAGGGGCATGGGAGAACGCATGGGTCCCTGACATGATGTGATAATGACATATTCAGTGCGGTGCTAGAAAAGCTTTGCATTATTCAGAGTGCTGAATAATATACATGATAATGCGTAATGGTGTTATATGGTGGGATTATTTTGTGGTGTAAGTGACTTGTGCTCTGGATGCGAAGGCAAATTGTATTATTTTGTCCTCATTTTTGATGTAGCAGAATAGGCCTGGGGGCTACACCATGAAATGGGTGGGAACAGGAACAGGCAAGGGCTTTTTTTGGAAGGCCGAGAAACACAGTGGCACCGGCTGCTTTTTATTTCCCTGGGCCTGTAATTATGGAGCAAGGCGAGCTCCCTACTGCGCTCGAGGGCAGCCTCCCCCGGCAGCCCCACTGCCTCCCGGCCCACCAGCCCCGCATCTGAGGTGGATTGGCTGCTTCCTCTCCAGGAACCACCAGTGCAGGATGGAGACCACAGCAAACCTGACGCCTCTGGACCATAATGGGGCAACCCACTCAAGCCCCGTGGTGCCATGGGCTCGCACCTGCACCCAAGTGCAGTGCACGAAGTGTTTATAAATGCTAAAAGCTGCTGTGGCCAACAGCCTGCTGATGATGCTGGTGAGCTTAGGAGCTCTGTCAATCAAGGGCTGTGCTGTGGGTCTGAAAGCCTGAAGGCTTCAGAGAGGACACGTTGGGATTAGTGAGGTTCCACATCATGTGGGGTTTTCATTCCTGGCTGTTCTCTTGTTTCCCTCTCCAACCATTTTGCTTATTTAAAATTTGCATGCAAATACGTTTGTTGAAATAATGCGAAGGTTGCAAAACCAACCTTGCAAAACAGTGTTTGTTTTAACCAACACCCCTGCTTCATTCACAGCATGCCATCCAGCTTCTGGAGCACACGTGGCAGATAGCAGCCTCCTTGCTAAAGCAGCCCTGATCTGTTCCCAGCACAGCCTCCAACCTATAGAAGAGTCCGGTGACAGAGTGGGTGTAAAAACCAAAAGCCCTTCCGTATTTAATATTTGTCACAGTGCACAGAACAGGCAGTGTAATCAAGGCTACATGGATAACCTCAGACCTGGCATTTCTTCAGTTCTGGGTGTTAAAGTTTGTAACTTCTGTTGAACATAGTGATTTGGGGGCTTTATACTGTAATTAACTGTAATACTGATATCTTCCTACCTGAGCTCTTCCTGAGAAATAAAACCAAACTGCTCCTATTTATATAAGAAAGTTTCTTTTTTAAAATATAGTCAAGTATTCTTTAAAGCATTGTAGCCAAGAGTCTGATTTCACCGATATCCTTCACAGGCTGAATTCTCCTCTGCCAGCTGATGTTCCCAAGCTCAGTTACCACATTGCATCATCTCACAAATACGTTCCCAGGCGAGCTGTGCTGTACGTACCTGCGGATGACGAAAAAAAGATACGAAAAATCCCATCACTAAACGTCGATTGTGCGGTGCTGGACTGTGAAGATGGCGTGGCTCTGAACAGAAAGGTAATTAAAAATTATCTGTGCAATACAATCAGCGTTAAACAGAATGTGTGGAAAAACATCACCTTTGCCTTGGGGAAGTGGCAACCAGAGAGACAGAGATAAATCTTAAGATACAGAAAGTAAAGACATAGTGATAGGCTTTGTGGAGTTAGTTCACAGTCACCAAGTTGGGGTTTTGTTGTTGAAGCAAAAGCATCTTCAGATTGTGAGCAAAAGATTATGGGTTTGGGCTTGAGCTTTTGGGTGTTTAGAAAGATTGACTTGTTGAGATTTTCAGAAGAAATGCCAGTAGGGGTGTTTCTGAAGGAAGAAGAAGTTAGAACCCAAGTGCACCAGCATTTGGAGGGCATTTTAGACTGAAGGAGCCGCAAGAAAGCAGGCGAAGAGAGCAGAGGGAGAAATGGATGTACATGTGTACCAGTGCTAAGTTTTTGTTGATGTTCATTTTTGAAAGAGAGAATGAACTAAACATGCGTTCAGATATGCTTGCTAGCAATTTTTGTTTTTAATATCTCAAAGTAACCATTTCCCTTTTAAAATGTTTCACATCTTAGAGCATGTATGTCAGAAACTGGTTTGAATGTTTCATAGTGAAAAATATTTCTGAACTGGAACATCAGTTTGCCATAACATCATCTTCATATTTATTAGTTTTCCTGTTGATTTTACAGTGCCTCAAACAACAGCAAGTGCTGTTTAGGGTTTGAGTATGAATGTGTTGTCCAGGAAGTTATGAAAACAGGTTTGAAAATTTTCCCATGTAATCTCAAAAATGTGTATGAAATTTTATTGTTTTCTGTTTTTTGGGGGATTTAATGCTGTCCAGAAGGACTCTATTTAATAGTGCTCTCTTTAAATTTCAGGTCTTTACATGTATGTCAGAAAGAAAAAGTTCACGGAGTTTTCATATATTTATTTTAGTTCTGAAAAGTGAAAATAGCATAGCTGAATGTTCATGCATACTGTTGAAGACAGTTGGAAAACATTTTCCAGTTGCTAAAATTCTGTGTGGGAGACTATAATTATATTTGCTGTCACAGTGAATTAGTATTGTTTAGTTCATATCTGGGAGGCTGCTGCTGTTAGATGACACAAGACACAATTGCGTGTTAAAATATTGCATTTTTAGGTTCAGCTTAATTGTATAAAACAAATCATTTAAAGCAGAGGCATCTATTTGTTATATAGGATGACAGCGAACCAAAATTTCTATGATCAAGTTGACAAAGTTGATAGTAGCAGTTTCTAAAGGGTGTTAAAATTCTAGCTCTGTTGAAGTGAAGGAGAGTTGTGCCACTGGGTATAAGATTTCAAAAAAATTAGGAGAAAATTATGTAATACAAACTGGAGATGACAGCTGAGCCCCTGACTGAGCTTAAATGCAAACAAGAAGCAGACAGGAGGTAGAAGCGGAGGCAGACTACCAAAGAGCAACACAGAAGTGCTGTATGGGCACGTAGGGACAGAAGGAGGAAGGTCAAAGCTTGGCTGGGATCTAAACTGGTGAGGCTTGAGCAGGTCGACAAGAATGGCTACCACGAGTTTATCAGCAGCAAAAAGGAGAAGAAAGACTAGGGTAGTATGAACCCACTCCTCCATGAAACCTTCGTCTTTACTGTGAGTCTGCTCCCAAGCATTTCCTAGAAGCATAATTTGGGGAAGGAGGAAGTAGCCACAGTAGAAGAGGAGGAAGTCAGTGTCTATTTAAATAGGCTGGTCCATGGGACCAGACAGGCCGCAGTGGAGGCTGCCGAGGGATCTGGCTAGTGTCATCCTGAAGCTGCTGTCTCTCATCTTTGAAAGGCCATGGTGACTGGGGGAGGTTCCTGATGCCTGGAGAAAGGCAAATAATGCTGCAGCCATCTTCAGAAAGGGTAGGAAGGAGGAAACAGAGGCCCATCAGCCTCACAGTAGTGGCTGGGAAAGTGATGGTGCTGGTTCTCATGGAAGGTATTTCAGAGTGCCCAAGGCCATAGCCAGAATGGACTGATCAGGAACAAATCATGGCCTAACAAACATGATTGCTTTCTCTGAATAAATGAAGTAACATCTTTGAGTATTAGGGAGAAATGGATGTCTGCCTTGACTTTAGCAAGGCTTTTGACATGGTCTGCCATAATATCCTTGTAGTTAGTTATCCTGAGAAGAAATGGACTGGGTGGAAAGACTGTAGAGTGGGTGGCAGTTTGGCTGTACATAGGTGGTGCGTGTTGCATGGATTTTGCATTGCCCATTATGGGACCAGTGCTGTCTATGTTCTTCATTAACAACCTCATTGATGGGAGGGAGTGCACTCTCACCACGTTCATGATGACACCAAACTGGGGAGATCAGGGAAAATGTTTTTCCCTCTGCAGGTAGTCAAACACTGGAAGAGGTTTTCCAGAGCAGTGTTGTCTCCTCCCTTCACACGTGTGGGTTTTCACACGTTGGCTAGATGAGGCCCTAAGTAGCCTGGTATAGAGCTTAAGTTAGCCCTGCTTTGAGCAGGAGGATGGACAGGGTGGTCTCCTGATGTCCCTTCCAACCTGAATTAGTCGGTGTGATTGCATGGTCTAGTAGCAAAGCATAATTCAAACTGATTGGAAGATCGAATTTCATTTTTAGATCTGCCACAGATACTCAGGAAGACTTTGAGAATTAGGTTCTGTGAATGTAAAGCTGAAATTATTACTGCTCTTGCTGCTTAATTTATTAATGTTTCTGAGGTGTTTGGAGACTTTGTGTGAAAGATGTGTCAAGAATATGCACTGAAGTACAGTATTCACTGGCCCATTGCAAATGGGTCATCTGAAACTGAGGGGAAAAAAAAACAGAAAACATGGCAATGTTGAGTTTGTCCTTTAATTCGTTATTCTTACAACAAATAGTACTGATGAATTTTGCTATTTATTGCTATGTTTTATATCAACAAAAATTCTACTTATGAATTTTCTCACTGCTGAAATGTTGGGTTTTTCAAAAATCAGAACCTGGTTGAAGATTCGCAGTACCTTGCATCAAATTTTTCTGCTTACACAGACCTTCACTTGCATTAAGTCCAAGCAGGAGAAACCCTTGCATCTTGCAACAAGAAGTTCCCAAAGAGAAAAATTCTCAGCTTTTAAGGGTAAACAAGGTGAAGAAATGGCTAAAAAGCAAAGTCATAGTGTGCAGAGTACTGGAAGCCTGGAAGGAGAGTGAGAGTTGATCTGCTCTGAGTAGAGCATGAGGGACATTGCAACGCCTTTGAGACTAGACAGGGCTGTAAGGAGGTCTTCAAAAATTTGGAATAAGGAACTTGATAAGAAAATATCCCAGTGTTGCTGAAAACTTTGGCCTTCTTTTACAAAGTTAGATTTAACCTTGCTAAACTTAGCCCATGTTGGCTTCGCAGCCTGGCTGGGGCTCCATACAGTGGTTTTAGAGGTTCAGATGCATAACATCACATGGTGTGGACCGTCATCTGCCTTCCCAGGTGTCTGGCTCTGTAGGATGTTGGGAATTTCTACAAGATATAGTTGGGTTTTAGTTGAGAGTTTGGGGGGACTTGAATACTGCTAAAAGGAAATTACTATCCCTGAGCTATTGTTCACAGCTGAATATAGGAGCTCATCCCCACTAATGTATGCATAAGCTTTCTCCAGTGTTGCTGTCCATTTTAAAGAAATGGTTGAGTGGGCGATATTATTGGGCAGTTCAAATAGAAATCCTAAAACTATTAGAGATAATACAGATTGCAGTGTTGATATATTGCAAGTGCATCATACTGTAGAGACTTATTGCAAAATGGTACAAAATGGTAGATACCCATTTTAGTTCTTTGCAGGAGGAGGCCTGAATATTCTTCTATTTTAGTTATAATAAAGAAAAAGACAAAATAGATGGCTGCATCAGGTACTTGACCAAGTCATATAAGCCAGTAGGTTGAGTCGTATGTTATGCCATTGAAAGGTCTCTGTGTAGCAGCTGAGCTGTGAGAAAATATCTCGAGGGCTCTCAGCCAAGTCAGCACTCCCTGGTGTAGCTTTCTCTGCAGAGCTGCCTTACTCACCGTGCTTCCATGCCAGGTGAACCTATTATCTAGTGGAAAAGTTTCCTCCTCCTGCTGGAGAAAGGAAGATTTCCATGCCAGTGCTTTAATTTTCCAAAGGCAGAGTGAGCCAAGCTTTTCTTGTTAGTTCTGCAGGGTTCAGGTTGCCACCCTTATATGAATGTTTTCTAGACCAGCATTTTTTTCAGTAGGATCCCGTCTTCAGTGCTGCTCTTCTTCAGGGCATCCAGGGAATGTCAGGTGCTGGGTCAGCCTAGAAAGAGACCAGTTGGAGCTGCTACTTGACTGTTTATGGCTCTTTCTGAGCTGTTGACAGGTTTTGGAGCATTTTGATATCTCCAGACCAATGCTATTAGTGGCTTTATCTTCACAGAGGTCAGTTGAATAACTGAGATATACAGAGCCTTACTCCACAGGCTTACTCTTACTATTTCTTGTGCTCCTTCAGGCCAGCCAGGGCACAGTCCCTTCTGCCAAAAATGACCCTTGAAAATCATCTCAGGAAAATTTTTAAGGGGCTACAATTCACTTTTCTTTCACTGGGGAATGCCAGTGTTATGCTTAGGAATCAAAACAAAATCCCATGTTTCCCCACCATGCCCAATTTTCACTGTGAGAGAATTGTTTTTACAAAATAATTACTTAAAGTCAGTCAAAATACTTATTTTATGTAAAATCCAGAAAACTTCATTCCAATTTCGGCTTCTGTAAAATACTGTAGAGCAAATAAATTTTAAAATGAAAAGTCATTTCCAAATGAGAACTGAAGGGTTCTCGTCTGAATATGCTGAACTGCAATGTGTCTGTAATATCAAACCTGTTTTTTCCTTAACAAGGCAATACCTCTCTCTGTCCTTCTGCTCAAAGTGATGAGACCAGTTTAAACATCAGTCTTGATCTCATGGTCCCTGCAAATACATTTCTGAGGCATCCCAGAGCCCCAAGAATGTGTATTTAGCAGAGAGCCTATTCCACGTCATCAGGTAGAAGGGTGTTGCAGGAAAGAAAAACTGATGGTTTCAGCAGCACTGGGAGCTGTGGTGTTTTTTCTGTTCCTGGGCTGCAGGGTTCAGGTTGTTTCTCCACACCTGGTACCCCTATCGGGTATCAAAATCACAGCTTGATTATCTGCACAGAAGGTAAAGCCATATGTGAGTCTTTGCTTGTATTGAGACAGTGGCATCCTGAGCAGTTCAATGATCAGGGAGCAGCCATCAGGAAAATACCCTCCTTTGATTAAAGCATTTTCTTTGTAACCTCCTGTGCTCAGTTCTTCCTCATCCTGTAGCAGGAGTCCCTGTCCAGATCCCTTTCGGCCTGTGCATGTCTTCTACTCCCCAGAGGCCTCCCTTCCTCCAGCCTCTGGGTCATAGTTTAGCAGCCTCTGGCCTTATCACTTAATAAATAGCTTTCCTCTCAATGTTAGTTTTTAGTCATATTTGCCAGGATGCTACCCCAGTAGTGGTGTTAGACCTAATTGCCCTGCTAAATTTCATGCCAGGGAATTAAATCCTACCATCCATGAAAAAGCATTTATTTATCACTTTTTCTCATTAAAAAAATGGCATGCAAAAAGTTATATTGCTCGTGTTTTTTATATCAGAGGTGTAAAAGCAATCCCTTGAAGTATACATACTGCTGGGAAACTGCTGCGGAGTCCTCCAACATGAAGCACTTCAGTTACAATTATGAAGTTGTTGTTCCTCTGGAACTGAAGAGTTCTCCTTCATCCAATAGAAGTTATTAATATTCAGGGCTGATAGGGGACTGATGAGGGTTTAAGCTCTCCAGCCCTTTCTGCTGTGAGTCACGATCGTTTCACTTTGTCTCTTTTTGAAGGAAGCTGCTCTCTCCACCAGCACTTGAGCATCAGAAGCTGGGGAAGAGGAAGCCTCAGCTCCATCCTTTCCTCTCATCCCTGCCTTCAGAGGGCAAGCAGCAGTCCCTGAGCCTTTCTGCTCTCCCTGCAGCCCTCGGCAGTGAGGGGAAGCTCAGTTTGGCTGGTAAGATGGGTAGGGACGGACCTATTTTGGCTTATCCGCAGCACGGCCTCTTAGGGTCATAGCATAAATTTGCTCCCAGTTAATATCTTGTAGCAGCCACTTAAAAGATCATCGCTGTGCTGTGCCATGGAAGAAAAAAAAAAAGAAAAAAGGAAAGAAAAACAATTAATTCTTTTGAATCATCTGTTTTTAAAAATAGGATTAAAGCCTGACCACTCTTCAGACTGTTCTGTTATGAATAACGCATACGTAAGAGATGACTCCGAGTTCATTACAGTTAAGAGCAGATCATCCGCATGCACGCTGATTTTATGGAGATTTCTCCCCATGAGAATGCCTCCTCCATCGCGCCAGCGATCTGATCCTGGGGTCAGAACAAACAGCACGCCAGAGAGAGAGCATCGTTGCCTACCATTTTCCCCCTAATCTGAGGCCTTCTGACCTTTTTATTCCTTATCACTGATGAGAAGAGGCTCTTGCATGCAAAATAACACTTCAGCTAAATTTGAGGGTGGAGATAAATACATAAAGTGGGTCAGCATGGTACGCAAAAAAAAATCCTAGGCTTTCCTTAGTGAAATGTGTTTCCTTATTGATCTTATTGAAAGCTTTTACAGTATCAGTAGAAAAAAGCTGCAGTTGGTTTCCATAAATCTCTAGCTGCTTCAATTAAAATCAACAGTTTTCCTGTGTTATGCAATGATAATCTTTTTCTTTTTTTTTTTTTTAATAAAGCCAAGTTGGTTAGGATTTATCAGTGCCGCAGGTATTTCTCTAGGCTCATAGCGAGAATGTTAGCTAGTACTTCATAGGCACAGTTGCATGAAACATTGATAACTAGGTTATTTTACCAGGTCTTTGCTTTATTTATAATAAATTAGTACTGTACCTAATTGTATTCCTCCTACAGGGAGAAGGCTTGCTGATAAAGTGTGTAGAGAATGATTAAATGTACACAGGCGCATAGTAGGGTGACTTGTCTTCAAAAGATGCACAAAATTAAAATGGGAATGCTGCTTTCCCTGGTGGCTTGCCATTATTAAAAGTCTCAGTAGCATGGGAAATTTCTTCTGTAGGAATTGGGGAGTCCAGAAGTCTCTCTGGTTTATAGTAGGGAAGCTGAACTGTACAGTGAAACTCTGCAAGGCCTTTTTGATCCTTGAAGAGTTCTGATGAATATACATTTTTATGGAAGCTGTAAAGTGTTTTCACGCCCTTGTTAATCCCCCCATGGTCCTGGAAGAACTGCCACTCCTGAGTGGTAGCTTGACAATAAAAGTTCTTGTTCCTATTGTTTTATTCTAGAAGCCAATCATCTTCCTTATATAAAGATATGAGGATTCATAAGTACGATCACAATATTCAGCAATTTTCTTCTTAATGAGCTCAATAGTGCCTGTGTCTCTTCGAGCTGAGCCTTTGAATTGCCAGTTATTTCTTTTCCACTGATTCAGACGTATCCAACCAAGTTTGACTTGGACACGTTCTGATATAACTATTACTGCTGACACAATGGTGTCTAGAAACGTAGGGAAAATGTCTTGGCTCAGTATTAACAGGAATTTCAGGCAGGGATTTATTAAGAGACCTGGGAAAATGTTTTAGAGTACACAGTGCTTGCATGGACTCGGAATTCATGGCACTTTAAGTCTTCACGTTTACGGTACTGTGTCTTCAGGCACAGCAGCACACCTGGGTACTGAAGGATAGCTAATTGCAGGGCTGGAGCTCGTGTACTGCTACACATTTCTGTAGCATTTCTGGACGGTTTTGCAGAATTTTCTGTGTCTTCATAAGAGGAGGGACCTGCCTGCACAGCCAGTAAGCATCTAGCGCTGTTCGAAGGGAGCCATCGGTTTTCAAGTGTCCTACTGAAAATCAAGCCGGTACAAAAAGTTGTGTATACATGTGTAACATGGAAATCCATCGGATCAAATTTGGGCACACTTTTGTTTGTATGCAGATCCATGCATAAGGTTATGTTGACAGGGCTGCAGTGGTGCTGGAGGTGAGCAAAACATGAAGGTACTGCCCAGACTGCAGTCAACAGCATTCTCAGCACTCAGCATTTGCTCTACATCGTTTTTGTTGGCCGTGAGCAGAGCAATACACTTGTTTGTCCAACTTTCTCTTGCAATTAATCCTGAAGACTGGTCTTGAACCTAAGACCCCATGGTGCTTGTAACCAGTAGTCCACCCTGGTTATTCTTACAGGGCCACAGTCTGAAAACAGACAGGCAAGCCAAGCATGAGGAAACTCACAGACTCCATTAACAGTGACATGGATCAGAAAGTGGTAGGAGACATAGAGAATATAGCACTTGCCCTCTTTGTAAAATTTTTCTGCTATTATCTCTACAGTCACAGTTGAGGCAGTCCTTATTCAGGTAATATTTCTCAATGAATAAGGACATTTGAGTCTAAATGAGTAATTCAGGATTAAACCCGTCAGGACTTTGAGCTTCTTCCTAGTGTACACTGCTACACATCAACGTAAAGGTCTTCCCACCTCCTAAGCTTCCCCAGTATCCCTGTGTGCTTCTGGTTAGCCTTGTCACGTTTCTTGTTTCCTAAGCAACTTTCAAAATTTAGCCTGTTTCTATCAGCTGTTGATGATTCCTCAAATGTTCTGTGAAATCAAAGCCAGGGGTTGCTGCTCTGGTATGCACTTGTGTTTTGCTAATTGCAGGACAGTCTACTCCCAAAATAAGCAGAGAACCACCTAAAAACAGCCTTTTATTTCCACCGTGTACTAAGCATATGCCATGACATCCCTTCAGTTTAGAGTGGAGTAATGTATCTCTGTTCAACAGAACACAACACACGGATTACAATTGCTTAAAGCCCTGTTTTTTAAATATTCTGTGAATGACTTTCTTCTCTGAATTGTGAATAGGCTTTGCATTAAAGAAGGTTTTATACTGCAAAAGAATGCACTTCCATGGCACGGGCTGCCACGTGAAATAGCTATGAGACCATACCTCTGATTTACTGGAACTGGAGAGCATCCAGAACCATGAACACACTGTACACTAACATACCACAATACAACAAATGATACTCAGTTCTTGAGATTTTTCTAGTCCTTGTCATAAAAAACCATAACAAGCGGGGACAGAACATTAGGGAAGTGCAAGCATTTGTTTACTCACACCTAAACCTGCACAGCACTGCATGTGACAGGCTCCAGGGGCAAGAAAGCTCCTAATGTGTCCCTGGGTTGCACATTGCCATGCCCACATCTTGGGCTTCCCACCAGGGAATTCTTTTGCGAAGGAGCAAAAACCATGCCTTTTTTTTTCTTTGTTTCACGTAAGTCTTTCATCTAGCAGCATTCAAAAACTGCTGTTTCGGCAGTGCTTTTCATGTACGTATGGTGAATGTGTGGTTGTTAGCACACCTAAGTGTGTTGGCCGAAGTCTATTGAAGTTGATTGTATTTCTGTCTCCCAGGACAAATGCACAAATTTGCAAATCCAGCCTTCTGAACATTTTGATGTTACTGTAAGCTGATCTGCTGAGGTTGCCCATCTTTCCTTTTGGCTACGAGTGCCAGAAGGGAGTTTATGATCTCGCTTCTTGTTTATCAATAAACAAAGTGATAAGTTGACTGTGGAGTCTGATTAGCACTTTGCATCATTTCTGAAAGGATAAATAAAATCCTACTGTTTTCTGTGTTTGACTGCGATTTCTGTCTTTAAAGGAGCTTGGTTGCTCTGAGATTTCTGTTTCAACTCCTAAATAGCTGCATAACTTGATACATCTACTGTGTATCATTGTAATAGCACTTTTTGCAGTCTTTTTTTCACAGCAGTGCATTAGGACTACCCTCTCCAGAACAATGTACTTCCCAGTTACTGTCTCTTCAAGGCTGGGGGAAAAGAACTGCAAATATTTGTCTTCATTTCTGATCACTGGGCTCCAGAAGATCGTAAATCCTGGTGTTGTTCCTCATTTGGGAGCAAATGGTTGGGATGATCACGGCTGTTATTTTAGGGTCATTATAAAACATTGCTAGTTCATTCTTTCCTCCTTACTTTTTACAGTATCTTATGAGATTGCCTCAGAATAGCTGCTCCTATGCCAAGCTTGAGATAACTTCATCTTCTGTTTCACAATACAATTGTGCATTATGAAGGGTTATGTTGAACAAATTGGTATTCTCTTCCAGCTTAGTCAGGTTATTTGGTTACATTTAAAACTTTGATTCCACAGGGACCCAATCTTCCACTCATTAACCAATTATTTTTAAATAGATTAAATTTAGATCATAATTTAGTATGCATTTTCTTGAGAAAAAGGGCAAATTAATGCATGTAAACATGGGTGAATCTATTTAAATAAACTGTCCGCAAAATCCTTACAATATGTAAACAACATTTGTTATGCCTTGGAGATAGCATATGATTGGACTCATGAGACCCTGTTTATCCTACTGAACAGTTTCTTTTATAACTTCAGAGGGAATTTTATATATTTATGGCAATAGCAGGGTGTTAAGTGTAGCTAGACAGAAATTATACCTCAGCTATTTAGTTAATGCCAATAGGGATTAAATTAGATTTTATAGCTGTTAGTAGAAGTCTGTTTTGTAGCTAACAAGTGGGATTTTTAAATCCTGGAAAGCATAATCCTATTATAAAACTGGCAGCTGAATTAACATTATCTAGGAAGCAAGTCTTCACGGATTAACATTTTTTGACATTAACAAAGAAAAACTAATGCTACAGGGATATTAGATGCTTTTCCCAAAAGTAGGAAAAAAAAGGAGAGTGAATATAGGACAAGATAAATGGCACAAATACTGCAGTAGGGGAAAAAATGGAGTGAAATATGCATGAGAAAGGAAATCTGGGAGTGGCCATGTTCTGTCTCAAATGCAAAAAGAGATACGATAGGAAAAGGCTGTACAATTGGTACCTCACGTGTTAGCCCATGTGTTGATCTATACGTTCACGCCTTGTGACTAACTTGCAGTTGTCCCACATGAGCGTGGAATAGCCACGAAGGCTTTATCCTGTCCTGAGGTCTTTGCATTCCAGATGGGTGCTGTAAGAGCCCAGAGCCAGCAGTAATGCAGAAGAAACACTTATCCCTTTATTTAATAGGCCCATAAAGTTGTTACGCGGATATCTGGAAGCTCTCTGTACATCCTTACAAGCTTTCCTTGAAGGACAGTTATGGAACAACTGCTGTAGGCGGTAGAACAGAAGATAAATGGGTCACTGAACTTGCTGTCTGGCGGTATCTTTTTTTAGGTATTGGTGGACTAGATAGGCTGAAGACAATGGTATATGCCACGTCATATTTCAATTAAAAATCTCTATCACAGTAGAAGAGCAAACATTTAATTATTTAAAATTACAAAGTATACATCTACTTTTCATTATTTCAAAAGTTCTATGTTTAGAATCTGAGTCCCTAGTCACAACTGCAGCACAGAAATAATGAAAGTATATTTTGTTGAGTGGAGTATTGAAGAATCCACTTGATGTACACAGAACAATTGTCCAGACTTTGTAACATCATAATCAGTGTTGATCCAGTGCAGGTTTTACTGTAACAGTATCTGTTGGCTGCCATCTTGTCTAACAAATTTCTTCCTTCTTAGCAAATATAGAATATTATTAATTACTAATGAGAGCTGAACTGAAACAATTTGTTCTAACTTTGCCTTCCAACCTCCAAATGTCTTGACTCAAGTAAAGCAGAACTAGACCTGAGTCACTGTAAGACTGGACTTTTGCTATCTGAGATTGAACTGTGGCTTTGCAAACCTAATACATGGTTTTATGGGTTGATCCTTAGTTTGGTGCTTTTGAAATGCTGCATTTTTCCATTCCCTTCACACATGTGCTTGATTTTGTAGCTGGTGGGAATTCACATACTGAGCAACCTCTTAGTAGCACTTGATTTGACTTGACAGACACTAGCAGAAAGAGTGACTGGCTTTTATCCTGTGATGGCCATCTCAGTCCCTGGTCAGCAGGTGTCACTTCTTCCTATGTCCACGTCTCCATACTGGTGTAATTGGTGTCAAATGGCAGAGCACTGTGTGGGTCACACCCTCCCAAGGGTGATGTCCCCTGTAGGAAGAGTGACGACGCTTTGCCGTAAGCACACCCAGTGGGTCAAAGAGGTCTCCGAGAGACCTCCCTTCCTGTCACTGTTGAAGCTCTGAGCTCTCTCAGTGCTGCCAAGAGAGAACAGACCCACAGGGTCACCTTTCCAGGCCATATGGTCTTGGCAAGCAGCCTCCTGCCATACTGACTGGGGTAAAAAAAAATAATAATAATGTATTTGTGCAAATTTAAAACATCTCTCTGAGCACTGAAGACCAGGTAGTCGCAGAAGACATCTCTGCGAGCTGGTTGTGGCACGCTGCAGCTGGAGCTGGAGGTAAGGAGGCTCTTTTCCAGTGTAGTCCAGGAGCTGATAAGTGAAGAAGGGGTTCTGAGGAAATGCTAGTGAAGCAAACAAGGCCCTACTGAGGGACAGTGGCACCAAGCAGTGGTTTCTGAGGTCAGCTCAAAGAAGTCTGGCCTGGGGTTTCACAAGGGGCTGCTGTGGGCCTTTTTTAGACTCTTGATGTTCTAGAAAAGAGGACTTGTGGTACCTTGTAAACGGGCAAGTTACATACATGATGTTCCCAACTGACTTGACACTGACCTTTTAAGACCCAGAATTCTGGAAATGCTTAGGAAAGTTACAGGCACGGCATCTAGTAAATCTGTGGTATCAAGCCTGATTCCTTGAGAGAGGCAGAGCATTTATTGAATTGTGTCTTTTTTCTTCTACTAGTAAATACAACTGACAGGGGAGACTAACACCTCCATCTGGAATCATTTGTTGGGGTGTATTCTGGGATAACAGAGGTGTTGAGCTGGAAGAGCTGTTGCCATCTACTTCGGTCCCTTCATCCGAAGCGTGATGAAACCTTTCCAAATGACTATATTGGAAGTTTCTTTAACCCATTGTAGAGACTGCCCAGAGATATCTCTGGTCCCTCTAATGTCTGTTCTAGATTTTCTAATAATTTAACGTCAATGCTGTTTTCAGCAACTGTGATGGATTTTGTTGTCCATGACCCCTTATAGGAAGAAAACAAGAAATCTGTAACCCTCTCCTATAAACATTACTCTGCATATTTAAACGTTTTCAATGTCTCCTATAGATTTTCTCTTTTTAGTGAAAGTGATGAGATATCCTTCATCTTTTTTCAATCAGGAGTTGCCTGAACATGTTACTGATCTTGCTGTAAATTTGTGTACTCTGACCAATCTTTCCTTATTTCTGGTTCCCAAAACTGGATATTTCAACTGAGTTCTTATAAATGCAACATAGAACTGTGCAATTACTTCCTATTTTATACTGTATGATGCTTCTTCTGATATATTTCTAGAATAAGCTTTGTCTTTTTTGTAATAACACTGCACTGGTGGCACCTGTTCACTTCAACTTACTACTAGTGCATTTTCAGCTGTTTCTGCCTCTATGTCTCTGTTTCATATGTGATACTGTTCTTTTATTTTCATATCTAATGATCTATTCGAGAATGTCTTTGCATCTCCCTCGAAACTACAGATCTCTGAACATGCTGTAAATCTAATCACTCTTACACTACTCAAGTTGTTACTGAAAATAGTGAAACCATGACCATTCTACCAGCTGCCTGGTAGATGAAGGTAGGTTTCCACAGTAGCATATTTCTTTTGATTTTTTTTTTCGTGCAGCAGCGTCAAAAGCTTTCTCACGTCTTTGAAGCACTTGACTGAGCCCTCTCCAGTTTCTCAATACCTCTCTGGAAGTAGGTGGCTGAAGCTGAACATGCTACTCCAGATGTGACCCCACCAGGGCTGAGCATAAGGGAACAATAACCTCCTTAGTTTTCTGGGCACGCTCCTCCTAATGTAGTCTAGTATTCAGTTTGCAGCCTTGTTTTCAGCGAGAGCAGGCTCTTCCCTTGCTGTCCCTCATTCAGGCTGCTACCCACCAAAGTCCCAGGCACGTTTCAGTAGCCAAGCTCTGCAGCCTGTCACCCCCTAGCTGGGCAGGTACACAGAGTTATCCTGCTCCCACTGCACAACTTCTCACTTCTTCTTGCTGAACTTTCTGGAGTTCCTGTTGGCCCGGTCCTTGGGTTTCTCATGGTGCTTCTGGATTGAAGGTCTACCAGTCACATACCTCTAGTTTAGTGTCATTGGAAAATTTGCTGAGGGTTCATTCTGTGTCATCACTGAGGTTGATGAAGAAAATGCTGAATAAAGTTGGCCACAGTATTAAATCCTGGGGTTCTCCACTTGTTACCAGCTACCAACCAGGCACTGAGCCATGGGTAACTATCCTTCAAGCTCAACTGTCCAGATAGTTTTCAACCCATTTAATATTCCATTCTTATAGTCCATATTTTCTCTGCTTCCAGGTTATAATGCCATGCCTTCTAAAGTCACAGTGTATTACACCCACTTTTCTGTCTTTGTCCATGTAGCCAGTCATTTTGTCATAGAAGGTTGTAAGATTGGTCATGCAGAGATGTCCTCCTCCCATCTCAAACCCGCACAGATTTATCCATCTTCTTGATTTGGTTGTCTGTGGTTATCATGACACCATGACTGCAACCTGTTCTGCCTTCTTTTCTTTTTTACCCAGCTAGAATCCATAGACTTAATGAGCAAGAGACTTTGTTCTTGTTTCATTATATAGCTTCACAGTGTCAGGTGTTCTGAAGTGTCCTTAGCACAGGAGTGTACTATACTTTCCAAGCATTAAAATTTTAGTTGCCTCAAGCTGAACATAGATACCTGCATCTGAAAATGTGATTCCCAGCCACAGTACTAATCCCTGCATGTGCTCTAAGTGCTTAAAAGTCTGCTTTTGTGCATGCTCATAAATGCCTCTCTGCTCTTCTGGCAGCTTGTTGCCTCGCTCATGCCAACGCTATCAGAAAAATGCCTTCTGTCTGAGGCCCCTGAGTAGATGAGATCAAAAGTTTCCTAGCAAACTCTGACAAGAGACACATGCAAAGCACAGCAACCATGACCTTTTTATTTAAAAAATGGCTTGGGGAGGAAAGAAGAAATAATGGTCATGTCCATGGGTAACAGTCTCACTGGGAGCTAATTGATCAGGGTCAGAGAGGAAGCCAGAATGGAGGCATGTCATGGTGTTGCCTGGTCAAGGACAGAGACCATGGACAAGATTTTTTTTAAACAACAGAAGGAGTTCTCAAATTACTTCTGATTCTCATGGAGGACTTTAACCATGCCAGCATCTACTGAGAGCACCACGTCATGGGGCACAAGCAGTATAGATTTCTGGAGTGCATGGAAAACAATTTTTTTGATGCAAGTACTGAACAAGCTAACTAGGGGAGATGTTTTGCGGGACTCCTGAGCAAGAATGAACAGTCAGTCAATGGCAGCCCTGACTGAAGGAGCTGTGAGATGCTACAGTTCAAGATGTTGAAGGAAATGAGGAAGGCAAGGAAACAAGACTGAGATGACTGGCAGAGATGTCTGGCAGTTTGGATGAAGGGAGACAAGTGGAAGCCTTTTATTTTAACTTTAAGCAAGTGGTAGGACTGCCCCTTAGAGGGTCTTCGGCAGTCTGGAAAAAGGAGTGAGCAAGAACCAAAGTAAAAGCAAAGTCTCTAGGTTGGGCTGGGACAACCCCACAGACCAGGCTTGAGGGCACAACTGCCCAAGTGCAGCTCTTCCAAAGAGGCCCTGGGCACTATTTTACATGCAGCTGAATGGGGTCGGCAGTAGGCCTGTGCCACAAACACGGCCAGCTGCCTCTGGGCTGTGGTGGCAGCGGTGCAACAAGCAGGCCCAGGGACGGGGTCACCTCACCTTTATGGCAGGTGGTGGGGCTGTGCCCAGGTGTGGGCCTTGGGGCAAATGAGACACAGACGAACAGGAGGGAGCCCATGAAGGGCCACTCAGGAGGAGAGGCTGAGGGAAGAGGTGTTTGGACATCCTGGAGAAGAGGCAGCTGAAAGGACCTTGGTGGAGCTGGAGGCTTTGCGGCCTAAAGGGAGCCAGATGGACGGCAAAGCCAGGCTCTTCTCAGCAGAGCACAGCAAAAGGGCAAGAGCAACATCCACAAGCCGCATGAGGGGAAATGCTGACTGGAGATCAGGAGGAATGTTCTTCCCCCTGCACAGTTTTTCCACAGCAATGTTGCCCCCTCCCTCCATGTGGGTTTTCACACGTTGTCTGGATGAGGCCCTAAGCTGAAGTTAGCCCTAGTTTGAGCAGGTGGCTGGACACGGTCGTCAAACCTTAATTAGTCCATGTGATGGCATGGTTTGCCTAATGGTTAAAAAACTTGTCCAGGAAGAATGGAGGAGAGGTCTACATTGTCCCTGCTTGCTCAATAGAACAGTGATATACCATCTGTATGCATATACCTCAGTGGTGGAGACATCTCCACACTGCTCATGGAAATGATTCCACCTTGCTTTAAATAAATAGACATAAACTGGGCCAGAGAGCCAATCTAGGCCTGAAGCTGACTTTCTAGCTCAGTGATTAGTGCATGAAACTAGGAGAAGAGAGACCTAGATTTCTGTCTGTGCTCCAAGGAGAGCTTATACATTTTAGCCTATGGCTTTCTTTTTGTTTTCTTTTTTTTTCTTTTTTCCTTTTCTTTTTTTTTTTCTTTTTTTTTCCCCATACATCACAGTGCTTGTGTCCCTTTGTGGTTCTAGTCCTAGTTTACTAATCTAATCAAGAAATCACATCCTCAACAGGCTTGAAGTTGGTGCCAATGAAGGTACTGCTATGCTACTAGGGAAATTTTCACTTGTGCCTTTTGTTAACCACCTGAAACCTCTGTTACCAGCTCAGTCTGTTTAAAAACTGTAAAACAATCAATTTTGTTTTTACTTTTTTCTAGTTTTAAATAGAAAATTATATCTTCTACTTATAACTGATGACAGCTGTTTTTTTTTTTTCTCCATGCTCTTTCCTTACCTGTTGAAGTTTAAAAAACAAAACAAAACAACACAATTCTTCCTTTTGTTTGAAGTGCCTGGATATTTCAGAGATTGCAAAGGATGAGACAAGAAAAAGCCCTGTGTTCATTGCCAAATCCAATAGCCCATTGGAGCCAGGATGCTGTGGCTCCACATCCACAGGTTCCACTGTTGGTGAGGCTGAGCAAGTATTCCCCATAGGTATGTGTATATGCATAGTTACATATACATATATATACGTACACATGTGGCCAGTCAGCCAGCCACCCACCCACACACACACACACTTGAGTAGCCCATCCAGTAGCTGCTCCAGATCCTATAAACGGTTCAACTTATTTTACCATTAGCCTGGAATTTACAACTTGTACCCCATAGCCATGTATAGTTAGTAAATCAAAGGATAGGTTTCTGAAAGTCAGGGATTAATGGTACGGAACTTGCTGTCACTGTTTTTTTTTCAAGAGGAGTTGGGTGTCAAACTGTTACTCCAAACCCTTGTTTATCTACAGATGTAGCTGTGAAATGAACAGCTGTAGATATGGCATGCTTGAGCATCCTGTAGAATTAGGAAGGAAACATCACAGAAGTGATGCATCCTTTATTTGTGATTATAGTTTCAAAGCATTGTATAACTTTCTTAGTTTGCTGACCCACATATGAGGGCCTGTAAATGCAGTGTGTTTTACTGATCCTTTTGTAGAAGGTGGAGGAGGAGGAGCAGCTCAACTGGGTTAAGCACAGTAGATGGTATAGAGAGGAGCTTCTAGCTACCCTGCTGCTCTTGCAGTTGATTAGCTGTTTTCAGTAATTACGCATTTCCATCAGGGGTGCAATGGTTATCACCTCTGGTAATGAGATTACTCCCATTTCACACAAGTGTAATGTTCTGCTGGTTCCCTTTTGGCACTTTACACGTTTCTTTGACTCGCACTCTCAAAGCTTACCCAAGTTGCTCACCATATTCTCTCCTGTGGACCCACTGAACCGTGCAAACTGTCTGCCCAGCATTTGTCAGTCTTGTGCTTGCAACCAATAGGCATGCCAAGGTAGCGTCACAGCATGGACAATAAAGAGCCTGCTTTGCAGTAATTCAGTGAACTAGTTCAAATTTTTGCATTTTTTTTTCAGGTGGCTAGAGTAAGCTATCACAGAATGTGAATTACATGTTTTTCACTTACATGAGGGCTTCCTGTAAGCCGTGATGTATCAGGATTGTTTATCCGTGTTTTTTTTTCATCCTGTTCACCATGGAAGGAAAACCAGATAAGGCACTGTGCTTTCATTACAATATTGAAACTTGCAGAAATCACTAGGATTCTCTAAATGCAGAGTACTTGTTCCCTAAAGCACTGTTAAAAATCATTATTGTCAACTATAGGACAAGCCAGAAAAGAAGATGCTAGTGTTGGATCTGACCTATTACAAATAAATTCTCCATTCTTCTGGTGCTGAGTAAGTAACCAGGAAATTTCTTAAACAGGAAGAGAGAGAATCCAGTAAAGGGCAAATTTATCATTGAAAAAGATAAAATTGTAACACACGTTACTGGAGCTTAACAAAGAGGAAAGAGGATGCAGTGAAACATTACGCTGCAAGGAGCTGCAGATTCCAGGCATTCCTTTTGATGGAGCCTCTGAAGGAAGGATAGAGGCTGTGTACCCCTTTTGAGACAGCTTTACAGGTCATAGATCTGGCCTAAACAAAAGTATTTTTTCTAAACTACTCCTTTCATTTCCCTCCTCCTCATGTCAGGACTCCAGCAGAGTTTGTAAGCAGTCCGAGGGCCGTCCTGGCAGCATCTACCTCCCTGCCTCTGGGGACCGATTCCAGGTCATAGATCACAGCGAAGGTATACTTCATAGAGCGCCTTGGCGCTTCCACATCTCCTTTAATAGTTATTTTTTCTTCCTTCCAGAGTGTGGCATGAAAAGGGCAACACTGTGGGCTACCAATCAACCACCTCCTTAAAATAAACCCCATCATCACAGTGTCTTTCATGTAGACATCCCAGTGAGTAAGCTGCATGGTGCAGAGAAGGGCATCTGGTATTCACCCTGTTCTGGAAATCAACTGAGTGCATAAATGTGGTTTTTGCCAAGAAATATAAATGCAAGTGCTTGAGCGGCAGCCTTGGAGCACAGACACTTCCTTGACTCTCCATGTGGTTCCAGGAGCCATGTGACCAGTCCCATTAATGCTTTTTCCCATTAAAATTGATCCAAGATCCCAAAAGGCTATGAAATTCCCCTTATGAAGCTGCCAGATTTTCGCAAAAGAATCCGGTCAGAAGACCAGAAAGCAGTGCTACCTCTGCAGAAAACCTCTCCTGTCACTTAGGAAAAAAGTCTCCAGCCTGAAGGTGCTGCTAAAACCAAACAGTGCTCCCAAGCAATCTGGGTTAGGGGGAAGGAGATTAAAGGTGCCTTCTTCTCTTCAGAAATAAGTGTCCCAGCTAACTTGGGCACAGGGCAGCGTGGCAGTACACAAAACGTGAGAAGTGAGCGTGCCATCCGGCACGTTAAAGCTGGGAGCTCATTTGCTGCACTGGGTTTCGGCTTGAGGAGCGCCTGTCTCATGAGCTCCCCAGTGCCCGGGGGAACGGGAGGGTCCGAGCCTCCCACACCAAGAGCAGGCACAAAGGAGCTGCCACACGAAGCCTGCTGTGCAAGGGAACAGTTTCCTCCCTTCCTGCTTTTTGGTATATCTTTTTCTGGCCCACCTCCCTTGTATTCAAAGTGCTAAAATGAGGCAGGGTGGTGCTCAATCCAGTCGCTTTCTTTGGGCTTTAGAGAGTCAGGCTTTTGGAGACCGGGCACCAGCTGTGAAGTTAAATTGATAAGATCTACATTTCAACAGAATAAGACATATAATTCGCCCTTGAAAAGTCAGAAGCCCTATTTCCGACAAACTACTACTTAAGAGAAGATTTGACTATACTCTTTAATTCAATCTAATCTACCCAGTCTAATTATGTGCTCATTTCTTCTTGAGTTTAGAAGAATAGTAATCTAAAAAATCATACCAAATTTGGGATCTTTTTCAGCATTGCATGAGGTCACTGAGCTTGGGTCATGTAAGTGCTGTGGAGGCAACACCATGGAGTTTTCACTGAAAGGGTTTGATAAGGGACTTATATTGTAGCAGGGGTAAATGCACTGAAAATCTCTCCATTGAACTTGTTAGCTCATGGAAAGCAGTGGTTGCAATAATGAGAAAAAATCATATCTAATTTCCTGGAAAAGTGGGAAATGGATAGAATATATTTTAATAGAAGTCATATTATTAACTCTTTGGTATTCCAGTATATTTCAGTGATCTCTAAACACAGCTGTACAATGCAAGTGCCAGTATTGGCACGAAGAGCAACTGAGAAAGTTCCCTGTTGTGCCAAGACTGTGACATTGCGTTCTGCTGGAGATCTCTTTGGCTCTGTTTCATGCATACCTAGCAGATTTAGCAGATTGTGAAAATGAATGTTTTCCATTCTCATGGCTGATTTTTGCATGCATCTGTTCACTCATCTAAACCTTAGTTACATGCTGCTACGAGAATGAAAGGCTATAATTTTTTTTTTTTCCTTGGAAATTGGGATTGTTTCATGCACCACGATTCCTGCTTAAGAATCCTGCACAGAAATGATGAAACACTCATGTTACTATTGACTTAGAAGAAATCAGTTACATCTTTTCCCTCCCTCTTCATACGTATCCAGGCTTCATGTTATAGGAATTATGTGCATAAATCAAGAGAAAAGAACTCCCCCTAGAATGGAAAATACCTGTTGGCAGGTACCAAGAGATGAATATTTAAACACAGCGTTTGCATGTGGCATTAATATACCCACACTGATTGCATCATGATTCGGCGTGGTAATTCACAGGGCTTGCTTCATCTATCAGCTTGCAAGTTACTGTAAGTGCACAGTTTGTTTAAATGTTGTAGCTGTGCTGCATTACAGAGCTTACACAGGGATTTATGTACTGAATATTCTTCTTTTTATTTTATGAAAAAAAAAAAATAGCCTTGCAATTAGCTCAATACAGTGAGCTTGAATGGGGTCATGAAAAAAAATGACATGTATGTGGTGCTCCAGAATTACCAATGTTTACACTCTCACTTTTTAAAAATTGCATTTCTGGCATGTTAGCTTTTTATATGTATTTTCACTGTAAGTGTTTACATTCTAAATATCCATTAATGCTAGTATTTTTTTCCACAAAGGATGGATTTAAATGGCTTAACCACATTTTCATAAGAGATCTAGGCAAAGACAAAGGCTGATATCCGGGTGACTCTCAGACCATCCAGTCCCCGAAATGTTTCCAGTAAATAGCACAAGTGTGTAGTTTTTTCCAAATTATTTGTGCTCTGCAGATTTGTATTCCCTTTGTTGCAGTGATGTACTTTTCTGAGCCTTATCCCTGTGCCACCAAAATCAACATGCACCAGCTAAAGGTAAAAAGACAAGGATGCAAAGGCAAAAAAACCATCAACTGAAGCATTGTGCCCCACGCTACTCTTAAAACAGTTGCTTCTTGTGCATCCAAAGCACCCATTAAACCTTTATATCACTCTTCAGAGACTGTCATTTCTTTTTCCACAGCATAAAGTTTACTGGTCCTTCTCTTTTCTCAGGCACCCTCTTTGCTGAGTAGCTACACAAAAGGAACAGAGCTAAAAAGTGAGTCACATTAGTCATGCTGCGTAAGGTCCAGTGAAGTGGATTTCCAATTATTGCTAATTTATTCAAGGGTAAATTGTTGCACTGCGAGGGGGCTAGCGGTAGGGGTGGGTGCCGAGCCACGCCGGCCCAGCGGGCGCCCGGCGGTGCACGTCGTGCAAAGGCTGTCATGGTTGCTGCACCTCCCGGGGGCTGGCTTCAGGATGCTCTCACGCACGTGCAGGGGCAGCTCCACCGTCTCACCCAAGGAAGAGACAAAGGCTGGCTTTCCTCCCCTCCCTGCTCCTCCAGGGACCCGGGCTGCATGCAGGAGCTGCGCTGGACCTGAGCGCGGGCACCGGAGGAACGGGGATCTGCCCCTGAGTCTGGGTCCTCTGCTGGGGCTGGGGCCTGGTGCTCCTCACACAAGGACAGGGTGCTTCCCCCTCATCTGTTTGACCTGAACCATGTTTCCCTTCTGGTCTAGGGATATTTTGTGGAGGGGAAAGAGCACAGCGACCAGTGGCTACCGCATAGTAACACTGCGGGCATCTTCCAGCACCCCAAAAGGTCTGTGGGGTAGCCCTCACTGACAGTGTCTCTGTGCCCAGCCACAGAGACAACCAAGAAAGCTTGGCTGTCTGCAGCAGTGTGCTTCAACTTGCGGTTTGTAGTCCTGGGAGTTTGTAGCCTTGCCTTTCCTTCCCTCCTTGTGCTCATCATATGCAGCATTGCCCCTGAGCTTTGTCTCCAGCGTGAGCTTCAAACCATTACACATCTGGCACTGGTCAGCTCTCTGTTATCTTCTTTCCAACATCCGAGGAGTTTTTATGTCATTTTTTTTTTTAAGTCAATTTCCAGACCCCATCATCTTCAGGCTGGTCCATGTACTAGCCGTGTTCTGACAAGCCAGGGTAGGAAATGTCCCGGCTCACCTCTGGAGCACCTACCCAATGCTTTTGTAATGAAACTGAAAGGCTGAAATGTGTGGTCTTCTTAGAGCAGTGGGTGAGGACTCCTTTGCAACGGATAGACATATAACCTCGTGGCTGAGAACAGCTGGCTTGGTTTTAGTGACAAGCACAGCATTTCTGGCTGTGTGACATCGCTGGCCATGGGAGCCAAGTCCCCATCTGGGCCCTTCCGCAGGGGCCGGTCTCCCTGCTATGGCTAATGGGCGTTTCCCTGCAAAGGAGCAAGCTACTTGTTTTTAAATGCTGTGTCATAGCGAGCCTTTGAGCAGCTTCTGAAAAAACGAGGGAATTTTCAGTGGGGTTTAGACACACTGCTTTAAAAGTCTCATTTACCCTATCTAAACCTCTAAGTCCGAGATACTCCAAGTACTGCTTTGTAGAAATTTCCCTCTGCTCAGTGACTGTGGTCACTCGCAGAGCCAGATTTTCCCTTGAAAGGCTGTGTTCTCCTTCTGGTATAGGAGGAAATACAGTAAAACCAGTGGATGGTGTATGTGCAACTTGTCTCGTAGTAAATCAGGTGGGTTCTGATGCTTTACAGAT
The DNA here is from genome assembly GCF_964211835.1 of Anser anser. NCBI lineage: Eukaryota > Metazoa > Chordata > Aves > Anseriformes > Anatidae > Anser > Anser anser. The sequence goes on along the minus strand of NC_139720.1, from coordinate 155,418,705 downwards.
CGGGACTAATCCCGCTGTCTCTTGCACTGTTAATTTCAAATCCACACGCTGTTGAATTCAAAGGAAAACCAGAACACAACGTGTTTCTCTAAGGAAATGAACTTAGACTTTTAATACCCCACATGCTGGATAATAAACATCTACAGTACGAATAACCAGTCTTTTTTTTAACAAATTCTTATTTAGCTACCAATGTTTTGCAAACTTTCCCTACACGTTTCTAGTATGGTTTTGGCAGAATGCTGTAAAGCGTTTACATTTGTGAAGATTTGGTTAAACCGGAACGCTACTGGATTCTCCACTATGTAATATTTTACATAATGGAGATGTAAGTTTGCTTGCTTCCCTCTTTTTTTTTTTTTTCCCTTATAAAATGTAAAAGCTGAGAAGCAATTAGAAATGGTGATTTTCTTTTGGCAACTAAAAACTGTTAATAGTTGGAAAGTTCTGTTTGTAGCATGGATTGCTAATAAAACTCGCCTCTTCCTGCCAAAATCGGAGAGTCCAACTTTCAACATCTCCCCAGTCTCCCTCTCTCTGCACGAGCCGTTCTCACAGACCTGGATTCACTTCTGGCTGTTTTGCTCGTGCACTCCTGTCAAAAAATATTTTCTGCATCTCTAATTTCATCAAGATATGCTTGACTGCGGTCGTCAGAATCACTGAGAAGTGGTGTTTAATTCAGAATTCGCCGTGTCTCTGGCTGCGGCAGCTGAACAACTGAAATATCAGCGAGGAATCAGACCACCGCGGCTCCGCAGTTTGTTGGCATGTTTGTGTAATTAGATGGGAAACGTCACCATTGTGTGACTGCCCATTCCCAAGCAGTCTTCCATGGACGATATAGCATGTGGCTGCTGATATTCGCACTGGAGAAGGGCTAGAGATAAAAAAACTCTGCGTTTAATTCTCTGATACCTTTTATAGGGAAGTGTGCAGGATTTTGCAAAATAATAAATGCCCTTTTTTCTTCCTCCATTAGTCACAGCAACACATTTTTAAACAGCGGTCTTCGGTGATAATTATCTCATCTGTGCGATTTCTGTGGTATTTGTTATGCTGAGACACAGGCAGCAGCATCAGTGTAGGAGTCCTAAAGTCAGACATGGGTAGGATGGCAGAGGTTGTGAAGAGGTAAGGCTTAAAAATAATGGACAGAAAAAAAAATAGGGTGTCCTTCTGCCTCTAAGTATGGATTGTTTTCAGGAACCTCAGTCATTTTTGAAACGAAGCTGTATTATTCAAGTTTGGTGTGCCCTCAGTTTCCCTGTTGATCTGAATCTACCTCGATGCAGTTACGGTACTGTGACGGTCTCCTCCCCTGGCTGTTTCCTTGCCCTGCACACTTCTTCTTGAGGACTGGCGTACCGGGAGAGGTGGATGCCCATGACACTGATCATGGCAAGCAGGGGGACTTGGGACATGCTGCTGTGTGGGGATGGCAGGTGGTTGCCTCCTGGTGCTGACCTGTGGTGGACCCTCGGAGGTGAGCAGCTTCAGCGAGCGCAAACCTTTCTGGGCAGACATCCTTGCCAGGAGCTGTTTCTTCCAAGGAAAAGACTACGCAGACGTGGAGCCTTAAATAGCAAGGTGCCTTGTTCTGAGAGCGAGGTGGGGAGAGGCGTGCAGCCCAAGGACATATTGTGCTGGGATGTGGTCAGGCTGGTGGAGCTCGGAATAGAAAATAGGCCAGTGAACTAGATTCCCTGCGTGTAAATCCAACCATTTCGGAGGTCTCCCTGCATGTATTTAGCGAGGGAATTGGGTTTAGTGGGTGATTGTTTTGAATGATGAGCTGTTCATTACATCTGTTTTCCTTGACTGCTGATGTGAAATAATTGACAGATGAAATGTGAGAGGATAATTTCATGTTTCACACCAGTGACTCCATTTTATTTGGTACCCTTCTCACATGATTGGGAAAGACTAGTGTCGTATGAATCCTTTGCCGAACTGAATGGTGAATCAGCAGGTCAATGATGAGGTCATACCGAGACCTCCCGAAAAGCTCTTTGTTGTTGTTTTGGTGTGGTTGGGTTTTGTGTAGGCTGCTGAATAGGTTTTGTAGCGTGGCGTACGGTTTCAGAGCTTGTCCCGAGGTTCAGATTTATTCCCGGTCGGGGCTGTCAAATATTTTAACTGTGTGATAGCAGCAATACTCAGTGGCAGTCCTTTTCCTGGCAGCGTTAGCAGGGTAGCCAGTGGTTGGTCGCACACGGACAGGGGCCTGGGCTTCCAGCCCAGGGGTAATGCCTTTGTTTTAGGGATGGAAAGTGCCCGACGGAGAAGCCTGCATGAGCTTGTGTGGTACCTCGTTTGGGCTGACACGGTGTGTGGGCGCTGGCTGTCTCAGGAAGAAGTAACGAATTATGGGGTTTAACCAGAAGGGCAGGGCCAAGTGTGGGTGAAACAAAACCTGTAGTGGGTTTTACCCTGGTAGTCAGGTCTGAAATGTCCTTAGCTGCATTCTCTGCTTCTACAATAGCATCGTGTGCCGCTGGCTCATAGCAGAGGCCAGTCCTGTGTGCTGTCAAGTCGGATGGCTGATCCCAGGCATGGTGGGTGCTCATGGTAGAAATGGGACCTTAGCTGTCAAGAGCTGCTCCCCGGTGCCATCACCAGCGCTCATTCAACACTTCCCAAGTGAGGAGCTTGCCAAGGTGCCTGCCAGCACATTTTTCCAATTTTTCATTTCCAGAGGGCTTTGCATGATACCCCCCTCCTGAACTCCTCGGGTAAGATAAATAGTTTTTTTGCTGCTGCCTCTCATCAATGGTGCTATTCTTGCGCCCGTTCCCAGCCCTGGCGCTCGGTCTCCGGGCCAGCAGGTGCGGGAAGCTCAGCGAGGGTGGTCCGGGCTCGGCGCGCTCTGCGAAAGCGCATCCTGTGTTTCTCAACAACAGCCTCTCCGCCCGGCGGATGAGCCCCGGGGGGAGCCCAAGACAGCCCTCCGTGGGCAGGAGAACTTGGCAGCGGCTCAGCGCCTCGAGGACGGAGGGTATAAAGCTGGGAAGAAGTCCCCTCCTGTGGCGTGACGCTCTGTGCCAAACCCGTCATCCCTCCAAGCCAAGGCGGGCCGGAGGGGTCTCCTGCCAGGGCCTGGCAGCTCCTTCCTTTCACAAGGCAGCCAGGGCTGCTGCTGAGAGATGCTCCTGCCCGGGGCTGGGGGGGCAGGGTTAGAAACCAACCCCTGGGTTTCCTGCATGGCTGTCTGTTAGCATTAGGCCCTTGTTTTTCTATTTATTTATTTTTAATGTATACATATAAATACTCTCAATTTGTTTTTTGCCCAGCAGCGGTTTTGTCCCTCTCGTGGTTTTGTCCCTCTCGTTACAGCAAACGCATCACCTGCGTGCCTCACTCATTCTTCATCCATGTGGGGAGAGAGGCCTTCGGGAGCAGTGGTGACAATAACCCCGTCTCCTTACAGCACATGGCGCTGCCGAAATTAAAACGAATAGGTGATGCCAGGACAGTGCAATGCCGTTTTCCTTCCCCTAATAGGTATCACGGAAAAGAAATTAAGAAATTAAATAATCTGATAAATTATTGATAAAATAATAAAATCAAAATAGTTTCTACAGCCTGGCAGAAGATTAAACATTTGGAAAAAGCAAATGTACCATTCTGGTACTTCTCCGTGCCTGTGGTGAATTTTTCCCTGGTATCTGGGGACAGATGCTCGGACTCAGTGCACTCAGCAGGCCCAGCTTTAAGCCACTAGTTCGGTTCACCGTTGTCACGGTCTGCCATCCTCTTCCAAACCACTGTACCCCTCACGTCTGTGCTTCTTCAGGTGACCGTCCACCCTTCAAGTGCAATGGCTGAGCAGGTTCAGATACCACCTTGGATAAATCCCCTCAGTAAGGAAGAGCCACAAGCTGTCCCCAGAGGCTCTCCCCAAAACCCCAGTTACATTTAAGACCACTGGGACCTCCTGGTGGTGCAGCCCTTGTCCTGCTACAGCATGAAGCTCTTCTCCTCCACCCACCCTGTCCCCTTCTTCTGGGGCTCGGCCGAGGGGCTCCCCCATTTGGGCACGGGGTCCTCTGCATGGGGTGCTCCCGGAGCCGGGGTCCAGCTTACTCCCGATCCCGGCCGGGGGCCAGAACGGCCCCACTATATCTTAGAGGATTCACTGCAGGAACCTCCTTCTGAACAGCAGATGTCCTTGCCGAAGTAGGGCATTCAAGCTTATGCTTTCTGTAAGAAAAATGCTTCCCGAACGATTAGATTTCTCTCTCTGGCTCTCTGCATTAAAATTAAAAAAAAAAATGAGGAGAAAGTATTACTTCGCACATGTGGCTGTGTAGTTTAAATATAATTAAAGGAAAACTAGTCTTTTTTTTTTTTTTCTCCCGCTAAAGAGTTGCATTTATACATTTTAATATGAAGATATGCTCAGTAGGGAGCAAGAACCTATCATTGGCTCTTACTGCAGGCAACACACACAGCAAATCTAAAAGAAAGGACTGCAGCACGGAACGGGGGAAGTGAATTTTAGATGCAGAGGGAGAATACAAGTATTTAGACCATATCTGTATCTATAAAGCTAGAGATAAAAGGCTTTCTCTTTTATATTTTCTTTTTATTGTTTTTTATAGTGCAGTACAATACAAACATTACAACCTGGCTGATTCCTGCAGAGATGCCAGGCACTAGCATCGTGTCCAAAAATTAGCTTTATACATATGCTAAATTAAAGATTGGCAGCCGCAGCAGCACAAATCCCATATTGGCAGCAGTTTGCAAATCCCACGTTGGCAGTCTTCTCCACATGAAAGAAGAGAGGAAATACAAAGGGCAAAAAGCCCAAGAGACTTTCTCTATCGAATAGCAGCGAGTGGAACACATAAACTATCTGTAGGGAAAAAAAATGTCCAAATTACCAAAGATAAAAGAATAAATCTGAATCTGTGACGAGCTCAAATGAAGGCGTGTTTACACCTTTTGGAGACGGAGCCATCAGGAAGCAAGCGCTGGTTTGGTGGGAAGGGTGCGGGTCCGGCGCTGTGCAGGGCATGGCACTTGCCCCACGGAGGCCTGGTGCTTCTCTGACACTTGTACAAAGCAGGAATAGTGCCATTAAATCTCTTAAATCAGGCTGTCCCTAAATACCTTGGGCCCGATAAAGTATATATTAAGTTATCTGGTTTCTCCTTTACAAAACGTGTTTTGATCTATCTGCAGAAAGCCCCTTTTTAGCTTGCATTCCTTATGAACCAATTGAAATTGCTGTTGCTTTTGATTCATTAATACGAACAACCGTATTTGCGTGTTACTTCTGCTCATTACCATATTCAGTGTGTGTTTCACAACAGTGAATATTTTCTCTTACATGTATGGTTCGCAGCGGTTTCTTCTAGGTCTGCCCAGTGGATGGCTTAGCTCCTTCAGCCCAGCCACCTATGTTATTTTGGCTGGCATTGCATCCATCTCGAAAAGTTGCTGCATGTGTTAATTTGCGATGAGAAGTAATTCCTTCTCTTGTGTTATCCAGCCTGGATTTTAGAAGCCACACGTCTTGTATTTGGCATAGATGCCTGCGTCTAAACAACAATACGCAATAGCAGGTGGCTACATGAAGGTGAGAGGAAAGGAATTGCCACAAGTTAGAAGAAGTCGCCTAATATTTAGTTGTAATGCTTGGCTGTATCAAAAGGTGGGTCCTGAGGTGAAAGTGCAGAGAAGTAGAATTTGAATTTTTCCAGAGCTTTTATTTTTGTTTAGTGCTTATAGGGACTTAAAGAGTAAAGTATTTCGTGATCTTCCAAATCTCTGATCTAACACAAGACATGATATTTTTTTTCTTTCCCCAGAAAGGGATTTATAGTCAATGAAAGCAAACAGCAAATGACAGAGGTTTAACCCTTTCCATCTGTGTGCTGCATGCCAGCTCTCACCACTCTGGGTAGCAAACTCTCCCCAAGCCAGTCAGTCCTAGGCCAGCACTGCCTGATGCAATGTGCCACTGATTTGACAGGAGCAGGTCCAGGCCAGGTACGTCTGCAAAGCAGGACAGGGCTCATGATGCAGTGCTTTTGCCACGTAGGGCACGTGTCTGGTGAATGCAAAGACCCTACAAGTGAGATCAGGGCTGCGAATGCCATAGCCACCTGGGAGCTGGTGATCACAAAGCTTTCTCTGCTACACCGCCAGACATGCAGAGCTGCAACGTGAGAGCCAGCAAAGCATCCCATGGGTGATGGGCACAAGGGTTGTCAAAGCTGTCTTTGCTTGTGTTGGGCTTTCCTGCACCGAGGTGGGCTCTAAAGGCTGGACATGGGGTTTTGTGGAGGGGCAAGTTGTTCCTGTGTTACCCATCAGCTGACCTCTGGTAATCGTGTCCTGGACAAAGGCACTTAGGTTTTCCACTGAGGCACCCACTGAAGCCTGGCTGTGCTCCATGCTTGCGGTGGCTTTCTCTGCCAAGTCTGATTTTTCACGTTCACTCTGCTGAGTCTTCTCTCACCACTGCAGCCCTGTTTTTGTTCCCAGGCTTTCTCTAGAGCCTGTAGGACCAGCTGTGTCCTTGAGTTGTCTGGCTTTGGCCGCAGATGCCAAGATGCTTCAAATAAGACAAATTATCAAGTGGTATCTTCCAAGCAAGTCAGAAGCAGCGCTGTTTCACCCAGTGCATAGTTAGGTCCTTTTCCCTCTCACTGTTGTGGAAATGTACAGCAGTCCAAAAAGCAGTAGAGCTTCGTGGTATTTGTGACAGAATCCAATCAAAGGCTATTAAACACAGATAGTGCTGCTCATTCCAGTTACAGGTAGAAGGGAACAAATGAGCTTTGCGATATGGAAGTCTTGGGTCTCACAAAATCAACACCACATGATTCATCACCATTAACCCTAGGGAGGGCAAGACAGTGAGGAGAAAGGCCCACCACGGAGCAGGAAAGGAAAGGAAAGTTCAGACCCTGCGCCAGGCTCAGGGCTGTCTGGGAGTCTGCGAGGCTGAGACTGCTAATATGGGTGAGGGAGTGAACAGAGCTGCAAAAAGATGCCTTTTGCTACAGAAAGAAAAACAAATAAACAAACAAAACCCAACAACCATGAGGCAAGGGGTCATCAAACAGTACTTCCACACTGAGGGATGTGGGAGTCCAGGCCAACTGGACATCTTGGGTAACCAACGATTCAAAGCAGTTCCTTCCAGTCATCTCCTCTCTGTCACTGACATCTTCTGGAAAGGTCTGAGGTGTCCTCAGTGAAAGGATGGCTGCTTCTCCAGAGAACCTCCTGTCACATTCGCAGCTGTGTCTGTGTCCCTGTCTGGACACAGGCAAGCGCCTTTAAATCCGTCAGATCCCACCATTGCCCTTGACCCTCTGGTAGGCTTAGCTCAGAGCTTTCCCTCGACTGTCTGCTGCTCCAGTGTCCCAAAGTAGCCCCGTGACATATGCACGGCGACGTCTTGAGCTGCCCGGGTCATCCCTGTGTGGATGCCACCTCCACAAGCCAAGGGCATTCAGTGCCCTGGCCGAATGCTGCTGTTCCCCAGGAATACCGCTGCTGCCAGGCCTTGTCCCTCATGTTCAGCGATCCACAGCACCATGCTGCCGTTTGGTGTGGGCAGCCTGTGCTGTAGCATCTGAGGAGTTACTGAGTCAGATCAGGTGTTCTGTGGTGGGCAAAGAAGGGTCAAAGTTAAGCAAATTTCCTCATGAATCACCATGGGCCTATACATGAGGCCCAAAGGACGTCCAGGGAGCTTTGGAGCACTGGGTGTGGAAAGCGGGTGAGAAGCGACCCAAGAAAAAGCTCGTGGGGGAAGTCCGGTTGTTTTTGTGCCTGTTCCCAGCCTTTGATCTAGGCTAAAGTTATCCTTCCAGAAGGTACAGATGGCTTTCCCCTGATAAAGAGACCTTACACTGTGTCTGTGGACAAAATGATTTTAGCCTGGGATTAGGTGCTTTAACCGCGGGACACACTTTCCCACTGGCAATGGCTTTACTTTTTGTAACTTCTTTCTGGTACTTATCCAAAATGCTAGTGGTGCTTCTTTTTTACTGCATCCAGTAATTTGTCACTTCCAATGCAGTGTTAACGTGCTTAAATTATTTGTAGATGCCTTACATCTTAATCACAGCTAAGCCAAACAATGTGTATTTATCTCTTTTCATCTCCTTTTTTTTTTAACCTTGGTCCTTCTTGCTTCCACATGACCATATTTCTATTTATTACGGTCTTTCTAAAGAGAAAGAGCCCAGAATTAAAAATAACCAGATACTGGCAGTACCGTTGTGGCAGGGCTGCACAGGGAGCTCCGTTGGCTGTCTCCACTCGCGCTATGTCACACAGTGCATCCCTTTCCCATTTGCCATCCCCGGTTAGCCACACTGCCGCTTCTGCTTTGTCTTTCTCGCTGATGAGCCGTGGCTTTGAATTTTGTTTTTATCTTTAGCTCTTTTGTATTATTTCTCATAGTCCTGCACAGCTTTTGATTTTTTTTTCACACTAGGATCGCTAGAAAATTTTCATTGGGGTGATGCTCACATTTTCTTCAAGACCATCAGCACAGATGCAAATTAGAACAAAAAGGGAAAAAAAAATAAAAAAGGAGGGAGTAACCTGGACACTTCCCTTAGCTCAATCTGATTATTTTACCTTTTATTTCTTCTCACAGTCTGCTTAACAGTCTTTTACAGCAATGTACCTTTCTCCCCTTCAACATTAATTTTGATCGAATTGGGATCAGAGGTAAAATATATAAATTGCATTGAAATTACAAGAAAGTCTTGAACAATAAAATTCTGTCATAATGCGTAATTGTTTGAATTGTCCTCCTGACTCCATTGCATTAATTTCATGTTGTAATATCATAATGGCATGAGAATGTGTATCAAAAAGCCTGAAATTATTCGTAATCGTGACCGTCTACTCCTCCCCCATGTCCTGTCAGTTTCTTCATCCCAGATTAGTGTCTGTTGGCTTGGGAAGCAAAGAGGGAGCAGATGGACCACAAAATGAGATTCTGTAACCTTCTTACCCAATAGATCTGCTTTCTGCGTGTATTCAGACATATTTACTTACTGTAGTGACAATTATCAGTTTTATTTCTTTTAAGAAAACCAAACAACTTCAGCTCAGTATGAACGAGAGCAAACTAAATTGTCTTCTGGCACCGTTACCATCCATATAGTTTTAAAGCAATTAGGAGTTGTGTGGCCAAATTCCGAGCTGTGTTATACCTGAGTATGCCCAGAAAATCTAGAGAAATGCTTAGGTATAAGGGGACTGTGTAGGGGCAGAAATGATCGCAGTATTTGTGGTTTGTGGAATCTACATAACATTCAATTTTTCGTAACACAGGTCAGAAGAGCATAACTGTTTATTTCCTGGGACATTTTGTTTGAATATACTATTCAGATGGCCAGATGAAGCATCCTTTTACTTGCAAATGAAGGGAACTGGGTACAAGAGTAACGACAACAAAACTCCAAAATGCATTATATAAAAAATTCAGTTTATTCAGAAACTTGCTTGTTTGCTCTGCCTCCTTTGAAACACACCCGTCTGGAGCACTTGGGTGTATTTTAAAGAAGAGGAGGTAAATGTGGTTGCCTTTTGTTTGGTTAAGGTATGGCTGTGAATGAAAGCTTCCTCCTGCTCTCAGGCTTGCAGCATATATCCACAGATTCAGCTCGTCCTGCAGGTCCACTTGTAGTGTGGTAGTCTTCTAGCGACATGTGTTGGACCTTTCATACCAGCAAAATATCATGTGTCTCATCCAGGAGAGCACCACTGGCCCCAACAACACCAGGCTGAGGTTCATGTTGCCTGTTGCAGCTCTCTAAGAAGAAGGCACTTCATTTGAACCAGCTGCCGAGGCTCCCTGGGTCCTCAGCCAAGGGAACTGGAGCTGGGTGCCTCCAAAGAACAAATTATGTTCTAGGGTAAGGTAAATCCCCTTCCAGATAGACCAACCCATCTCTACTGACTGTACCAAGACCCTAGAAAAAACGTGGACACCTGACTTTTAGATGACTCAGGGTGGGTGAGAGGAATCCCACTTCCTGGCTAGGGAAGTCTGTAGTGGTAAAAAGCAGAGAGGAGGGTTTTGCCCAAATATATTGTACTAAGAAAGTGTTTTCGCCCCATGCTGAGCAAATGGTACTTGCCCAGCAAGTATATGGCACGCACATGGCCATGTGCTGGGTGTCTTCCTTAGGAGGAGAAAGGAACATGTCGATCTGGTGATTAGGGCCTGGAGTTTTAGGAGTTTTAGGTAATCGGGAAAATAAAAATGAGAAGTAGAGACTTTGTGTACAAGAATTGCCTGGCTGCCTTGTATGCCTGAGTGCGTTGCCAAGAGCTGCAGGTGTTCAATCAGACTGCTTTTATTTGAGGTGCCCAACGTGGATTTAGAAACCACCGTGTAGGCAACCCGGCTTGAAAATTGACCTTAATTTCTTCTAATTGCATGTCTTACTCTTCATTATTTTTCTTGTTAAAGACAGAATTTTGAAAGGCGATTCACTAGTGCAGCTATTTTTGACTCATCGCTGACTTTGTCTTACTTCTTGTTATTTAATGGGTTCCAGTGGCCATATGCTGCGGAGAATCCTGGAACAAAGTGAGTAAACTGGGAGGCATTGCTCGGAAGGATAAATTTCACAGTTGGAAACACGCTTAATACTAAGCCTTCTAACCAGTTTTTCCAGAAATCACAAGCTTGATTGCCATGATATCTGAACATGGCATTAGCTACTCTAATGAGGAAAATAATTGATATGCTATGGAAATTAGGTCTAATTAGATCTCGTTAAGATAAATATCTCAGTTCAGCTGAAAACTTGAAGAGAGATATTTTACAGCATTCCAGATTATAAATATGACCCTCGTTCTTCACCCTCCTGTGTCTTGGGTTACTACTGGTAGAAGTGAATGTGAAAAGCCTCCTTCTCAGGATCGCTGCAGTCTGTACCCACTTGACACAGTAAAAAGTGTCAAAGGTGCTGAATTGTTTAAATCTTGCTTAAAACCCATTTATTTTTTACATAACTTCTGGGCTCAGATTCTAATTCTAGAACTATGTAACATAATATCACCTGCCTATTCATTTTCTTCACTTAAAGAAATACATAAATGTTTATATATTTACAGATCCACAGCAAATAATGCTCTCTGTCCCTCCTTAGCACTGTTTTCAGTGAATTCAGAACAACATGAATGCTATGTTATATCAATAACATTTTGAAGGAGGGAAAATATTGAAAGCAAACTATAAACAAATCAAATTTTCTGTTAAACTTTAAAGAAAAAAGATGTATATGTAAGATGGGCCATCCAGAAGGTGACTAGGTCTTAGGGTTTAGGCTGGGCAGATGACTTACACCCAGATGTATGCCTTGCAAGCTGCTGCCAAACAATGAGCCAGACTCTTCTTCCCCCTTCACCAGCGTAGTTACTGTGCAATTAAAAGCAGAATTAAGCCTGCTTGGTAGTTGCCTCAGTTTTTTTCCAGGGTGCAGAAAACAGAGATCAAAAATCTTTGTTGTCCTGGTGAGCCTTAGTTTCCAGCATGCACACTGTCACTCTCTCTACAAAGCAAAAGAGAGAGGAATCCATGTTTGCTAATAATTTTATTTGATACCTTCTAATTTTCACAGAATAAGCTATTGAAAATGAACCCTTTAAAAGTCTGCCTTCAGATTATTAATTTTTCAGAGCCCCTGAGCCAGCAGCCCACAGGCCCTAAAACCACTGTGCATCCTGTAACATCACAGGCCGTTTTAAAAAATGTAAAATATTAAGGAGGCAATTTCCATCATTTGTTGTAATCTCTTTTATTCCTTTGCCGCCAGCCTGGCAGAGCTGGCTGTTTTCGCCAGCTGCTTCTGTTCCCTGCAGCCGCTAGCTTGCCGCTGGGAGGGGGCACAACAGGGGGTGACCCTATGGGGCAGTGGGGACATCTCTGTGGTGCCTCAGTGCCGCTGAGAGCCCAAAGGTGCAGGGACAGCCTGCAGGACCAGCCTGGACCTGGGGATTTGCCTGTGAGGAGCACTGCTCTCAGGAGAGGCTTCGCCACGTGGGGCCTGGGGCATGCAAGGGGAAGGCACAAGGGCTTCTCGTCCCTCTGCAAAACCAAATATCCATCTACAAGTCCTGTTCTTGGCAAGTCTTGAGTAAGGGGAGAAGTGCAGTCACAGTTCCTGATGACTTTCCAGTGCCTCTGCATCTTGATAAACACACACCTCTGCCCACTGACGTTTTTTCTTGCAAAATGAGTGCGGGGGAAACCGTGGCAAGCTACGATGCAATTTGCCTGGGTGAAGGTGAATAATAAGAGAAAACAAGATGACTCTTCATATGACCTTTAAATATTAATAAATTAAATATCCATTTTCATTATTCCGTTTCTATTATTAATTCTTTTCTTCTTGGTCTTTCTGGTCACTACCGCTCTTCTGCATCTCCCATTTCAGAAAACAGTTACAAGCATTGTGAAGATTTCCAAGCACTCCATACGTAGACGCACATACACAATCACAGGATGAGATACCATGCAGACCAGCAGCAGATGTATGTAGATTTCTTCAGTGGGAGTCTATTGCAATGATTTCACTATTTAAGTCACACAGCACCAAGGCAGCAGTTGTTTTTTTTTTAAATCTATTTACTCTTTTTGTAACAAACCTAATGATTGCAGAAATGAGAAATCAGCCTGCAAACAGTCCAAATTTAAATAAAATCACCCCCACACTAGACTATAACAGTGGCAGATGGACAGAGGAAGAAAGTGTATATAGTCATATTTTTTGCCATTATAGTATAGACCCTTTCAGATTGCAGCAAGCAACTTGCCATCTGCAAATCTGAGTCCTTCCTTTTCTGCTGAGGCACCGATTCAAGAATCATGATTTCTGAAGTTTGAGTTACAGTATTAAGTGGTTTAGCTCTCATTTTAAAGGCATACTTATCTCAGGATTTTGCTCCAAACACATGGGAAAGGCATCCCGAAAATTTCCCTCTTCTGAAGACAAAACCCAAACCCAGTGGCTCCCGCTTAGGTATGTGGTGAGGCAACGGGTTGCGCACATGAATAGCTTTTTGTCAAGTAGTCCCTTATTGTTGGCGTTCCCCACACATTTTTAAAACGGCCTGCGATGTTACAGGATGCTCTGTGGGCAAATGACTTGCTCGGTGTCTGTCTGAAACGTAGCCCACGATGAGCATTACGGCTGCACACGTACTGACCAGCAGCCATGGGTGTTTGGTTTAGCGTTGCCCCTCCGAAAGGATTAAGAATCTGATCGCTGCATAAATATCGTTGATATCAAGGGCTAGATCTTTGTGTAAATGGCTGCTGATTTGGTGGGAGTGTCGATTTTATACATATTTGCAAACAAAATCTGGGCGCGTTTTTAAAACTCCTCCATGGAAATGCTGCCTTCCATGCTGTTGTTTTCCCTAGTTTGGTCTGATCGTAGGTTTAAAAATGGCGATGAGGATGTTGCCATCAGAGAGCTCAGGCGAGCATATGCAAGTTACAGCCTACCAGGGTTTCTGATGCTCTCATGTTATGGGCAGGGAGTTGCTTAATCTAAGGGTCGCGATTCTCATACAGGTTTAACAATTTTTTTCACTCCGTGTAGCCAGCAGTAACCAAAAAATCTCCTTTGGGGATGAAAGCTGGTTTTGAACTTTGTCTGAAAAGGAGAGGATGCAATTCAGTTCTGGCACCTCTGTTTCATGAGGTGCTGCAGTGCACGTTGTGTTTCAGTATTTCTAATTTGCACCAAATCAGGGTTGCTCTCTACAGAGGCAAAAAGAGGAAAGGTTTCCTTTGTTAATCATACATGCAAGAGCCATGTACAAAATAAAGTATTAAACACAGTAATTACAGTAATTTTTGTTAAAATATTTCCACACAATAAACCTGTGGCTTTGAGAACTCTACCAGAAGCAAAAGAAAAACAATCTGTAATGAAAAAATTGAAATCAGAAGCCACTAATAACACTAAAGGGAGCCCAGAAGCCAAATTAATGTTTCTACAAAGAAATACTTTCCTACACCAGGCAAATTCATAGTAAGACCCTTACCTGGGTCTTTATATATAGGATTCAGATTTCATTTTGAAGCATGTTTTTTACAAACTGTTTAGTGTTCATATGTCATTACCACTGTTGGGCCAGATTGCACCTGGCATCGATATAAACAAAGCTTTGGCAGGAATTCTTTCCTTTGGGATGGAGACATCTGATTTTCAAGCTGAAAACATGTCAGTGTTGCAAGACACTCCAAATAGCCTGTTTTACCAGTGCAGTAAATTAACCCGCCTGGTGTAGTGTTAAATGCTTTACAAACATCGACTGAAGGCGAGGGAGGGAAACAGCAAAAAAAAAACAAACAAAAACATTTCAATAACTTGTTTGACTAGTAGCAGTGAAAAAAGTGCAACCACAGCTTGACAGGAGGAGGTGATCCTTGGGAGATGGGACTGCAGAAGAACACGTTGTACGAATTTTGTCCCGTGGTCAGCCCAGAGAGCGTGCCACAGCATCCTAAGGCACAGAGAGATGGAGCAAAAGGAGTTATATGGATGATAGAAAGGGCATCTCCCAAGAGAAAGCTCCATTTAAAACACAGATTAGGATACCAGCAAACAGTGCCCCTAACTCATCATAGCCTTGTCAGCAGGGGGAAGGTGTTGTGAAAGCAATCGCATACAAGAGGTTTGGCTCCAGTGCTGCAAACCACTGGTGGACGAGGACTACGTAGGCAAAACAGAGGTTAAAATATTCGGCTATCCTCCTTGCTTCCCCGTTGTTCAGGATAAAAATGCTGAGCTGAACTTTGTGGATAGATCAGGGGTTTGTGTTAAGTTGAATGGTGTGTAGGACAATGGGGCTCAACCTGCCTGGGGCTCTGCGGCAAGTCTGCATATAGGTGTTAAGCTATAATAGCCAGAAAGTAGGTCTGCCTGCAGATGGGGTTGAACGGTCACCTGTCCTGAGAAACACAGGGAGAAGCAGTGTTCTTAAAAATACGTATTTATACCGCTGCTGGTGATCAAGTGGACTGAAGCCATTTTGATGCTGTTGTCTTGCTATTTTAATTATCCTAACAGCCGTCTATTTACAAACATGCATGCAAGTGGGCTAGAATAATTAATTAATATTCATAAGCACTCACAAAATGTGGCAAAGCTTATGTTGGGGTGGATGATAATTCCAAAGAGGATTAGATTTGTATTTACTGTAGATTTATATTAAGTGTATACTAAGTGTAGATTCAGCATGCTTGATTCTTGCTTGGGCAGCGATAGAGGACTTAGCTTCCATACTGGCAGAGATTTTATCTGGTCAACAGGAAATGAAAACTGGCCAAGAAACTGCCAACACAGAATCTGAAGCTGTGAAACCTGGTCAAGAAGAAATTAAGCCAAGTAAGCAACAGATGAAAAATTATCTTAAAGCAAAGATCAAATCACTCAGTTGGAAATGAGGTTTATATTGGAAAAGGTGATGCTGAGAGCATGAAGGGACACAGGATTTAAAAAAAATATAATATTAATAAATATAATGAAGTGATGAACACCAGTAATTTTAAAATAATGCAACTTAACATTTTTCAAGAAAATAAAAAGGAAGTAGAAAGCTTTAATACGCCTGAAGACTTATGACAAATAGCAGAGGGGACTTTAAAACCTTGTTAATCGTTTTGAAGAGAATGCCAGGGGTCTGAAGCCCACTTGGGAAGATGATAGTTCAAATGAGGAACCAGAAAGGAAAGAGACTTTGGTAAGATACACATTTTACAATGCTTTCCTGGTACTGATGTACCTGGTACAGCACCCTTGGCTTTGGAGTAGTCCAGTGGGCTCAAGAGGGACAACAGGCCTGTTTGTGTGCCCATGCTGCAGAAACCTACTGCCTCTGAAGAGGAGACTTCCTAGGGAGTCCATTTGGCCATCAGAGTGGGGAGAGACATGGGTAAGGAACTCACTGATAGGTAAAGGAGAACAGCACCAATGTCACTGTGCGTTTCACCCTCAGAAAATAAGTGAAGTTCTCTAGATGTTGAGCAAACCCTTGACAAGAGGTTAGAGGGCCACTTTGGCCCGTACTGGTCATGTCCCCATCCCAAGTGAAAGCAAAGACACGTTAACTAGCAATAGACAGCACAAGCACCACAAACATGCTCGTGGGGATGGTGTCTCAGTGTCTCAGAATTAACAGGTGGAGCAGGGGCACTTCTGGAGATGGTTGGGGCACACTGTGACCGGGGCAGTCAAAAGGGTAAGCAGGTTAGCCAAGTAGAGAACAGTTTCCGTTAAAAAGTGTTTGTTAGGTAAGTAGGACACATTTTCATGAATCTGTTTTCGTAGTTCTCTGTTCAAATCAGGAAGATTCACATCAAATCAAAGGGGCAAAAAATTGCTGAATACATATTTAGTCCAGACAGTTACACAACAGGAAAGTAAGTTGGGACAATGCAATTAAAAATGATAACTTAATGGGTGTCAAATTTGTGAATACTGAATTCCATTTTATCACTGATGGTTTTAAAATAATATTAGAAAAAATAAAGTAGCTATATGAATGTACTATACGAATGCAATTATACTGCCGTAAAATCCTGGTTGCCCATATAGTTCATTCACGCAGGAAAAGAAATTATAGTGCTCTCAGCATTTTGGCAAACAAACGCATGCCAAAGTTTTACATTAACTTAATGTTATTGGTGCTAACTAAATTCACAGCTAAATTGGTACCAAGGCAGGGTTCGGGCTGGCCCCAACATTTATTATGTGTATTTAAAAATGGTCCGAACCCATTTTATTAGTCTTGTATCGGCATTGCATTTGACAGAATCATTGTCCAAAAAGTGAGAAAAAAATATGTGATGAGCCAGACAAAGGATTTGAGCTCCAAGCCTGACAGACTGCTTGAAGTAGGTTAAATCCATGTGGGACTTGGACTTGGGTGTATCTATCAGTAGGTGATGGAAACACAGGTGAAGGAGCCCTCGTGCTCAAATCTGGAAAAGAGGTTATGGAAGGAGCAACCTAACTTAAGGCAATAGTTGTGGTAGTCATGTAATCAATCAATGATTTAACAAGGTGCCCTGCATCAGCTCTGCTGAGGTAATGGTATGGGTAATTAAGTGTGGATATAAGAACAGGGGCTCTTAGTGATGATTGTTATGGGGTGCAGGCACTTGCTTGAATCCTACCTGCTACCCTCCTCATTAGCATGAAAGAAGTGAAATCGTGGGTGATGAGCTGGCTGGCTCTGGTTCTTCAGGGACAGCTGTGCTGCAGGAAAAAAACAAAAACAGCTAAAGAAGTTTCCGTGTTGCCCCTCGTGGCTGCTTATTGTCATCCTTTGCAGCCCCCTTGCTTGCAGCAATGCAGTTTTTGTATGGCCATGCTGTAAATGGTAATGCTGAAATTGTCTGTTTTTTTAAAAAAAATCCTAATTCCCTAGACAGAAATAAAGTAAAACCAAGTTTATCGAGTGCGATTGCTCTGTGATCCAGTTTGCGTCTTGGTTTGAGAAACAGCTGCACTGAAAGCTCTTGCATGGGGGAAAAATGGGGCATGGAGTGGGAAAAAGCACGAGAGGGTAGGGACTGCTTAGTTCTTGCAGAAATAAACACAAATTGATTTATCTTATGCTTTGATTGGGAAATATGCACCAACCTGACTTTAAATTTTGCAGATATTCCAGAAGCCCCACTGCGGAGCACCTTCTCAGCCAGCCCAGCATTAAAAATAATTGATTTCATGAGAAAAAAAAAATACAGTGAGGGAAAAGAAATGCCACAAGTTCCAGTAATTTGTTCCGCTGCAATCAGGAATATCTAAATGAGGAGCTTAAAAAGGTTTCGAAGAACACCGATAAATAATTAAGGTTTCTTCTCTACGTGTCTATGAAGATGTGTATTATATTGCACCAGTAATGTACAATTCATCTGTTAGTAATGTACAAATACTGTGACCATAGGATTAGCACAGGGGAGATTTGACCTAGAAAATAACCACCTCCTCAGGTGCCTCTTTCAAACAGGAGAAAAATCACAGTTTCTTTAACACTGATCATAGGTCTAGGCAGGGACAAATTCGCATCCTCAGATTGGGTTCAGACCACAGAAAACAACTGAAGTCATTTCCAAAAGGTCCCCACTCCTTGCCGTGAATACATGAGTCATAATCTTATTTTATATACGAGGGCTCAGTCTCTGTCTCAGCTAGTCGCTGCCGAGTCAGGGACGTGCGGGATGTGGCATTCTGGCGCTGCTTCCCCTCTCCCACTTCGGGGGGGTGGGTGAGAAGAAGGGGGTGCAGTTGCTTTTGTACTGCTGCCCATCCTTCGGGGACGCTGCCAAGAGCGAACAGCAAGCTGTAACTGGCTTCCTCACGTCATTAGGAGCATCTGAGAAAATGCTGCCTACAGGAGGTGCTAAAATCTGCCTTTGGGGTGGAGTGGGATTTTTGGGCTCCTTGACTCACCGCGGACACCTGTCCAAGTGAAGGCAGCCCTTCTAGTAGGGAAAGAGGAAGGAACTCTGGTAAAATCCAGGATAGTGAGGTGGGTGTTCGTTAAGGTAAGTACTGGCTGAGAAATACGTGTATTAAACAGGTTTGCGTTGTGGGAAGGCAAGAGTTGTGTCGATTTAGTGCGAAGCTTGTGAGATCAAAGTTTCCTGTGTTGAACAACCCCATGGAGAGCTTTCTATTCAGTGCTTCTGGCATCCACTTCTTTCAAGCTTCTAAACTTAAAGACATCTAAAATTGTGTTCATGCTCTCCTAACATTATTCTCCCATGGAAGTCATTACTGCAATTACGGGCTACTTGACAATGCTAAATGCACCTGGTCCGAGGAGCGATCCCCGGTGCCCTCGCCTGGTGGGGCTGAGGGGCCACCTTGCGTAGGGACAACCCTCCAGAGCAGGCTGACTGCGGTGGCACGTGGCTCTGCATCACTCCATGACGCAAGATGGGACTTTGAGGGACCTACAGTGTAATCACTGTTCTGTGTTTTTTCCTCAGTTCCAGCAGCTGAAGTAGCAGGAGCAGTGAGCCATATCAACATGGTATTTTTTTATTGTTTAGCTGAGGATATGTCTTGCATGATAAGGTGGCACGTGTGAGCGGTTGGAGGTGTGCAGGCCTCGCTGGAGCACCGCCTCAGGACTGAGCAGAGAGCTGAACTCGGTGCAGTCCTGCCCATACTTCTTTTGGGGCACGATCCCTGCAGAGACCCATCTGTGAAACCACACCTTCATTTTGGTTTGGAGAAACGACGTGGTTTGCTGCTCCAAAGGAGAGGATGGATATAAATGAGTAGCTCTGTCTTTCAGACAGTTGGGGTCCAAGATCTTCAGGTGGAGTTGGGAGCCAAGTTACCTGATGGTGTCGATTTTCTCAGGGGGTCCATAAACAGAAATTGAGACAATTCACATGATCTCACAAGGAAGTGCAGGACTGCATGAGGTAACCTCTGCTTTAAAAAGCTGCCCATGGAATGTGGTTTAAGGCCTTCTCTTTTAGATGGTGCAAGAACTCACCTGGTGGGAGGGCCTCCTGGGGGCGTGTTGCGTAGCGTATGACACCTGCAGAGCAGTTGGTGTCATAAATCCTGTGCTAAATGCATTGCATGGACACACATCTACAAAGTGACAACCTTCAACTTTAAGATGGAGTTTGAAAATGATCACAGTTTTTTTACAGAAGCATGATTTTACTGTGGTCATGACCTGTAAACTCTTGGACTTCAGGAGCTCTGTAGGATTCTGATCGCATAAAAAATACTAACTTTTTAGCTTACTAATGCAGATAAGTGAGATAAGAGCTGTTAATCAGTATTTGCATAAATCAAAAAAAATGTTCCAAATTTTCTCTCTAAACTCCCTCCTTTTATTGAGACTGTGGACAGATCGTTAAAGTCTCTTCAAGAAAAGAGGAAGGATGGAGAAGCCATAATGCAGTTTACCTGATTTTTTCTTAATGCCTTCTATGTTCCTAGGGGGCTCTGAGCACCTTGGGATGGACACTGGCTCTTTCTATCCAAGCAGGCATAAGCCTTTGGCCTTCCTTTCTTTCTGCTCAAGAATGATCTTACAGTTTGAGGAGTACTTTTTAATCTAGAAGACTTTTCCCCACCTTTCTCTGGGTACAGGCTCTCAGTTGTTTTCTTTCTGATAAGCTTTTATTTTCCCTTAGCTTGCCTTTAACATTCTTCTTTTTTGATATTTGCCTTATTTGACTTAATTTTTTTTTTCAGAATAATTTATTAAACAATTGGAGCCATAATTAAATGACACTTCTGATCGTGCACATTTGTTGATCTTCAAAACGTTTGATGCATATCTCACTTAGAATCACCTCTCCTGAAATCAGCGGCTGAACAGGAATTGATAATTTGCTAAAGTCACATACTTTTGGTGGACAGTTTTGTATTTCATTATCAGCATTAGCAAAAAGATACATTTATAAAAATACAAAAATTGACACTTAATTGTAAACATTTTTCACAATTATTTATTACCAAGAAAATGCATCTTAAACTAAATTATTTTTCAATAAAAAATAGCTATAACATACAATTAAGTTCATGCGCTGGATGAAAGAAACACATAGCTCTTTTTTTTCATTGATTACATCAGATTGGATATTTTGTGGTCTCACTTCATCATGCAATAGCTCATTCGGACGGTCCAGGAAGACTAATTAACACTAATGCTTCTAAAGAATTTTCGTTTGTGATGCTAATCTGTCACAAAACAAAAAGAATCCTCAGAAAGCCAGGGAAAAAAGTAAAGAGACTACATCTTGCAGCCAGCTTAAATTAGTGTTAGCTTGATTTGTCTTAATTGAAAGGTTGTTTACATATCTTTTGAAAGTGTTTATAAAAGTTGGCAGACAGAAGAATAGCTGCCTACGTACATGCACAAAATTTACTTTTATTGGAGCTGTTGTATATGGTACTGTCATTAAAAAACCTTCTCTGTACACATAGTCTTAAGGTATAAGTCTGTCTCTGTGTCTATGTATACACACACAGCATGCTGTATTATTTTTACTACAAACAGATTTACGCTAAGCCCTCAGATTACATGAGTATTCCTACGCGCCAATTCATTCTAGCAGCCTCTAGTTAAATTTCTGCAAGATACATGCAACTCCAAAAATATCTTAGACACAACTTGTAAAAATATCTTGCTCTTGCACTAACGTATACATCCCGGATACCCCGGCACAGCAGAAATGCGCTGCTCGCATCTGTAAAGCTCTACGGGGAGTCACCAGCTCTGGGTCCGGGGCTGCTGGCTGGGGGGAGCTCAGGGTCTGGTCCTCTGGTTCCCCACCTTCCTGGCATCTGGAGCCAAGCCATCGCCCAGTCATCGCGTGTGGAAGTTGTCCAACTCTGATGACATTGGACATCAGATGATGGATCTTAAGGATCCACATTGTCCACGCTGGTAGAGGGAGGAGGGGAGAGGCTTGCTAAGGGTGCATGGCAGCAAGCAGCTCCCAGATATTCATAAACAGCTTAAAGTGATCTTGTCCTCTAGAAAATACAGGAGAAATTTTGGTGATAGGTGCAGTGATGCATTCCTAGACCTTAAATAAAACTTCTAGGAAAACGGGGAAAGGAGTTAATATTCCTCAGCAGAGCATAATTAAATTGCAGCTTGGTTTCTAACACTGGCTGCTGAAGTAGTTTGCTTCATTTCAGTGTTGATAGACCATGTACTGCATGTAAAGACAATTAGCAGAGCAGAGAGAAAAGCAGCAGATGCTGGAGATGCACAGAGTTAGATGACTCATTATGTTACGAAGAGTCTCTCTTTCAGAAAAGTGAAAAAGGATTGTGCAAAAAAGAAAAGGCTTGAATAGACCAAATAATTTTTAAAGAAAGAATTCAAAGATTTCAGGAAAGAGTAGCAGAAAAATCAGACCCTTGCAGCATGCTAAAATGCATGTATGCCTAAACTGCAGAGGGGAAATACAGGCACACACGATGGGGGTCTTATTCCCCCTCCCCACTTCTGCTCCTTGTTTCCTTTAGGGTTACATGTTGGTTTTGGAGTGTTCCCTGTTGAACCAAAATAAAATGTGTTTTAAAACTTCATAAGTCTTTAAAAACTCAAGTAATACTCTGGTCTAGAAGGTACCATAAGAAGTGATTCAATAACAGCTTCCTGAAGGATTTGCAATGTACATATTTTTACATTTTTTTTCAGTCTAACAAGACTAACTAGAAATAACTATTTGCCATTTTAAAGATTTGTTCTTACAAGTATCTAATACATATAAAGTAGCAAACAGCTATGAATCAAGTACCTCCTGTTCTCAGCAACATTCTGTTCTGCATTTACAGTTTTCTTTGTTTCCTTAAAAACAAATGTAATTTTTATTTTCTCTTGCCAAACCGATTTGTGAATTTGAAACTAAATGAAATATTCTGTATGGCATCATAAATTCATGATGGAAACTAAGAATGTAAAATATTTCAGGATTTCCCTCTGCAAAAACTCAGTTTTGCCCAGAAATCCTTTGTGGGTATATATGTGCACTTTTGCAGAATCTTGTTTGAGAGATGCATTTGTAGTGTACGCACTAATATAAGTGACAAAAGATTCGGCAATGTCAAGCTCTGTAAACAAACCACTCCAGGGAAGTAACATTAACACATAATTGTATGTTTTTATCATGTCAGACCTGTCACAAAAAATAACTTGAATTGTGATTATAGTAATTAATTTTTCCTCTGCCATTTGAGACATGCAAACTTATTATGGCCATGGGGATGATATATTCTGGACTGCCATTGTAGCGCATCATGTATTTACATTTCTATATGAAGAGTTATTGCGAAAAGATGTTAAAAGGATGAGGTCCATACATACGCATACCTTTGAGTATACCCACTATCTTTACATTAAGACCTGGAGGTCTTGAGAAACAAAAGGGTAAGAACATGCAAGAAACATGAAGCGGAATAGATACAGCTCAAGTGGAAGAAGGGATATTTGTGTGTGTGCGCCTCTTCCCCACTCTCCTCAAAATCAGGCAGTTCTGGGAAGCACCATGCTCAAAAACTGGTTTGTGGGGTGTCTTACCGCTTTGAAAAGAGAGAAGGAAATGTAATTTCTCTCTACTGTTCCTGTACCAAAAACGGTATTATTCTGAATGTCTTTGTTTCATTATTTCTTTATTAACAGCGTGTCTGTGGTGAGTGGGTGGCTGAGCTTCCGCTCCTGTGCCATCCCTTCTGTCTCAGAGCGGAAATTCCGGTGTGTTGACTGTAACTTAAAGAAAGAAAAATAAAAAAGAAGGAAAGGTACCGATTCGGATGCCAGGGGAAGATACTGATGCTGTAACTTAAGGCACCTATTTAGGTGTGCTTGTACTTCGTTGTTTCATTAGCACGCCCGAGGGGCTCCTTCGCTGCCGCCGCCTCCTTCCCCAAGTCTCGCGCTCTGCCTGCCTGCTCCCACCTGACAGTAGCCCTGACACTGCACTAATCCCTGCAAGTTTGGAACTAATGAACTCGCTGCTGGGCTGCCGCCACGGAGCTTGGTCCCAAACTATACTGTACTTCACACTCGATTTATTCTCCAGATGGCGAGACTGCGCAGCCCCGCCGCGAGGGACCACCTCTTCCACTGGAGTGTAAAAGTGGACGGATGTTGTTTTCTTTGCAGATTTGATAATTCAAAGCTAGCAACTCGTGAGGATGAGTAGTGATTAGGTTTAATGGGTGCCAATTGAGCCCACTACACGCGTATTCCCATCTTTAATTTTGGTGTCTGTGTGTCCTGGTGGCAGTTGATTCGTCTGCAATGCTGCATCACCAAAGCTTCTGTCTTCCCCAGTTGGCGTAGCTGCACGCGGGAATGAAAATCTTCCTGCATCCTCCTATGAGATACAAAACGAGCCGCATTGACCAATATTTGTTCCCAATGGGTTTTCCAGCATGAGTAGCGTATTTAGCAGTTTTTAATAATGTTAGCATACGATATATAATAACGGAATGTAATTTAATGGCATCACTGTTTCCCATAGAAGTCCTGTTGTCTTCCTCCCTTGTTCAGCTTGATAAAGAGCCCAACCCCTGCAGCACCTAATGGGGTGCCACAGTTCCCAACTGTCCTGGGGTGGACCCATTTGTTTAACATTCAGGTTTATTTCTTTATCCATTCAGGACAGAGTGTTGCCCGATGCTGTAAGGTGAAGAATGGTGTAAATTATTTCTTTTACTGTTCTTGAAAAATTTGACCAGTCTTATCAGGGACCCTACACACAGTTTGGAAAATACATTTATTCTTGTGCCTACCGCAACAAAAATGTTATTGTATCAACTACTGCTTTTTTCTCTACTACTGTGTTGAAGTAGGTTAACTAGTTTAAAATCTTGGCTTTCATGTGCATCCTACAATTACAATAGCATCTACGTTTCATTGCACAATGAGGCAAAAGGGTATCTCCTTTTCATCCATGGAAATTTTTAATTTAGTCAGAGGTTTTAGCATTTATTTTTTTTTTAACCTATGATATGTTTTACTGGAAGCCTGGGTGGGGACATGATATACCCCACTAACATCAGTTGGGTATTCCCCATTGTAGGAAGGGGAGGCACAGAGACAGGCCCCTCAAGAGGTCTGACTTTGGTCCTATTAGCCTGTCCCACAATTAGAAAATATCAATTGAATCCTGATTCAAAAACTATAGCGACTAGAAAGAGTTTATCATGGAAAGGAGACGTTTCCGTTCCTGGGGTATCTAGGCAGACAGATCTAAAATGTAGTGGCTCTAAGAAGCCGCATCAATTCTCAACCCAACAGATGGCATGGGTGTGTTAACTAACATAGCAACATATTTTCTATTAAAATATGGGAAAAAACAACAACCCCCTCCCCATGTTTGTTGGTTGGTATAAATTCAGTGAAGTTGTTGGTTATTTTTGGGATACGTACCAGAGGGCTGCACATTTAGTTTATGTAAATTGATAACAGCAACAGCCTGTTAATAAGTGCTTTGTATGGAAATATACCTAGAAAGACACGATCTGTCTTTTTTGGGAAGGGAGTTTGCAGCCTGAGGAGAAAAATAGCTAATGAGATGGTCTACTGCTCATTATTATAATCTGAAAAAATCATAATGAATTTGACTGCAAGTTTTCTAGAGATGTGCCTTCAGTTGGAATTGGATGCTGCCTTAGTGGATAATTTTGGGAGATCTTTATTTTGCAAATTGGATCAGTGTGTGCTGAAACGGTGATAATCTGGCTTTAATTAAAAGCATAAATTGGTTTGGAGAGTGTGCTTCAGCCACCGCTCCGCAGCACATGCAGAAACTTTTGGCCCAGCCTCCGAACCAGCCACCGCTGACCTGAGAAGGACAAGGAGGTGGACTTGTGCTAAGCAGCAACAGCATCATGCCGGTTCACGACATTTGGATGAACTGCACCTGGTTGCAGTGAACTGCAGGCATCTTTGCACGTATTTCCTGATGGCCCACTCACAGCAGTTATGACATTTTGGGCTGTATTTTACAGAAATTACCTCTAAACACAACCCTTTATGGCAGCACGGGGATGCATACATACATGTGCTGTTTGCGTCTCTCCGATTGAGGGCCAAACCTTTGGAGAAGCATGAAGAGCAGCCCCAAGCTGAAGATTTCATTGGCTTTATTCCTTTCCTTTACCCAGTTAGTGCAGTGCTTGCCATTGCCTCCCTGCACCCTTGCTGTGGACAGCCCAAGCCGCCCCTGAGTTTGGGGTGGTCTGACGCTGGTCCCTGACCCGACACCCACACACCACCGTTCCTCCCACTGCCTCGCTTCCACCACCTCTGGAAACCTCTTTGGCCCCTCCGCAGGCGCAGATCTGTAGCCGTCTGGTTTAACTCTACCATCATGTGCTGTCTCACTGATTCGTATTAGCCTGGGTATTAACTTTGATGATTTTTTTCCCCTCCGAGTTTGCCTGTTTTCTTGCAAAGAATCCCTCTCCAGCAACTGCATATTGTTAAAGTTGTTTCTTAACATTTGCGACTCAGGAGCTTTAAAGTTTTATTAGGATCATAAAAGCTCTTCACAAATGAAATTACTTTTGATAAGCGTTCATTTTGACAATGAGAATTTGTTAGGGGCTGTTGGCAAGTGGGAGGAATTTGTTGCTGAAACTGAAATGGGCAGGAAGTGGGGAGCCCAAGTGCTCTCCTGCCCCTGCCCCTCCTCTTCTTGAGGCCAGTAAAAGTGTTGCATTTCAGAAAAGCACCCAGGTATTCTTAATGCAAATCAAATATTCAACAGACTTTCAAATTCACATTCACAAAAAATAGTGAGTGGCCATGGCAGGCATCTTTGGAGATTTTATTTTGTGCCAGCAGGAGAATATCTTTTTACATGGTTCATGAAAATCTACAAATTATTTTGGCGTTATTTTCACAGACAAGTTGTGAACTCTGTTGTGAGCTTTAATATGCTCTGTATACATGTAGAAAAGGAAAATTTATGTAGCAAAGCCATAGAAGTAGATGTACATCTATACGGAATGACATCCATGCTATTTGAGCATAGGCAATATGAAGATGAATTACAAAAATGAATTGCTTTATGCATGTGTATTAACATTCCGTTTTTGTGAGTACAGACAGCGCAACACATTATGGTTAGTATACAGACTTGTATTTGTTAGACATGTTCAGTAACAGTGGACACAGAAGTCATGTTTTCTACAAGTGGTGGTGGAGAAATATTTAGACATGAAAACTTTATTTGCTAGTTATAAAGAAATGAGAAAAGCAGAATTGCGAGGTGCTGGTGATGACTGCTTTAATAAAAGACCAGAAGTGACAGACATGTTGGGGACAGAAATATACTGTCTGTCTAGCTTTTTCTCCACATTGCTTCTGCAAGTTTTCTGCTCAGCATGCTTTTCCATTGATAGAAAATAAGATTCTTTTTTTTTTTGGTGCCTTTAAATATATATATATTTACTGCAGAGAGAAGCAAGACTGACAGTTGTGAAAACACTTGAAGAGTTTGACTTCGGCCATGCTGAGAAGTGTGTTAGGATAAACTCCGTGTCCAGTGGCCTTGCAGAGGAAGATCTAGAGACGCTTTTGCAGTCCAAGACCCTTCCTTCAAGCATGATGCTGCCAAAGGTTGAAAATGTCGAAGAAATAAGATGGGTGAGTAATATGTGTGTACCAAAAATGTAGTAGCTTTTGACTGAAGCTGTTGGGCAGAGTTCAGCCAGGTGGAGAGAAGGACTCTGATGTGATTCAAATACCATGTAATGTTGTTGCTTGGGTAAGGTAACTGGGAAATGCATCTGTTTAAATGTGTGTGAGACGTGCTATAACAAAAAGTGTACGTGGAGCATCTCACCTTTGCAAAGAACATGGAGTTTATTTCTCCTGCAGTCAATGAGGACTCAATATTGATGAGAGAGTATATTATCAAAAATGGCTGCATCGGTCTCTTGACTCTTGTCTAGATACTCTGCCACGCGAAATGCTTGTCTGCGGCCGTGTGCCTTAGCCACATGCCTGGTAAGCGGGAGATGGGGAAAACATGTTAGCAACATGTGAAAAAGTGGGCTGGGGGGGGAAGGTCACTCCTTGGGGCAACTGGAGGAACAAACAGGAAGCTTTTAACTAGTGTTTTTAATTAGCACAGATATTATTTCCTGAGCAGTTCTCTATTTCTTCCTTTTTAATTGCTGACAGGTGTGTTTGTGTTTCATGACTGACTTTTCAGCCAATAAAAACCTGAAATGTAAATGGCTGGCATGTCAAATTACTTAAGAAAACTTTGAAATAGGCCTAATTACGCTGTAATTGTTTTAATTGTCAAGAAGGGGGACATTTGTTTGGGTATGCCATTATTTCTGCACAGTGCCCGTAAAGGAGCAACATTGCGTGCTTGGGCCCGCTGTTTTTGCGAGGCACTGGCCGAGCAGCCGGAAGGCCGGCCATGCTGGCAGGCCGTGAGATGTGTCAGGGCCTCTTCACGGCGTGGTACTGAGCCCCTGTTGCACTCTGAAGGCAATACACGATGGCATCCCGAGCAAAGGTGTCAGCCCCGCCATCAGCAGTGTCCCCATGGCCCAACTTTTGATTCAACCAGCCCTGCGAGCCTCGGGCGTAGCTCGTCACGTGCGAAAATTCACGCTGCCAAAATGGCAGGGCCCTCGAAATGGCAGGGCCCTCGAAATGGCAGGGCACTCGCTGCCACGAAGTGGGCTCTGGGCCAGGGTGAAGGTGGGACCCCTGGGTCCCCCGGCCCCTTCCAGCCCTCCTTGGGGCTCAGGGCCAGCCGTCGTTGCCGCAGTCTCAATGCCTGCTGTCGGCACCATGCTCCCCTCCCGCCCGGCCGAGCCCTCGAGCACAAAGAGCGTGCTCCGCTTAATGACGCGGGCTCGTTTCAGAAATCCCGCGGCTTCGCTCCTGCCTGCTTTTTTTTTTCCAGGCTCCCAGCCTAAGAGAAGCTGTTTATTTTTCCCCCCTCATTTTTATTTATGCGGAGCATAAAACCTGGAGGCTGATGCACAACTAAAAGATGGGCTTACTTGTTTTCTTTTGTGTGAGAATCTCTTGCTCTCCTTTTGTCCCTAGTGTGGGTACTTGTTTGACTGGCATGGCTTATTGGACTATAACAAGCGTAACTCTCCCTCCTTTGTGGCGGGACAATTCTCCCACAAATCCCGAACAGTGTGCATTCTTCCCAACACACTATTGGGTGTGCACGGGAACTGAAAGAATTGCGGGGGCCTGCTACTTCATCCCCTCCCCGAGCTTTGTTTTCTTCCCTCCGCCTTCTTCTTTCCCCCCTTCTCCCTGAAATGAACACTTTACCAGGCCGGAAACATTTAATCGTCTCCTTTTGAAAAAAATTAATTGAAACTTCTCCACTAGTTACCTTTTGTAGCTGTGCTTATTGCAAATTTTTTAAAGGAAGAGGAAGGGAGACAATGTTTAATTAAACTTTATTTTTTGTTTACCTGCAAAAAAAACCAAAAGTCATCAAAAATCTCAGGAGTGTGACTTTTAAAATATTTTAAAATAAAAGAAGAGCTCCGCTGTTTTAACTTGCACCTAAAATATAAACGCAGTAGCACTTTTTTACTTTTTTTCACTGAAAAAAATAAAAAACAGATAGGAGTCTTTAGAATATACCCTGATGTAATTTTATTACCTCATTTTCTGTGTTTGCCTGTATAAAGTTTACTGTGTTGTGCTGCCACGGTACCTGCCCGACCATACACTTGCACGTGTGAATTGCACTGATTTTTTCTTGCTAGCACGTTTTTGGGTGGAATTCTCTCCTCCAAGGAAAAGTTACAGAGAGGGCCCCGGTGGTGATGCAAAGCAGGGACGGGAAGGGCAGAATTCTTCGTCGGAGAAAGCTGTGATTTATTTTGGCCTAATTGTAAAGTTACTGCAAATTGCTCGAAAGCTTTTTAAAGATCTCGGTGATTAGATTTTCCTTCTTTTGGGGAGGGGCGGTGGGGGGAAGCTAAAAGGGGAAATAACACCTCTAATCCAGCTTCTGGTAAATAGGCTGCCAGCTTTTAAAATGAGTTTCCTTTCTATTAGTCAGAATATTATGCTAAGCCTTAAGCATTAGTTTTTTATGTTGCCATAGCAGCCTTATTCCTGCAGGGTTGTGACCTGCGATGATTACAGTACAAAGCTTATAGGGTCTTGAAACCCCCTTTGAAGATGAAAAGTCTTTGATGGTTTATATTTATGCAAATCTCTTAGATATGATTTACCCAACTGAGACTGAATGGAGAGATGATTAAAATTCCCTTTCCTTTGATATCCATTAATAGTCGAATATTCCTTAAATTTAAAATATATGCATATGTTATTTTTGTCTTTATTTACAACAATATTTTTGCCATACCTGCAATGTGTTTATATCCACGCAAATTGCTAGATCTAGACCGACATAATAGATTTACAATATAGGGCCGAGGGTTTTTTTTTTCCCCTTTTTTTTCCCCCTTTTGAAAGGGGAAAAATCTGTGCAAGAGCTTTTGTATGTTTCCAGATGATAGATTTTGGAATTTGGGCTACCCCACTGGCAGCTCAGAGCTAGCTGTGAACTGGTCTCATGGAAAAAATTGGAAAGCTTTGGTCTTCAAAGAATTAAACTTCCTTTTTGAGGCCTTCCTAGGTAAGCTAAAAATTATGAAGAAAAGCCTACTGAACAAAGGGTAGCGGTGCCGTAACGAGTAACGCGGATGCCTGGGCGGCGGCGCGCTGTGGCAGTGCTGGTGCT
Source organism: Anser anser (assembly GCF_964211835.1). NCBI lineage: Eukaryota > Metazoa > Chordata > Aves > Anseriformes > Anatidae > Anser > Anser anser. The sequence goes on along the minus strand of NC_139720.1, from coordinate 155,388,440 downwards.
GGTGCCTGTACTGGTACCAGTACCGGTACTGGTGCCTGACCCAAGGCAAGATGAGCGCAGAGGTCGGGCACCCAGCGCAGCCTGGGCCAGGGGCATGCGCCCACTGTCCACAAGTGAGCCCTGAAACCTTGAGGTGCACAGCCACAGGCCTGCACCAGAGCTTTCTGCCTTTTTTTTAGTTACGAGTTTTGTGGGTTTTTTTGTGTGTGTCTGTTTTTTGATTTTGTTTTGTTTTGTTTGTTTCGTGGTGGTTTTTTTTGGGGGGGTGTTGCAGCCAGGTGCAAGATTTAAAGTGCTGCATGTGCGTGTGTGTACTTTTTTCTCGTGTGCCTCATGCTGTCTAGTTTCAGTTCGCAGACAGATTCGTGCACCACTTGAAAGGCCGAACACTTGTAGAACCAATGAATTTTATCCCTTTTGTGGAAACTGCAGTGGGGTTGCTCAATTTTAAGGTAAGCAGGTCTGGATGCGGTTGAAGCGTTCCTATTTTGCCCCCCTCAGCCACCTGGGATAAGCAGAGCCCTCCATACTCCTGGCATGATTTCTTGAAGGAAGAGAGGTTAAAAAAATACTGAACATATTTTTCAGTCCCCTAAAACACCCGTATGCTTAACTCTCATGTTTGTACTGCAAAGGCCTTCGTAAATCCAAAATATTTCGGTGGAAGAACAGTTCCAGATAGTCCATGCCGACTAACGAAACCCCTCTGCATTACTATCAGCATTTTTAACAGACTTAGAGTGGAAACTTGCTTCTCTGAAGGACTGTAGTACTCACGCTGTTGCAATAAAAGACTACTTAGTAGCTGTCGAACTTTACTTTGATATAACATTTAATTAGAAAAAAGAAAGATCCTCATTTCACTACTGCTAAAGTGGTATCTTTATAGTGTTTTCTACACTTCAACCAAATTTCACGTTACGGCTTTTTGTGTGTGTGATGGGGTGTTTTAACGCTGAGGTTAGAAGTACAATTAACTTTAAAAATATTAAATATCCGAAGAGTAATTTTAAACCAAGCCTTATTTTTATGGTGCTTTTTAACATGGATTACCCCCCAGCCTTTCATACCCAGCCCAGGTTTTTCAGAAAGGACAGGCAGCACGGTGACAAAGTGGCAGAGCCCCCGCACTCACGAGGGACGGGGGGCTCCCCCCAAAGCTTGACGGGGAAGGTTTGGGGCCAGCTGAGGACACGCGGGGCAGAAGCAGCTCGAGAGCTGCCGGCAGCCCCAGCCTGCTGGTTTGGCGCAGCCACGTACCTCCCCACACGTAATAAAGCATCACCAGACAGGCACATTCCCGTTCGGGGCGCATACGCAGAATTAACTCGCCTTTGCAACTGGCTGGGGTTTTTATTCGCTTACAGTATTTTATAGGGGATTTTTTTAATGCTGCAGTCCTTGATGTTGGCAGCGGAGTTGCCTTTTAAAGCATTCTGCTTAATAATAATTTTGTGCCCCACCGGCTGCCATGTAAGAACACCCACTAGCAGAGTTTGTAATTACATCTGCCCCTTTCTGCATACCTTTTCCTTAACAAATATTAATATTACAAACATCAATATAAAATAGCAATATTCTGGAAACGCACATCTTTATATAAAGCTGCAGTACCAAAATTCTGCTTGCTTTTACTTTAATTATATTCTGCAGTACTTGTTGCATTTTTAACCTCCACAGCTACTTTTTAGTTAGATGTTGCAGAGGGCTTTAAATTGGTAATTTATCCAATCAGGTATCCACCATCATTTTCAACCATTCAAATTATTAATGTAATAACAGAGATTCTGATCCTTCTTTCTTTTTTCCTCGGGCAGGGATGCTACATGTCAAACCACTCAAAGTTAATACTTTTTTGTTTGCTTTTAAGCAGCATTTGAGGAGGGTTTTGTCCCATATTGTTGCGTAAATGTCTGAGACACCAATTGCGGTAATACCAAGGGCATTATGGTAAGCTCTGGCCAAGAGGCAGGGAATCTGCTATGATGTCCTGCATTTCCACAGCGCAAGCATATCGGTGCTTAGGGCAAGATAATGTTTGCTGTTTTGCTGAGTCATTTTAAAGCATTGTGCACAGCCGAGTACCTACAACGGCTTTGCTTAATAGGAGCAATTTTAGCTGAAGGATTGCTAGATTTTGGTAGTACTGAGTTGATGTAATATCCTCTTAGTCTCTCTGCTTCCTGCATTTCTGTAGAAATTAATGATATGCTCTCATTTGAAGGCTGTCTGTGAAGAAGCATTGAGAGCAGGATCCCAGGTTGGCTTTCATTTGGACGCAGTCGTCTTTGGAGGAGAGGATTTCCGTGCCAGCATAGGTTGTTACCTGTCTGTTTACTACAAGGGTTAATGGCATTTGCATTGGAGAAGCCCGATGTGATTTATCCCCATTGCTTTACCGACAGCAATAAGTAAAGTGATGATAACACTTGATTCTGCATTTTATATTTTCCCTTTTTTCCTTATTTTTTTTCAATGTGGGATGTATGACTGGGAAATTAAAACGTGGTTCCTATGTATTACAGGGCACTGACACTTTCTTATGCTTCTTGCCATGCAATAGCAAAAATTAATGGGAAAAAAAAAAAGAGTTGAGTCCCTGAAATTATTTAAAAATACAGTGCTCATAAAAAATATGCTTCTAAGAACTACATTGAAATTCCTAAAATTCTGATGTCTGCTTTATCTCTGTTTTGCAGTCAATTATCACTTATTGTCAATTTTGACATCTTCCACAAATACTCTCCTGTCACATTTTACAATGATAAATTTAAAAATGTTTTATGTCAATACAGCAATCTCTAACATATATTCATGTGAAAACATTGTTCATCTTCCTCAGAAATGAAAAGTATTTCAGAATCATTTTTATGCAAAGCCACTTACCTCATTAATCTGATTTAGTTTAAAGATAATAGTTCAGAGTTATTGACGTTTAAATTAAAAATAAATATGTTAATGTAAAAAATTAGCATTGATTTGTTAAATTATTCCTTACAAATTGGAAATCTGTGTCTAAATAGTGACCCTAAGGAAAGGGAACATATTATTATTTTTTCACACCAGCCTTCATGTGAGAATGCTGCTTAGCTGGTGCACTGCGAACACATGAAGTCTTGTGAATACTTTTGGTTCTTCTCAGAAGTCGGCTACTATCATTTTTCATCCAAATACTAAAGCTTAAATATTCAGCTTAGGACATCCGTTGTGACAAGAATCACAACCAAGGAAAGTGCAATTCTGCTCTCAGTGTGAATTTTTTAACCATTTAGTTGTAGCCAGTATGTCGATTTGTATAAGGCTTCTTGTGCTGTAATGCTTCTCTCTGCACATGCAATAATACAATCAGATAATTACTGCATGTTAGTCCCAACTCAACTGTCCTTACCAGCCAGGACTTCCATTGACTTCGGGCTTACAACTTCTGATTTGAAATGAATCAAAATCTGAATTTTATAAGCTAGTGTAGAAAGAGAGATTTATTTCTTTTGCTAAAGCAGCTTATTTTTTTTTCCCAAGAGTATCATTTTGATATTACAGCCTTGCATCCCACTTTATTTTCTAAATCAGTTAAATGAAATCTCAAACTTTTTTCTTTCTCTTTCTTTTTCTTTCTTTCTTTCTTTCTTTCTTCCTTCCTTCCTTCCTTCCTTTCTTTCTTTCTTTCTTTTTCCTTTTTTTTTTTTTGAAGTAGGAAATATATAAGATAGAAAGGTTTAAAGCACTCTCGTCATCTTTTTTGTCTGTTTGTTTTCATTCTTCTCGTAGGTGCAACTAGCAGTAAGGAAACTCATGATATTCTATATGCCAGGCAAAAGATAATAGTCACAGCAAAGGCATTTGGCCTCCAAGCAATAGACCTTGTTTACATCGATTTCCGAGATGAAGACGGACTCCGCAGGCAGTCAAGAGAAGGTGCCTCGATGGGTTTCACTGGTATGGGCTTCTGCCGATGTTGCAAAATAATGCCTATATTCTTCAATTTAAGCAGATTGCTACGCTTACTGTTGCTTTGACAAATAAGTTGCTTTTTTATTTCAGGCCAGTTATTGAAAAACTAAATAATCTCAAGCTCACCTACATTTATTAGCAGCTGTAACATTGTGCCTGGAAATTTTGCCTGAAAAGTCAGGGGCTGCTTTTTAAAGCTTACATCCCTTGAAGCATGTGGCTGTGTTTTGAAGAGAAGTTGGGGCAGGGGATGTGCAGGATATGATTTCTCCCATCACTGAGCATGGGAGATGTGATGCTGTACTTTGCATCAGCCAGTCTTCAGTCACTTTTCAAAATATTTGGATCGCTTTTGCATATTTTTTAAACAGCAGTTGCTAAAAAGTACTTTTTAGGTGAAGGAGTTGTTAAGCAAACCTTGCACACTAATTGCTACAGGAAAGTTATTTTCTTATTATTTTCTTTGCTTTGTTTTTCATCTCCTGGCTCCCCTCCCAGTAAGTGCTGGTGACACCTACGGGTATTGGCAGACAGCAAGACCAGCAGGCTCCTTGCAACAGAGCCCTGTAATGCGGACTGTTACCCTGTGATTGGTGTACCAGATCACTCGGACACCCTGGTGGGATAGTGCAGCCACCAAAGATTGTGTTTTTGCAATAGAAATCAGCCATTTGACACATGCATTATAGAATTCTGGGATGCTGCACTGACGTTTTACGTTATTTGTCTCTGACTGTTGTTCGGGATGTATGTACAGTAATCGTATAGCCGCTCGGTTTTTGTTAGCAAAGGAATAGGTCCTGATGATGTGGTCTAGCAAACTGTATTTTTACAACTAATGGCATACGATATCTTAAAGTAAAGTAATCAAATACAGCCAGTGTTCTTTTGTGGTCTGGACCTAGCAGTAAAAGAATAGCCATCGATTCTCTTCAGCACTAACTCTGCCTTCCCGTCTGCTGGGCTTCAGCAGTTGCAAAAGCAGATCTCGTTTCAGAGGCAGAACTGGGAGCTCCTCACAGCTACAGAACATTATCTCTGTCCGTGTGGACTTCCACCCTTGATTCGCCCGCTATTGAAGTGGGGGAAATAATGGAGCTCCTGAATGGTAGCACCTGCTGATGGCTACGTAATCGAGACCAATATTTTCTAGCTTAAGGAAGGGCTTGATTTTTGAAAAATTGAAGCATCTGAACCTCCTGTTGACAGAAGATGGAGTTGCAGATGCCCAGCACCTTTGAGAGCACTATTTTTGAATGCTTAATGTGCATTTAAATACTTTGCTCAGGCTGACAGTTTGGAAAATTCAGAAATGCAAAGCATAAACAGCATTGATGGTGTTTCAGACTCCACTGACTTTCTGTAGGAAGTTGTTTCACATCAGGATAGGGCCCAGGTAGGAGACAAATAAAAAGGTCACATGTGGCAATTTAGGGCATCAAATTCATTTCTAACTTGACTGTAAAGATGTCTTGCCTTTCTGTACGCCTGTATGGGAAGTAAAAATGTGTAAAAGCTACCAACTGCATTAACACAAACTCACAGCTCTTTGCCTTCTGCCTCCCCGCAACCGTAATCAACACATCTCAGAAATGCAGCAAGCAGCCTGACAAACGCTCCAGTCATAATTAGAGATGGGTCAGCATCGAGTTTTCTGATTTGGTGCCCAAAAAAAAGAAAAATTACCAAAAAAAAATCTGTTCAAGTCAAAACAAAACAGAGTTTTTCATATTAGTCTATCCAAAGGACTATTCAAAATGTTTCACTTGTTCTTTTTTTTTTTTTTTTGCTTTCAGTTTACTTAATCTTTCCTTTTTTCTTGGTTTAGTTAAAATAAAATGCCATTTCAAAACTAAAAGGAAAAAAAATTAGTTCCAAAACTATATAAATGAAACATTTTAATATTTACAATTTAATATTCATCACAGAAATTTATGAATGGGCCTTAGTTTAATCCATGTCCTTCTATAAAATAGATCCTATTTGTCACTGACAGTTGTCTGATAATGTGATATTAAAATCCTGAAATTTTGCCTTAATAACAAGTTGTAAACACACGATTCTTGTTATTTTAAAATATTTGAAGATCACATCTTGCTACTTTTTCACATTTAATCAAAATTACTGAAATCAACAGGCCTAAAATGAGCTAAGGCTGGCCAATTGCCCTGTTAACTGGCAAAACACACACTTGCATGCGTAGGGACAAATCCGCCACCCTCGAAACTAATAATAAACTCCATAGTACTCAGCAAAGTTACGTGTCCTTAGATTTTCTTGTATTTGGACTTAGACCAACAAAATCGTCTTTAAGGTAATCAAGTCTGTTTGCTGATGTTGAAACAAGCTAAATAATGTAACCAAGAATTTACCATGTATTTGGTTACTCTGTCAGTGTTGAGTTTTCTTTTCCAGCTATCTTTTGAACAGTCTGTTTTTTTTTCCGGTGAGTGTGTTTGCATAAAATTGAATGTTTTCAAATGTAATTTAGCCAAAGTAATTCATCTTTTGTATGTATATTTATATACATGTACACACGCACACACACGCATACCTGGCAAGACATTTTATAATGCCTTAAATTGTGGACTTAAAAGTCAGTGTGCAGCCTGTGTAAATGGTCATCAGATTTAGGAAAATTTATGTAAAAAATTTAGGAAACCTTGCGATAAGCTTCAACAGCTGACTTTGTCATTATAGAAAGTCCTGTGCTACATGCTGAGAAGCCAGATATAAATACGAAACAGCATAGGTTTCCTCTCTTTTTGCAGTCTTTTGTAGAAGACTAAAATGACACCGTCATACAGTTACCTAAAAGACTTGACAGGTATTGACTTAAAGCACGATATATCAAGTGGTACTGTAAAAAGGATTTCATGGTCATAAATTTTAATGTCTTCCAATTTTGCACTCTCTCAGTAACTTGTCAATAACAACAATTCCACTTAAAATATTTGCTTCATTCCTGCATGGCATTACGCCTATTATACAGTTATTTGGATACATAATCTGTGACAAAAATCAACTGAGTGCAGTAAATCAAAGGTTTGATTTTATACTCTGTAAATTGTTTGGTAAAGTTTAACGATACAAAGTGTAGTTTCCAGCTACAGATACTTGTATCAAAAGAAAATCTTTTTACAGAAATGTTTTACACTTTAAAAAATCGTATATGCATATTTTTATTTTTGTCATAATTAGAGATTAAGTATAATTTAAAAATATTCTATATTTTTCCCAGAAGGTTAGGCTTTACAGGGTTTTGCAGGAATTATTTGTGCACATTTCAATTTTAGAATTAGTTTAGAATAGGTCATATTAAAAATTAGGAGCATCGTAAGCTTATTAATGGTCACATTTAATAAAATTGACTAAAATACCTTTGATTGGAATTAATGGAAAACATATTAGTTAAGGGAATTTGTCTGAATGTAATTTCTTTCAAAAACTACAGATCTTACGGAGTTTTATTTTTTTTGCTATTTTAAAACTATTTTTAAGTAGTTTCCGCATTGAAATTGCAAACAGAATATCTGGGTGCCCTGAAGATCATAAACTAACAATTGTTTAATGGGGACTGAAACAAAATGGAACTATCTGTGGCTTTTTTAAAGAAATGCAGCAGCATTAAACGTTACTATTTGTTTACCAAAAACAAGCGGATCGTGCTCCCGCGCTCACAAACTCCGTTGTAATGCACATTTATCTCCGAGAGCTGGTGCAGTCCGATAAAAGTAATCCCAGTGACCGATTTTTTTTTCCCCCAGTCTCTCTGTCGTTTAAAATAGGCGCAGATGTGTGGCGAGGCGTGAGACCTATTACACGTAGCAGTGTGCCTGTTTCTAGCTTGCTCCCAACAAGTACATCGCAAACCATCCTGTACCATGCAGGAAGCCTTGCCGGGCTCTGCTGCACCCCATGGGCACTTGTGGGCACCCTGGGTCACCCCACGAGTGCCCATCACCCACTACATGCCCATGCAAGGTCCCCTGGGTCCCCCGGGGTCCCTGGGCACCAGGCTAGGGCCAGCGGAGGAGCAGGGGCAGCTGCCAGCCCTTCGCCCGTGCCCGTGGTGCCCGGGCTCCGTGGGACCACTGCAGCCGGTGCTGTGGGGCTGGGAGGCACGAGAGGTTCACGGGATCAGGCTCGTCGCTGGGACTAGTTCTGCTGTGTGGCGTAGAGGGGATTAATTCGTGTGGCGGCGAGGTTTTGAGGAGCTGGGAGTTACGGCAGCCTCGCTTTATTAAAACACTCTTACGGCACGGCGCGGGTAATTGTGCAGCAATCACGCCGTCTGTGAAATTCCCTTAGCAATGGACTAATAATGTCAAGTGCCACACTTTTAAAACTGTCAAACAAATTAGATATGTATTTGTTTTAATGTAGCTAAGTACAATAACAGATTAGAACGGATTATGTGGCTGTCTATTCACATTGGAAAATCTCTAGTAAAAAAGGCAACACCTATTTTTATTTTCCTAATGTGTGTTCATACAAGAAAGGATTAAAAAAAAAAAAAAGTGCTTCGTAACACTTCAGGGCACCTCTGGCAGTTGTTTAATATATCGGTGACTAAACAAATATCCCGACCTACTTGCACCTGCAAACTGCTGCAACAACAAAAAATGTAAGCAGTGTTGGGTATTTCATGATGCTAAGCCAATACTAAGAATGATCCTGATGCGACTGGTAACTTTTCAGTTCTGCAAACCTCGTTTTCCAAACTTATTTTAATGCAACTTATTTACGATTGGCTGGAGCTGCTATTTATATAGCTAAAATTCAGGGGTGCATTATACCCAAACATTATTGACTGCCCTGGACAAACAATTCCACCTGAGACAACTGATGGAAGATGCATGGACTGAAATAGGGAGGGAGGAGAAAGAGTTCTGGGTTCCTTTAAACAATAGTGAATGCAAGGATTGCTCAGGATATTTTTTTTCTTAAGAAATCTGGCAAAGGGCTATCTGCGTGTTGTCCAGTTAAATAATAAAAGAAAACGAGTGAAATAATTAGTTAAATATCAGAAAGTCTGTGAGGCATAGGAGAGCCTCAAGTGGTTGGAACATTTTGTTTGAACATCTGTTTGTCGGTGCATGATTCTGGTGTTATTAATCTTCTTTGTAGGTAAGCAGGTGATTCACCCTAACCAAATTGCTGTTGTCCAGGAACAGTTCTCTCCCAGCCCTGAAAAAGTAAAGTGGGCGCAGGAACTGATTTCTGCTTTTGAAGAACATCAGCGATTAGGAAAGGTAAATATTTTATTAATATAATGTCGTGGAAACCAAATTTGAATAATATTTAAAATTTAGAGAGATCGGTGATGGCTGTTTGCATTTGTCTTACAAAGCGTGCTGCATTCAAGTCATGTTCGTGAAATCTGGATCTGGATCTAGACTCCAGAGTGCGTATTTATTATAAATCTGGCACTTTCCAGCGTGTTTACGAATAGCCTGGCTGTCTTTTTTTCCCCATGTTTTAACTCTAATTTTCTGAGTACAGAGCCTTTTGAGTACACGCATATATCTACAGCATCAGGGAGTTAAAACTACTTCAGCTGTGTCGCAGAATCCCGGTCCAACAGTCAAAGGACAGTATTTACAACCAAGAGGCAGGTAGCCTGGCTGAAGACTCAAACTGCTTGTGCAGACATCATTTATGGAAAGGGATAAACAGATGAGGAAGACATGGTTTTCAGAAAATCTCTGCGTTGGTAAAACTGCTTCACTTTTGGGGGGTTGATCCTGCAAACGTCCCCAGCAGCGAGTGGATTTACTTTTGAGCAGAAGTGCTTGCAGATTGTGGGTTTTAATCATTAAAAATGGGAATGTTTTATGTGCATTTGTACCAATTGCTGGACCTGAAATTTGGATGGAGTGGAAAGCAAATTAACGCTAGAATATGATTGTTCCTAATTTAGTGCATCATTGAGTCTCACGTTTCCTGCTCTGTGGGTTTCTGCTATGTAAATATTGCGGTGGTGATGCACAATCTGTCTCCACTTTGTGCCAGTAATACTTAAATTAGGGGTCGCCTGAAGGAAGATTTTATGCTAGTTGCGGCATTGTCAGTTAATTATCTTAAAGGTTATTTGCTATAATCCAGTTTGCCTCTTTTTGAACGAAAAAAAGTTGCAGCGAAATATGTTTGTCTTAGTGACAGCCAAACCCGGGATAGCCAAAAAGCAAAGTCCCGATGTCAGAACAGGTAGCGCGGGCGAGCAGAAACGGTTTACACGTGCATGTCTGTGATTCAAGTGGGAAAAATTATCTCTGGTAACGAAGCTCATGCATAAGGCTGTGCATAGGTTCTCACTTTCTCCGGTGTCGCTTAGAGGTCTTCTGCGCGTTTCTTTGCTTGCTGGTGGGTAGCAGGAGGCTGGAGCGTGCCCTGTCCCCCTTCCCCTGCTTCTCGGCTGCCCCAGATGTTGTGTGCTACAAATTCTAAATATGGTCAAAGCAGAAATAATGCTTTCATCTCAGGATAAAAGTGTGGCAAGGTATTTGCTGTGGGTCTGCCCTTCTCTGGGTGAGCCCGTCTGCGGTACCGAGGTGTTTCGAATACACCCATTACTGTCGTATTTGGGTGCCGTCCTGAGCGGTTATTTCAGGGTCACCGTTATTATGTTATATGCCTGTATCTCTTTGTTCTACTCCCTCAGTTTCAAAAGGTAGCTGTCTTCCTGTTGGTTATTTGGAAATAGAAAACCTATAACCAGTTTTGTATGTTATTCTGCTTTACAAAGCTTGAATCTGTTACAAAAGGCATCCTTATAAAGGCACTGCAAGAGCAAGCGTGTAGGCAGGTAGATGCGGAATGAAAAATGCCAAGTGACATAGCCAAATATTGCTTATTTTTATTGCCTGTAAAATACTTTTAATTCAACTTTAATATTCAACTTTACAATGATTTGTTAAATACTTTTAATTCAACTGTGAATTTAATGTCAGAGTCTCATCTAAGGAATACCCTCGTCATTTGAACAAGTCCCAGTATCACATAGTATCGAAGCCACAGATGCTTAAAATTTCAGCATTCTGTATTATTTTGATTTGTTTTGAAGCTGTCATTTTATTAACATAACACTGGTTTCTTGATTAGATCACCCATTTATTTATTTATTATTTTTTAATAAGCATTTTTTAAATAGGCTGTAAGCTTCTACAATCAGGCACAAGTAAAGATTTGTGGGGGTTAGTGGCTTGGGGCATTTTTTTAACCAGACAGGTTGAATGGTTTGTGTATTTTTACATGTAGTCATCAGGAAAGAACGACTGGCGGGCTACTCTGTGAACTTCTGGATATTGCATCGCTTCAGTATTGCTGCTCTGTATAACAAAATTGGAAAAATAGTTTTCCTTGCAGTGTTCCCTGCAAACTTCTTAGCTGGGTTTGCATTTTGGTATTATAAATGTGTCAGTAAGAAGAGCTTGGGCAGCCTGATTACTTAATATTTTTCCAAAGCAAACACATCTCACTGAGGGAGCCTCTGGCTCTGCGTCCTAGAGACATGCTAAAATGTAAGTAATAACTCTTCCCATGCCACCTCCTGACAAATACTCCACGCAGTGGTTTTAGTAATCCTCATGTCCTAATGAAACACCTCGTCTGTTTTCCTTTTCCTTTTATTTTATTAAAATGTTCATGTCACTGAGACTGAAAATGTAGCTGCGGTTAATATGGTTGAGGCTTGCGTGCTTTTGCCATGTTATTAATCAAAGTTGAAAGCCTGGAAAAAATAAATATGAGGGGTTTGTGTGGCAGTTTGCATGGTAGATATGTTACTGGTCTTCAGTCTCTGGGATCACAGTTTGCTGTTAATTGCTTTAAAAGTTTGTTGCCCTTGGTCGACAGTATTTTATATTAAAGTACAGTAGTAATAAGCTTTTATAATCTGTTCCAGTTTGAAAGAGACAATTACCATAATAATCTTTCTTTGAGAGAAGGCTGAATAAGGCTCCTTCATCCTGGAAGCTGAAATGCTTTGGCAGAGCAGCCCCCAAATGTGAGTACTGAAGTTAGTAAAAAATTTACTCTCGGATGAGCATGACAGAATTGGAGATGCTGTGACAGTGTCCAAACAGAAGGAAATTAGAGACTTTGCTGGCCAAAATTACTTGGGCTTACATTACAGAGATAGTCCTATTTGGGGGGTTGTTTTGGTTTGGCTTCTAGGCTGTTTTGTTTGTATTTTTTTAATATATTTTGTAACCTGAAAAATAGCATATGTAGGAAGTGAATGGTACTGATGTATTTTGGACAAATAAAAGACACAAGTTGAGAAAGTACATTCTGTATTTTATAAAATTACTTATCAAATGATCTCTTTTGTGTAGAACTTTGAGATCTAAAAATGAAAAGTGCTGAAAAGTATTATTTCTGTATCATTTCAGTATTTTTCTGGCAGAATTGTGTTATTAGGGGTGTGATTTCCAAGATTAAAAAGTTTATCCTAAAGAAAGCAGGGGTAGCTGTTGGGAAAATGAAAGTATGAGATAAACATCAGAGTATGGTCAAAAATGCAGAAGAAAGGTAATAAATGTTGTTTTGGTAGACTTCTGTTCTAAATTTCTGAAGTATTTGTGCTGCATTAAATGAGAAGTGAGTTTATAAATCCAGATTAACTGAGTCTGAGGGGGCAGAGTTAGTAGGAGAAACTACTAGCTTTATTTCAAGAAAAAGGTCTTGCTTCTATCAGTGAAGGTGCTGCTCTTTACTGTGTGTGTGACCCCCGTGTTTACAGTACCAATACACCAGATACATGACTATACCTTCTTTATCTGTTTGCATATGACAAGTAAGTGGACTTTGGAAGTGCATTCTTGAGCCATTTGACTTGTAAATACATCAGGCACAGTATCATTATTGTAACCAGATCTTCCTGAATCATCCGTTTTTAAAATAAGATTCAGACAGAAGGAAGAATTGAAGTGTCAAGTATAAGGTTGCTTACACATTTACACCGTGTACTAATTTATAAATGTTTTCAAAGCACCTGCACATCAGACCAGAGAATAGGGAGCTAAATGCTGCCACCAAAGTTGCCTGTCAGGTAAGGATTATTTAGAGTTAAGGTTGGTAATTCACAAACCCAAGCCGTATTATGGGTTGAATATTTTAGATCCCCACAAGTAAAACGGGAGAAATATCTGTATGCGCCGTATGCGAATGCACAGACTTCTTCTAAGAAAGCCTTTGGCATACGTTTCTTGTATTATGTTCTGTGCCATTGTATATCGTGTGCTCAGCGGCTGAGGAATAATATATATGAACGCTAGCGATTTGACAGGCTGCAGAGCTTCTTTTACAGACCTTTCCGGGATTATGAAAAATCTTAGGAATGCATTTATTTACACAGCATCCACCCAACAAAGGAATGGAAATTTCCAGCAGTGGCTCCCTTATAATGCTCTTTGTCTGGGACAAGCTACCCCAAGCCACTGTATCTTGGAGACGATGCGCCCTCGCGCTTGGGCCGCATCCAGCTCCCACCGGGGCCTGGGGAGGTCTCTGCCTCCCCGCAGCATCCCCCTCGTGCAGGGCCACTCGCCCTGTGCCAGCAGGGCAGTCTGGGACCCCAGAGGCCCACGGGGACCAGTGGCACGTTGTGGTGTGTCACCTCAATACACAGCTCACTGTGTCCGGGGTCTCTGCACGGATCCAGGCCCGCTCCCCTCGGCCAGGGGAGGCTGGAGGTGGAGAGGCCGGGATCCCGGCTGGGGGAATGCTGGTGACACTGGGATGGATGCTCCTGACTGCCGGGTTTGCTGTTGGCTGCATAAAGTGGGCAGCACGAGGGGGTTCAGTGATTTGTGTGACATTGCCACCTTTCCTAAGTGCAGAGAGAAATCAATAAATAAATAGCGATAGAGCCCATATTAATGCTTAAAGTTTCTCTGAACGATGTTGTTATTTGAAAGAGATGTTAGAAGTGTGCTTTGTGTCACAGCTGAAGGCTTCTCTCTCAGAAGGACCCATCTGGGGGCAAGTTTTGAGCCCTTCCCGCAGAGCAGAAGGGGTCGTATTAGCTAATTGCTTGCGCTCTACCAGTTCCTACGCTGGCGCAATCAGTCCTGAGGGAGTTGTGCCAGGTGGGGTGAGCGGGAGACAGATTTTAACTGTGCGGGGCCGCAAAAGCTCCTAAGCAGGGCAGAAACTCATGCAAAACACTTTCTTGCCTTCAGTGGATCTTAAATCTGCTTCCCTCCACCCGTCAGAGACCTGTGCCCAGCGCGCAGGGGCAGAGGGGCCGGGATGCTCTCGGCCACGTCGCTTCCCTGCCGGCCTGCCGCAGGAGGACGGTGGCTGCACACCTCCATCCCTGTCCATCCAGGGGCAGCTCCCGTCCTCCAGGACGTGACCCTCCTGAGGGTCACAGTGCCAAAAGCTTGTCACGGTGCCAAAAGCTGCTAACGCTAAGCAGAGCACGGAGGCCACGACGAGCCCTTCCCGGCCATGCTTATGAGGTAAAGCAAGCGCCCGCAGGCCGCCCCTCTCAGTTTCCAAAGCAGGGCCTGACACGGGGTGTCATGTTCAGACCAGATGGCACTTTCTGAGGCTTACTGAGGGAATTCAGAGGCCTGAACAGCCAAAATGTTGTTTCGGTTAATTTCAGCAGCAGCAGCCTCGCTGCCTCGCCACTCCTCTCTGTGCTGCCTGCCGCTCTCACGGGGCTGGAGCAGCCTTCTGCAATAGCTCAGGCAATTGAAACAGAGAATCGCAGTGAGGGATGGCTGCTCAACCCTATTCAGAAAATGAACCTGAAATTAGAAAAAATACAGAATACAAAAATAATGGTGATTCCGTTCCCGTTGACAGAATGAGCTTCGCTGTTATTACTTTTCTTGTCTGCATTGTATTTTATGGCCACCTTCCCCTTTAGTATCGAATGCTTTTTGTGTGTCCTGTAGGCACCTACCTTCAGATTATATTTTCTAGGCTGTATTTAACAAATTGCTTCAATGACAGTAAGACTCAAGTTAATTTTAAATGACTTAATTAAGAGCATCTGAGGATACTGAAGTCTTAATATTAGTTACTTTTCATTTTTCTGTGTAATAACCATGATGCTCACTGGCTGGATATGATGTGTGTCCAGCAAGCTGTTTTTGTGCTATAAAATAAAGATTTCCTTGGCAGCAGCATCTCCATCAGTGTGCTCTCTAGGCTTCTTCCATTCCGGATCCATTTCAGAGACGGAGGATGGAAACTAAGCACTAATATTCCTAGGACTGTCTTCTGTTTCTTTAATTTTATTCCTTCCTACTCTACAGGAGCACACAGGAAGGCAACAAGCACAGCAAGAAGGAACCTAGAGAAAACGTAATCCCTGTGTCAGCCATTCGTTCAGGGATCTTAAATAGGCTGTTAGCTCAGTGCAAAGTGGAGACCTTGGTGGCTTGAAGTAGTTTCTGTGGCTGGACAGAGCAGGATCCTCTGGCCCATCCTGGCCTAAATGGCCGTCCCCAGCAGTGCAGGCAGTTTGGGGCAAGCCATAAAATGGAAAAACAGCTTGCCTGGCTCTCACAAGGGGAAACAGAGAGAGCAAGGCAGACCCTTGTCTCTGGGCTGGGAACGATAATGTCAGGCAGAGGAGATTACACGATTCAAGACTGAAGTAAAGGACCTTGTAGGTCCCTGTTCTTCATCTCTCCTGCCCCACTGTGGACTGGAGGGATCACAAAGTCCTTTCTACCTGTTGAGCTCTAGAGAGGACTTTTCTGTCAGAGTTCTTGTACTGCTACTAGGGGTTTATTTGAGGTAAAAATTAATCTCTATTTCACCTTGCCGTTGCTCTTTTTTTCTTGACCTTTTGTGTCCTTTCATCTTCCCCAAGAGGCAGAATCCTATCTCACACAAACAGGCTGCCGCCTGTGTCTGGCATTACAAAGCGACACATCCTCTGAACCAGATAACTGCTTCCACTCTGGTGGAAGTTTGCACAGGTAAGAAGAAACAAAAGGTGGTGGTATTTAAAGTTTTCTTCACATCAGCAAGAAGGCTGCAGAAGCTTGCTGTTGTACATACATACGTTGCAGAACTCCCTCCCCATCCGCCCCTTGCTTCAGTAGGTCACAGAGACTCCCTGGGCATCTCCTCTTGCCAAAAAGAAATTTTTGACAAACCTTTTCAGGGATCATTAATTTTTCCCAAAGATTTTGTTTCTAAGTGCCTTTCCTCACAAAATGTTACAGCAGAAAAGGGGTGAACGTCTAAGAGATTAAAGGAGAGGGTACGGAAATTCGCAACCAGAACAGCTCTGCTTGTATAGCTTGCTGTGTGTGGAGTCTTCCATTTGTCCTGTGTGACTGCACTAGTTATTTTGTCATTTCCTACCTACTGCAAAAATGCTAGGAGAAGGCCAAGAGATGCGTGATGATCTGATTTGGAGGCAGGACAGCAGAGAGCAGAGAGCAGAGAGGAGTGGGAGAAGAGGAGTGGGAGACGTTATTTTGTTATAGCCTAAAAACATGCTCAGTTGACCCAGATATCATTGAACATCTCCTAGCAGCTCACTAACCTTTGGAAGTTCATCCAAAAAAAAAAAAAGTGGAATTATGACCGAGCTCTCTCTAATGGCTCTTTGGCTACAACTTGCGGAAGAAAAAAAATTAATTAAACCTGCATTCAGCACCATCACAGCTGTTAGCTTATTTCCTACTCTTGACTTCCCCAAAAATATGTTTTCAACCTTCTGTTTCAAGGGAAAGTCATTCCTTTGTGGTTAGGATAATCACTCCTCCCCCAGGCACAGACCCAGCTCCATTTGCTGCGAGCTGTTCTCCCTTTTCTTTTGTCCATATACCTGTAAGCAAACCCAAGCCTTCTTCTTAAGCCCCAAAGCAGAGATTTCCACATTTCCTCTGCAGGGGGGCGCTTAAAGAATGTGTGTTTTCATTTAATCCCTGGGGGAATTATCTTCCTGAATGCCGTGCTTTTTAGGAGGACCCTTTGCCATCCACCTGCTTCCTTCCCTCCTCAGAAGAGCAAATCTGCCATTCTTCCAGAACAGAACGCTCTCATTTCCTTAGGACAGTTTAACGTTGTGCAGGATTAAAGATAATGGCCTCAGAGCTGGGTAGATTTTAGTGGGCTTATTCCACCTATTTTTGTGGTCTCCAAAAAGACATAACTAGATTTTGGGGATTTATAAGTGGAAGATCCACTGAATTACAATGAAAAGAGCAAATCTTTGTCAGATAACTGTGGTTCAGAGATGTTTCTTCCATCTGTTGGACTTCAGGATGCTTGTTTGAATGAGCGCTCCATCTCCCCTTGCCAGAGGCACACAAGGTTTGGCCACCTGGCATTGCCCTTTCTGCTCTTTTCCATTTAGCCTGGCATCTGCCTGAGAGTGCTCCCACAGGTCACAGGGGTGGGAAGGGGACTTCCATAATTATTTATTTGGACAATGGCTGTGTTCACACACAGTCTCTGGCCGATGTTACCAGAGGTCCCTGGTCCCCCTGCACCCACCTCTGCTAGGCCCTAGGTGCACATCATCTCAGGAAGCAGCCAGGTAGGGTGAGGACTTCCCCTCGCTCAAGGGTCTGCTCGTCTTCTGAGCAAGTCACCTAACTAGACGCAGAGATTTGCTGGCAATTCCACAGGCATTCAAAATCCCATCTTAGACCTACATTTAATTCAAAATTCAGCAGCGTATGCTTACTTATCAGTATTACAATTTCATGGAATGTGACCTTGGCTTTCTCCTTTTTATTGCACTGGCCAGAGTACCAGAGGTCCCTCCATGCCAAAGCATTACCTTCTCACCAGCATCCCCTATCACCTCCAAGCCAAACCTAAATCTCCTGTCAAAGTTCCCAGAGTAAAAAGCTTTTGAAAAAGTTGGCTGTCTCCACATGGGACTGCCCAGAGCAGTCCATACCTTTACACACACAACAACCAAGCATAGTACCATTGGCTGGGTTCTTTCACGTGATGCAGGATGATTGTTTTGTTTTCTGCTATAGGCAAACCACAAAATTAATGTAGTTTTTACAAGTATCTTTAAGAAAGGCCTGACCACTGTCAGACAGGAGTTAAAGTTGCTGGCTACATGTACAATGAGGTCTGGTAGAACAGGGCATCAAATCAAAGGTTTATTAGCAAAGGTCTAGGTAATTAGTAGCAACAGCAGTGGTTCGCAAAACAGAGCACAGAGTCCTCACAACCAGTGCTCGTGTTTGGAGTCACATCTGTCACCGAACAGCAGGCCAGTGGACTTCCTGGATCTTTTAGGGCTTCATTGGTACTTTGAAATTTCTGTACTTGCTACCCCTTAGGAAAGCTGATCCCGACATTCAGCACTGATGCAAGTTATTAATATTTTCCAGTGGTCTAAGAACTGAGGGTCTGCAGTAGCCCTCACAGAGAGCTCATCACAGCCATCCAGATGGACGTGCATAGAGGCACAGAAAGAACAAATGCTGAGGAAAACACCACGAGCATTCCCAGGTGTGGGAGTACCTCTAATTCTTCCATCTTGTCAGCCAAGGGGGACTTGCTTGTCTGATCGCTGTCCCACATGTCCCAGAACAATTATTATTTCACTTTAATTAACTCATTGTCTTTCATCCAAGCCACTGCTCAGAGACAAGTGTGCCAAATAGCTGTGCGGTCCCTGAAGTGCTGTGTACCCTGATAGTTTTAGCCAGCTTGTTTCTCTAGTTTACCCAGTGGTACCCAAGGAAGCAAAAGGTGGAGGGAGTAAAACAACATGAGCCACGTAACATTGCATATTAGATGAAAAGGTTTCAGGAGAGGTGAAGAAGTATGAGACTTTACTTTCCCTGGCCTGAAAAAACATGAAAGGATCTCTCACTGGAGATCCTGTCCACACAAAGTTAGCACAATTCTTCCATGCATGATAAATGCTAGCAAGAGAGTTGGCTCTATAGTTTCTTCCCCTTTCCTGGTCCCCCCAGGACATGTTGATCCCTAGCAGATACAGAAATCTCTAACTCTGAGTTCTGGCCATTTATTTCCTAGGAAGAGAAAATGCTTCTTGCCATAAAATTCATGTTACTTTTACAAGATGGTAGTATGGATTTATCAAGCTCTTAACTACCCCAAAAAGTTTCCAAGGGCCGAAGTCCCTGGATGCCGTTACACACACACATACACGCACAAAGAAAAGGTCTTTGTGTTCCAGGAACCACTGCGTTGATGTGTTCATCCTTGGGCCATGGCATTTAACAGATCAATGCTGAAACTCCTTCTGCTATGTGATGCTCATTTCCAATAGGTGAAGGAAATCTCTAGAAATGATGTATAGATGTGAGACATTCAAGAGCTGTGTCCATGATTCATGGCAATGCATGGCCAGAGTTGTCTTCTAAGTTGCCAGTGAAGAGCCCCCCCAGTTATACACTGAGCTTTGTTAGACCTGAAGGGGTTTTGGTAGTGGCTACAATAACTCAATAGGAGGTTCGTCAGGTACGAGCACAAGCTCTGCCAAACCCATGTGTTGCCAGGTTTGGTTCCAAATCTCTTCAGCCTCTCCACAGTCACCTGGAAACTTACCTCGTTATTTAGTTCCTTATGCATAACTTAACCCCTTTTCATAAGCCTGCACCGTCAGCTTTTCATAAACCCATGCCTGGGAACAAGACTGTTGTCTGTCAACCCTGCGTTACCACCTCCTTCACCTGTGGGCTGGATCGTTGTGGCTCTGGGGGCTGACCATGCCCACTTTTTTTCCGAGACTATCATGGCCTGTGCGTTGCGGAAATAGCTGCTACATTTTTGTGAGTGTTACTACTGAAATAACAGAGAGCTGGACGCTATGGCGAACGTATTACATTCAGATACAGTGCAGTCCCCATGGGATGCAGCAAGTGATATGGCACCGGCCACATCAAGAGATGGCAATGGAGGAGTGAGGCCTTGGAGGCCTCTGAGGCCCCAGCAGGCCGCTCGGATGAGCAAGTAGGGAGAAGAGGAGCTAATGGGCTTTCCTGCACCGTGTTTCTGGGTACCGTCCCAGGGCTGTCCAGAGGGTTATACCTGTGAGCCCCTCCTCGCCTGGGAAGGACTCCCAGGACTGCCTGCTTTTGCCTTCCTTGCTATTTCCCAACCACCTTCCCTGATGGAGGCGCACAGCGATGGTGCTGAGGCCATGCAAACGGCAGTGCGGAGCCCAGCCCTGCACCGTGCACCTGCATTTCACACCGCCAGCTTCTCGCCCCGTGCAACAAACAGTTTAACCGCTGGAAGTCCGAGTGCCGGCTGGAAATGTGATGCCATTGAGAAAATTAGCCCAAAAGAAAATTTAGATCTATGACTAAATCGATCCCCAGATTGGCACTATCAAAGTAAATGGTGTTTATAGAAAGTCTCGTTTTCTTTATATTAGTGTGGGTGAAAATCAAAAGAATGTTAAGGGCAAATTTCATCTACCAGAGCTGGAAAAGAGAGCATGGGGACAAAGCTGTAATTACTGGTATTTCCTATCTGTTGAAACCTGTGGGTGGAAAGAGAGGCAGTGAATAGGGTATATTCAATGGCATTAAAATTGGTTTCTTTTTCTGGACTTCAGCTCAACACTGTAAATTAGCAGGGAGAAATTAAGCCTCGGAGTGAACAGGCAGAGAAGCCAACTTCTTTGTGCTACTCGTTGCTGTTAGAAAATAAACATTTTTTTTTCCTTTGAGAATTCAGATTGGTAACAACCGAAACTGCAGTTGCATACTGACAAGAGAACACACCACGCATCTGAAGCGGTTTGGTGTTCACGTGTCCACACACTGCTACCCCGTTTTCCTTTCTAAACATGTTACTGTAATGAGCAGGGGACAGACATGTTGTTTCATTAATTTCTGCTTTCGAAAAAAGGCGCTCTGACCCAGATTCATCCTGCTCAACCTGGGCACCTGCAAAGGTGCCTAGCCTCAGGGCATCCCGTACTCAGGCAGGGGGATGGGCAGGACCTCCAGCCCGTGGCTCAGTCCTCCAGCCATCAGAAGTGCCACTGCTAGGTGCCCACCTCTTTTCGCAGACTGCTTGCAACACTACTTCGGACAGCCGTGCTCCTAACTCAGCCATTTCACAAGGCTAGGAAGGATACTTCCAGACCTTAACATATCTCCTCTTGTCACTGTCGCCGCGTCGGAATTTTGCTTTTAGACAGCTATTGTGAGACTGAATGCTCATAGAAAAATAGGCACAATTAAAGTACATTTTTCTTGCAGTGAAAAAATGTATTTTGCACCAACCAGCAGTTTTAGACCATGGCATAGACCTGAGTTATTCTGGAGAATAATGTCATAACATGTTTATTTAGATCCTAATTTGTTTTCACAACAGTTGATAAATGGAACAATTTGAGGCTGCATTTTTTGTGAGTGTTTAAAAATGTAAATGAAAATGGCCGAGGTGTTGCCTTTGTTGAAAAGGCATGATGTGGATTATTTTCATTATCATTATTACTGTAACTATTACTAGTACTAATATTAATAGCAATATTGTTGTTATTAATGTAGGTTTGAATGGTTGCTCTGTAAACAAAAAATTCAGTCTGAAACATCGACGACCGAGTGTCTGTCAGTCTTGTTATTCTGTAACCCGCCCCCCCCAAAATGCTGCAAGCTATAGTATGAAATCCTATGTAGAATAAAATGAGAGTTTTAACTATTAGGTTGTTAATGGGTTTAATACAGCTTGCCTTTACATGCAATGATATCAATTTGTATGAGATTACTGTTTAAGATGGATTTTTGTTTTAGTTGTTCTGCAATGTGATTTAGTATTTAATTAATACTGCTTCAGTCAAACTAAATATGCCACTGGAGCAACGCATTTCATAAACGTTTCAGTAAATGGGCAATATTTTCACTTGGTTTATTAGATTCCTCTATTTAATTATTATCAATTCTTCCAAGAAAAATAGACAACAATAAGCTGCTCGCTCCGCTCTGCGTTGCTCTTCCTGGGCATGCACATGCACACCCGCCGCTGTCTTTCTTCCCTCTCCTCGCCTCACCTCGCTCGCTGTCAAATCTAGGACCGGCCGGGGGTCCCATGTCGGTGGCAGCAGCGTACCAAGAGCTGCACACCCCGTGCACATCACAGGGATGCAACGCTGGAGACAGGCCCTCAGTCCTAAATTCTTCAGTATCATAACTTTGGGTTTGTTTTTCCAAGAATGTGTCAAAGTACTACGAGCATTACAAATAAGATTTTTTTTTTCCCCCACTGAACTTCGGTATATCCTGATGCACAGTGTTATACGGTCAAGGTCCTGTCTCTTCAGGACAAGCATAGATTAAAACATCCAAGGTAACGACTCGGGTTTGGCCCTACTTAATGCATGTTCTTCTGTTTAACTGCAATTTATAGTTAATTATGTTAAACTTGTCAGCACGGTAGCAACACAAAGTCCCTAGAAATTCGAAGTGAAGCTCAGATCTGCTCTGGCTCTCCGACCACAGCTGCTGAGGTGTACAGGCTAGTTCAGGGTCAGTTCTGGGAAATTCCCTACATGCAGCATGCAGGTGGGCCTTCCATTGTTTCCAGAGAAGATTTGGGCAATATTATGGCACTAATTGTGATATTACTGCAATTGTTTGTTGTTTTTTTTCCAGATTTCATCCCAGCCCCTTGCTCTGAGCACAGGCAGGGGAGACCTAACGGGGAGGCGCAGCAGCACCACCTCCGCACACCCCGAATGCAGAAATCCCCCCCGCCTCTCCCCAGAGCCCTATGTCTGTTTTACTGAGGAAGATGATGGTTCTCCCCCTTTGCTACGTGGCTGTGCCCTCCATCCACATGGCATTTTGTGCCCCCCTCTTGGCACCCGGCACGCAGCCCAGCTCACGGGGCGATGCTGGAGCCTGGAGAGGCTGCGGGGGCTGAAGCACCCCCTGCCTCTACTTCTCTCTCTCCCCCCCTTTTTTGCCTCATCTTTAGAGCACCAGCTCCCACCTCATTTCTTTTTAAATGCGTTTGCCTCGCCATGTTTAGTTTCTCTCCTAAAACTTGTTCCAGCTGCCTGGGGGATCTCAACATCTGGCTTAGCGGATGTGTTTTTAAAGAAAAAGACAAGCTATGATTTCCAAAGGTCCCTCCAGGAAGTTTATATTCTCTCTTTTCCAGGGAGCGTTTACTTTCCACGGGAGCATGATAGACATGCCATTACTGAAGCAGGCACGGAACATTGTTACGCTTGCCACAGCCATCAAGAAAAAATGATCTGGTAAATGAAGCTCTCACCATGGGGCCACAGTAGCTGTTTTAAAAGATGACTATAATACTTGGGGGGAAGAAAAAAAAAAGTTAAATACATCACGCTTAAGCAGAAATTCATTTACATTTTGCAGATCTGTCATAATTTGCTTGCCAGAATTGCTAATTATGAAAAGTATTCCCGACTCGAAGCACCGCTCGCTCCTGTACTCATAGCCTGCGATGAAGTTACATCACGGACCGAGCGACATCACGATAATTACTGCAGATTTGGGATTATGACTTCATGAAAGGATAACAGCACACCATAAGCGGCGAGCTCCGTTAAAATAACACGTGGAAACCGGGTCAGTCGCCTCTTCAGCCCTCGCTTCTTCCCGTCCCTGTGCAGGAGTCCTGTCAGAAAGGGCAAAGCCCTGAATAATTATGCACCAGCTGAAATAATTGCGATGAAAATCATTACCCTGTACGGGCTTCTCGTCGCCCCCCTTCTGTATATGTGCAACAGCCATTAAAAATATTGCCCCAACAATGAGAGACTCTTGACTTTCCTCTGGTTTTCGAGTGGTCGCTATTGAGACCGCTGCCTCCTGGAAGCACAGAGCCCGGGCAGGGCTGGCCGGCAATAAACTTGTAGTTTTCGGAGGCACAATGCAGCAGAACTTGTGCATATGGTCTCGAGTCAGATTTACATCACATTAGGGATACGGCTACAGGTCATGTGGGCCGTGTGGTTAACGGGCTTAGTAAAGCTGTTTTGAAGAGGTTAACCCAGCTTGTAGTAAGGGTAAATAAACATAACAACCAGGCATTGTCCTCTATTCAGCATGTACTCTTATATGGAGGGCTAAAGGGTATTGAAGCTGCAGAGGATCAACTTGTGGTTGCCAGAGGACTCCAATGAAGTTTGAAACACCAACAATCAGAGATTTTGTTTCTGTTCCTCATTAAATCATGAGCTTTTGTGCTCAGACTATGAACGACTGTTCTTTAAGAAATTAACAGAATGGGAAGTTTTAAACTATGCACCAACCTTTTCATGACCTACACAGCAGCAATGCTGCTGCACTTAGACAAACACCGCGGGGAAGGCTGTTCTGTTTATTTAAATTTGTAAATAGAAAACAGTTGTTTTTTAGTTTCATTTTTCACCGCCTCCATGGCCATTTTACGTATGGAGTCGCAGCGGCTTATTCCTCCCATCTGCTCGCTTATTATTTTTCCCCTCCGTCTCTGAGCAGCACTTTTTAAACATTTTGCTTATTTTTGCTTGAATTAAGGGGAGGAGAAGGGGAAAATAAAAAAAAAAGGGGGGGGGGGGGGGAAATAAAGAACCCGCTCCGTGCCGTCGGGGCTGCAGCGCTCCCCCCGGTGCAGGCACCTGGGGCTGAGCCGGTGAACCCACGGCCACGGCCCCCGTGAGTCCGAGGGCACCCCCCCCCGTTATTAATTCCCGGCCGGCTAAATTATGGATAACGCTATTAAAACATTATCGGGACTAATGAGAAACAATTACTTAGACGATGAGCTGGGGGGACAAGCCGGAGCTGGGCGCGTTTGTAGCTATCCCTGCAGATTGCGTTAATAAATCATCAGGTGCAAGGCAGGACGGAGGCGAGGCCTGGCGCAGGGAGAGGAAAATGAGATACGGCGTTGGGTTTTCTTTTTTTTCTCTCTCTCTCTTTTTTTATTTTCCTTTTTTGCATAATTTTTTCATTAATCTCAATAGGACCCGTGTGGCGGAGATTGTTTTATTCCCTTAATACCCCGCCGGGGTGGGGTGGGGGGCTGCAGGGGGGAGCGGATTTCCAAAAATCCTGCGTCTCCATTGTTTCACGGGAGCTTTTTCAGGGCGCGGGGCAGCGCCGGGGGGAGGGGGGGGTCCCGAATAACCCCCGGCTGCAGCAACTTCGTTCGGGAGGAGCGGGAGTCGCAAACCTTTGCGTTGGCTCCTGGCGCTGGGTTTACGGTCAGGTTTCTCCCTGATTTTCTCGGCTCCCCCTGCAGCGGAAAACCCCGCTCTCATTTAACAGTCCTAACGACCTGTGCTTTATAAGAAATAAAATCCGATTTATTTGTTTTTCAGTTTACTTTAGGAAGCTTTACGTGTTTTCCGGCTTTATTCTTTCCCTCTTTCTTCCTTTCTCTTTCCCTCTCTTTCTTTCCTGCCCGGTGCTAGGCAAGCAATTGATGAAACAAAACAGATTATAAGATTAGCAGCAGGATTTTGTGCATATTAATGACAGGGAAGGGCACCGAATGGGTTTGTAATTGCAGATCTTGCGCTTGGGATTGGGAACTGTAGCCCTGCTGCAGCAAAGACCCCCCTGTGAGGTTTTCACATTGGAACTTAGGGGAAAAGTGAAAAAGTAATTACCGGAGCACAACATTGAAATGTTAAAGCACTTATTCTTTCTTTCAGCGTTCTGTTTTAAAGGGGGAAAACGGGCAAAATGGAAAATAAATTACTTTCAAATAAGTAGGTTAGCACCTGAATGCTGGTGCGCATTTTCCCTTCTTCTTCTTCTTCTTCTTCTCCTTTTTTTTTTTCTTTTTTTTTTTTTTTTTCCAAATTCTAGCAATTATTTAGCAGAGCATTTGCTTCTGAGCCTACCGGGGGAAGGGAGGGCAGGGGGACCCCGGGAGCACAGGGGCAGTCCGCCTGCGAGCTTTGAAGAAAACATCGCTAGGAAAGCTGTTCAAAGCTGCAGTTGGAAATTTAGAGGCTTTTTTTTTTTCCTCTCTCTCTCTCTCTCTTTTGGTTTTGTTTTGAAACCGGGGCTTGAAAGGAAGAGATTGTTTTGGTTTCCTCCTCAACACAAGCATCAAACGGTATTTTAGCAAGGGATGCATTTCCCAGCCACAGCCCCCTTCCAGGAACAGCATGTTCTCTGCACTATCAAGAAGCAACCCGACACTGAGCTTTAACTCTTCCTAAGGGTCCCTCCTTGTTCCTGGGGCCGCTCCAGTCCTCCCCCTGAGATGGCTCTTCCCAAAATGTGGGGTTTGTGCCCGAAGCCCACTGCTCCGCTGCTCTCCCCGCGACGCGCGGCGCAGAGTGGCGCAGCTCTGGCAGCACGCACTCACGCGTGTCGGCTTAATTCTGCCTTCAACGGGAAATAAAGGTTTCTGGTGGAAAGCAGCCTTCGAAAACTTTTTTTTTACGAGCCAGTAAGACAGAGTATCTGCTCCTCGGGCAGTAATTTCTCGTTTTGAGTTGGAGGGGGGGGGGAGAAAAAAGAAGAAAGCAAGCCCGGCTTTGGCTGCATTTCATCCATCCCCTCGCTGCAGCCCTCCCACCGCCACCCCCCTCGGTCCCTTCCGCGAGCGGCCAGGCTCCCGGGCAGTGTGGGGTGCTAGATCCCATTATAAATATCAGCAAGGGGGGAAAAAAAAGCTTGCAGGGACGGTGTGTTGCCCTATTTGCTATTTCTCCCTGCACCCTGGGTTTGGGGATTTTAGCACCAAGCCGGGTGCGGGGGCACAAGGGCTAGGGGTGCTGGCGGCAGTTTTGGGGTGCTCCTTTCTGCTTTTCTTCCCTGCTGTCAGGAGAAAGGGATGGGGAAGGGAGAAGGGGATGAGGAAGATGAAGAGAAAGGAGAACGGGGGTCCTCACCCTTTCTTCCCCTTCCCTTCCCTCCCCCCCAGCTGTGAGCATCCCTCATTGGAAGGGGGGCTCTCCTCCTTTGCTTGGGGGCACGGGGAATGGGGTGCCCCATGGGGGAGAACTCAGATATCCTCACTTTGTTTTGGGCTGTCACTTCCCGTACTAACCCTGAAACGCCCACATCTGTGTGGCAAAACTAATACCATAAGGTGCTACACGTAGATCCTCCTAGCTTTGGGTCTTACGCCTGTGATTTTATTCCTACTTCTGCTAGCACTCCTAACGTTATTCAGGTTGTGGTAGCAAGCACACGCATCAGGAATTTTCCAAAGCGAAGCTTGCTGAGGGTAAAAACCCTGTCCCTGCATGGCACATGGCCACAGTACCCTCAGATACACAGCAGACAAGTTCATGCTGCTGGCAAGACCTGGTCTAGGCTTCCCGATACCTGACCTCCTTCTTGGCTTGCTTTTGCAGCAGTCCCTGAGATACAGCGATGCTTGTGCAGGTCTGGTGCGCTGTGGGGTGCCACCAGAAGCTCTTCCTGTTAACGCTGCATGCCCGGTCCTACCTAGAGATGCAGCTCGGATAGAGTCAGCGGTGCATGTATCGCTGCAGATCTGAGTCCTGCCTCCTGCTTTATCAGCAAGAAGCCCGTGGCTGGAATTAAATACTTGCAAGGGAGAGGGAAACTGGTGGCAGAGGGTGAGCAAGGACTATACGGTTACTTTGCTGTCGCGGCAGCTATGTTAGGAGGTTTCTTTCCTCAATGTTTAAACAATGTTTGTTGAACTAGTTACGTGAACGAGAGGTGTACAGTGCAAGTGTGCAGTATTGTGCCTCTGTGCCTATAATTTCATGAAATGTGCATGTTCCTGAGCTCAGGCAGGCAGGGCGAATTGGAAGGCTGTCCCATTTCACACGTCGATGATGCAGAGATCTGTGCTTGGTTCCTGGCCTTGTTCCCCCCCCCTTACTGACATCCGTTTGTGCCGAGTTTACCAAAAAACCCACTCCATTGGAGGGGCGGGAGGGAAGGATAATAAACTTTTTTTTTAATTGCCTCCCTGGCTATAAATTAGCATGCATTGGGCTAAATTTTTTCTTTGAACAAAAGCACAATTGACAGCAAGGCTTGGGGAAAATAGGGAGGGAGCTCAGAGCCCCAAGGCTCCCCTGTGTATTGAACCTGAGCAGGGGGGGGCCCTGTCTGTGCCCAGAAGTTGAAGGGCACTGAGAGCTACAACAAAACAATAGGGATTTTTATGTTTCACTGACTGTTTTTGCAGCTGCATCTTCTCCCCCTCCTCCTTCTCCTCTCCCCCCATTATTTCATGTGAGAACCCAGTATGAAAATAGGAGCCGTGCTTTCCCTCCGTCCAAAGTAAATGTGCATAAATCCAGAAATCACCAGCGAGACGGGGCTGGTTTGTTATCAGCGAGTGCTACGGGCAAAAGCAGGAAATCATTTTGTGTCTCCACACCGTATATTGCTTCTCCGCTTGTGGATGGGCAGAAAGAGCTGAAGCGCACTGCCTGCACGCCCGGCTTATGGTGGTGGTCCTCCGAGCCCCCAGCTGGGCATGTGGAGAGGAGCGGGCAGAGCAAGCCAAGCTCTGGCTCTCCACCTCTCCCAGCTCTCCCTCCGCGCACGCTTCCAGTCATCCCCAGTACACCGGCAAACCCTCTCTGCCCACGGCAAAAGCTTACACAACGTGCTCTCTCCAGCAAGATGCCAGTGCAAGCCTTGTGCTTCTTGCCGTCTGGTGCATTCGGTTACCAACCTGAGCAGAAGACTGCCACCTCAAAAAACCTCAGAGGGCTGTAGCGAGTCCCTCTTGGCATTACAAAACCCATGGTTGCGGGGTGTGGGGCTGAGGGGTGGCCGAGGGACGGGGGCGGAGGGGGCAGCTGCATGCCTGTCCTCCCCGGTGGAGTTGTCCTTGGGCACAAGAGTAGGCAGAAAACAGTTTACTTCACAGCAAATGGAAATGCAAACGTCTCAAGTATTTTTAAAATAACATCATCAACAACAAAACCCATCTAACTGAAGACCAGTTGCACGGTAAATCACTAAAGGAAATCAATGAGGGTATTTTGGAGCAGGCCAGGTAAGGTAAACCCCTAAGTTCTTTCTAGTCTTATGGTTTCATGATGCTATAAAATGTACAGGGATGCAGCAAGAAATGAGGAAAAGAGGAACCTAAAAGCTTAGGAAGAGTAGGAAACTTCTATGCTTTCCCCAGCTGTGCTCATGACCGTGGTCTTCTGCCTAAACATCCACAGCAATGGACTGTTTCTCCTCTTGAAAAATACATTTTATTTTCCTTCTTTCTGTGAGGAAGGCCTACAACACTGCTACTGAGTGGCAAAAACCCTCTACTTTTTCACATGGAGTCTTACCAACACCTACCATGTTCTAATCTCAGCGCACTTTGCCTCTGGGAGCAGATTGGGCTGGGCTGAAAAAAAACAGGGACTGGTCTCCTAAACAGGCAGGTGCCTGCGTCATCCCCCTGTCTGTCACTTGTGGAGGTGCTCCATCTCCCCAGTTACCTTTCCCTGCCATCCACAGGGAGCTTTAGTAACAGGGCCTCTCCCACGGACCTCGCTCCCAGGAGGTCGGTCAGTGCCAGGAGACCTCCCTCGGGGGGTCTTTCCCGACAGGCACAGAATTCACCTATTGCACTGTACTGGCAACGAAGCCTCTTCCAGCTGCAGGCGTGCTCCTCTTACTGTGGTTAAGATACTGACAGTATTTAAATCCCTTTTTTTTTTTTTAATTAGTTTGCATCTTATTTTAAAATAAATTACCCCGCAGCATCATTTACAAGAAGCAAATCATTCTTTTCGCTTTGTAGTATAAAACATCCTTTGCAAAAATCATTAAAACTCTAGCATTTGACTCAATCTCAGGCTAACATCTTTCTATCCAAGGCTATCGGATATTTTTTTATATTATTTTGGGTGATTTTTAATTTTGTGCATTCTCTGCTCCCGCTATTAGAATTGTATACAACATCTTGTTGGCAGAGCTGTGAAACGCTTCAAAGTCATCACTTGGAAGGAAAAGGCATTGTCCGAATTGAAATTTATTTCATCCCAAAATGGTGTCCTGAGCATCCAGGTGGTAGGAAACATTTTTCAGCCATGCACAAACTGTGAATTGTATTTGAAATTAAATCTCCGTATTAAAATCTGCATCGCTGAGCCTCCCGCTGGCAGCCACCACTCCTCTGAAAAGTGACATCTTGCCTGGCACTGACAGGGTGGGAGCTCTCGTGCAGATATCGCCAAACAACCTCCCATCTCTCTTCAAATGTCAGGACTTTATAGCAACGTATACCTAAAAAGTACGGGGAACGCAAGGTGGGTGAGGAGTAGGGAAGGGGGCCTGCCTGGTGTAGTGAGGATCGGTGTTTTTGTCCTGCACACGTGAGTGGAAACCGTTTTACAAACCTCTGTTAAAACAGCATATTGCTGATGTCACAAATTATGTCATTTTTCAGCAAGCTGTTAGGGAGCAGCGGGATACTTAGAGGTCCCAATCTGAGCTCACAGCTTGAGGCCTCATCATCCATTGAAGTCAAGGAAATGCTCCAGTCCCCTGGCCCTCTGTTTACAAATAATATATCAAGAATCAGGATTCCCAGAAATGAACTTTCAGGCACTGAGCTAAAGGAAATGGGTGTGTATATATGCATATACATACATACTTGCCTACATACATACATGTAGAGGTACACGTGCATGTGTGCACATCTGTGCAGTACAACTGAAGTCTGCAGCGTGCCATCGGATTTTCTTTAAACAAGCATTTTCCATTCTTCCTTGGTATTCAGCATGGATTCTTCATCACCAATTCTACGGCCATTTCGCACACAGAGCCCCCATTGAAGTTAGAGAGATCTGCATAAGAAAGGAGTACAATGTACTCCCATTCACTTCTCCCTTTAAAAATAGTTGTATATAGTATATATATACACTGCTTCTTTAATATACAAGATTTCTGATTTAAAAACCTATACATAAGATTTATCAATAATGGAGTTGAGTAGGTTGTTAAAAAAAAAAAGGCATAAATGTCTAAGCAGATAGTAATTAGTAGAGCAGAACAGCTTTTTGGAGGCTCTTCCCATCTCCTTGATGAACCATATTTACCTATATGTATTCCCCCCCCACACTAAAGTGGAATATGCCTTCATGTCCTTCTGACAACCCACATATACCTGGCAGGTAATGGTCTACATTAGAAGCCACAAAACGCATATTACGTGGCCTGAGGTTGTGTAACAGCCCGAGAGAAGGAATTAAATCCAAAGCCAAAGGTGCCAAGCTCATCGTTGTGCTCTCTTACCCCCTGCGTGTTAGTGTGAGCCAAGGATGGAGTGTCAAGCCACCGCTTTGAATTGCCTGGCTTTTGCCAGCGCATTAACATCACCGCGCTACCAGCACGAGTGCACTGGCAGGGGGATGGATTAGATGGCCAAGCAAGTCATTTCTATCCCTGCGCTCTCTCACTAAAATGGTTCCAATATTTTGCTACTTATTTACTGACGTAGTTGGCTGTAACTTCCTCTACTGGAAATGATATTCCAGGGTTGGATTGGCTTCTCCTCCATAGCATACCCCTGATTTAATTACTGCTGCAGCTATCCCCCTCTATCTGCACAATAAATGCTGTTGCTTACAGAAACATGATTACAGGATTAGAGTTATTGGGCCCTCGCCCAGACTAACACACTGACAGAGCATAGCACTGGCACCTCTGAAAACTGCACTGACCTCAGGCATCTGTACTTCAAAGGCCACGGCCACAATCTGAGCTTCATTAGCTTTCAAGGCTGAAGTTACGGGAGCACTACTTCCTCAGCCACTAATGGGAAACACTCTCCTCCATTTGCTGCTGAGGTGTTAAAAGTTCCCCTTAACGTCAGTTACTGAGCTGCAGCTCAGTGCCCCAGCAAAATGAAAATGACTTGTGGAGTGGGAGCCGAGTTCACATCGAACGGCAGCGCCGGACACGCCGTACCCAAGCAAAGGGCACTCGCACGTGGGGATGCTCCAGCACCGCCGGGGCAGGCTCGCTTCCCCCAAGCACACTCTGTGTACCTCGGTTCCCCCTTGTACAACTGGACCATTATTATTTCCTCTGCCTTGTTTATTCAGCTGATGTACTCTGGGGCATAGGTCACTTCTTTCTGTGCTTGCACAGCCCTAACATAGTCATTTGGGGCCTGTGGTCATCACCCTAATTGAACAGCAGTATATGAAGGGTGAGACTACCTGCTCAGAGAAGCCAGCTGGTGACTAGGTGGTGTGGAAGAAGCCCCAGAGTTTCACGAATGTCCAGAAGGGGGAAGAAACACTTGTCGCACGACAGTATTTGGAAATGGTAAGAGACCAGAGAACCAGCAGCTAGCTTTATATGAGTATGAAATGTCTGAAATAACATAGTATTACAAGGCCTCAATAAGACCAGAAAGAGACAGAAAAGCAGAATGGAGCTGGAGGATTTGCACCAAAAGCCTTGCTTTTATTTTTTCTTCAGCCCGACCAGCCTTCTCCAGTGCTTTGCCTATGGGATCGATGCTTCTGTGTTTTAAGCTGGTGCTGAATAAAGCTTGTGAGCCTCCACCTGGGTCAGCCAGACCAGGGGGACAGACCAGGCTCTGCCAGGAGTAAGCGCAGGGAACTACGGTCCCCCAAAAGGGACCTCCCCAGGGCTGGGGGTCCTGGAGGCAGGAGACTCTGGGTGCTCAGGTATTAGCAGGATCAGGTCGGCTCCTAGGGCTGTTGCAGCTTGTGTGATCAATACAGCCCGGAGGCTGGCTTCAGCTCGCGAGCTTAACTTAATCTCCTGGGTTTGTTCAGCCCTCAGCAGTGTCAGAGCTCACTGCAGTTCCCGAAGCTTTGGTCTGGGTTAGGAACTAAGGCCAGATTAGAAAGCAGAGTAAGAAGAATTCAGCTGATTTTCAGCTAAGCAGCCTTTCACCGCAGAGATCTACAAAAAGCCATTTATTTCCCAGGAAGTTGTCGCTGGATTTCCTTTTAAATTAAATTACAGCCTTTCAAAGAAAAAGGAAATTCCTCTTTGCGTGTACATTTTCTATGAACTACCGATTCTTTCCAGGCTTCCCCTGTGCCACAAGCACAGGGCAGCGACCCCAGCAGCGGCTTGCTGGCCAGTGACGGTCTGAGCAGGCCGACAGCGACAAAAATCCAGAAACCCAGGCCCTGCAAGCTCAGCGAGTGTTCACGGGATCAGGGCAGGACTGAGGGCACAGAGTGGGACAGGAGGGTAACGATTTCCATCTTCCTTTTCCCCTCTGCCCACCACTTCAGGCCAGGGCAGCGTGTGGGGCAAGGCAGGATAAGCAGGCCCGGGAAGGCAGGGCCGTGCTGCTGGCGTCCATGTGAGAGGGCTGCTTTTCGGAGCCAGCATACCCCAACCTTTGCTGTAGCTAATACTTGTGGTCATGCCTCCTTCAAGGTGCTCAGGGCTCGGCAGGAGGCTCTAATCCAAAGCCCAGGAAGGCTGACAGGAATGTGATGCTGAGGAGAGCCCAGAACACACGGAGGTTAAAAGATCCAGAAATGCAAATTTCTGAGATCACCTCCAAATAAGCAAACGGAGTGGGGGGAAAAAGCAGCTTCGCTCTTCCTCTGCTGTGCCAGCACGCTTTGATGGAAAACGGGGCGGTGATCTCCGGAGCACTCGTCCCAGCCTCCTGTTCACAAGTAGCAGGAAGGCCTGTCAAACCTGTCAAACTCCCCGAGCTCCTGGGGTTTACAGACTTCTCGCAGCTACCCCAAGCAAAACCACAATCCCATAAAGAAGCCTTTTCAGTAAAACCTTCTGCCATTTGCCTGAAGCCAACAAATCGCTCATTTAAAAGGAAAAAAAAAAAAAAAAGAAGTCCATTTCTCATTTGGAAGTGTCCCTTCCCCCATGCTCTCTCCTGGCACAGCCCCGAGCGGCGGCCTTGCAGCAGCCGCAGTTTTCTGCAGGAATCTGCCACCGCAGTGCACATCAGAGGCCAAGATCTGCAGTCCTCACCCAGGCCAAAGTCTCGCTGGTACAAGGAGAGCCTGGCTTGAGTAAGGACTGCAGAAATGGCCACCTGGCTTCAATCAGGTCTCAAGATCAGTGTGGGATGGTTTGCATTCATCCCTGACCCCTGCCTCTCTGTGGATGTTTCTGAGCGGCCCAGCCCCACACCGCGTGCCGGTCATGGCAGGGTGCAGCGTAACCCCTCTTAGCGCAGGACCAGCTCATACCACCCCAAAACAAGTTGCTGTAGGTTTTGCTTAGAACAGAGGCAGAGAGGATGATGTTGTTGAAATCACAAGCCTGGGATACTTGTCGGATTTGTTTGAAAGGAGTTGAAGGGGTGCATGATGCCCCGAGTTATATGCCTGGCCATGGGTTTCTCAGCTGTTTTTCAGCACGTTGCGCTTGTCCCAACTGGCATATGTCTTTGGCAATTACCTGACTAGCTATATGTCAAATCATATCACTACATTTATAGGTGGCATATCAGAGGACAAGTCACCATAATTTTTTCATCTAATTGCTGAGGAGCAGAAATCCAACTCAAAGTCCGTCATGGCATAGCCATAGTAACACTAAAATAAATACAACAGCAATAACTCGATGTGAGCAAAAAGTGGCAACTTCAAGCTGCAATTTATTCACAATATGGGAGACGAGCTCTGGCAAGAGTTAAGCAGTCATCAATACATGCATCGTAAGGGCAGGAGTATAGCAGAAGCAAAAGTCTGCTGACAGCAGAGTAAACAACAATCTGAAGACTGAAGCTAAACTTAAAACATACCCTGAAATACAGATTTTGGAAGCTGGCACTTCGCCTATGCTATGAGATGAAATCTTGTTTCGTTTTACATTTATTTTAACTTAGTATGCAAAAATACACCTTCAGACTGAAAAACCCAAACCGCATTTAAGGTCTAGCTTTCCAAGATGTATTCATGTGAGGCAAAGAGGGTGTTTTTTCTACATCCTTTGCGATAGCTGAAGACTGTTCAGCAGAGGCTGTGACGTTCAAGCTATGTGGAAAAGGAACAGTACACAGACAATATTAGACTTGTTCTTCTCCAGAGCACAGGATACGAAAACAAAGCTAAAGGGAGAGGAAAACAATCTGCCACGCTTCCTCGGGACTTAGAGCTACTGACTCCACAAGCAGGCCCCTTAATAGAGGCAAAGAGAAAGATGTCAGAAAACCTCAATTACTTTCCAGTTCATTACTGAAGTACCCATGGATTGGGACTTTTCTGTAGGTGCAGCATTTAGAGAGCAGCTAAACATGGGTCCGGCAGTTTGACTTCCCACCATTCAGGTCACAACCCTCGGCTATGTAGGTTGGTGAACAAGCCCAAAAGACTTGTCTGATGGCAAGTTTGTCTTCAGATCCCAGGTTAGGTGCACCAAACTAGCAGTTAGGACAAATTACCCCTTCATCTATGATCTGAGCAAAGAAGATGAGTAGTCACTGAAATGCAATAATTTTGAAGTATGTGCTTCAGTTTTTAAGTCACACTTTTTAGTATATCCCAGCTTAAAAGTCAGAAAATATTTCATAGATAAGATAAAATAGGCAAACATCCTCAAAAACTTATTTATGAGGGAACATGGCCAGTCAGTACTTTGCCTCCTGATCCTGTATGATGTACTACAGCTTGGGGTGCCACATCAGTGGGCTATGGCAGAGCAGAACAGATCTCAGGACTGTTCACTTTGTCCACAGAAGAGTTGACAGGATACACAAAGCTGATGCACGCTCAAGGCAGCCATGCTGGCTCCTGCTCCACTGGAAAGGGGAACGTTTGCCACATGGGAGCAGAAAACATTGGCAGGGAAATAACTTTAATTTCCAAACTTGAAAAGGAGTATCGCAAGCAGGGGAAATAAAAAGTGGGTTGGGGAAATTACATTCACCTGGGCACTCTGACTTCACCTTAAGGCTCTGACCCTCTGTTTTTGGGTATATTTGAAAGTGATTATTTTTTACAGTGGGCAGAAAGAGAGCTTACAGATGACTTCTGAGCTTCAGATAGGGAAAAAACGTGCCCATCACCTGTGGGCTGGGATGAGGATGAGTGAGGACTGCTTGGAGGGAGACAAGGTCCAGAGGCCTAACTAACATCATATATATATATCATGCATATGTCATTATGTACATACACACTGGGAAAAGATGGTAAAAGAAGCCCCAGCTGTAGTAAGCACTCTCTCAATACCCAGCCTTCTACATTTCTCCTGCTTTGAGCCCTACATCAGCTTTGGATGCAGGAGAAAGAGAGAAACGAGTATTTCTGTCTAAACAGTACCATGTGAGAGTGTCAAAACCTTGTGAGACGTTTTGTCTCTTCTGCAGCCTTCCATGCCTGTTGTCATTTGCCTTCCGAGCCTAATGAAAAACTGCACTGGATGGTGTGTTCTTTGTTATTGTTTCAATTTCCTTTTCTTTTATTTATTTCTCTTGCCTCTCAAGAGTCATTCTGAGGTCCCATTGCTTCCTGCTGACCAGGGAAGGCCATGAGACCAAATAGTTTTAGTGGATGAAAACACACACGCTATCACAAGAAAAACACGGGGAAGGGGGCAGGGGACTTGCTTAGCAAAGGGTGGTGGCACTCATGGGACTGCAAGTTGCCAGAAGTACTGCAGTGGGTATTTGTTTCAAAAGTTGTTTTAGACTTGATCTCTGTGAAGACCAGGGCTCCTGAATTCCTCCTGTGGCTGTACTGCAACTTGAACCTGCACGTGTTGTACCAGCCCGGTGTTTCCTTTGGATTTTAAATAGAAGTTTGTTTGAATAAATGCAAATGATTGTTCTCGGCAGCGTGGCTTTCTCCTGCCTGTAAGTGATGGAGGAGCCCGTCAGTGTTACAGCCGAAAGAGGAGACCTTGCATACAGCATGCTTCCACTCTGCTGCAGAGGTGGTGCCTTGACCATCATCGTCAAGGAAGACAACATTTTCGCTAAGACAATGGCTATTGTTAGTCCCCCATCTCTAGGGCAAATGAACCTAGTGGTCCATGCTTGACCCAGGCTACAGCAGATTGTATCTGCCGTATTTGGAAACTTTCCTTTCTAGCATCTGTTAAAAAATTATTAGCAGGTGCTGAAAAATGTGTCCTCCAACCCAGAGATCTAGAGCCAAAATACCAGAGGGGAAAAAGTCATTTCTTGACAACCGCCTGACTCCAGGGCTGGATGAGCCAGAGAGACAATCTGCTGCCATGGGAGATGCCAGATCAGAGGAGGGAAGTGGTAGCACCTCATGCAATTAGTCTAATTTTTTCAAAGCTACAAGTGGCAAGGGCCAATTCCTTGCTTCTGTGAAGTTACAAGCCTGGCGATCCCCTCTGGTGCTATAAAAGAGTTGGACCAGCTTGTACACGGCCAAAAAAAAGGCTAGGCTACCTGTGCACCACCCAGAATAACAAACTGAAGGCATTTAACATTTACTGTGCAAAAGACACACTGCTATGTATATATATATATTCCAGTGAACACAGGAGAATAAATCCTGACATGCCATGTCGTTATACACACACATAAAAATGAGCTGATATAGAATAAATATGCAGATGTCTGTGCCTATGCCTATTCCAGCCTCCACGACAGGGTTATTGCATTGCCAATGTGTTGACATAAAAATGCAGTTTTATAGATTACATCTAAATAGAAATGTGTGAAAAGGGATTTTGTTTTGGCTACAGCCCAGTCTCTTGATATAATTATAATTACTATTTTTACTGCTGCTGCTCCTACCACCACCACCACAATTTGGGAGCCCCCTTGGCTCTACCTACGGCACAAACAGCGAGAATGATCCTGACCTAAAAAACGAAGGGGGTGAAAGAGAGGGAGAGGTATCGTGGCTTCTCCAAGGTGATGTAACAGGACAGTGGGTGGCTCTAGGACCATCACCGCCTCTCTGCCACAGTTTCATAGACGGCTCTCTTGGGGACGACAGAGAAGAAAATTGCACCTTACTGATGAAACGTTACGATTAGCACGGCTCTGCTCAGCGTTTTGTAGCAGAGACGGTGCAGGTCACAGGTTCTGGGTTTCCCAGATTTATGGTCATTTAATGCTGGGGTCTGCTGAGTGCTTTATAAAAAAAATAAATTTTAAAAAAGCCTCTAAAAGCGTCTCTTTCTCCCCTTCATGTGCAGATGCTGACCTTCAATGAGAGGTACTCAGCCCATGGGCCAGGGGCAGCCCCCAGCACCACCAGTGCTCCACGCAGGCAGTGCCAGCTCTGGGCTTCCAGAGGTAGCGATTTTCCACTTGAAAACATGAAATAAAAACAGAGCCTCCCCCACCTTGGAAAGAAACATCTATAGGTGAACAGGCAGAGCACAAGGCAAGCCGACCAGAAACAAGGAGAGTTTTTGCCAGGAGGCTGCATGGTTTGCCGGCAGCTCGGAGAAAAGAGATGTTATTTTGGTGCTTGAAATCATTTAAAGCAAACAAAGGATGGCTGCTACTCGCCTGCCCATGGTGGCCCAGAAAATTGGACTGCTGTGGCACGTATGGCAGCCAAAGGGCAGCAGCAGCATCCAGGAGACATCGTGGTGCTCAGGCGCGCCTGCGGGATGGCCACCTTCCAGCAGCCTCACGCATGTGAGCAAACCTGCTGAGCCCCGAGGAAGGCAGGGTGTCTTCCTCGTTGCCTCCACTTGGCACTGAGCTGGGAGTGAGGTTGAGAGATCTGCCCCAAAGGGGGTCTGTCGGGATCGGTGCTTATGTGTCCAGCTCCCTGCCCTGTGCACAGACCGTGCCTCATGCAGCAGACTGGAGGCAAATTTTATATTTCTCTGACACGGGAGAAAATATCCCTTCCAGCTTCCACTGAGGGAATTATTACTTCCTGCCAGTGCCATGTTGGTTGGTCCTGGGGGCACCGTTAGGACTGGCTGTTTAGAAATCCATACTGTCAATTAAAACCTAATGTTGTCCCAAAGAGACCCAAAATACCATAGGCTTTCACAAGCAAGAATAACCAGGACTGCAAAACGATGCTCAGCAGCAAGAAGTATCATTCAGGAAGAAGTCAGTTACGTGATCCCGCTCTGCTTTTGGCTTTTGGCAGGTGTATGCATCCAGTGATTTGCACACACGTAACCAGACAGACCCACTTCAGCCTACACCGCCCCAAAACACTGTCCTGTGTGCACGTTTATAGCACAGCAATACAGATCTGCCTCTTCAGCGTAGCAGATCCCCCTATAGTCTCTGCACTCAAAGACAGACTTGAGGTTGAAACAATCCCTGACTGAAAGACAACATCCCGATAGCTGAGCGCCTGTCAGCTTCACCGGAGTTTGGTCCACGACCTGTTTCTGGCCCTGCTCAGCTACGTGAGATACTCCCCCGTCACCCTGCTTGCTGCTTTAGCACTACCTCAGTTAGTAACACCTGGCGGAGAGACAGCGTCCCTCGGCAAAGTGAGCCTGCAGATCCTCAGGAGTCAAAATCTGAATATGCATGGAGCGCGTAAGGAGTCCTTAATGCACCGCACGTCCCCGCGGGTCATTTAAATGAATTATTGACAACGCCATCGCCAGGGCATGAACCGGGTGCCACCCTAACCATCAAAACCCCATGGCTAGGTGTGAATCATCAGGGCTTCAAAATGCCTAAACCTTCCTCAAACAAAGGAATGACCACGCAGTGTGCTGCGAAGACACGTGAACACACCTACGTGTCTGTGCGTGCGCCCCTCAAGGTTTGAGGTGATTTGCTTAAAATGGCGGCCGGAGGAGCCCCGTGGCATTTATGCCTTTGCATCCAGGTTTCTCCCTTGCCACACCGGTTCTCATTGCCACGCAGGCTGCAAATTGCTTCTGGAAAAGTGTAATCCTGGTTTTGCCTCTATATTTTAAAAAACATTTCCCCGTGTATTATCTCTTCACAGCTTTGCACATTTATGCTTTTACTCTCCAAATGCCTCAACGAGAATGCTATATCCCCGCACAGAAATATATTCCCCCCTGCTATTTTCCTGCAGGAGCCCGGTTCATTCAGAAACGAGGGAGAAAATAAGAATGATTGTTTTTAAATTCCCCAACGCGCGGGGCTCGGGCAGCCCGCCGATGCAAATGCGGGTGGCAGATCCAGTGCTGGCATCAGGAAATGGCTGGGTTCACTGTGCTCAGAAGCAATCACCTCGCTTAGATGTGGTTGCAAGCTGCCGTTTCGAGGTGACCCCCATTTTTCCAGCCCTGTTTTGCCGGAGCTTGTGTCACGCACCTGCGAGGCCGGCCATCAGTCGCCCCCCCGCTGCCCGTGTCGGTAAGGTGGGCTCAGCCCAGGCAACACGGCGTGGTTTGGCCCTGTCTTTGCTGGAGCTCGGGGTCGAATTTTAAATCAAATGCCCCACCACACCCCCCTTCCTTTTAATCCGACTGGGATCCAACACACGGGCACGGTGTGACACTTTGTTCCTTGGCAGACAGGCAACCGCGAAAGGGAAGGAGCAAAGCCTTGACTCCTAGCAGATTTGGGACACAGCCCCTCAAGTGGTGCCATAATAAAAATAAAGCAAGTACTACAAAGCAGGACACAGGCAAAGATGCATCTGCTGCTAAAGGGACCTTGCTGTCACCCTGCACCATGGCCTCTGTGTCCTCGGAGAGCTCAGGGGAGAAGGCAGCCGCATGCCGCCACCACTGCCTTCCTCCCAGGGTTGTTGTTTCTTTCCCTTCCGTCCTGGAAAAATGCCTGTGGGTTTCATTCTTCTAACGAGCACGATCCGAGGGTATTTGTACAGGATCGGTGCCCGTGTGGAGGGGAGTGCTGGGAGCCGGGCACGCATCGCCCGCGCGGTCGGCTTTTAGCTGCAATTGCAGAAATGGCCTTGCTTTGGGGAGGACACAAAGCACAACTGCAGCAGCCAAGGAGAGGATAAACTCCCGCTTTATGGTGGCTTACAAAACAGCGAATGCAGCCCCATTTAAATGGCTATAAAATGCTGCTAAATCCTCAGCTCGCCGGCTGATGGATGTCTTGAGGAGCCGGGGCTGTTCGCCTCCCTGCTCTGCTACCCACTGGAAGCGCTCTGCGCCCGTGGTCCCTCTTTGTGTTCGGCCTTAAGATCTTCCCGTTCCTCCTGCTTGCTGTTTCTGGCTGGTTAGAAGCAGATTCACGTGGGGGTGTGTGTGTCCGGCCCTAAAACCGCACCTCTGAAACCCCTGGGTGCTGCCTCTGAGCATCCTGCTGTGAGCACCACGCACATGCACGTGGGGCAGGCTATGAACACGAAAAGGACCATAAGCCTTGGCAAAGTAAATGGGTGGGGGGAGGAAGATCGTGGTAAAATCCCCCATGGATTGCTCTGAGCTTTCGATCGGGTGATGGCCTGGCAGGAAATACCCCAAGGTTCCCAGTGATGAATGCACGATGGGCACCTTCAGTAGGAGACTCTTTCTTTTTGGGGGAAAAAAGGTCCCAGGGCTGTCCCTGGGAGTCAGGCAAGGCTGTGTAACTCAGAGGCTGGTGCTGTGATCTGAAAAGCTGCTCTGGACCAAAAACCACAACCTAGGAGGCCAAAGGAAGACCCTTGTGAGAGGATCTGGTTTGGGGTGGCATCAAGGCAGCTAGCCCGCACCCGTGCCAGGCCGGGACTGGGACCCGGGCTGGGCCTGGGCTGGATCGGGTTGGTTTGCGTTCGGCTGCGGTTTTGAACGAGAAGTTTTATGTCACCACGGAGAGTCTGCATTTTTGTGGGATTCAAATATTCCTTAATTAGGTGTCGTCTCTCAGCAAAATGAAAAGAGGGCTTTTATTTCATTTTACTCTGCCGTTTTAATTTACTCCCTTTTGCGTTTAATAACTGGGTAGGGAAATGTTAAACAGCTGTTGTACGAGATTTTGGAGCGTGTTTACTGGTGGGAGCAGCCGGGCCCCCAACTTTCAAACCCTTTTTGCTGCTCGGGGTGGCAGTGGTGGGTGTCCTGGCAGCCCCTGGGGGTCTGGTCTTTCCTTGCCCGTTTCTCCAGGGGGCAGCTTTTCTCCTGCTTATCGAGGGTGAAAGGGTCGATGCCAGAGGGTGCAGCCCCCGGTAAAGGCGAATTAACGCCCTGCGAGCCATCAGCAGCTTCAGGGGGTGCTGGCCGGGGGGGGGGAACAGGCCGGGGGGGCTGGCAGGGACGGGCAGGGATGCACAGGGACAGGCAGAACGGGGCGGGCGAGCACCCCGGCAC
Organism: Anser anser; assembly: GCF_964211835.1. Taxonomy (NCBI): domain Eukaryota; kingdom Metazoa; phylum Chordata; class Aves; order Anseriformes; family Anatidae; genus Anser; species Anser anser. Next base: position 155,346,450 of record NC_139720.1, on the reverse strand, counting down.
AGAGGGTCCGGGAGGGCAGCCCTTTTTCTTTGCAACTCTTTGGGCTCTGCCCCATTTCCCCTGCCCGCCTGGGAGGGCTCCGCCGCGGAAACCCCGCGCAGACCCCGCACAGACCCCGCGCAGCCTCTCCGCGACCGTCGCCGCGGTGCCACGAAGGGAAAAGGCTGCTCGCCCCCTCTGACTCCGGGCTCCCAGCAGATGTTTTGCGAGCGGAAAGGATTTGATCCGCTTCGCGTGCCCGGTGAGGGGCTTTAATACTGAAAATACGGAGCAACGCGCCCCGCTCTTGCAAGGGTCGGCGCTGCCGGCGAGCAGCAGGCGCAAGCGCTGCGCCTCGCCGAGTCCCAGCTGCTTTTTTTTTTGTCGTTTTTTTCCCTTTTTTGAGTTAATTTGGGGACGCACTGGCACCACCGGCACCCGTACGGTTCCCGAGCCATCCCCCCGTGTCTGAACGCCCCGCACTCGGCCCCTTCCCAAAGCCCACGCGTGACCCGGGCTCGTCCCGGCACCGCAGCCCTCGCACCCGAGGGGGGGGTCCGTGGGGACCCCCGGCCCGGGGCGCGTTCACCCCACGCACCTCGGCGGTTTTCCGTGGGGAAACAGGAGGTTTAGCGCCCGACATGTGGGCAGCACTTGAGGGTCGAGCATCGGGGCGTTTCTCCCCACGCACCCCACGCAGGACGCGTGGACGCGGCGGCCGTGGGAGAAAGGAAAGGGCCGTGGGGGAAAGGAAAGGGCCGTGGGGGAAAGGGGTCGCCCCCCGCCCCTGGGCCATCGCCTGGGGGCAGCCGTGGGGCACTCCACGCGTGGACCTCCACGCGTGGGGCGCTTCCTGCGGGGCAAGCGGGGAGGCCTGGCTGCTTGCTGCTGTCCCACCTCCCCAAAAAAAAGCGGTGGTCCCCCCCACCCCCCCCACGGCCACGCAGAGCCGCCCTGCCCGGCCGCGGGCAGCCGTCGCGCAGCCGCAGCGCTCATTTCACGCACTCGCAGCCCCCGGGCCGCGACCCTCATCCCTCCTCGCCCCCTTCCCCTGTCCCCGGCCCCCTGTCCCCGGCCCCCGGCCCCAAACCCGCCCCTCTGAGCCCCCCTCCGGGCCGCACGCCCCGGGAGCCGCTGCCCCACGCCGGGTACAGCTTGAAGGGGGGGGGGGGGGGCGGATTTTGGGGAGGGGGGCCGGCGCCTCGTCCTCGCCGTGTTTGTTTTCCTTTCCCCCCCGAACGCTAGATTAAGACGTGAAGATTACACTTTTATTGTCGCGGCCGAATAATAATACCACGAGTCAACACACACGGCAAACAAAAGTGCTTGTAGTACATGGCCAACCCCGCTGGGAACCGGGCTGCGGGCTGCTGCAAAAATCAAGCTCTTCAGTGCTAATTACAAATAAATGATGATGTGCTCACTAAGTAATTGATTTAATGAAGTTCCTATGAAACTATTAAAACCGGGTAGAGGTCAGGCTGGAGACGCCCCAGAGCGCCCATTGTGGGATGTTTAACTCCGCCAATCTCCTCGGAAAGACATCGGGGCTAATAGGTGAAGTCACAGCTGTTCCAGGCTGACTTTTGCAGCACCGCCACCGGCCTCCCCAAACTTGCCCGGAGGGCACTGACGGGGAGGGGACACCCCCTGTGTCCCCCCACCCCACCCACCCTGCCCCAAACCCCTCGCCCCACGTCCCCCGGCCGGGGGGCGGCCGCTCGCCCCCTCCCCAGCCCCTGGTGCCCGTCCCGTCGGGGCTGAGCCCCCTACTCACTCGCTCGGCCCGGCCGCACCTCAGCCAGGCGCCTCCGCGGCTCTCCCCAGCCTAATTAAAGAGGGGGGAAGCGGAGCTCTGAACTTGTGCCTGCTGCTGCGGGGCGGCTGTAATTCCACCCCCCACACACACACCCCACACCCCACACACCCCACCCCACCCCCCCACCAACACGTCCCCTCCCGGCCCCCCCGCTCACTCGCCCGCACTTCTGCGAGAAACTTAAGCTGGGATGCCAGGTAGGGTGCTTGGGAGCTTTTGGCAAGGTGCCTGGAAGGGGATGCGTGCCCGTTTTCACTCGGAGGCTTTTTCTTCTCTGAAAGGCCATTGGGAGCGCTTTGGCCGGGGCTCGCCGTGTGAAAGGAGGAGGAGGAGGAGGAGAGGGGGGACGCAGACATTAAAAAAAAAGAGGAGGAAAAATCCGCCTATTGGATTTCCCAGCCCCATGCTCGGCTCTTCCCCCCTCGCCCCTCCGGCGGGGCAGAGCATGCCCCCCCCCCCCCCGCCCCTCTCGGTGCTCGGTGCCCCCAGCCCGGCCCCTGCGCTTTGGGGACGGGGGGGTCCCGGCCGGGGGGAGAAGGTGCGGGGGGCTCCGGCCCCTCTCCACCTGCACAAGCGGCCCCTCCGCCCCCTTCCCCGGATGCCCTTGGGGACGGGGAAGCGAATGGGGAGGGTCCGACCCGCGCCTGTCCCGTTGCCCCCCTCCCCAAAATCCGCGTGGGGGTCGCAGTGCCACCGCCCGCCCCGACGCGCGGCCCTGCGGTGCCCCGGGCGCGCGCCCAGCGGGCCGGGAAGGTGCGGCGCGGGCACGCGCAACGACACGCGCGGGCACGCGCCCCACGCCTCCCCACGCGTGGGCACAACGCGGGGCGTCGGGGGCGCGCAGCTCCCCCCCCCCCCCGGGGCTCCTCCCGTCGGGTTTTGGGGAGGGCCGCTCTGCCTCCTCTTCTTTTTTTTTTTTTCGCCCTTTTTTTTTTTTTTCTGGAAAACGATTAATTTGAAACAAATTAAGCTCGCCCGCCTCTTGTTTGCCAAACAGGCTCCGGGCAATGTGCAAACAGGCTTTCACTCCGGCGCCGTGCCCCGGCTCCCAGTGCCGCCGCCTGGCCCCGGCCCCCCCCCCAAATATTGCCCCGGCTGGGAGCGGGGCTGCCTCCAGCCCCCAGCCCCGGGGCCGTGCCACAGCCTCCGCCGAGCCAAGGCGTGAGGAGAGAGCCGGGTTCAGAGGGGCTATTGACAGAGACAAAGCTGCGGGCCGGGGGAATCAGCTGCAGCCCTTAATTAACACCGTCTTAAATAGTCCAACAGGCGCTGAAGACAAAGTTGAAGAAAGACTTTAAGGCTGAGTGCCCCTCGACAAGCTCTTTTTTTTTTTTTTTTTTTTTTTTCCCCTGGTGTCATTCAATATTTAATGCACTGCGCTTGTAATGCTACTACTGGTGCTCCTTTCTCAGCAAGTACATTATTTTTTCACGGTGCCCACGGCCAGGGAAAACCCTTTAGGCAAAGAAAATCAAAATGTTTGTTGTTTTGGATGACTTATAACTCTTGTTTAACACAAGCACTTTCAAGAAAGTATAACAGGCGCAGCCTCTAAAGCAAACAACGAAATCCTTGTGACAGAGTCCGACACAAAAAGCACATTGTGCTGCGGACTATCCCTTTTCTCTCCTGCTAGATGGGTGCCTGTCTGCGGCTGAACACCACGATGCCATTTTACTTTTGAACTATTGTTTTTGAGTTATGCCATGTGGTCAAAAGGAGAAGGAGGGAGGCTGTTTCCAAGCCCCCGAGACAAACGAGTCGCCTTTCACCGAGCTACCCCCGAGCCCCTCTTACACCGGGGTGCAAATGTCACCTCCACGTTTTTCACGGGCGCGGGGGCTCCGGGGGCGACCCTTCAAAGCGGCTCCGTAATAAACGGCCCTTATTAAACCCGGCTCTGCCTGGGAAAACCCCCGGAGAGGGGGTCGGGGAATGGGGGGGGGGGGGGGGTCGGGGCGGCGCCCCCAGCCCACGGCGGGGGCACGGGGCGAGGGGCCCCCAAAAGAGGGGGCTCGGGCGAGAGGCTGGGGTGCGCTGCGGGTTTTTTGTCCCGAGGGGAGCGGCGTCTGCGAGTCTGCGCCGGGGAAGTTCCCGCTTTGCAGGCTGCATGTTAAGGCAGCCCATGGAAGTAATTTCTGCGGGCATCCCGGCAAAGGAGAACAAATCGGTGACAAAGGAGAGCCCTTTCAATTCAGCGGCGTCGTTAGGGAAACCAAAAAGTATTCTTCCTATAATAAGTTCCACTTCAAAGGGTTTCTCATTCAGCGGTGACTGCCTCGCACTTTTATTAAGTCCGGGCTTTTTCACTTGGCGGAATCATCTGTTTGGTTATTTTTCATCGTGTTTATTTTTCACCATTCACACAGCACTTGTATTAAATAAACAAAGAACAATCGCTCTGCAAATAAAAGTGCTTAGGTGGGAAAAGGAGAGGGGGGCCGGGGAGGAGGAGAGCCGGAGCGGGAGCTTCTTCCCCGCGTATCTGCCTGTTTGTTTACCTGCTGCGCTTGGAGGGGGCGATGCCGCCACGGGTCCTAAAAAAGAAACGGGGGGGGGGGGGGGTGCTTTGAACGGGGGGGGCTGGGAGAGAGGCCAAAAATATGAGGCGTTCTGATGAAGTGAAAATTGACTGCGCTAACGCGGCATGAAACTAAAGGTCACCGCAACTGTATCTTAATAGAGTGTCTCGAATCGAGGTGGACTATTTTAAATGCAGCTTGCTTTTGCTGCGCTCATTGCCATAGCAATCCTAACGCTCCATGTTGATGTACCATAAAAGCAGTAGTTTGAATTTCAAAGAACCTGCCTTTGAACTTCTCCCTGCCTGATTAGGCACTTGCGTGCTGTGGGGGTGAATGCGGGAGCGTGGGTGCGGGCGTGCCGGCGGCTGCGGGGCCGCCTTTGGGTGTCCCGGACCGGGGAGGGGGGGGGGGGCTATACGGGTGTGTGAGGGGGGTGTATACGTGGATGTGTGCGTGTACATGCTTGTACACGCGTGTACACGTGTGTATGTGCGCGTGCACGCGTGTATTTGCGCGCACACGCGTGTCCCCCCGCGCATACGGGCGTGCTGGGGGGCACGGCCCGCCGCCCCCCCCCCCCCGGGCTCCGGCCCCCCCCCCCAAGTCATTTCCCACACTCCCGAAATTTCGGAGCCCCTTCAAACTTCGCGGCTCTGCCCTTTGGAGGGCCGGGCGCCGGCAGCAGTGTGTGGCGAGATGTCTCCCAGCCCTGAATACAAAGGTAGATGATTTAAACAGTGTTTGTTAGGAACACGTTTTGCCTAGAAAAGATGAAGTCTTTGATGATGGCCAACTCAGTGTCAATAAGTGGCTTTCTTTGAGCCATATTCAGATGGGAACGTCTTGCTTGCCAATTGCCATAGAAATCTTAACACACCATGAAGATTGTCCAAGCGCCAAGCCTTCCGTTCTGGGCTAAATTACTTTGAAGTGGCGCAGGACGTGCACTGGTCAATTTTAACTCTATAGGCCGGACAGAGAACACTAGGAGCGGGAGATTGTGCGGTTTAAAGCAGAAAATAAGAAGGGGAAACTTGTTTTATACACTCTATACAAGGTTCTGCTCATTGTCAGATATCTTTTATCTTTTATATTTCCCATGAATGATTCATGTCTCGGTGGCTTTGTGTCGCCCTCCTTTTCACAAGAAACTTCATTAGAGAGCTATAAGTTTTCCCATTGATTGGAGCCCTCATTTATGAGCGTTTTTCTGCTTCGTATGTTGGTTATTGTCATTCTGCTTGAAACAACTCTTTGCAACCTGTTTCACCTTTACCACATTTAACAAAACTGACTTAAAAAACACTATAACCTTTTGGTGAAACTGTTCTTGACATTTTGACCAGTCATCTTCGAGCATCTGTAAATTACGTGGAAAAAAAAATCTTGGGCTAGTTTTATTTTATGAAGGAAGAAAAGAAAGAAAGAGGGGGGAAGGAAGACAGAGTGAGAAAGAGGGAAAGGGATAGAGAAAGAAAGAAAGAAAGAAAGAAAGAAAGAAAGAAAGAAAGAAAGAAAGAAAGAAAGAAAGAAAGAAAGAAAGAAAGAAAGAAAGAAAGAAAGAAAGAAAGAAAGAAAGAAAGAAAGAAGGAAAGAAGGAAAGAAGGAAAGAAAAGAAAGAAAGAAAATGAAAAAGAAAAGAGGAAAATGAGGAGAAAGAAAGGAAAAAAATCCTCGAGGACGTTGGCAGAGCTCTGCCCACTCTTTTTCCAGCAGCAGGTTTCCCTCAGCTTTTCCCTCCCGAAGTCACTGCCAGGGAAATGCGTATTCTCTCGCAGCTCCTGAAAACTTTTTTCATTCACGCGATCTCCTGACATGATTGCTAGCCTGGCGTGAAACGTGTTTCGGAACCATCTTCTGGCATACGGTTTCTCCACCGTCTCTTCTCCCGGAAACCAGAGACACTTAACTCGCTAGTGTCAGTCAGAGGAGACTGGATGCCAGGAAGATTTTATTTCATATTTTTTCCGGCAGAAATATTAACACCGTAATTGACTGGATTTGTCGGTGCTGATGCTTCGGTTAGCTGTCCTTGAGAGAGACGAAAAATACAAATGCCTGACTTTCCCCTGCGTGTTACCCACCTCCCCACGCACCCCCCCCCCCCCTCCTTGGGGACGTCGGTCCATGAGCCCCCGCGGGAAAACCCCCACGCGTGGGCACGGCCGCAAGCCCAGAAGAGGAAACCCAGGCGGGTCTCGGGCGCTGTGCCGGGAAAAGCTCCGCGGGCCCCGGCTCCGGCCCCGGGCCGCCCCCGCTGCCGCCTCCGCGCTGCTGCGCCCCCGCCTCGGCCCCGCCGTGCGAGCCCTCGCCGCTGCCCGGCCCTCGCCTGTCAGTAAGGCACGTGCGAGACAGAGAAATAAGGTTTTTATTCATTTGTACCATCGCCTTCCTTTTTTTTTTCTTTTTTTTCTTTTTTTTTAAATATTTTGCTTTTTGTCGGGTTTACAGAGGGGAGGGGGAATTTTTTTATTTATTTATTTTTCTAATTGCTACGGTTTTATTCAGGAGGTATCATGTGTCAGAAAACGGATGGGCAAGTGTGTGACCCTACGTGTAGCGAGTACATAAAAATAGTGCTATATCCCCCAGAGCCGTATTTTATAAACCCTGCCATGTAGTAATGTATAGTGCAATCTGTTGTTGAAAAAAATGCATAAATTAAAAAGTTCGTTTACAAATCAGCACGAAAATATCTCTAATAAGATTACATTACATAAATTATTCTTTAAAAAGTCCGTACCTTACTTTATTATTTCCTATTTATTCAAATGGGCTTCGGAAAAAAAAAAAAAACGAATAAGAAGCAAATCAAACGAACTTTAAAAAATTATTGTCTATTCAAGTTTTCTCGGTTTTGTTTTTTAAAGTAATGTCTGCTTCTTTATATCCAACACAATACGAAGACAACGTTTAAAGGCTTCCAGAGTGACAGCACCATGCACTGTACTAATAATATAATAGCTCTATGAACTATATATATATATATCATCACCAACACACCGCACAGAGGACATGCAGGAAGAGTCTGTTTCACATTACATTGTTCATTCAAGTAAGCTAAAAAATATAATGATTTTTTTTTGTACAAACCACAGCATCATAAACAACAATCCATCACCAAAATTAATAATAGAATTTTCTTTGGTGTGCTCTGTACTCTTCCGGGAGGAGGGGGAAAAAAAAAAAAAAAAAGAGAGAGAAGGATGATGTCAGAAAATAAATTAATTCAACTGTACAAAATAATCGCGTTCGCGTACACGTTATTAACAATGACAAGACCACATCAACCATTCACGGCACACAAAACAAATTTCCACAGCCCCTGGGGGAGGGGAGAGGCTGCCACTTCCCGGCCCGCAGCCCCGGGGGCAGAGCCAGCGCCCTTTGGGTTATTTGCGCCCCCCCAAGCCCCTGGGGGGTCCCGGGGGGGGGGCTGGAGCCCCGACCCCATCCCGCCCCCCCCCCCGCTCTCTCGGGTGCCCCCTCCCAGGTGACCCGGCCGCCAGCCCCAGGGGAAGGCAGGGGTGCAAGCAGGCAGGGGCTGGGCCGGGTGTGTGTGGGGGGGAACAAAACTCTGAAACACGGGAAATAATAAAAATGACAAAAACGCCCCGGGACCCGCACCCCCCCCCCCCAGCCGGTGCCCCCCGTCCTTCTCTGCGAGGGGAGCTGGCACCTTGCGTTTTGCAGCAGGGGAAATAAGCACCGGGAGCGAGACAACGGGAAATCGCCGTCAGCTTTCGCGTTGTTGTTATTATTATTAATTATTATTATTTTCATCTAAAAAAAAAGAATAATAATGCATCACAGTATCACAGTTGTCAAGCAGCAGCGGGTTGCTTTTATTCTCCGGCCGTGTCCGGGGAGCCGTGAGCGTACAGACCGCGGAGGAGCGGGGAGGGAGCGCTGCACCCTTTTGTCTCCCCGTCCCCAAATCTCTCGCACATGGTCGCGGCCGAGGCGGAAAGGGACGGGGCCGCACCGACAGCGCCTCGGCAACGATCGCACCGGGGCTGAGCTGCGGGGACGGGGACGGGGGGGGGGGTCAAACCCCCCTTTAGTTCATTTACGGGGAGCGCACCCTGCCCTCGGCAGGCGGCGGCCCCAGCAGGTGCCGGCTTCAGGAGGCTGCGAGGGGCTCCGGGGGGCTGCCCAGGAGGGGCTGGGGGCGCTCCCAGCCTGTGCGACCCCCGCCCGGCCCCGGTCCCTGCCGCCCCCCCCCGTTATGGCACGGCCGGGGGCAGCTCCGCAGGGGCCGGGGATGTGGCTCGGCGTGGCGGCGTTCCTGTGCGCAGCAGAACGGGAGAGAGATTTCGAAAAAAAAAATAATAATAAAAAATATATAAAAATAAAAATTAAAAAAAAAAAAAGGAAGAAGAAGGTCCGAGTGTCTTTAATTAAATTAGTTACCGTACAAACACCATAGGGTTTCGTACACGGAATAAATAGCGCGGGTCAAACCTGACGGCGCTTCCACGCCAGCCCGCGGTGCCAAGGCGGCTGGGACGGGGCCGGGGCACCGACGGCACGGCTCGGCTCGGCCCGGCACGGCCCGGCACGGCTCGGCTCGGCTCGGCCCCGGCCCGGCCCGGCCCTAGGGGGCGGCTCTGCCCCCCGAGGTCCTGTGGGGCTCGTCCCCCTCGGAGGCCGGGGAGGCGGCGCGGCTGGAGGGGGTGCGCGGCCGTCGGGGGGCCCCGCCGGCCTGGCAGACGTACCACTCGCTGAGGTTGGTGACCGGCGGGGACAAGGGGACACGGGGCGGCTCTGCCGCGGGGTCGGCCTCGGGGGGCAGCGGCCCGTCGGGGGGCCCGGCGGCCGCGTAGCCGCCCGGGGGCGGCGGGGAGGGCGGCGGGGACTTGCAGTGGATCTTCATGTGCTTGCGCAGGGAGCTGGGGTGGGTGTAGGACTTGTCGCAGCCCCGGATCTTGCAGTAGTAGGGCTTGTCGCTGGTGTGGACGTGGGAGTGCTTCTTTCGGTCGCTGCTGTTGGCGAACTTCCTGTCGCAGCCGTCGAACTCGCACTTGAAGGGCTTCTCCCCTGCCGGCAAACAGCGACCGGGTGGTTACGGCCCCCGGCACCGGGACGAGACCCCCACACACACCCCTCACCCCCCCCCCATTTTTTCCTTCCCCTTCCCCCCCCTCCCAGGGCACCCGGGACACGTCGGGGGGCTTGGGATTTCCCCGAGGAGCCTCACCGCCTGGTGTTGCAAGCCGTCAAACCGGCCAAAAATGACCCCCAACCCCCCCCCCGCAACCCCCCCGCAGCCCCCCACCCCCGGCAGGACCCGGCCGCCTTCGGCTCACACGAGGGGCGTTCATTACGGCCCTAATGAACAACCCCAAACAAAACGGCCCGCCGCCCCTGCCTTCCAGGGCTGGTGTTTGCCCACAGGCTGGCACAGCTCTCGCCTAATCCCCTCGCTGCGCTGGGGGACACGTCGGGCTTGGGGAGCCCACGCGACACCTGCTTAAGCACCCAGACGTGAGCGGGGACACCCCCGGGGGACAGCCACCCCGCCCCGGGGGCGACGGCCTGCGACGGGGGGCTGCGGCTCCCCTCCCTCCGTAACCCCCCCCCATGGGGTTTAACCCAAAACTGGGCTGGGAAAAGGAAATTATTTTATTATTATTATTATTATTTCAAAAAAAAAAAGCTATTTCCCTGCTGTTTCTATAGAAACACGTGCCTCTGCAGCCTATTTACACGTCAACTTTTTCAATTAAAACCCGCTCACCCACCAGCGATGAGGTAGCACTGGGAAGAGCGAGTTCGTTTTTATTTTTCTTTTATTTAATAATAATAATTAAAAAAAAGGATGCGATGCTAAGAAAAAGGTGGCTGGGGGGCTCCCGACGGGCACTCCCGAGTGGGAGCCCCCCAGCCTCCCACGGAGGGACACGGCGGCGCCTCCCGTGGGTGCTGCCCCCCCAAAAAAACTGCAGCACGGAGGGTCCCGGCAGGCTGACGGGGGGGTCCCGTCCGAGCGGCCCCATTTTGGGGTGGTTTTGTCCCAAGGCCGCGCTGCCCGGGGCAGAAAGCAGCGGGGGCACGGAGGGATTTGGAGGCGGGGGGGCTCCTTATACGGACGGCGACCCGCAGGCCCAGGAAAGCCACCGGGAAGCTTTTTGGGGTTTGTCCCCCGAAAAGGGGCTGAGTGGCACGGCGCAGCTGCCAAGGGAGAGGGGAGAAGGGGCGAGCGGCGGGCACCCGAATTAGGGCCGGGGGGATTAGCGGAGGCGCGCACAATCCCCTAATGACTTACACGCAATTACGGTGTCATTATTTCGCCCCTCCCGGAAAAAATGCCCGTAATAAAGGAAGGGCCTGCCAGCCAGCCTCCCGTGCTCCCGGCCGCCGGAGCTGCGAAATTAGAGCAATTCATCTGGTAGGGACGGGCGGGAGGCGCTCCGGCGCCTCGTCCACGCGAGGGCTGGCCGTGGGGAGGGCGTGGGCGCGAGGGTCGCGACCCCTTTCCCCCTTTCCCCTCCCGTGGGCCGAGCTGTCACTCGGGGGGGGGGCTGCTGCAGACTCCTGCACGCCCCCCCCTCCCTCCCCCCGGTTCCTGGGGGGCTGCTCGGTTGTTCCTGCGTGGGGGCCGCTTCCCCCCGTGGGTTCACGCGTGGGAGCCCTCCCGGGGGCTGTGGGCTCCTCGAGGGGCCGGGGGAGAGCGGAAAGCCCTCGGGGAGCTCACAGCCCGGGGGAGCTGCGTGGAGGGTGCGAAATCCCCCTGCGAGGGGTCTCGGGGGGGGGGGGGGGGGGGAGGCGCCCCCCCGGCCCCACGCCCGCGGCCCCTCGCCCCGGGGAGGGGAAGCATGGCCTGGGGCCTCCCTTTGTTGCTGCTCGGGCCTCCCTTTTGAGCCGGCAGCTTTTTTTTTTTTTTTTTTTTCCTTTTATTTTTGCAGCGACGCTCGGCCGCAGCTCGGAGCACCGAATCCCCCCCCGGTATGCATTTAGGTACTGCGGTTATTTTTGGGGGGTCGCTTTTCCCGTCGAATCCCTCGCCCCAACCCCCCCCCAACCCCCCCCAAATCCCCCCGCACCCTCTGCCTTCCCCTCGGAGCCGCGGCGGGGCAGGGGCAGGGGGGGAGCCGGGGAGCCCGGCGGCCCGGTTCGGCCTCCCGAAGGCCGGCAGATGGGCACGGCTGGGCGCCAGGAGCGCGGCAGCGGAGCAGGCGGCTCGGAAGTGCCTCCGGCTCCCGGCTCGTCCCGCAGTGCCACCGCCAGCACCGCCAGGAGCCGGGAGGAAGCATCCCCCCCCCCCCCCCCCCGGCCCCGCAAAGCCGCATGCGGGGGCTCCGGGACGGTATATTCGGGAGATAAACCCCTCTAATCCTTTCGGCCACGGGCCATTTGCTTTGACACCGGGACGACACGTCGCAGCGCTCGCCGCTTTTCCCTCGCCGAGCAACGCGCAATAAATCAAGAAAGCAATTACGTGAACTCCACTTCCTTAAGCGTCCTCGGAGGAATAATATTTGTCTACCGCGATAAATCCCGGCTTCGTTCGTTTTCGGCGGAGTTTGTCTGTATTTTTTTTTTTTTTTTTTTTTTTAACACCCGGAGCGAAATGCGTAGCTCGGGAGCGGCGAGGAGGGAGGAGGAAGAAAGGGAAAAAATGAAAAAAAAAAAAAAAAGAAAGAAAGAAAGAAAGAAAGAAAGGGGAAAAATAGTAATAAAAAAGAGGCGAACGCCGCTCCAGCGCCCCCCGAAACCCGGCGCAGGGCTGCGCCCGGGAGCCCCGCTGCCCTCCTCCCGCAGCTCCCAGCCGCCAGCCGGGGCCGCTTTCCCCTTTTTCCCTTGGGGTCCTCGGGGAGAAGGCAGCAGCATCCTCCGGCGGCCGCGCACCCACTCCGGGACCGGGGCGGGAGCGTCTCCGGTAGGGGGGCACCCCCGACGGCGGGGTCCCGGCGCCCCCCCGGTCGCAGAAGGGGGTCGTAGCGGGGCCGCCGTCCTCTCGCTGCACTCCCGAGCCGTGGCACCGGCCCCAAGGGGATGCCCCGGGGCCGGGCGGATGGGGGGCGGCGAGACCCGCGGCCCCCCCGACGTGCGCCCGTCTCGTCCCCGCTTCTTCTGGCTCTGCCCCCGGGGCCCCGGCGGGTCGGGGCCGGGCTGCGGGGCCGAGGGGGTGGGGAGAGAGAGCTGCCGGCGGCGGGGGGGGGGGTGGGGTGGGGTGGGGAAGGGGGGGGCCGCGTGTCCGTCGGCGTGTCCGCCTGTCCGTCCGCGTGGCCGTGCGTGGCCGTGTGCGCGCGTCCCGCGGGCCGCCGGCGGTACTTATTGATGGGAGAGTCACATGGGCGGCGGTACGTAGGAGAGGAGGAAAAGAGGGGGGAAAGGGGGGAAAAAAAAAAGGGAAAAAAAAAAAAAAACAGAGGGGGAGAGGGAAGGCCGGGAGGGGCGGGGGAATACCCACCTGTGTGAGTCCGCTTGTGGATCTTGAGGTTTTCGGAGCGGGCGAAGACCTTCCCGCAGCCGGGGAAGGGGCAGGGGAAGGGCTTCTCTCCCGTGTGCACTCGGATGTGGTTGATGAGTTTGTATTTCGCTTTGAAGGGCTTGCCTTCGCGGGGACACTCCTCCCAGTAGCACACGTGGCTGCTCTGCTCGGGCCCGCCGACGTGCTCCACGGTGACATGGCTCACCAGCTCCTGCATGGTGCCGAAAGTTTTGGAGCAGGGCTTCCTGCCCCCCCCCGGCGCCTCCCGCTCGATCCACTTGCAGATCAGCTCCTGCTTGATGGGCTGCCGCATGTAGCGCAGGAAGGCTCCGGCCGCCGCCCCGACGTGCGGCTGCCCGTGGGGGCCGTGGGGAGGGGGCGGCTGCCCGTGGCCCGCCGCCGCCAGCCCCAGCCCGACGGGGCCGTAGCCCTGCAGCGCCGAGGCGGCGGCGGCGGCCCCGTAGTGCGCCTCGGCGCGGCCGTACAGCTCGCCGGCCGCCAGCCCCAGGCGCAGCTGCCCGTTCAGCGGCGGCTGCCGCTCGCCGGCCGGCGGCGGCGGCGGCGGCGGCGGCGGGGGGAAGGCGGCGGCGGCGGCGGCGTGCGCGCCGTCGGGGGAGCCGTAGGCGCCGGCGGCCGGCGGCACGAACACGCCGTGGGGCGGTGGGAGGTGAGGGGAGCCGGCGGGCGGGTGCTGCTCGCCCGCGGCCCCCTGCGCGGAGGCCTGGGGGTCCCGGCGCAGGAGGAAGTCCCGGGCCGAGGCGCCCCCCGACGGGTAGCCCGGCAGGGCGGCGGCGGGCGGCGCGTAGACGGCGGCGGAGGCGGCGGCGGCGGCGGCGGCGGCGGCGGCGGCGGAGGGCGCGGAGAAGGCGGCGGCGGCGGCGGCGGCGGCGGCGGTGAGCGCCTCGGGGGCGAGCTTGAGGGCGGCGGCGGGCTGCGCCATGTGCTCGGGGCCCAGCGGAGGGAGGGCGCCGCCGGGGTCGCCGCCCGCGTCCCCCGGGTGGAGGTGGGCCGCGTGGTGGGGGTGGCCGTGGTGGGTCCCCAGCCCCGGGAAGCCTGTCATGTGCTGGTGCGGGTGGGGCTGAGCCGCTGCCAAATCCGCCAGCCTCAGGGCCGGGCTCCTCTTGCTCAAGGGGGGCTCCATACCGACACAGCCGGGCCCATCTACGCTGCCCGGCGTTATTTTTTTCCCTCTGCCCGCCTTCAGAAACATGTAATGCACGTTACGAAGCGGCCCTTTAACTTCTTTTGTCTGCGCTCCCAACTCCGCGCGGCCCCGCGCCCGCTCTGCCCGCCCGCGATTGGCAGAGCGCTCGCCAACATTTGAGCGGCGCCGCGGGGGGGGGCACCGCTCGGCCGCGGCGCCGGAGGGATTGGACGGGTCCCGATGATTGGCAGCGCGCGGGGCCGCTCCATTGGCTCCCTTTCAGGCCGGCGGCGCCGCGGGGATCCGCCCCCGCCGCCCCCCGCGCCCCCCCCGGGGCCGCACTTGGCCAAAACTTCGCGCCGGGCCCCGACGGGGCGCGCGCGGAGCCCCCCCGACGGCGGCACCCGAGGGGCCGGGGGCTGCAGCTGCGGCTCCCCCCGGGGCTGCGGGGCTCCTCCTGCGGGGGGGGGGGGGTGGCTGCTGCGGGGGCTCCCCCCTTCCCCCCCCCCTTTAATTTCTTTTTTTTCGGTGCGCCCGCGGGAGCGCACGCCCTGATGCGACGCGCGCACACGCAGCCGAGCGCGCTCACGGCCGAGGCTCGCCGTTAAAAAGCACCGCCGGGGGAAGGCAGCCAAAATGTTCCTAAAAAGAAGGCGGCCGGCGGAGGGGCGGGGGGGTTGGGGGGGCCGGGGGGGGGATTCCTTCCCTTCGGAAAATAAACGAGCGAGCGGCGGCACACGTGCCGGAGGAGTTTGGGAGCCCTTGGGGTGCTGGGGGGGACCTGGGGGGAATTGGGGTCAGGCAGGAAACCGAGAGGTCTGCCCCCCCCCCGGTCCTCATGGAGGGGAGCCGAAAATGCCCCCCCCCCCCTTGCAAAAATAGGGCGCTGCCGTACGGGGGTGCCCCGAAGACGAGGGGCAGCCCAAATCTTGGGAGAAGAGCACCGCGGGCCGGGGAGGAGAGGTGTCCCCGTGGGAACTGGGGAACAGGGACATTCCCCCCCCCCCCCCCCCCCCCCGGCCACCATCCATCCCCCCCCGGCCACCTGATGCCCCCAGAGGGGCTTAAATAAATAACCCCCGGCTTTTTAAAAGGGGCCGCTCGATGGTTTTACTGCACAGTAAAAAAAAATAAATAAATAACTTATCTCCACCTAGCCCCTCCGCAGGTAGGGCCATCTCCAAAGGCGTGTTTTCGGCACACACGGTGTCGTGTCCCCCCCCTCCGTCTTGCCACATCCCGGGCCCTCGGGGGGGCTGCGGTCCCGGGCTGTGATGCTTTTTTTGGGGGGTTGCGAGCCCGAGCCGCCGTGGTGCCGCGGCCCCGCCGCACCGCCTGCCCGCCTCCTTGTCCGGCCCTTGTTAAACGCAGCGTGGTGTGGATCTGTCATCGATTTAATACGTCTTAATTCAAATCTATCCCCCCGATCAATTCCTTTTTACGAGGGGCCGTAAAACAAAGAAAATATTTTATAGCTGAAGAACCAGGCGGCTTGACCTGCCGCTGCCGGCTGCGAGGGTTTTTTTTTTTTTTTTTTTTTGGCCGAGCCCCGCGTGTAAACGCGCCCGGTTCCCACGTTCGGTGCAAGAGGGGGGCGCCCCCCCCGTTCCCCCCCCTGTGTCCCCACCCTGGACCCACCGACCCTTGCCCCGACCCCCTCGCAGGCCTGCCCGTGGGACGCAGCGAGGGTCAGCCCCCCCCCCCCAAAAAAAAAGTTGCTCGTGCCGGGATCCCCAAAATATTATCGGCGCCTCCGGCCCGGCTTTGGAGGGTCCCGGCGTCGGCGGTTTTCCGTATGTAAATGTATGCTAACGACCTCGCGCACCATTTGCAAACATCCCTCTTTAACGCACGCCTTGTTGATGGTCAGGGAGCGGGGAGCGGCGCTCAGCCGCGCGGGGAGCTTTCTGCTGGGGAGCTGGCACCGAGAGAGCTCTCCTCGCCAAGACCTGCGCTCGGCCCGGCTCTTTTTTTTTGGGGGGGGGGCGGCTTTCCTCGCCCGCGGGGCTGCCCCGTGCCGTGGGGGCACACCAGCGCGGCCCGTGGGCCGGGGCCAAGGGGGGCAGCGCGCCCAGTCCCGGCCCCACGACGGGACCCCCCGCACCCCGTCCCGTCGGGGGCATCACCTGGGACCGGGGCGGGGGGCTTTGGTGGTGCCCACCCGGGCGGTCTGGCAGGGGCACGCCGACCCCGAATGGAGAAAGGGAGGAGGTTTGGGGCTTGGCTGCGCGCCCCTTCTCTCTGGAAGGGAGCTAGGGGGGGATATTTTATACCCTGATCCCAAACGGGGAGGCCGAGTGCTCGCAGGTGGCCCTGCGAGGTTGCTTACCCATGTGGGGCCGTCGGGGCTGTAGGGCCATCGGGGCTGTGGGGTCAGGAACCTCCGGCGGCCGTGGGATGGGGATTTGTGGGCATAACTTCCACGCTTGCCATTTTCAGCCTGCGTTGTGCCAGCGAAAGCGTGGTCCATCCCCGCACGTCCCCTTCGGGGATTTGGTCAAATAGGGACAACGTAAGAAGGAAAAAAAATCCGTCCTTCCGTCCATATATATGCAGATATAGGTGTACAGAGAGAATGAGAGGGAGAGGCGGCCTCAGGAAAGCCAGGCCAAATTTTGCCCTGCGCTCTCCCCCCCCCCCTTCCCCTCTCCCCGTAGCTGAACGTCACCACTGGAAGAAGCTGTTGAGATAAATCAAATAGTGACACTTTGACGGCTTTACTTGTATAAGCAATATGGTTACCATATGGCATTGTTATTTATGAATGACAGCATAAATTGTATTACAAAGTCCAGCGCGCTCTGTTGGGAAGCTTCTCCTCCGCCACGACCGCACGTCCGGCAGAGGTGCCCCCCCGAGCCCCGCCGTGCTGGGGGGCAGAGCACTTATATATACATATATATATATATAAAAAAGAGACTGAGAGAATAATAAACATTAATGGCACGAAAGAGAGGTGCTCCTTCCCGGTTCCTCCTGTAAGCGGGTTTTTTGGCAAAAAAAAAAAAAAAAAAAGGCATTTAAAAGTTACAGCTTTGGCTGAGATTTTCATTATTTCCCCTTTTTCTTTTACATTACACTGCTGCTGGAGCCTGACAAAGAACTTTTGTCCCGAAGTGTGTTTTACAGAGGGAGGCTGCGGCACAACACATGTGGTCTTCACGGGTCATAGGTCGAACGGCCTAGAAGTGGCTCGGATCGGCACAATCAAAGGTAACCTGCAACTTAATATCCTGTTGATGATCTTGTTGAATTTATGAGTGTCTGTGGGACAGACAACGGTGCGAGAGACTCCACTCAGCCGGCCTGCACATCCCAGCCTGGATGCCTGGACGCCCCCTGCTCTCCCCACACCTCGTCCTGGGGCTGTGGGGAGAAGAAAACCCTGGCCCTTACTTTTCGGGTGTGATCCCCCAGGTTCCTCTCTCCGTCTCCATCCCTGGCCCCTCTCTGCCGTGCTGGGAAGCCCGTGGGGGCTCGGAGCAGCCCGGGAGGCCCCCGACACCCCCGGCCCGGGGGTGGTGGTGGCCGGGGAAGGAGGCGAGAAGGCGAGGGCGGTGTGTGCAGCCCGGGGAAAAGGAGAAAGTGCACTCAGTCCACCGCCACCACCAGCACCCCCCGCCAGCTCCCTCCGTGTTAGCAGCCGGCAGCAGTAAGAGCAGCGCAGTTTAGAAGAAAAAATTGGAAAAATTTAAGAAAAGCTGGGGGGGATGCTTTCCGGGGAAGGCTGACGTTTGCTCTCTGCAAGTCCGGCACCTCCAGAAACCTGTTGAAAAAAATAATAATAAAGGCGAGAAAAGCCCCCAGACTTACTCGCATGGAGCAGTTCAGCCCGACCTGGGGCGAGCGCGGTCCTCCCGCGGACGATGCGGCGAGCGCAGGGCCCCGTGCCTTGGGGAGAGGGGTCCTGCGGCTCGCAGGGGGATAAAGCACGGCTCGGGAGGGCCGGCGACGTGACTTTGAACTTGGATCAGCTCCTCTGCTGCCTGCAGAGCCGGGCTGCAGCCCTGGGAGGACAGCGGAGCGCGGCTGGAGGTGGCCCGGTCCCCACGAGTGTCCCCGGGAGGGGACGGCAGGGACAGGAGGGAGGGGAAGGGAGGAAGGGAATAAAGGGAAAGGAGAGGGGATTAGGGAAGGGGGAAACGGAGAGAGGAAGGGAAGGAAACGGAGAGAGGGAAGGAAGGAAGGAAGGAAGGAAGGAAGGAAGGAAGGAAGGAAGGAAGGAAGGAAGGAAGGAAGGAAGGAAGGAAGGAAGGAAGGAAGGAAGGAAGGAAGGAAGGAAAAAGAGAAGGAGAAAATGAGAGAAAGGAGGAGAGAAAGAACAGAGAAAGAAAGAAGGAAAGGAGGAAAAGAAAAAAATAAAGATAGAGAAAGAAAAATAGAGAGAGAAAGAAAGAAAGAAAGAAAAGAAAGAAAGAAAGAAAGAGAGAGAGAAAGAAAGAAAGAAAGAGGAAGAAAGAGAAAGAGAGAAAGAGATAGAAAGAAAGAGAAAGAAAGAAAAAAGAGAAAGAAAGAGAGAAAGGAAGGAAGGAAAAGAAGGAAGGAAGGAAAGAAGGAAGGAAGGAACGAGAAAAAGAAAGAAAGAAAGAAAGAAAGAAAGAAAGAAAGAAAGAAAGAAAGAAAGAAAGAAAGAAAGAAAGAAAGAAAGAAAGGAAAAAGAAAAATAACGAGGGGAAGTCTAGAAGGTAGGTATTTGTATGAACGTTCATCATTTTTTTTTTTCTTTCTAAAACAATATTTTTCATTAGGAATGTTCCCTGGGCATCTCGGGTTCCTTTCTAATCTGAGATGTACTAACTTCTTTTAATTTTTTCTGGAAAAAAAAAAAAAAAAAAAGGTGTCTGCAAAGGGCTGCTTGTCCGCCTGATTTTTCCCCTGATCTGGAGGCACACGGACAGCCGACCGAGCTTCCCCCTCTCCACCGTGGGCTCTCGCCATGCCCAGCAGCGGAGGAGGCACCTCTCCGCCTCGGGAACCTTTCGGGGAAGGAAAACCGAAATTTGTCCGCGGTCTGTCCCCGGCAGCCGGGACGAGGACAGCAAATGCTCCGTGTGCCCCGGAGCTGCAGCCCGGGAAGGGGCGGTACGGGGAGCACACCGGCCGCACGGTGCTGCGCAGCGGAGGGCTGCTGGCACGGAGGTGCAGCCCCGCGCTGACATCCAGCTCGTCTGCTGGTGCCCCTCGCGGGTCCGGAGGACGAGCGCTGCTCCCACAGGAAACCCTGCCCGCTTCGGGGAGTGCACGGGCGGTACCGGCGCATTTCAGCCACTTTCGGACAGGCTTTGAAGCGGGTTAACTGTTTAGTGGCAGCGGTGGGGGAAACCCTATTTAAAGCACCCTAGACTGTGGGCAGCTTTACATTTTCCTTCGTTATTTCCATTCTTTTTATCTATCTATCTATCTATCTATCTATCTATCTATCTATCTATCTATCTCTATCTATCCATCCATCCATCTATCTATCCATCAATCCATCTATCCATCCGTCTATCCATCCGTCTATCCATCTGTCCATCCGTCCATCCGTCCATCCATCCATCCATCCATCCATCCATCCACCCATCCATCTATCCACCCATCCATCTATCTATCCATCCATCATCTATCTACCTCTCGCTGCAAAAATCTTGCCCGGACACGGTTCCACTTGTGAGCGAGCCCGTGCCTGAAGGAGGCTTTAACGCCGCCAGGAGAACATCGCAGGGAGGATTCAGCCCGCTTCGTACACCAGCCCCACCAAAGCCCACAAAAAAACCCGCAGTTTTGGGGTCTTCTCCGCGAAGCGCAGAGGGGATCGGAAGGGAAAGGCGAGGTTAAGTGCAGGCAGGTTTTAAAAATGAAAACTCTGCCGCGTTTTATTTTTCAAAATCCCTAATCTCTTGATTGCCGGCCCCACGATGGTTATTTTTCAGGCACCACAACCCGAAGCAGAGCAGGGGCCAGACATGTATTTACTGGGGGGAGGGGAGGTGGACTTGTTTGCTCTGTGTGTGTGTGTGTGAGCGCTCGCCCTACGCTTTTTTATCCCTGCCATGGAAGAATCCGGTTTCCAAATAACAGTGGCAGGGTGGCGGTTTTTTAATGTTTTCGGTGCTTTGTTTTGCTTTGGGTTTTGTTGCTTTTTAAAGAAAGGGAAGAGACGAGGGAAAAGTCCTAAAGCATCTGCTCTCAGATGCACAACACCCGCAGACCGGCTCCTGCACAAGTGGTTTAAAGGAGCAGACGAGCCGGGCGCCCGTTCCCTCTTCTGTTTTGATTTTTATTCTTTTTTCTTTTTTTTTTTTTTTTCCAATTTAATTTTATTTGCACCGCCAGCGGGACTTTTATCCCATTCCCCCCTCGGTCCCTTTATCGATCATGTGCTGGATCTGAAAAGGGGGAAGGGGATGAAGGATGGGCAAGTTCCTCCATCACCACCTAAAAAAAAAAAAAAAAAAAAAAAAAGAGAAATAAAATAAAGAACCACGGTACCCTGTTTATGTTTTAAGCCCCTCGCTTTGTTTGTTTGCCTCCCGAGGCAGGATCGCATGGCCAAACGCACATCGATATTTGCCGGGCGTGTGGCTCGCCAGCCCCCCCGCGACTCCCCCCACCCCTCGCCACCCACCCCACCGCTATGGGGCGGGGGGGGGGGAGCGACCCCAAAAGCCTCGGGCAGCCTCCGCGGGGCCCGGGGCCGAGCCGCTGAGCTCCGTGCGGGGCCGGGCCGAGCCGGGCCGGGCCGGGCGGGGGTCGGGCGGCCCCGGGGGGCGAGCGGAGGGGCTCGGGGCGGGCGTCGGGGCGGGCAGGGCTCGGGGCCGGCGCTCGGCGATTAGCCGGTGACCGGGGACGCCCGGATGGACGGGGCGGCCCGGGCCAATGAGCTGGAGCTGGGAGAGAGCCCGGGCTGCTGTTATAGGGGGCGTTGGAAGAGGAGCTGCCAGTCCGGGAGGAGGGAGAGAGGCTGGGCAGGGAGAAAGGGCGGGGGTGGGGGGGTGGGGGGGGAGGAAAAAAAGAGAAGGGGGGCGAGGGGAGGGGGAGAAAAATAAAAAGCGGCAGGCTCAGCAGCGCCCGGCGGAATAAACAGAGGAGGAGAGGAGCGAGAGAGGCGAGCGGAGAGGGGCTGCAACTCCGCGGCCCCGCTCCGCGCATCTCCGCGGCCCCTGCCCGCCCCTGCCCGCCGTCCCCACCCCCACCGCCCGCCGCCCCCATTGTTTTTAATCCTCCCCGGGCCCCCCTTTCCCCCTTTCCCCCCCCCCCTTCCCCTTCCCCACGCCCCTTTCGCGGCGCCCCCCCCCCCGCCAACCCCCCCCCCCCCCCCCAGCCCCGGGTCCCTTTCCCGTCCGTGGGAACCCGCGGCTGCAAGTTTGCTGCGTGCGGGGGGCCGGCGGGGGATAAAGCGGGAGGAGGAGGAGGAGGAGGAGGAAGGAGAGGAGAGGAGAGGAGGGGAAGGGGAAGGGGGGGGAGGCGGCGTGTGCGCGCGTGTGCGCGCGCGCGCGTGCTGCAGGGAGCGGCGGGGCTCGGCCGGCCCCCCCCTCGTCCCCGCCGCCGTCCCTCCCCTCCCCTGCCCGCCCCCGCCTCAGCTCCTTTAATACACTTTGGGCTCCGCTCGCCTTTGGACTCTGCGCTGCCCGGCTCCGGCTCCGGCTCCGGCGGCGGCGGCGGCAGCGGCGGGGCCGGTGCGGGCGGAGGCGGGGGGGACGCGGCGGCTGCCGGGGGGAAGCGGCCCCGCACCGGGAGGGCGGCCCCGGCCCCGGCGCCCTGGTCCCCGGAGCCCCGCCGGAGCCCGCGCCCGGCTCCCCGTGGCCGTGCCCGGCGCGGACCATGCTGCTGGACGCCGGCCCGCAGTTCCCGGCCCTCGGCGTGGGCACGTTCGCCCGGCACCACCACCACCACCACTCGGCCGCCGAGATGCAGGACCGGGAGCTGAGCCTGGCGGCGCAGAACGGCTTCGTGGACTCGGCGGCGGCGCACATGGGAGCCTTCAAGCTCAACGCCGGCGCCCACGACCTCTCCCCCGGGCAGAGCTCGGCGTTCACGTCGCAGGCTCCCGGCTACCCCGCCGCAGCCCTGGGGCCCCACGCCGCCCACGTCGGCTCGTACTCCGGGGCGCCCTTCAACTCCCCCCGGGACTTCTTGTTTCGCAGCCGCGGCTTCGGGGAGTCGGCGGCGGCCGGAGGGCAGCACGGCATCTTCGGGCCGGCGGCCGGCGGCCTGCACCACCCGCACACGGACGCTCAGAGCCACCTCCTGTTCCCCGGCATCCACGAGCAGCACGGCCCCCACGCCTCGCAGAACGTCCTCAACGGGCAGATGCGGCTCGGCTTGCCCGGGGAGGTGTTCGCCCGCTCGGATCAGTACCGGCAGGTCTCCAGCCCCAGGACTGACCCCTACTCGGCGGCTCAGCTGCACAACCAGTACGGCCCCATGAATATGAACATGGGCATGAACATGGCAGCCCACCACCACCACCACCCCGGTGCCTTTTTCCGCTACATGCGGCAGCAGTGCATCAAGCAAGAGCTGATCTGCAAGTGGATCGACCCCGAGCAGCTGAACAACCCCAAAAAAAGTTGCAATAAAACTTTCAGCACCATGCACGAGTTGGTCACCCACGTCTCGGTGGAGCACGTTGGGGGCCCCGAGCAGAGCAACCACGTCTGCTACTGGGAGGAGTGTCCCCGCGAAGGCAAGCCCTTCAAAGCGAAATACAAACTGGTCAATCACATCCGAGTGCACACGGGAGAGAAGCCCTTCCCCTGCCCCTTCCCCGGCTGCGGGAAAGTTTTCGCCAGGTCGGAAAACCTCAAAATTCACAAAAGGACGCACACAGGTAACGCGCGTTTCCCGGCCGGGCACGCCGAGGTAGCGAGGGACGGAGCGCGAGAGGGGGACGGGGACGGGGACGGGCTCCGGAGGCGCTTCTGGCCCCGGCCGGAGCCTCCGGGGACATCTCGGGGCCGCGGTCGCCGGGGTCTCTTCCTCCCCCGAGCTCTGGGAAAGGCGCCCGCAGGCCGGCCGGCGGAGGAGCGGGCTCGGCGGAGCCTTTCCCGGCAGCGCCCGACGCAGCGGGCGCTGAATTGTGCGGTGCCGCTCGGCTGCGAGCCCCTAAAACCCCAAACCCCGCTGCCTTGGCACTGCCCGGAGCCTTTGCCGGTGCTCAGCTCGGCTGTCCTGAGCCTGTGCGGCCGGGGAGAGCGGGAGAGAAGCGGCACGGGGCCGCAGGAAAAGCCCAAAAGCTCGTAGGAAGCGGCCGAAGGTCCGTGCCTGGGCATGCTTTGCATTACATTTAAATGGTGCGAGCAAGGCAATAAAACCGCCTCCCTGGGAGAAAAAAAATAAATAAAATAAAATAAAATAAAAATACAATTTAGAAAAGCGCTTTTCGAGCCTCACTCGAAGTGAAAGGGGCTGCGAGAGCTGGTGAAATTAAGGGGCAGAGAAATTGTGGAACAGTGAAATTACGGAGCAGAAGCTTTGAGGCTCGGAAACTTGGGCAGGAACCGGGGGCAACGCGGGGAGAGGCGCCGAGGCTTTCCTGGGGGAAAATCGCGGGAGCTGGAGGGAAAACAAAATCACGGCGTGTCCCGTCCCCCCCCCCCCGTCCGCCCGCCTCATCTATTATTCATTTACTACTCCTCCCGGCTCGGCTTGTGCCAGACTTATTTCCTCCGAGAGAGCCAAATATTTTCGCCACTTGGCCTCTAAATATTTACCCGGAGCGGGCGCAGAGCTGCGGGCCCATTGTCCCCGCGGGTGCTAAGCGCGGCGCTAGGTGCGAGACGAGGCTTTGACGAGGTTTGAAAATCGAGAAACGGCTCCGCTCGGGATGCCCGCGCCGGGGCCCATTGTGTCTGGGCGGATGTCTTTGGGAAGCGCTTTAGGTGCTAATGCAATCGGATGGCAAACCGGGCGTCCCCCCTTCGGAAAGTGGGGGGGGGGGGGGACGGGGGGGACGGGACGCGCAGTTCGCACCTCCAAATTGCCCCGGCAGCCGGCTGCGGGCCCCGCAGGAAAATCCCCCGCGGTATTTCACCGGGGGTTTGCTTTTCCCAGCGGACGCGAGTTTGGCTCCGAGCGCTCTGCCCGGCCTCAAAGCCGGCCTTAAGGGCTTGCCCTCTAAGAGGGGTCTCGCCGCATCTTGGGGGATGCCGGCGGGGGTCTCCCCCGTGGGCGCTCCCGGAGCTCGACGGGGCGCGGGGAGGGGGACGCGGGGCCCGGCCCGGCTCGGCCCGGCCCGGCTCGGCCCGGCCCGGCCCGGCCCGGCCCGGCTCGGCCCGACAGGCTGCTGTCTTGCAGGGGAGAAGCCCTTCCAGTGCGAGTTCGAGGGCTGCGACCGGCGCTTCGCCAACAGCAGCGACAGGAAGAAGCACATGCACGTCCACACGTCGGACAAGCCCTACCTGTGCAAGATGTGCGACAAGTCCTACACGCACCCCAGCTCCCTGCGCAAGCACATGAAGGTACCCGGCCCCGCAGCCGGCGGCGGGAGGCGGGGGGGCGGCTTTCGCCCCGCTCCGGGCGCCCCGTCGGGGCGGCGGGAGGCGGGGGGCGGCGCGGGGCCGGGCCGGCGTCGGGGGGCGCGCCCGGGGGGAGGCGGCGGCGGCGGCCTCCCCGTGCCCCCTCCACCCGGCCGTGTTGCCTTTGCCCCCCAGGTGCACGAGTCGTCCCCGCAAGGCTCCGAGTCCTCGCCGGCCGCCAGCTCCGGCTACGAGTCCTCCACGCCCCCGGGGCTGGTGTCCCCCAGCGCCGAGCCGCAGAGCTCCACCAACCTCTCCCCGGCGGCGGCGGCGGCGGCGGCGGCGGCGGCTGCGGCGGCTGCGGCCGTGTCCGCCGTGCACCGGGGCGCCGGCGGCGGCGGAGGAGGCAGCGGCGGCGGAGGCAGCGGCGGCGGAGGCCACAGCGGCCTCTCGTCCAACTTCAACGAGTGGTACGTCTGAGGTGCCCCCCCCGATCCCCCCCCGACCCCGCCGGACTGCTCCGCACGGCCCCGCCGCGGCCCCCTCTTCCCCAGCCCCGGGGGCGAGGAGGAGGAGGAGGGAATTTTCTTCGTGGGGGTTTTCTCTTTGAGAACGCTTTAAACCAGCAAAAAAAAAAAAAAAAAAAAAAAGGAAAAAAAAAAAAGAAAAAAAAAGGGGAAAAAATAAGAAAAAAAACCGTAAAAGTACGTGCCGAAGATAAGCAAAGACGGAGAGGAATGGAAAGGAGAAAAAGAGAGAGGAAAAAAAAAAAAAACACAACACCACAAACACAAAACGCACCCACCCAGCAAAAAGCTTCTCGA
Source organism: Anser anser (assembly GCF_964211835.1). NCBI lineage: Eukaryota > Metazoa > Chordata > Aves > Anseriformes > Anatidae > Anser > Anser anser. The sequence continues at coordinate 155,321,283 of NC_139720.1, read as the reverse complement.
GGCGGCGGAAAAGAAACTCTCCCTGCAGAGCCTCCAGACAAAAGACGAGAGACTGCAGCCCCTCCGGCCCCGCGCCTCCCCGCCCGGAGCAGCCCCGGACTGTGCAGAGCGGCCGGCCCCGGCCAGCGGGGAGCGGAGATTTCCCGGATTCTCGGTGTATAGAAGCCCGTCCCGTTTGTAACCCGCGGATTGGTCCCCTTCTTATTTTTTATTTTGGATTTTTCCTTTTTCTCTCTCTCTTTTTTTTTTTTTCTCCCCCCTCTCTCCCTCCGCGCCCGAAAAAGCGATGGACTTTTTATTTTTCTTTTCTTCCTCCCCGCCTTCCCCTCTCCTCCTTTTTTTTTTTAATTCACCCGTTTTAAAAAAAAAAAAAAAAGTAACGTGGAAGAGAGAAAAAAATGGTTTCTTTTGTAATTGTGATATCTTGAATATTGTGTTCCTTTTTAAGAGGCAACTTGATTGTAAACTGCGTTTCGACTATAGACTGGGGAAGAAATACCGTGCCAAAGTCTCCATTCTGTTACCCACACACACACACACACGACCAACAACGCTTGTGAATGTATTTTTCTGTTAGCTGGGTTTACATGTGATGTTTTAGTGCTTTTGCAAGTTCGATTTGTTAGTTCCTGTTCGGAAGATTGTGAGGAGAAATAAACGTCGTGCCGTTAGCTTTTCCGTAATAACACCCTTCCTCCTGTAAATACCTGTTACCATATTTATCCATTTGTAATTAAATTATGGTATTAACTTGCTACAGAGGAAACAGTATTTATAAAGAATGTTTCTTAACTATAAATATGTACAATTGTGAGCATAAACTGTTTCAGATTTTTTTATTTGAAGGTTTAAGTGGTTTCATCATTTCTTGTGATATGTTTTGAGAGTAATGCATACAGAAATATAATAAAAACGTGTTGAAACTGCACGGGGCTGCTTTCTTTTTACGCCAAGGGCTCTCTGACACCGGCTGTAACGCGTGTGAGGGTCGCAGTGACGGATGCCACGCAAAATGTTTTTTTAAAGCCCCGCCGGTGGCTGGGACACGAGGTTTTCCCGCAGCCAGGAGCACGACAGCGTTTGGGGAAGCGGCGTGCCGAGAGAAAACAGGGACCCCGCGCATCCTCCCAAACTGCTCGCGAGGAAGGACCTCCGGGGAAGAGCTCTACGTGGAAAGGGACCCGTTTCCTCCGTCTTCTGCCTGGCGAAGCCTTATGAGGATTTTCCCCGTGCGTGCCCGGCCGGGGCACCCGTTCCCGAGGAGGGGACGGAGAGGGAGCTGCGCCCGAAGGCGCTGCCGAGCCCCTCGGCGCCTCCCCACATTTTCCGAAGAGGAGAAAGCGACAGCGTCCGAGAGCTCGGATTTCCCTCCGAGCCTTTCTCTTTTCTTTATTCCTTTTTTTTCTTTTCTTTTCTCTATTTTTTTTAACCAGGGAGCAGCTCAGATGCATCCACCGAGGGGCCGAGGGCCGGCAGCGAGGCTCTTCCAGGGGTGCGGGGTCCCCACGTACTCCCTGCGGGAGCCGTCGGGGCCATCCCCCCCCCCCCCAAAAAAAAAAATACGTCCCTCCGACCCCCGCCTTGGCCGAGCCTGGCAGCAGCCGGGCCCCCGTGGAAAAGGCCCCGGCCTCCGCAATACGGCCCGGGGAAGAGGCAGCGCCGTGAGCCGGAGCCCGAGCGCCCTGCGGTGGCTGCACGGCTCGCAGCGAAGGGGTGTGCGGAGAGAGGAGACCCTCGGCTCTCAGGGGCAGCCGACCGCATCGCCCCCCCCTGCCCACAACCCCCCCCCCCCCCCCGGCCCGGCTGTGGTCGTGGTTTTGGGCCCCTGTTCCCCGTGTTCAAGTGGCAGGAGGGGTGCCCAGAGCCTCTTGGGGGGGGGGGAGGCAGGTGGGCAGCCGGGGCTGCAAGGGGCCCTGCTCGCTTCTGGGGTGGGGGGCAGCTCCTAAAATCAAGGCAAGGGGAGGGAAGCCCCCCCCCCATCCCGGTGCTGCCAGCCAAGTTCAGGCCGGGGCCGGAGCATCCTCTGCAGCCGCGCCCCTCGCAGCGCGGCCATCCCCGCGCATCCTGCGGCCTCCGCGAGTCATCAGACGGCTGTTAAAATCTAATTTACGGTCCGTAATAATATTAAGCAACAAAAAGAATAATAATAATAATTACAAAAAATAAAATCAAAATCACCGGCATATGCCGCCTGCCCCTTGGAGAGATCAGTGCAGCTGCGAGCATCCCTCTTTGTCCTGCCGCCGGCCCCGCGGCGTAACCTCGGCCGAAAAATCAGGCGGGGGTCCCTCGGCAGGGCCGGGGGCTGCCCAAATCCCCTCCCGAGCCCCGCCCGGGGGGCACCTGCCCGGCCCCCGCCCCGTCGGGCTCTGCCCCTCTCCCCGCGGCCTTCCCGGAGCGAAACTCCGCGGGGCCCCGCGCCCAGCCGGGCTGCCCCTGCCGCCTCCCCGAGCCGGGGCCGGGCGTTTTGGGGAGCCTCGGGGGTCACGCCCGGATGCTATCGGGGGGGGGGCACCGAGCAGGCGGCCCCCCACCCCCCTGCCAAACCACAGGGGCCGCGGCTTGCCGTGGCCGTGAGCAGCCCCCTCTTCCTCTCCGGCCCCCCCTCCTCGTCCTCTCCGGGCTGGCTCTGAACTTGAACTTGGCCTCGGCGCCTCCAGCCCGCCTCCCCCGGGCGCTGACCCCGGGCCCGGCCCTGCCACGCTTACGGGAGAGCAGTAATTCATCGGGTGCCGGGGCTGGGGGCTGGGGGGGGCGGCCCCGACCCGCCTCGCAGCCCTGTGCGCGGGTGGCCCGGCCTCAGGGACCTCAGGGCGGCCCCGCAGTCCCGCTCCTGCTCCCCTCCTGCCCCCCTTTTTTTCCCCATTCCCCCCCACCCCACCTCGCTTTCCTCCCCCGCTCCCCGTTTCCCTTTGTCTCTCGCACTGAGCCCGAGGTTTCCAAACCTCTCCGCCCCGGCCCCGAAGGCAAACCTGGAGGGAGGCCGGGGGGGGGGGGGGTTCCCTCTGCGGCCCCCACACCCCAAAAAATCCCCCGCAGAGCCGCAGCGGGCGGCGGAGCGCTCGCCCCGACGGCGCTGCCCCGACGGCCGGCAGCGGGGGGCCCGTCCCCACCCTGCCAGCGGGGACCCCCCCACCCTAAAAAAACGGAGCCCGCTTCTCTCCGTTTCTCCGCGCCCATCGGGATGGACCCGAGCTTTCCGTCCCGATCTTTATTAGTGGCGTTATTACGAATCGTAAAATTCGCTCCTCGCTCTGCCCGGAGACCCCCCCGAAGAGCCTCAGCGATTTTTCCGGGGAATCGCTGTCCCAAAGCTCCCCCCACCCAAAAAAAAAATAAAATAAAATAAAATAAGCCAGGCTCGGTTTGCCAGGCTCTGCCCCACGCCCCCGGGGCTCGCTGCCTGTACCTGCCCCGCCGCCCCTTCCCCACCGAGCCTCCCCCTTCACCTGCTCCCGCTGCCCTGCTGCCTTTGTCTGGGCGGCATAAAGAGCGAAACCCAGCGCCGGACCAGCCCGCAGCAGCACGGCCCAACCCGAAATGCAATAAAATAAAAGTGAATTCAAAGAAATCCCGGCTGCTCCCGCCCGGAGCCCAGCGCCGAGCAGCAGCCGAGCCCTGCGGCTTCCCCTACTCCTGTCTCCGTCCCTATCCCTGTCCTTATCCCGGTCCTTTTCCCTGTCCCTGTCCCTTTCCCTGTCTCTGCTCCTGCGTCTGTCCCTGCCCCTGCCCCTGCCCCTGTTCCTTTCCCTGTCCCTGTCCCCGTCCCTGTCCCCGTCCCCGTCCCTTCCCTGCCCCGCTCCGCACCGCACCGACCTCCCCAAACCCCTGACAGCCTTTTAAGTTTCCCCTTTGTTTTCAGAAAGTCGTACACGTTTCCTGCCCTATATGAAGACATAACAAGCTAACCCAAACCTCTCCCCGGCCACACGTGCACGCAGGCACTGCGAGGTACGTAGATTTCTCATCTCCGGGCACGGTTGGGTTGGGGTTTCTTTGGTTGGGTTTTAATCTCGTGGGTCGCTTTTTTCTTTTCTTTCTTTCTTTATTCCCCCCCCTTTTTTTTTTTTTCCTCCACGAGCCAGACGGCCGGGGAAGGAGCCTCACTTTACCAGCGGAGCAGGCAAAAGCCATTGTCCCACCCTGCGGGGCGCGGTGCCCCCTCCCTCCGGAGCTGCAATTCCTCCCTAGGGCTCGGGGCTTCCCCCCCTTCTCCTTGGCCCCGCTCGGGCTGCGGGGTTTAACACCGGGAGGGGGCCAGGAGGGGAAAAAAGAAAGAAGGGGAACGGGAGGGGTGTGGGGGGGAGAGGACCTTAGCCAGGGGTTTCACGTCTTTATTTAATAACACTTCAAAGCCGCTGCTGCGCCGTTGTCCCGAGGAGAGGAAGCGCGGCACAAAACGTCCCGGCGATCCGACTTCCTCGCGGGGCAGGAAACACGAGCAGGTTCCCCGCGTCCCTCTCCCCTTCCCCCGGCCGCGGCCCCACTCGATTTTTAGGAACGCCCTCGGGGGGAAACCTCGGGGGGCTCCCACGAGTGGGAGCCAGCCGCGGCGCCCCGGAGGGGCAGGATGAGTTTTGGGGGTTAAAAGGCAACTAATCGGCCGCGGGACCATTTTGGGGAGGGGGGAAAGAGGGTCCCGGGAGGCGATGGGGGCACTCCGAGGGTCCCGGGTGGGACGGAGCCGCCCCGACGGCGCCCCCGGGGGGGTCCCCGCAGGGACGGGGCTCGGCGCCGGTGGAGCCCCCGCGGGAGATGGGGTCTGGGCGTGCGTGGGTTTGGGGTGGGTGTCGCTATGAGGCGGGGAAAAAGGGAAAAAAGGAAAAGAAAGAAAAAGGAAAAGAAAAAGAAAGGGAGAAAGGGAAAGGGAAAGGGAAAGGGAAAGGGAAAGGGAAAGGGAAAGGGAAAGGGAAAGGGAAAGGGAAAGGGAAAGGGAAAGGGAAAGGAAAAGGAAAAGGGAAAGGAAAAGGAAAAGGAAAAGGAAAAGGAAAAGGAAAAGGAAAAGGAAAAGGAAAAGGAAAAGGAAAAGGAAAAGGAAAAGGAAAGGAAAAGGAAAAGGAAAAGGAAAAGGAAAAGGAAAAGGAAAAGGAAAAGGAAAAAGAGGAGAAGAAGAAGAAGAAGAAGAAGAAGAAGAAGAAGAAGAAGAAGAAGAAGAAGAAGAAGTAGAAGAAAGAAAAAGGAAAAGGAAAAGGAAAAGAAAAGGAAAAGGAAAAGGAAAAGGAAAAGAAAAAGGAAAAGGAAAAGGAAAAGGAAAAGGAAAAGGAAAAGGAAAAGGAAAAGGAAAAGGAAAAGGAAAAGGAAAAGGAAAAGGAAAAGGAAAAGGAAAAGGAAAAGGAAAAGGAAAAGGAAAAGGAAAAGGAAAAGGAAAAGGAAAAGGAAAAGGAAAAGAAGAAGAAGAAGAAGAAGAAGAAGAAGAAAAAGAAAAAGAAAAAGAAAAAGAAAAAGAAAAAGAAAAAGAAAAAGAAAAAGAAAAAGAAAAAGAAAAAGAAAAAGAAAAAGAAAAAGAAAAAGAAAAAGAAAAAGAAAAAGAAAAAGAAAAAGAAAAAGAAAAAGAAAAAGAAAAAGAAAAAGAAGAAGAAGAAGAAGAAAAAGAAAAAGAAAAAGAAAAAGAAAAAGAAAAAGAAAAAGAAGAAGAAGAAGAAGAAGAAGAAGAAGAAGAAGAAGAAGAAGAAGAAGAAGAAGAAGAAGAAGAAGAAAAAGAAAAAGAAAAAGAGCAATTTTAATTCCAACTTTTTTTTCCTCTTTTTCTTTTTTTTTCTTTTTTTTCTTTTTTTTTTCTTTTTTTTTTTCTTTGCTAGAGCACTAATTCCTCCGTGTGGGCAAACAGCCCCTTCTCCTTTGATTCCCGGTGCCAGCCCCTAGATTAAACAGCGGTTTTAATGAGCGCCGTGGCTGCGGCGGCCCCGGGTGCTGCTCGGCGTGGGGACGAGCTGCCCCGTTTTGATGGAGACGAGCTGACCTGTAGGGAGAGAGGGAAAGGTCAGCCACAGGCGGCGGCCGGATTGCTGCTCGGTGCCGGCACATGCTGCTACAATATTGATCCGCGGAGAAAGATAAACATAAAAGCTCGGTCCCGGCTCCTGAATACTAATGAACGCAGGTTCCGGGTTTTAATTGTTGGCGACTCCCGATTCCCACCCTGGACGCTCGCCGACCTCCGTGGGGCAAATTTCGCCCCTTTGATTTTCTTTTGTTTTATTCGCTTTAGCTCCCTTCCCTTCCGCGTCTCTCGGTGCCGTTTCTCTCCTCTTTTTTTTTTTTTTTCTTTCCCCCCGATGGCCGTCGGAGACCTCCGCAGCATCTCCCTTCCCCTCGCAGCCGCCCGCTCCCGCAGCCCGGGGGGCAGCCGCCGGACCCCGCGTGGGAAAAACGCGTGGGAAATTTTTTTTTTTTGGGGGGGGGGGGGCAGAAGGGGCTCCACCGGGGCTCCACCTTTCGGGTTTCTGCCTCGCTGCTCGCTTCATTCCTCCGCAGGGCAGCCCCGCACCCGCCGCCCGGCCGCCCCGCTCCCCCGCCGGGCGCGGGGGGCTCCCCGCTTTCCCGGCTCCGCACGGGGCCCCCCCGTTTTCCCCAGCCGCCCCCAGCCCAGGTGCCCCCCGGTGGGGATGGAGGGACGGGAAAACGCCGTTGTCTCGCCGAGAGAGGCACTGCCAAGGCGCTCCATCCGCCCGGGAGGAGCAGCACGGGGAGCGGGGCGAAAGGGGCTGTTTTGGGGAGCTTTTCGGTACGGTGCACTCGTGCATCGCTGTCCGGGCTGCCCCCCGAAATTGCTGCCCCCCCCCCCCCCCCCGAAGGGCTCAGCCAGCCCTAAATGTGGGCGAGAGGGCAGGGAAAGAGCCGTCCCCAAACACAAGTGCGAGTTTTCGCTGCCGAGCGGCCAGAGCCGGGCTGAGCACCGTCGGCTGCGCGGGGGCAATTAGCAGGAAAATGAGGGAGATGCTAAAGTCCCTAATTCCCGTCATTACCAATAATTTTCGTGAAAAGATTTTTTTTTCTCTCTCTCTCTCTCTCCCTGACGCTTTCCAGTCTATTTTTTAACCCCTGAGTGATTTACTACGTAAGTAATTTTAGAGGATACAGTTTACAGCTTGAGTTATTAGACTGAACACCTCTGGCTGACACCACAACACCTTTTTTTTTTTCCCTCTTTTTTTTTTTTTTCCTGCCTGCAGCTGTGAGTCACAACCCCATTTTCATACCAAACTGCTGCACATTCCTTTACAATATAGACTTCCTTCTCGCGGAGATCAAACACGCCCCAGCCAACGTGTTTATTTTAAAATACAGGAAAATTAAAACTAAACACGGACTTAAAAGAAAAAAAACAAGCCTATCGTTTCTTTCCCCGCCGCTCCTCCTACTAAAATAAAATAAAATAAAATCAGGACGGAACAGCGTCGATTGCCTCAATAAAATGATCCGGTGACAGAGCCAAAACAGTTGATTTCGACTGGAACGGGAACGGATCCTTCTGTTTGCTGTTATTTATTTATGCATTATTGCGGCTATGTTTTTAATTATATGTGGGAATGTCAGGCCAAGATGCTGTAACCGTAGCCTCCCTTTTACACACTTTTCCTATTTGTTTAATGCCAGCGCTACAAGGCTAGAACAGGCACCAGAAGGAAAATGTTTTCAATACTCTGTTTAATAGCTTGCAAAAGGGAATCCCGGAATTACAGGGAAACGCGCAGGCCTGCCCTGTGGAGGTGCCCGGCAGGATCAGGGAGGTTTCCTCCCCCTCTCCAAATTTTGGGTAGCACTTTGGGGGGGAAAGTTACCGGGGGGAGAGGTTCCCAAAGTCATTTCTCCCCAGCAAGCCGGGCTTTTAAAGGCTTCCTTGCTCGTCGGCGGCGCTGCCACCGCTTCGTTATTTCCCCCCCTTTATTTTGAGCAGGGTGAAGGTAGATTTCAGCTCTCTGCTTGCCCGAAACCTCCTGCCTGCTGCTCCGGTGACCCCACCTGGGCTTCCCCGCAGCCCTCCTGGCCCCCCGTTTTTTTTTGGGGGGGGGGGGGGCAGGGTGCGGAGCCCCCACCTCCCATTTCACCCCTCGTCTCCCCCGCTCAGCCCCGCGTCCCCGCGTCCCCGCAGGGCTGCGCCGGGCGGCGGGACGGGGCGCACGGCCCCGCGATCCTCTGCCTTTGTTACGCACGCTTTGGGAAAAAAGACTGCCTTAAGGACGTAAAATAAAATCAAGAGGGGAGAGAAAAGGCAAAGCGAGGGATGATTCGCTTTTTTTTAGCTCCCCCCTCACCTCCCCAACAATAATAAAAAAAAAAAAAAAGATCCCCGATCCGAGCGGCCCCCCCGGGCTCCCCGACCGCCTCCCACCGCACCCCGACGTGCGGCTAAAAGCCGAGGGGGGGCTGGCAGCGGCTGAAATCGGGGCTCCGCCGCCCGTTTCTGGGGCTCCCGGCCCGAAACGCGCCCTCCCTGCGCGGCCCGGGGCTGCTCTCTGCGCGGGATTTGCGCGGCCCGGCCGGCGGCAGGGAGGCCGTCGGGGCGCGGGTGTTCCCCCGATGTTGGCAAACGGCTGGGGGAACCTCCCCGCCTCCAACGCTTCCCCCCGCTCCGGTCAGCAGAAAGGGTTTGGGGGGCTCGTTTTCAGCTCGTCCCCTAAAGCCCGGCCCCGACAGCAGCCGTGGAAAGGTCGGGCGGCCCCCCCGGGGGCCCGCGGGTGGGCTGCGGGGTTATTCGGGGCTCGGCCCCGTCGGAAGAAGCAGCGGGGATGGGGGGAAGGAGCAGTGAGCCCCGGGATGCGGATCTGCGCGGGGGGCAGAGCCCCCGGGCCATGGGTGGCACACGGTGGCAAACACCGAGTAGAGCAGACTGCCCGGGCTGGGGGTGCTGGTGGGCTTAACAGCGAAAACCAAACAATTTTGGTCCTTAAACATCTGTACATACATGTATATATGGAGCACATACGTAAAGCAGCAGCACAGGTGCACAGAAGGACCCGTTTGCTGCTTGCACAGTGGGGACGTTTTCCTTCCGCTGAAGGGAGCAATGACTGGCAGGGCAGAAGATGAGGTGGAGGTGCAAAGCAAGAACTTCAGGAACTTCCCAAGCGAAGCCAAGCCCCACTACCAGCCAAAAGAAATCTCCGATGTTTTATTAGCCTTCCGTGGAGCTGTATATTTAGCACATCTTTTATTGTCCCACCACGCTTTCCAGAAGGTTGCCGTGTCTTAGCCTGAAATCACAGACTGCAGTGTGAGATTTTGGCAACCTCCTTTCTGCTACAGCTGCTAGAGGAAATTTATTGTCCGGCAGAATTCATTCATCCCACAAGCCATGCCAGATATTAAGTGACTAATTCAGCCATCGGGGCAGCTCCTTGTGCAGCCAAAAAGATCAGCCCCCATATGGAGCCCACTGGAGATACGGTGAGCCTGACGCTGACCTACCAAAAGACCGGCCAATTACATTAAGCAATGATTGCACCACATGTAGCTTATATCAATTTCCATAGAACGGTGGAAGCTATGTGAGCGAATGAAGCAGCAAAAAATTCTGGGTTTAGCCCAAGTTATGGGCTCGAGCATTGAAATTTATGGGTATTGTAATCCTCGATCCTAATTTCTGCATGAATGAGATGTAGCAGTGGAAATCATGCAGGGATTTTTGTCTTTAAAATACGCTTTTTTAATACCATCAAATAATAATCCTTAAATACATTCCTTCTTTCCTTCAAGGGTTTAAGTGGATTTTAAATAATTCCTAGACCTTGTGCAGTCCCAGTATGAATAAATACCTTTTATCCTCTGTACCTGCATGCATTTTGCTAAGCAAGTCTCGTGGTGGGGTGCGTTGGAAGTATCCAGATGGACAACACAAACATCTGTGGTACTATCAGGAGCTGCTGAAGAGATAATTGCAATGTCAAGAGGCTGTGGTGGGAAACGAGTTGCAAGAACAGATGAACTTAAGAGCAAACAGACCGGCTTAATTCAATATTCCAGAATGGGAAAGACAAATAGAGACACCTCAGCAGAACTGTTTTCAAAGAATGGTTTCTATGAAATCTCAGTAGTGTTATGGGCATATCCCATTTGCTCGGGAATATTTGCTTTTCTGTTTGTTATTTGAGAGTCTTTGATGTTTGCTCAGCTGACCCATCCTGATTTCTTGCCCTTTGCTGCCCGTAGGCACCTCTCTTGCTGCATGCCTACATTCTTTATATCCAGCCTCCTTATGGATTAGAGGGTTGTCTCCTGGGCAAGCCAGACAAAATGAAACCTCCAGGTTTATTTCAACTGATTTGAACTGCTGCCAAGGCAAGGGCCACACTCCATATCGCAGGGACTGAGTTTTAAAAATCTCATGGGCTTAGGTCTAGTAAAGAACAGAACGCTCAATTGCCATTTATTTCCAGAAGGTATTTCTGCATCTTCTGAAGGCTGAATTTTACAAAGACTCACCCCATCAAATTCTAGCCCCAGGTTGCTGTTTGGTTTTACATATGTCTGCGAGGCAGCTTGCCTTCTACAAAAATCCCCATGGTTTTAAATCTGGTATGACTGAATGCTTGATTATGATCACTGTGAAAGTGACCTGGAGTTTAGCAGAGAAATAGACAATCAACTTTTTTCTTTCCTTCTTTCCTTCTTTCCTTCTTTCCGTCTTTCCGTCTTTCCTTCTTTCCTTCTTTCCATCTTTCCTTCTTCCCTTCTTCCCTTCTTCCCTTCTTCCCTTCTTCCCTTCTTCCCTTCTTCCCTTCTTCTTTCCTTCTTCTTTCCTTCTTTCCTTTCCTTCTTCCCTTCTTCCCTTCTTCTTTCCTTCTTCCTTCTTCTTTCCTTCTTTCTTTCCTTCTTTCCTTCTTTCATTTCCTTCTTCCTTTCTTCCTTTCTTTCTCTCTTTCTTTTTCTCTTTCTCTCTCTCTTTCATGTCTTGGTAAAATGGAAAAGTTTCTGTAAAACAAGGAAATCTGAACTCTTTCAGAATTCCTATAAAATACTGACTGTTATAAGACTAATTCAGCTCCATGCAAGATTGTCTTTTGAGATGTCTTCATTCTTAGCATGCCAAAACAAAACAAAACAATAACAAAAAAAAACCACACAACTGAATATTATGCTTTTGTATCTACAGAATTTACGGATTGGTAAACAAATGTAGAACTTCAACAAGTTCCTCCAAGCAAGTGTCCCAGTCACCCTAAGAAGCGTGAGAAGAGGCACTGCTCGCAGTGTTTGTGGGCAGCCTCCAGCGAGGAAACCAGGTGCCAGCTGGGCACCCGGAGGGACCTGCTCTCTCTCCCCAGGAGGTGGTTTCTTCAGGTCAGGATGAAGGCGAGTAGCAGGGAGGCTGGAGTATTTTACAGGGCTGCCAATCCAGCTTTTCCCAAGATTAGCAGATTCACACCCACAAAACTATAAATACGGAAAAATGTGTGCTAACTGCAGCATACAAGCAGAAAACTTATGTGGCTCGAGGAAAAACATCGTATGTCTATTTGGGAAAAATAAAAAGCATATGCTTGAAGCTGTTATCATATAAACACGTGCCTAGAACATGAACTTTTCCAGCATGCAAATAAATTGACTTGTCACTCAACATAGTTGCTATATACTGAAATTTAAAGTAATTAGAGGACAGCTGCTGGGCTCCATTCAGAAATATTTGTTTTATTTTTATAAGACTCAGAATTATTTTATTTTTTTAAAGAGGTATTAGATTTCTGTTTGCTGCAGTTAATGTAATATAAAATTCTGCAGTCATTATTGACTGCAACTGCCAGCATACAATTTGGGAATTAAAGTCCAGCGTAGAAAACTGGAGATGGATACTGAAACCAGTTTGTGCTCATACTTTACCTTATAACAGATGGTTAGGATGGAGCTGGTTTTTGAGGGGCTACAAGGGGACACGTAAAGCAGTTTCAAAGAAAAGCAAGCACCCACGGACGTTAACACTGTGTTCTGAAATAAGTCTCATCCATATTTTGTCCTCGTCTTTTCCTTTCTGTGGAGATACGGAGGCTCAGGCCCATGACTGAAGGAGCAGGGGGGCTCCAACAGAATGGTGGTGCATGAGGAGCCTGCCTGTTTCCACCAGCAGTGGCATCAGCTGGTGTTGGGGTTTAAAGGGACTGTCTGTCTGTTTGGGGTGACATTTGACTCACAGTGTTTTCCACAACACTGAGGAGACCAACCAGATTCTGCCTAGATTTTACCTGCAACTTTATCTGGGGAAACATTTAACTTCTTGCTGAGGAGGTGGGGACAATATGTGGCTGAGCTCTGCCAGGAGCAGAGCTCAGCACCACCCTGTTCGCTCCCCAGGGACTTCTCAGGTACCCTGGTCCCTTAACTAGTCACCCTTTGAGTGTCCCTTAATGAGAAGGACATAACGAGCAGTACCCTTCTGGCAGCACCTCACCTACAGAGATCCTACAGAAATCGCCTTGCTGTGACTGCTGATGGTAAGATCGTGTAGCTTTGGAGACACGGTCAGGGTCTCCACACCTGAGCCTGTTTCGCTGTGTGGGGTTTCCCCTTGCAAATCCAGAAATATCTCCAGAATGGAGATATGCTCGGTCATCCCTCAGGAGCACAGGTGATCAGTCACTTCAAAGCTGAAGAGCACCTGTGGTGAAATAATACAGCCCTTCTTCGCTGACCTGAGCAGATAATCCCCAAGAAGCCACTGGACCCATGGTGTTGGGTTAAATCTCCCACTCTAAACACGCAGTTAACCTCAAAGGTATCAATTGTTTGGGGATCTGTTAGAACTTTTTTGTCACAGCAGCACTGTGAGGCACACAGAGTAAAATTTCCCTCCTCACTTCAAGGGGCAAGCATCACAGGTACTCCAGATGCCCCATTCATGCAGAACAACCAGAAATGATCAACCTTTAACTGAATTGCCAGAAAATACCAGTCCCCGGATTTATTGCAGTGAGATCCTTTGGCTCTACCACCTTAAGGCTGAATGAGAGACCCCAAGATGAAGCCCAGGATTTCCTGGATATCAGATGGCACTACGACACTTCCCATAGGGTATGGGATGCATGAACGGTAGAGCAGATTTCTCTGCTTTACTGATGCAGTATTTCAGTTTTCAGGTCCGTAGCCTCAATCCCATAGCCTCCTTATTTCACAGACTTTTGGGAACGTTGAGGAGAAATCACGCATATTTATGAATCATAAAGCAATGCATGCGTAATCTGAAATCTGACATGTGCTGCATATGCCTATCTTGTCCATGTACAGTTTACACAGTAGACACAGCAGCAGATGATTACTGGTGTCTCATACTTACAGTTGCCAAATATTTTCAATTTAATCTTCTTTCCTGTTTTTATGTGATCAATTTTCTAAAATAAATATTCTCTGGTTTCAAATTTCCTCTGTGGCTTTTGCCCCTAAACGACTTTCCTAAGTCCTTTTTACAGTGTTCCTTCATTCACTTTTGAAGTGGTGGATAAAAAAAAAAAAAGGGAAAGAAAAAAGAAAAAAAATATTTTCCATACAGAATAAACCTCCCAAACCATGGAAGAGTCAGAGCAAAGTTAACACGGACAAAATCTGTATCGAAGCTCAGTGTCCTCCGGTCAGATTTCTTCTCAGCTACATTAATTTAGACTGTTCTTCAGCATGAACTTTTCATTTGGGGAACAAAATTTAAGAGATTTGACTGGAAAGGCAGATTCTTTGCATAGGTTGTCCACAGACTGAAGCCTCCAGATATATTATGCTCATTAAGTGTCTCATTCCTCTGTCTGCATTTTTGTTTCTAAGAAGCAGAGTTTGTATCCTCTTTAGGATGAATAACTTGGAAAGAAGGAATTTACAAGCTCCATGAGATTATTGGTTCCAGATTTCTTTCCTTTCTTTTTCTCCCCCATACATAATTCGAGATGTCTTTTCCTTAAAAGTTTAGGTAAATATGCTGGAAACATTAATGCACCACTCAGGTCAAAAGATTAAGCATTCGAAAGTCAGCCAACCTCAAGAATTGTTACAGCAAGATCTGCGAGATCTAGATCCATCTCAAATGACATAGCGTCAAGGACAACTGGTTTCTGACCTGCCTAAAGAGTTTGCATCACACTTAACTTGTTATTCAGACGTAAACAAGAGATAAAAGACTTTGCTAGGTTATGAAAAATTAACATGGAACTCCCCTGGTCTTGGTGGGTGATGCATGCATAAAAATGTCTGAATTAACCATTACTGAGTTGCTGTAGCTTCACTGTTTTCAGGTACGTTATCAGCCATCTAGAGACTCCAGGCTTAGAAAGTTATCTATTACAAGTTACAGTAGCATAAACACTTTCAGAAAAATAAGTAGAATGATTCATACATAGAAAACTGGATAAATTATGCATCAGGGATGAAAAAATCCTATGATGTTACCTTATAACAGTGGCTACTAAAACTACTAAATGTATGTTTTGAGTTAAGTTTGTCTCTATAGGTCAGCTCTGTTAATCTGAAACTACACACCAGTGATACCCGTCCCAGTAGTAGTAAGGTTACTTTTCCCTCTTCTCCATTTTGGGATTTCTAGGACAAAAAAGCTGGGCCAGCTGTGAGGAATCAATTAATTCTCCCCATTGCACTGCAACTGAGGAGTTGCTGTTTTAATGGGTGATTAAACTCAGTTGTTTCTCTAACCCTTATTTTCTGAGAAAGTGAAGGTTGGGACAGATAAAAGCTCACTATGAATGTGAATAAAAGCAAAACAAAACAAAGCTAAACTCGACTCAATTAAACCAAATTTTATTTTGGTGTGAATCTGGGAATTAAAATTGCTCCATGTTTCCTCGCCCTTAAAACAGGACTAAATCCCGTTTTAATGTGTTATGTGCCTGAGAAAGCTCTGATGGAGTGCAGCAATGGCAGCAAGAAGTTGGGAAGGGGAAGGCTCTTTCTCTCTGTGACAGACATCACATCAATGGCAGCCATCATTAGCAGTAACACAAGAAATGCAGAATTCCTCCTTTCTCTAAATACATATCTTAAACTACTAATCTGAAACTAGGGAAATAGTTACTAGTTCTTGTTAGGACTTTTTTTTTTTTTTCTCCAAACACACATTAAACTTCCTATTACTGGACAAACTTGCCTCAGATCATCTACAGGCACATCTGTCTAAGATGCTTGCTTTAACCAGCTCTCAGTTTAAATATTTTCTTTCTCTAGTTCCTCGGGGTCTTGAAAAAAAAAAGAGAGAAATCAGTACAGTGTTTCAATATGGGTTTTTATATTTGCCCACTCTACTGCTGCAGTAGTATGATACTCACTAACCGTTTTCCATCATTTATAGTGTCATCATTCAGATCTTCCAAGAACTGCCTAATGCTTTTTCCATAACTATTAGAAAAGCAACTGCAGTCTGGGGAACATTGCAATATTTGGATGTATTTCCCCAGATATTGTTTGCATTACTTGTGGGTAAGAACAGAGAAAGAGTTTGTCTCTTCCTCAATACTGTTTATATCCGAATAAAATCGAATTTCCATTTGACTACATGTATTATTTTCTAATCACTTTTCTCCTTTCTCAACAATTAGCAAAGCATAAAGGAAAAGTCAAAATTAATTACATGAAGCAAAAGCAGTGTATACAATGTGGGAAAAAGACATCTATACACATCTCAGGTTTTAAGTACAAGTTAATTTAATCAAATCAATTACAAAATAACAAAACACAATGCAGCCTGGAATATACTACTGATAGAGAGATCATCTATTCATGATTTTTATTAATGTCTTCTGATTTATGCTACCTTAAAAATGATGAACCCCTATGTTGCATCTACAAAGCCCACTGCAAAGTATAGTGAGGAAAAAGAAAAGAAAAAAGAGGCTCTTTAAAAAAATCCACTCCTAGGAGAATTTGCTAAAGAGGCAGGATTTCCTCTCCTTCCAAAAACCGGTGTCCTCAGGGGTGGTGCGATACTTGATGCTGAGTGTTTGACATTCACCACACTCCGTCTTGCAATGGGTTTTGGACAGCGGTGCTGGCAACAGCAGCAGGGCGAGTACAGCACAGTTATGACAGCCCTGGTGTGATCCAGAAACGTGCCTTAGTGCTTCCTCAGCAGGTTTCGCAATTGGATTAGGTGCCTGGCCACAGAGGAGTGTTCCAAAGAAATGGAGCAAAATGCTTAAAATTAAATGCTTAAGTTCCAAAGACAATTACCACACTCCAAGAGCTAACCAGGGAGCTCATCACAGCTGGGTAGGAACTGCTGTGCTTCAGCCCTCACCCATCACCAGGGTTTTGGCAGCCTCATTTGCCCTGAACTGGAAGACTGAGTTTGATTTCAGAGACAGTTTTCTGAGTGATAAGGAAGAAATATTAAGCATAGGGGGTGAGAACTGGTGTAGGGCCAAGGGGTACGATGTGACTGTCCCAGGGAGCCTTGTAAGCTGTGAATGCCTGAGCAGGGGCCACATCCTCTGACCCTGGGTTGCAGCAGAGGCAGGAATGCAGGAGTTAATAGGCAGGCAAGAAGAAATACCAAATAAAAGCCTAGGGGGTAAGGCATGTGGCCAGAAGAGTGAAGACACCTAGCCAAACACATAAATAATCCTGGGAAGCCAGAGCAGAACTCAGTAACTCCCCACTGCCTGCAAACTTACAGCTAAAAGATTCCAGAAAGTATATTCTGGGGAAAAGGACAACCTAGAGCCTGGTGTTCCACCATTTCAGCTGTGATTTTGTGCAGGACTGCATGTTCTCGCTGTGCAGTAAGTGTGTCCAAGGGTTACCTAGCATGCTCATGTCATCAGGAGAGGCATATAAATGTTTTGCAGTTACCATGTAGGGTTTTTCGACAAGACTTTTTAGATTTAGGAACATTAATCACATCTAAATCCTATGCTGAAGTGCTTTTCTTGAGCCTCACTTGAGTAATTGTATATTTGTAGTGTATTCATATGCGCGTGTATACATATATAGATAGGGACCAAATAAATCAGGACCCTCTCCTGGGCAACAGGCCGCAAGGCCTGGTGGTGAAGTCTATTTCCCATTCTCCTCCAGTGAAGATGATGTTGCAGCTTGTGTGCTATTACAGGCCATGGTCCCCTCTGCCAGGAACCAGGAGTCAGCTTATGGTAACTTCTCCAACTGACTGGGGACTGTAGCCAAGCTATGGGCTGAAGTCATCACCTCAGATGAGTTAGATGCTCTGCACATCCCCTGCAGAAGATGGGGACGTGTAAAATCACACAGATAATATCCCAGAAGAGACGTGGAGGCAAAAATATAAAAACAACAATAAAATACTTTGTCAACTGCAGTATACTACTTTGTCATACACCAAGAGAAAGTTTGCAAAAGATGTTAAGAGATAAAATGTGAAAAATCCTGAAAAAAGGCAGCTTTATTACATTTTATGTAATAAAATTTTTATGTAATAAAATTTTTATTACATTTTATGTAATAAAGGTCTTACTGCCATAGTGCTGTCAGAAATGTAATAAAACAAGAAATGTTTTAAATACATTAATTTAGATACATGACAACTTCTTATTAAATTGAGAGTTATTATTAAGAGTTATGCAGGCTACCAAAAATCTGTAAACAATAGCAGTAAGTAAGTAGTAGTAAAAATATTAGGGAAAAGGCAGAAAAAAGAAAAAAAGATAATTTGTCATTATATAACATTGGCCTGTGCCATGTCCTGACACTGTTTCACGTGTGGCCCAGTCACTGAAGATAATGGGAATTATGGTGGATTAATGGAAGGATAGGGCCCAAATTAAGTGTATATGGAGATTACAGAGAAGAAGATGTCATTGTAAAGGAATCAGAACTGAGACACGTTTCTCTACGGAAGCAACATGAAGTTAGCTGGTGGTGAACATCTTCAAGTTCAAAAGGAGCAGAAATAGTGGGCAGGTTTGCTGATAAGAATAGGACCTTAGCAGAGACTGATACGGACAAGTGTGGAAGACACTGTGCAATAGGTTTTAAACTGATGTCTACAGTGGCGTGCCAGAGCACGGAAGTCATGATCTAGTCCTGCAAGGTGTTGCAAATAGGTGCAACTCTCGCTGTCCACGTGTCCTCCCTCCCTCCCTCCCTCTTGTCCGAGGGGAGGGAATGGCCACCCCTGCCTCTAGCTGTGCCGGCGCTCAGTGCTCAGCCTTTGGGAGAGGCGTTCAGCACCCAGCTGGCTCCATCCTGAGCACACACACTGCTGTGCAGAAGGTAACACTGCACTGCCCACACCTTGGTCCTCAGGTGACACTGCCATTCCCCACGCCAAACAGATAAGTGGCTCCTTATCTTTCACAATGCAGATGAAGAGCAGCAATTTGCTTCTGCATGGACAATGGTTTTCAAGGCTTGGTAGGTCGGCCAAGCCTCAAACAGACTCCCCTGAAACACTCACAGTTACTTTTCAATAAAGAACTATCCTGCCAAATGTTATCCTCTCAACTCCGAGCCCTTTTGTCCATCAGACAGGATTAACATCAGATTGCATCTTTTTAAAAGATTTTTTTTTAAAAGAAAAGTATTTTTCACTGTCCTGATGCTCAGAGATTGTTGCATTTTCTTGAACAACAATGCAAATAAAAATTGCCTTTGAGTGGTGTGGGAGAAAGCTAGTACACTTTCGAGCAGTGTAAATTGGGAAGTTGTATGGACAAAAAGACAAGGATAACATGAGCTATAGTTCTGCTACATCAGCTGTAATAACTCATTATTGATGTTTGTTCTTCGAAAACTTGTTTTCTTGTTCACTGGCAAGCTGTAAGTGTGGACCAGAAACCATATCCAATGAAGACTAGAGACAC